>NC_140030.1:26076397-26761693 GCF_963513975.1 Fringilla coelebs | reverse complement strand
GGGTCTTACCTTGAACTGCTGTTTGCAGGGTTGCAAGAGAGTGGGCTTTAGTTAAAGAAATTTTCCATCCTGGTTGCCATTCCAGACTCTCTTAGGAGATTCAATAGTAAATGTACTATTCCACTTGCCTTGCTACTCAGAAAAGAAAAATAAGTTTCCAAGGCTGTTCATTAAAAAACAGGTGCTCTTTAGACACTTGTTGGATCCTGGAAATGATGTTTCTGGTAATTGCAAGAGGGGCTTACACCAGGTGCTTTTTCCTCACTGTTGACACCTAATGAGGGTTTCTTAGATCATAATGTGGCCCTGGGGGCAGGGAGATGCACCACCAAAATTCACCCTGTGACTAAAGCCAGCTTCTCTGGGCCTCTACACCCATGAAATTTAAAATATAAGCTCACAGTCCTCTGGTGGAAAAAAAAAAAAAAAAAAATACATTTTCAGAAGAAAGCCCTTTCTTAAAAATAAAGAATATTTTTTTTTTTTTCAAAATTTAGTAAAACCATGCAGCAAGTAAAATTGCTGTTTTCAGCCACTAGAAATTCTGGTCTGGAAGTATTGCAGAAAGAGGGAAGCTAACACAACTCTTTCAACTGGCCTGCCTGACTCTTTTCCTGTGTCAAATTGATGCTGGAGAACTGGAGATGCACAGCTTTGTCAGGAAGATTCATTTGCAGAACAATCATGCCAGGGATTTGATCATATAGCTTTTCTGTTTCTCAATACATTTTTTGCATTCTTAATTTTAAGTTTGTTTTGAGCATCAGAGTGCCACTTAATATATTACAGGAAAATAAGAAAAAAACTAAATACATTAGAGAGATGTATTTCATTATCTATTGCATGACCCTGTAAAATATAAATGAAGTGCCTTTAAAAGTGGAGTGTAACAAGTAATTTCACAGCTTAATCTTGCCTGTTTCTCCCACTTTAACACTGGACGAAATAAATATATAGTCCATTATTGGAAGGAAAGAATAAAATGTATTTGGAAAAAATCCACATTAATTTTGATTTCCTTTGCAGAATAACTTAATTTCACAGATTTCCAGCAACTCTGAAAGTGCTTGATCAGTACAAAACCAAGCAAAGTTAATTGATGATTTCAATTTCAAAGCACCTTTGATTAACTGAAGTCAGTACATAGGGAGGCAAACTGCTTTTCACTAATGACTCTTTTATCGTTTCTATTACAAAATGCCTTTAATTGACAGCACATATTTTCCAAACAGTCTGTGTTATTAGATTAGAACTCTCGACGTTGTTCACATCTTGGGTACATGAGCAAAAATAATTAAGTTTAATAATAATTGAAAAAATACAGCAATCCATCATACAACTACTGTAGCATGAGCAATGAAATCTGAATGGATGCCAAATTAAAAAATGAATTTATAAAAATATGCCAATTATTTTACCCATAATAAGATTTGAGCTTCTGTTCAAATGACTATGAAGCACAATGCTCTCATTCAATATCATTGGGGTCTCCTGATTTCAAGTTCACCTAAACACGTATTTAAGGTGACTAGTGTTGCACATTAGCTTTAGAAATCAAATAGAACACTGTAGGCCTGTCTGAAACAAATCTTCAGGACTCTTCAATTTAAAGTTCCTCCATTTTGTCTGCTATAGCCTCAGCTTTATCACAGTGTTTGGTGTGAGCTGAACTATTTTTCCAAACTCATTGTTCACATACTTGCAGCTTCCTAAGGCAAGCACAGTGCAATCCTTTTTGCTCAGACACTGCTTTTTGCATTCTTCTCATCTTTCTGGAGCAAATGTTCTCATTTTTCAGTCTTTAGAAACATGTTTGGAGGGGAAATGGGGAGCTCTGGACATGAAGAATACAAACAAATATCTCCCTTATCCACAGCTAAAATGGATCACTATTGTAACAACCGATAAAGGCATCAAGTAAATGTTATTTCAGTAGAGGAGATGCATGCATCAATGTCATGTTTGTTTCTTCTTTTCCCGTATGGTGGAAGATAACATGCCCTGGTAGGCATGCTTTCATTAAAGGCTCATTACAGCCTGTTCCTGAGATCATTCATAATTCATATGTGAGGAGACCTCAGGAGGCCTCCTGTCCAACCTCCTCTCAAAGCAGGGTCAACCAAGGAGTCAGGCTAATTTGCTTGGAATGTTTTGCAGTTGGGTCTTGAAAGCCTCCAAAAGTGGAGGCTCAATAACCAGTGTGTGTAGCCTGCTCCTCCTCTATTGTGCTTTCCTTATGGGGAAAATTCTTTTTCTGTGACCAGCCAAAATCTCTCTGATTATCTCTCTAAGTTATGCCTGCTGTCTCTCAGCTTTCCACACACACCAAGAACAGTCTAGAAATGTCTTTATAATCCTGTTAAATCCCTCTGAAGTCAAACCTTCACTGGGCTGAACAAGCCAGGCTCTGTCAGTCAATCTCCACAGGACAGCTGTTCCTGGCACTGAGCTCTTGGTGGCTTCTGCTGAACCAGCTCTGGTTTATCAGTGTCTTTCCCATGCTGGAGGACCCAAAACTGTGAATAATCCCTTCATTCAACTGGCCATGTTCTTGTCAGTACACCTTCAAACATTCAAACATTGTTGGCTGTTCAACTCACTGCCCACCAGGACACCCAGGGCCTTTCCCACAGAGTTGGTCCCCAGCTGTTTAGCTCTTCATGGATTCTTACCAGGATCTTCCCCTTCCCACATGCAGAATTTGGCATTTGCCTTCACTGAATGACATAAGCTACACCTAGACCCATTGTTTCAATTCCCTCTGAATTATTTAAATAAGTGAATTGCCCCATCCAGGTCACTTTTTATGTTAAACTAGTTGCACAGTAGACCCCCTGTGATTGCTACTGTGGGTTGACCTTGTCTGGACTTCAGGAACCCACCAGGAAGCTCTATGACTCCACCTTCTCAGCTGGATAGAGAAGAGAAAATAAAACAGGAAACAACATAAAGGTTGAGGTAAGGCTGAGGTAAAGCAAAAACAAAAGGTTGCACAAGAAAAGAAAAACCCAAAAATTTTAGCTTCTACTTCTCATCACCAAATGATGTCCAGTTACATCTGAAGAAGCGGGGCTTCAGCCTGTGTTACAGTTGCTGTGGAACACAAACATGCCCCCCCTTTTTTCTCCTTTTTTAATCTTTTTTATCTGAGCAGCTGTCACGTGGTGTGGAATACCCCTCTGGTCAGTTTGGGTCAGCTGTCTTAATTGTGTCACATCCCGAGATCTTGCCCACCCACAGCCCACTGATGGTGGTGGAATGATGGAGAGAGGGCTGATGCTGTGCCAGGGCTGCTCAGCAGTGCCCAAAACACCAACCAAAGGTGTGGTACCAGCATCTTTCTAGCCACCAACACAGAGCACTGCACTGTGAGAGCTGCTGGGGCAAAAATTAGCTCCCTCTTAGCCAGACCAAATGCAGTGAGATTCTGCTGACACAAATTTTTAGGTTCAGTTACTCAAATTAAGGCAACAGAAAATAGTGAGAAATGTGGGATATCTAAGTAAGGATGAAAATTATCTTCTATAATTACAGTACTCTAAAAGCTGTGGCTAGATTAAAAATTTATTTGCATTCCCTCTACAGTCAATGGGCTGATATAGACATTTCCTGAGTATGATTAACATGCAACACTAATCTCTTTCAGGAGGTTTTTCATTCAGCCAGTTTTCCACGCTGGCAGCAGAGAAAACAAAAATACCAGTTTATCTGGGATGCCCAGGTTTTTAGGTGGTCTGTGTGAGGGAGAATTCATGTCACATTAACTTTTCAAGGCTGTCACAAGATTTCTTGGAAAGCAGTGGAGTGGCCAGGAGGAAGGATGGCTGCTGGACCATATACTGTAGATGGCACCAGTTAGACACAAGAACAGAAATCTGCAGTTTCTTGGTAAATATCTTTGTCAGCAGAAACCAAGATGCTCCCAGGCTGTATGACTTGGCACGGAAAGCCTGCTGAAGGTCAAATAAATTTTGGATGTACAGGTCATGAGAGCATGATGAGATGCAGACAGTGGAGCATCAATCATCATGCTGAAGACCAGAATCTGGGTCAAATCCAATTATCTGCAGTGGGTAAGAGGGCTGCAAGTTCTGAGAAGCTTGGAGAACCTTTATTGCCTTGGAGGTTCAGGATAAGCAGACAGGTTTTCTGTCCAGTTCAAACATAACAGACGGATAAGGAGTGGATCCCTGTAGTACTTTGAGATATCCACCTTGCTAGACAGCAAAATGTCTATGGAATAGTCACATGCTGACCTACAAATACCAAAACCAGAGACAAATTTTATTAATGTCAGAAAAACATGAACAGCAACAAACAGGACAGGACAAAGAAAACTACAATTTTTGATGGAAAGTAGGGCACAGTATATATGCTTCCTCTGTAAAAGATGGCACTTCTTAAACATAATGGTGGAGGAATTTTTGTCAAAGTAAAAGAAGCTGTTCTTACTGATTTTTATCTTTTTCTGCTAGCAGTGGTAGATTTTGCCAGGATGAAAACTTTTGTAATTCACAAAACTATTTCTTGACAAAAATTTCATTTCTGTACTGAGAAACTCCACTTGAAGAATCAAGCATAATTAAAACAAGGAATAAAATTATATCCTACTGGTACTGATTAAGATCTATGGCAGCAGGGTTGTTGGTTTGGGGTTTTTTTTTCAGCTGTAATTGTATCACCACATTGCAAAAAGTTGCTGTCATTTCAGTACAACAGATTCCCAGCTAAAAGAACTAAACAGTCTTGTTTAGTCATAATGATAATTATAGCTATTTATTCTTCTGTCCTAGAGAAACTTAGGATAGTAATAAATTAGGATGGTTAAGTGCTGAGGAAATAGATATTACAATTTAAGTGGGAAGCTTCCCCTTTTCAGGTTTATTGAAAGACTGGATACTAGTCATTTTTGTGGCAAAGTTATTAACTGTGCAGAAGAACAAAATAATGAATTCTGCACTGTCTCAAGTACACTCAGTTCACAATTTTCAGAGTACATTCAAAGCAAATGTATTCTCAGTTTGTATGAGAGCAAGACCTCAGGGACACAAATTTTTGATGGTGATACAGAAAACTTGAAGGACAGAGTACACAAAAAGCTGTGCATCCTTCCCTGTAGTCTGCAGTTAAGGGAGGCAAGCTGAAACCTTTTATTATGTAGCATGATCACATGGCTGGAACCTTGCACAAGGCTTCAGGAAGAATAAAACCCAACTATGTTGACCCAAGCCAGCTGCAGATTGCAAAGAGGAGATTCATGTTAAAGAAATACATTTTCTTTATCCCCTTGCTTTATTCAGAAGCTTTCTAAAAGTAATTTAGTGAACCTCTGAACTATGACAAATTGCTAGGAACCTTTTAAAATCACCCCTCAACACCTTCAGGCACAGGTCCTCTGATAGATTCAGGTGTCTAGCTCCCCTAGCAGTTGGTGGGGAACAGACCAAAATAAAGGCTGCAGTCCTAAACAGCTTTGTATATCTGAGCCACAAGTACTTACACTCACCAAAGAAGGTCAGCAAAGCTTTGTCATAATTAAGAAGGATTACAGTTCTGCAGCTATGCAAACGGTTGCATACAGTCCATCTGCTATTGTGCTTTAATAAAAATATGCTGAAAGCCTTTGTAGTGACTTCACATTATGAAAATATTAACAATTATATTCTGTGGTTTGCATCTTATTGTTACATTTGACATCTCTCAAGGATAATATCCCTGGACTAGACTTTTGCTGCTCCAATCTTCCCCAAATCTGCATGAATTATTTCCACTAATTCTAAAATGTTGACAACTAACTGAGAGCAGTATGTGTGAATTAATCTATATATAGAAAGGAAATAAATCTGAAAATACTGAAAAGGAATAGACCAATAAGGATGTATAAAGTACTTCAGTGATGCAGGATTAGACTTTAAAATGAAATGTAGGTTGTCATATTTAAGGCTGTTCTGAGGTAAGGGTCTGTGAAATTAATTACATTTTAAGTGCTCAGATAGCAAAATTTCTTTTCATATGCATGTTTTACAGCACAAACTTAGTGTTTCATTGAGTCAAAGAATAATCACTACAGCATTACAACAGTCAATGAAAAGTTTAGCTAATTAAGGTGTTTAGGACCCACTGCAAATAAATTTTTTTTTAAGTCTTACCTTTCCTTTTGAAAAATAAATTAGCAATTCCATCTCTTTGTTTTCAAAGAAAAACGTGAAGATGTAACGAAGCACAGCCAACTCATACAAAGCACAAAGTGACTGAAAGCAAAGAGTAATTCTCCAACCTATGAACTTCCTCAAATAGGTTCATGGGCTGTAAATGACAAACTCAATTGCAAGAAAAGAAGGAGATTCAAATCATATTGCCAACATTGTCTTTACTGCGGTTCAACCCCAGCCAGCAACTCAGCCTCATGCTGCAGCCCTCTCACTCCCCCACCAGCAGGATAAGGGAGAGATTCTGAAGGCAAAAATTAGAAAACACATGGGTTGAGGTAAAGACAGTTTCATAGGTAAAGGAAAAGTCAAGCACCTAAGCAAAGCAAAACAGGGAATTAATTCATCACTGCCCATGGGCAGGCAGGTGCTCAGCCATCCCCAAGAAAGAAGAGCTCCATCATGTGTCATGGTTATGTGGGAAGATTTAACTCTGTCCCCACCTAGCTCCTTCTTCCCCCCATGTATATACTAAGCATGATGTCATATGGTATGGAAAATCCCTTTGCTCAGTTGGGGTCAGCTCCCAGCTGCATCTCTTCCCAAAACCAGCACAGTTTTAGACCTTTTGCTTTGAAAATCATCCTGGCACACACTTGTAGTAAGTGCTGAACAAAAGATTCAGAGTGCTGAACACCCACACAGAAATTTACTCTGGTTCTCCTTTTTTTCCCCCAAGGAAGTATTTAGGAAAATAGGTTGTTAGAAAGCAACCTCTCGAATTTTATCTCAGAAAATCAGTCTTGTTTTATTTGTCTTTATGTAAATTACTGAAAAACTCAGATAGTACAATCCTCAAGTTTAAATAGAAGACAGAACAGTAACACTTCATTCTTGTGAAACCACTATTCTTTTTTTCTTTTTAACAAAAGAATGCAGACCATTGCTTTGATAAGATACTCAAAACTGAATACTGTCCCAGGCTTCTCTGACCTGCATGAAAAAGGATTGCCAAGTGCAGAACCACCATTATCACATTCTGGAGCATCAGAAATGTCAAAGCTGCTTCAGTTAAAAGACCTGGCAAAAAAAGTACAAATCACTGCAGCTCTATTTCTCACACTTGTCGTTGTCACTATTGTTATCTGCAGCCAGCTGTGGGGTCAGAAGAGGAAGAAGGAAGAGGAAGAGGATGTTTTATCTTTGTCACTTTGTTCTGCCCATGTTCATTTGATTGTTATGGCATCATGTTTTCAGTGACTGTAACCCAAAGACTTGTAACCCAAAAGAATCAATTTGGTCATTCAAATAAGTAATTTTGGAAGTAGTCAGCAAAAAAATCCTGTTATAGTTTGACATCTGCTCAATTTCTGCTGTCAGTGCAATGGCACAAGAAAGGTCTCAATGATAAACGAAACTAAAAAAAAATGCTGACTCTTACAGAAACATCTCCAAACCACTGAGATCTGAAGGAATGAGAGAAACTGGGAATTGCATGTTCTCAAACTGTATAGGTTTGAGGATAAAAAAGACCTGCCCAAACCAGCAAAAAAACCACCCCCTCCCCCCAAAAAAAACCCCAAACAAATCCAACAAACAACGACAAAACAGACAAACAAACAAGCAAAACCTCAAAAAACCCAACCAAAACCTGGGAATTTCAGTGCTGCAAAACAAGTTGGCTTTGTTTCTCATATTTCTATAAACTAGGGCCTCAAATGAAGTGATCATTTTTACCTCCTGGTTATCAGCTTCTAGATGCAACTCAAGAACAGTCAGACATGATAGGTCAAATGGAATGAAACTTGACCTATTGATGAGATGTCATGATGTTGTTTAAAACATCTCTCTGCTTCACCCTTCTGTTCATTCTCTTCATGTTGGGTGTCTTTTCTTTTTGTCAAACATCTCTACCTTCACAGCCTTTCCCTTTAAACTGAATAGATAACACTCGTAACCAAAAATGATAAGCCGTGTTTTCCATCACATGAATTATCAGTGTTTGTCTCTCCTTTTCACTCTGTTCTTAGCTCCAAAGAACTGGCACTAATCACAATCTCATCACAGTTACTGGTGAGCTAAGGAATCAAGATTACCACTCTGGTTGTGCCAGATATTTTCACCGTAGGCATCCAATGACTAAAATTGTACAGAAAAATTCAGTGTTTCTCTGAGTCACTTTTTTTTTCAAGAATTTCTCATCTGATGTTGTAACCTTCATGCTCAGTTCTTGAAACATTACTTGGTTGTAAGCAACAGCCAAATAGCATCATTCTGACCTCCCTTCACTCCTTTCTTCACCAGCAGGAAGAAATAAACCTTTCTTTCTATCTTCAGAGTTAGGTCTAGAGACATGCTATGAACATATTTTGTGTACACTTGTGTTTATTAAGGTGATTTCAATGATAAGAGCTTCTGTTCAGTGGGAAACAGTTCCAGGCGAGCTACATTTCCTTCATCACATCTTTGCAAGTGCTGTAAAGCAGCAGGGATCCATACTTAATTTCTGCAGCTGTTTAGGGTTTCTATTTTAGCTTTATAAAATATAGACAATTTCTAATATGATCTGCTTGCAAATTCACAAAGAATTGTTTCTTCAGGGCCCATAAAGAATATATTTAAGTGTATTTCAGCCAGAAAATTTATTTTATGTGTTTTTTATTTTTTGAAAATTCTCACTGTAGGCTCAGAGGTTTCTTTATTCTTTACCTTATATTTTTCTTTAAAAAATGTAAGTATACTCATATTGGAGTTTTGTGTCTTGAATTCGGTTTAGTTAAACATTTTTACTTAACTTTTTTTAATAAGAATTCCTTCTTTTCCGTAGCAAAAATGTTCAAAAATAAAGATAATGAAAAAAAATTCCTGGAAAATTCAATTCCAGACCACTGATTTATATTTTTATATAATTGTTCTTTTACACAGGTTCCAGGAAAAAAATCAAGAAGGGAAAAAATACCTAACAGCAACAACAACAAAAATACATCAAAACTTCGAAAGCTGACAGTCTAGAAACCATTGTACTGATTACCACAACTTAGGTATGTCCATAAGTTTTTTGAGACAGTCATGCTGGTCAAAAACATGCCAGGAACCACATTAGCATATTAAAAACATGGATAATCACCTGCGTATGATTGGAACACTGACAATTTTGCTGCTACAGAAATAGTCTGGTAATCAACAGTCTGCTGGCATGTGGTATCCAAAGCATCCTGTGCTGTGCAGTACAGATCCTGTTACTTTCAATTAAACAAATTATTTTGATCCTTGAACTGTAGTAACTTGTCAGAGATTTCCAAGATTTGTGGAGGAGTTTTCAAGCAAACTTCAGACCTCTGTTTTAAAAGATGGTAAATTTTCTGTTGACATGCCCTTGTATTGGTCCATTTATTTCTTGTTTGTATGGAACAAGATGTTACAAGGCAGAACATCATTTCCTGAACTTTGGCAGCTCTGATTTCATAGAAGACTTATGATGATTTTGTACAACTGGACGTGTAGTATTGAAAATATTGATTTTTGAATTTTAATTTATTTCCCCCCTCTCTTAAGTGGCTTCAAGACCCAAAGAGCTCAGAATTGTTGTCTTCTGTGATTGTTATAGAAAACCCTGTCAGGGTAGCATATTGCATTCATCATTGTCAGAGTCAGTCTTCCTAGCAGAAAACAGAAAATGCTTTAACTGCATATTGCTGTCACTTGAAGGCCGTTAGAAAAAGAAGAAATGAAAATAAAACACAATATTGCAAGAACTATTGTCCTTATTTAGAAAATCACAACACATTATGTATCCCCATATTAGGACTTGTAGAGTAGATTTAAAATTATTCTGGATGAAATCACTTTGTGGTTTTCCCTTGAAGTTTTCCACTGGTTCTATTTCTAATGAAACCAACTATGCTTCACACAATGTCATCTCAAAAACTCAGTGCTGCTTACAGCTTCATTATATAAGGTTTTGGAACTTTTAAGCATTTTTTGTGCAGTTGTATTTGTACTGGCATCTAACCTTTCTGAAACATCATCTGAAGCCAGGTGGGATCTCTAAGACCACCTCTGAGACAGCTCAGAACACCTCAATTTACAGAATTGATTTTGTGCCCTTATGAAAAGAGCTTGCTACACATTTATTTGTAAGTTTCTACCACTTCACTGGGTATTTTGATTCCTGTATAATCAGTGAAAATATAATCAATGCACTCAGGGAATTCAAAATCCCAGTTAAATAGATATCCGAGACTTGGTTAACCAAATTCCACTGCTATATGACTACAACAATGGTGCCTTCACTACCTAAGGATATCTTAATTGATTTTTTGATATACAATTGAATATTGTCCTTAATTAATAAAAAAGCAAAATGCAATTTTGTGGCACTGGAAGCTGCATTTCTGGGCACTGGAACAGCATGTGCTGCTCATGCATGGGTTACAGAGGCTAAGAGCAGTCTTCAACTCTCATCACAGTATTTTCTCTGACGTGTAAATCAGTAAATATCTGGTGTTCAGCTTAAGCTGAAAAGGGATAATAGCCTGAACAGTAATAGTAACATTTTTACTGCAGCTCCCTTGTACGTAGTGCAAGACCAAAAGAAGGTGCCCACACGTCTGGTTGCACAGAAAGCATAGGACAAAAGCACGTGAGACTACATTAAACTGATATCACAATTCTAATCACAGTTCCTTCTGACACTCTAATTGCTTTCCTGCATGTAATCAGCATCTGACTTGCTGTTTTTCTGCCTGGTGTCTCAGCCCTTCCAGAGCTGCAGCACCCCCAGCAATGGCCATGAACACCTGCCACTGTCACACTCTGGAGAGGAAGTACTGAGGATGCTGTGGGGCCTCGAATGGCAAGAGTGCTTTTGTAACTCCAAGCCAAACAGCTGTGTTACCCCAGCACTGCCATTTAGTCAGCATTTATCTTATTTTCCTACATGAAAGCAGTGCTTAGTATGTAAATAGAATTCTTCGTCTCCAAAGAGTTAAACAAACCTTAGGTAATTAATCCAACAGCATCCTGCAAAGGATGCTCTCTCTTCAAATTCAAAGGCTGCATAGGTCTGCTTAAACCAAAGTATAAAGTAAACATACGTGGAGATCTCTGTTGAGCAATGATGACTGGATCACTGGCAACAGCAACAGTTGTATCTCTCTTCTATTATACATATTTTCCAAGCTTTGAAAATAAGATTTTCTTTGAATGTTATTTTAAGAAATATTTAGGCTAATAAGGTAAAATTATGAAAGTTAATAAAATATGAAATTAGTAACAAAAATTTTTAAAAATCACCTTGTAATAAAATATAATCACATGTTTTTTTTTTTTTAAGGTAAAGTTTTAGGATTTTAAAAAGATCTAATAATATATTTTCTCAAATATGCTTGCTGCTTCCACAAACCCCTAATTTAAATAGCTCAGTAGAACAGCTTGTTGTGGTGTGTGGCCTGCTGCACTACTCTGCCCTAAGTTAAGGTCTAGCTTAAGCCATCATGAATCTTATGAAATGGCCCGAGACAAACCTTTATTCTGAATTTTCAAGAATCTGCTTGACAAGGCAGCTGTCTAACAGCTGTAGGAAAGAAAGAATTACAGATGAAGGATGTCCCCTGCCTTCTGCTCCTCCCAGCAATTCACTACACTGGTAAGCATTTTGTGACTAAAAACCATTTCTTAAAAGCTGTTTGAGAGGTTCTCTCAGCCTTCAGAAGTTTTTGTATTTTTGTTAGGGAAAGGTGGAGTCACTTATTTGGGTTGGTATTCACCTGCCTGTGCAGACAAACCCATCCCCTCTTCTGTGTGCTACAGGAGGTGGAACCGTGCATGACGCTGAAAACTGTCCTTTGAAGAATTAATATTAAGACTTAACACACAAAAATCTCTCACGATACTTACTTTACACAGAAAATCGTAGCAAAGCACAAAGATTAGATTTTCTGATTATTTCTATCAGATGGCATCTGCAGTGGCTGAGGTACTGTTTGAGAAACAAATGGCTCAGGACATATGGCATTAAGTGACTTTTGGCAAACCTATAGAGCAAGGCATATGGCATATGGTAACCTTGAAGGAAGAAGTGTCTCCTTGTATCTTGTTAAATCTTATGATAAATTGATCTCTGCGGTTATTTCTTGACACAAACTTGAAAAATGACATTGTTTAGATAGTGTAAGTCGGAGGGGGTTTGTGCTTATTTTACTACCCAAATGTGATTGCTAATTATGTCTAACTGGCAAATAGAGAAACTATTTTTTTTGTGTGTGAACTGGTTATATGGACATGAATATGAACAGCCACCTTGTCAGCTATTGCCTTGTTTTATATAATCCCATCAGATGAGGATACCAGAGCATTTCACACACCTTAAGTAAATCTCACAGAAATGTTACAAAAAAAAGGCTTTTTAAAGTTTGAACAAGAATCTTTTGTTTCTAGGTAACTGCCCTGAGTATCAAAATGATGAATAAATTAATTTAAGCAAGAAAATGCTCTCTTTTTTCCTAGACTTTTGTTTAAATATTATGCTAACATCATTTTCTGGCACATATAAAAATTTATGTTCAAATTGTATATAAGGTACAGGTAATTCCTATGTATAGGTTGCTAAACTGAAATAATGTCATATCCCATAATAATTAATCAGGATTAGAATTTTAACAAAAGAGAACTAGGAATATTCTAGTATACTGGGAGACCACAAATATTTTATGCTACACAGTCTTGCTGCAAATTCCAAAGAAAATTAGCTATCAAAGTTGTAAATAAATCTCTTTTCCTAATCAATTTTTTTCACCGAGAAAGACAGATTTTCCAAGGCAAAGACATTACTTTGATGTGCAGTGATAAAACAAAAGGGTGTTTAATGACAGTTTCAAGGCAAAAGGGTGTTTAATGACAGTTTCAAGGCACACATAGCAAGGCTGTTAATTTTATGATGTAATATCCAGTTTTCATTACCAACAGAACTTGAATAAAAATTGAACCCTATTTTCCCTAAAAGAAAAATAAATTGGGGATATAGACTTGACTTTCTCAAGTTTAAAGATTTTTTTGGTAGGATCAGGGACGAATACGCAGCATATAAACCTTGAAGCGTATAAAACTTGAAGCGTATAAACCTTGAAGCATATAAACCTAAAATATCCAGAAATCATGTTGTGTTATTTCCTTAATCTGCATCAGAATAATTTAATGGTCTGTCTAAGACTGGCACTGGTTTTATAGTCTAGTGTGACTATTTGTATGGCCAGAATAGCCAGTTTGGAGGTAAGCATATTTCTACATCAGTTTTGTACTCAAAAACTTTCCTGATGGAAATCTTTGTGCAATTACAGCTGAGAGGATTTTTTTTAGAAGTGGTTGGACTCAGTTCAACATCCTGAATAGCACTTCCAAATATCAAGGCTGTGCCCACCAGTATATCCAGCCCAAGGAATACACCGATATCTACAGAGAAGTTTTTGCAGCCCACAGGATGTCTGAAGCTGGTTATAGGAAAACTGACAGCACCTGGCTTTATAAGTATTTTGGAAATTTCAGTTGTCTTCACAGTGAATTTGTTCCTTACAATCAAGCCCATCTAAAATTAGTTAATTTACTGTTTTTTACTGGAACATTTTCTTCGTAGTGGCTGGTATAAGGCTGTGATTTGGGTCCGTGCAGGAAGCAGTGTGGATAATGCAGTGATGTTTTAGTTATTATTGAGCAGTGTTTATAAAGGGTCAAGGCCTTTCCTACTCCTCACCCCATCCCCACCATGAGAAGGCTGGAAGTGCACAAGGAGTTGGGAGGGGACACAGTCAGGACAACTAATCCCAACTGACCAAAGGGATATCCCAAACCATATGGCAATAAAACTAGAGCAAAGGCTGGGGAGAAAGCCACTGCCTGGGGACTCATTTTGCATTGGTTGGCTGGCAGTGAACAATTATCTTAATTTCATCACTTCTCTCTCTTGGGTTGTGTTTCTCTGTCTTGGCTATTTTCCTTTTCACTACTTAATATTGTTTTCTTAAATTATTTTGCTTTAATTATTATACTCTTCTTATCTGAACTCATGATTTTTCTCATTTTTACCCTTCAAATTCTCTTCCCCATCTCACAGAGGGGTGGGAGAGTTAGCAAGCAGCTGTGTGGAGCTTAGTTGCCAGCTGGAGCTAAACCATAACTGTCATATAATCTAACCATTCATTTAAACTTTTCTTTCACTCAGTATATAAAAGGGAAACCTACAGGCTTTTTTTTTTTTTGTAAGGTACATACCACA
The DNA here is from genome assembly GCF_963513975.1 of Fringilla coelebs. Taxonomy (NCBI): domain Eukaryota; kingdom Metazoa; phylum Chordata; class Aves; order Passeriformes; family Fringillidae; genus Fringilla; species Fringilla coelebs. The sequence continues at coordinate 26,747,275 of NC_140030.1, read as the reverse complement.
GTCAAACTTAAAAAACCCCCCTGAAAATTTAGACTAGACATTAAACCTGTAGATGAAAAAAACTATATCAAATGAATCTCTTAAATTATCATCTATTCATCATCAAAGAAAAATTTTCTATAGCTTCAAAAGCTAAATCTGCCTTTGACCTTCAGGGCTAACAGAACATATCTGATCCCATGTCCACAGAGCCAAAAAGAGCTGTGTGTGTACCTTTAATAGGGTCTTGGACTGGGGCTGTGACGTGGGACCTGTAAGCTGCTGAAAAATTGCAGAGCACCCTCAGACCCTGTGGAAGCTAATGAGAGGCAGGGATCATCCTTACCTTCCTGGTCAGAGGAAGATGAAAGCAGCATTTCTTCTCAAAGACCTTCCTGGCTAATTATGCTGTACATTTCCATGGACAAAGTATTGACCTCCCTACATCACTAGGAATTGTGTCTTCAATTTTAATAGAAACCAAATTACACTGTAGGCATCTAACTGACCACATTATTGCACATATAACCTGAGATATAATAGGAATAAATCATCAGATTAGTTTGATCCTATTTAGGCTATTTAAAGACAAGTTCAGGCTGTAGAACATGTATAGGTATTCCTGCAATGAACATTTAATAAATGGATTTAATAAAAATTAAAATGAAACAATCATAAATTCAAATTTCTTTTCATTAGATTAATATAATTTTCAATTATTCATTAAATGTAATTAAAAAAATAAACTATACTCTTCAAACTCCAATTGTATCTCCTTACACCAATGATTTTATAATTACAAAGGAAAATTATTCTAACAGAAAGGAAATTGTTTGCAAAAAGGTGTTAAAATTGATTTTTGTTAGGATAGCACACCAAATACATTTTAATAAAGTAGTCAGACTGGGATCGGACACAAGATCTGCAACAGGCACATTTAAAGACTAGCTCCCATCTTCCAAAAATAAACCACTTGTGTCGATTTTAATGATGAACTGACATCATTAAAAAGCAATGACCCTACACAATCTTGATTCAGAACATGCATACTTTATATGAAATTTTATATTACAGCTAATGCATTGCAAATAATTACCTTATTCAACTGCTTAAACAGACTTTTTTATACTTCATAAAGAAAAATAAACATCATCAGGTAGACCCAAGCTTTTCTAGAAGGAATTCTGCCTTCTCTTCTCAATTCTCCCATCAGGCGTTTAATGGAAATTTAATGGAAATTACTTGCAGATCTTATGTGGACATGATATTTATATAAATAGAATTTGCATATCAAACTGATTCACTTTCTCATTTCTGTTGCAAATCTACCTGCCCTCTCATATCCTTCACTGATCACACTTTAGTTAATGTACGGGTGGTCCTGACTGTTGGTTGCACCTGAAAACACTGCACCACCCATAGCTGTGTGCACACAGAGCACACAGAAACACCAAGGAGCAAAAGATATCTTTGTCTTTGAACTCACTGGATTCTGAGCTGCTGATTTTTTCAGACTGTTCCCAAAATGGCCTGGCAGGATGCTAAATCATGATCCTGGAGAGCCACAGGACAGGATGGCTGAACATCAGCACTGGCAGCTGCTGCCTGTCCTCTGCCCCACGGCCCCAGGTTTGGGGAGCAGCTCTGGGAGACACTGCTGCTGCCACCACCCCTTTGCCTCTGCATTCCTGAAATCTCCCTGTGTGTACACATTTTCATCATAACAAACTTTCACCAAGTCTCCCAGGCAGGGAGGAGGAACTTAGCCAGCTCCTTTGTTCTGTTGACAGTTTGTTCACATTCTGCTTATTTATCTTTTCTTAATGATGCACCTAGCATTGCATAAACAGGGTATGCTAACTTCCTAATTATATAATGTTGAGTATTAATTGATACAGTAAATTATTTATAATGCCTTCAATGTCTCTGCCTTTGCAATTATGGCATCTGCTAATACACACAGGACACTATCTACAGCTTGGAATGTGAAATTATAGTACAGACTTATTTAAAAAATGGATTTCTGTATGTAATGCCATGAATGGGCTGTTAAGCAGGGCAGACAGATCTTTTAAGTGAAAAGATTTGGAAGCAGAAAGACAACTCAATGTAGTTTTCCCCTGAGACAAGTTAAAGTCATATTTTTAATAATTTTTAAAATAAAGCTTACAAATACGTATACTTTATAAAACAAAAAAAAACCACCCAAAAACCACTTAACATAAAATGATTTTTAAACATTTTGAAATAAAATGAGCCCCTAATTGGTTTATGTCTGTTGCTTACCTGCCTTTCTCTGCAGTCATTCTACTGTAACTCAATTAAAATCCAGAAAAAGGTAACTATTCTTCTGGACTGCTAGTGTGAATTTCACTGGGTTTAATATACATTTATAACTATTAGAACTGGAATTCTACACAAATTATATTTATTACTTTCCTATTTTAGCTTTATCAAAGGAATAACTTTCATTACTTGATAAGATGTCTGACATTTTGAAAGGTAAGAGCTATGTTCTGTCATAAATAACAACTTTAGGTCAAGACAATGCTATTCAGATCAAGTCAAAGCAAAGGATTGGATAAAAAAAAAAATCACCTCAATTCAAGGGCAAAAAAGAAACAGTTGACTGGAAAAATCTTTCCATAGCTTGTGTTAGCAAGAGAGTCTGGGGAAGATTTTTCTGTGCTGGTGGGGATCAAATCGCCTGTCAGGTTTCTGAAGGGACACATCAATCAGATCTGACACATTGCTGATTGCTCCATTAAATCACCACGGTGGTCCTGATTTGTCTCATCAGGTCAGATGAATTTTCTTTCGAGGAGGCTTGAAATGGTAAACTGTTTTTTCAAATTCCTTGATTGAAGACTTTTCTTGTCTAATGGATCATAAAACTCTCTCCAAATAACAACCTATTTTAGAACATACGCTTCTCTTAGGTATGTTGAATTAGCAGATGTATTTTTTTCTTCTTTTCCTTTTTTTCTTTTCCTATTCTTTTTTACTTTCTTTTTTTTTCCTATATTGCTTTTATTCTTTTTCTTTCTTTTTTCTTTTCTGCTTCTCTGCCTTTACTTTCCCTTTTCATCTTTCCCCTTGTCTTTTCCATCTCATCTCTCATTTCTCTCATTTTTATCTCGATTAAAAGCTACATAGGCTATTCAAAAACATAAGTACATTTCCTAAAGTTCTCTATTAAATTTAGGTCAAAAAAAAGGAGAAAAAAAAATCAGATAACTCTGGAGAACAATAAAGCTTTAAGAATGCAGAGGTTTCCTCTGACAAAGTACCTCTGTATTGCATGTATTATATGATTTCATGATGTTCCTGGGTTTTCTATTAACATTTTTCATGTACGCCCAGAGCTTTGGATGCAATGAATATTTAAACACTCTAAAGAAATTAATAAATTAAGTGATCAGAAGTTTGAATATTCCTCCCTTGACTTTTGCCACAGATAGGGATGTTGTAGTCTCAAATCCATATTTGAACAGATTATGCTCATACTTGATGTGGCACTGGGAAGATGACTTTTTCTTGGCATGAGCTTGGCACCCCTTAGTTGGAAACTTGAGGACAAGCCTGTGACCCATCACCTGCCTGATTTGAAATTCTCTGGAAAGAAACCTGCTGTTAACATGTAAACATGGATGCTTTCCTCTTCAACCAGCATGAAGAAACATCATGGCACATATCACTTCCTGTTGCCTACATTAAGTCTGTACAATCTCTATTCCACATCTCCAACAGCAATTTAACTTAAAATCCCAGTCTCTGTTAAAAGTTACTTGTATTTCTCCATGCAGGGATTCCCTTTGATGGAGTTCAATTAAAATCAAAAGAGAACAAAAATAAACAAGTAAATAAATAAATAAATAAATAAATAAAGGTTAAAAAAACTTGGAAGCTTTACAAGCTGTCTCTTTAATCAATGGCCTTTCTGAGGGGCTATCCTTACATCCAATGTGAGTAAACCATTCCTGATCAATCAGGAGCCAGTGCATACAATCGTTATGGGTACGGATGGGGGACATCGACACAAGACTGATTTAAGGTGTGGGTAAAGAGGTTAATTATGCAGCAAAGCAGCCTGTCAGTCAGCATTTTCCCTGATTTGCTTTTGCCCAAGATAGTAACTGGCCCTGTGGGTTTCTCATCTGCACGGCTCCCTTCCACTACAGAGTAACATAAAAAAGATATATTCCCCAGAAAGGATATGCACAGGAGAGACAGAGGGACAATGTCTAGACTGCTCTGAACAAGGAAAGCAACTTTCTCCCGAGCATCTTTCCACCTGCCTGTCACTGCAGGAGGCGCACAACAAGTTATCTGGGTGTGCCTGATGGTATAGTAATCAGCCAGGTTGATTTCTCTATAAATATGCTCTGTACTGCTCTTGGTGGGACTGTAGGTACAGAGTTTGTGGTAACTGGGAGTGGAACTCATCCTCAATGGGTCACAGCTGTGAGGAGCAGGTGAGCAGCACTGACAGCAATGAGCCATGGGGTGCCCAGGGGCACTGGCCAACTACCGAAGGGCACAGAGGGCACACAGGTGCACTGCATGAACAGCAGGGGTATAGAAGGTTGGGTTAAAGAACAGGAAGGGTAGATGCCTGAAGCTTTCTGATGTGATATGAGGTTACTCTGCATGGGTAGATGCCTGAAGTCTTCTGATGTGGTATGATGTTACTCTGTATGGGTTGAAGCTTTCTGGAATTGTATGATGATACTCTGTGTATCGTGGCTGTCTCTGCTGATTGCTCCATTAAATCACCAGGGCGGTGGTGACAGGACTGGCCTTGAACCCAGCTTGTTTTTACTGCATAGTTAAGATGTGTCAAGCCACAGATGCACAGACTGGAAGGCAAAGCAAGTCAAAGGTCCCTGAACATCTATTGTGTACCCACCTTGAGAGAAAGGAATGTGCCAAAAATGGGGAGTCAATTAGGAAGGCTGTACACACAGAGGCTAAAGACAGATCTCTTAATTGGATGATTAATGCTTGTAGCAACAAGAGCTGCTTTCCCCCAGGAGGTTTATGTTTCAACAAATACATCACTTTGCATAAGGGAAAGCATTGCTGCGGCTCACCTCTGGTAGAATAGCTTTCCATTGTGATAATGGTTATGTCCCATTGCAACTGGCTTATGGAATGAAATAGAAAGCTGAAAATTATGCAGACCATTACTGACAATGGCACAACAGCTGCTGCCTGACTAGTTTTGACTGAATCTCTAGTTTAGCACATTCTTACTGAATTTAGTTGGGGGTATTTGAGGAAGACTACTCTGCTTGTGGAGTGCCAAGAGTGGATCATAACACCTGTACAACTCTGGTTGCAGACTCTTAATTTCTGCTTCAGCAGAAGTGAAGTAGATTGACTAATTATTAAATCTATGTCTGATACATTGAAGAAATTATCAAATATTTGTAAAAGGTCATAATTGAAGTTTTCTTCTCAGCTTGAAAAATCAGAAAACACAGCGGGGCCACCACCACATCCTAATGACAGATACCTGTCAGGGTAATTATTAACAAATGCATGTCCTTGTATCTGCTAAAAATTAGTGAAGGTGTTGTATCAGACCTCTGTATAAAAAGTGCTAAGTTAGAGAATGCCAATAAATGAGCAATCTCAGGGTCTCTCACTGGTCAGAGTGACTCTGAGATAAGTTGGAAAGTCTCTTTTCCCAGCCTGGCACTCGAAGAAGGAGTCAGAGCTCTTCAATTCTTGGTCTCAAGGTTGTTTATTGTATCTTATCTATAAAATATTTTCTCCTGTCCAGCCGAGGTCCACTCAGCAAGACAGTCAGAGTTACACTGCCTGCCTCTGGGGCAGTGTTGTCTTTATACTAAAAACTACGTATACAATATTTACAATTACTTCCCAATACCTATCACCTATGTTAGACAGTGAGCTTCTACTCTAAATCAATCTAAAAGTGCCACCATCACAGCAGAAGGTGGAGGCCAAGAAGAAGAAGGAGAAAGGAGGACATGCCCAGATTCCTCGATCTTGCCCCCTGAATCCCCATTCTGAAAACCCCCAAAATCTGTTTTTTCGCCCTGTGATAAATTCACTATCATTCTACTTAAACTGTCGTGGCTGGCAGATCTTCATCTAAGGTTGGTAATTTGCTGCATGGGTCATAATCAAAACCACAGGCATTTTGGGCTCTGTGCCAGGGTCTCTGAGCCCCCTGGCAGGGGTCTTGGCCATCCAGGACAGCCAGAGGGATGTCCTGGGTTCTGACAGAGCAACAGCTTTTGTGCCAATGCAATTTTGAGAAGTATCAGCTCTGTTTCCTGCATGCCTGACGCATAGGCTTACAAGAAACCAGCTCTTTACAAAATTGAGTGAGCACTATTGAAGTCTTAATTTTAGTTTTTAGATAGAATAGCCTTGAGGCTTAATTCAATATAAGGCATCTGCGAGTCCCCAAAAGACAGAACCCTGCCCTTTGCTTCATCAAAGACCTAGCCTGAGATGAGGAAACAAAGAAAGAGTTACATGTGGTGCTTGTGTCAGCATTTTCACCTCCTTATCCAAGGCAACGTTTGTCTGCTCTTGGTCCAGTTTTCTGGTCATGACCTGCAGCCCTATCCCCATTAGAAAAGAAACCAAAAACATCCCAATAAGGAGCATATCTGTGCATGGCCTTGCCCTATTTTTGTTTAAAACATCATAAGAGTGAGCACATCCATGAATTCAGTTTCAATAAACATTTCCCTGAACATTTAAACAAAGCATGCAAAAGTGGTATTATTAAAAAGATGGTTAAAGACTTTAATTAGAGATTTAGAACTGTTGGTAGGTATTGCAAATACTTCTGTTATAAATCACTGAGATATGGATGTGTGGTCCTACACTATCCTTCTAACATATGGATTCCTGAAACTTTATCTCCAGCTTTCTTATTTATAAGATGCGTTTGCATTTTAAATGATCTGATTTTTCACTTGATGTTTGTTTAGTATTCACTTTGATATTGTCACTTTTGCTATGTCATGTGAGTTATACACACTCCAAGGACTTAAGCCGTCGCTTTGGTATTTTAAATGTTTAAATGTTAGGTGAAATATTTCCTTGAAGAAACAGTAGCTGTATTTCAATTTGACTTTTCAGCTGTAGCTGCCAGTGTATATCAGCCCCGCAAAGAGTACAAAATATGGGCCAGTCCGAATGGGAAAAAGTAATTTGTTTGAAACTTAATCAAATGGAAAAGAAAGGAAACACTTTAAGTGTTAGTTATTACGAAAGTATAAATTGAGAAAAGTGGGTTTTACACTTGAAATTAGAACTTCCAATTATGGTACACAGTAATTTCACAGCTTTCATCTTCTAAAGGACAGCACTTTAATTACTTTGTGTTTTCAGACTTCATCTCATAGACACAATGTAATAGTTACACCATATTCATACACTGAATATTATGTACTCTATCTCTTCTTAAGCAACTGTTATTAACAGGAAGCTTCAGATAGCGATGCTCCTCTAGACTAGACCGATTTGGCTGGTATGTCATACAGAAAAATTCTTTGCTTTAAATTTGTGTTAACATTCTCTCCTATGTACTCCTATGATAGCTCCTAGCTCTTTGCTTCTCCAGCCTTGTCCACTCAGCTCAGTTTTTCACCCAGCTTAGTCTCCCTCTTCCTCTCCCTTTCCCAGTCCTCTGTCACATACACATTTATCCCACTCATCACAAAAATCATGTGAATTTATGAGCCTTCAGTGAAATTTAGTGGAACCTGGATGGGTGATTCATTTTAATAAAAGGAAGACAAGTGAAAACAGACAAATGGGCAGTGTAATTACAGAGGCCTGTTTATTTGGGAAATTAAGATACAAGGCTCATAATTTTAAAGACTACAGCAAGTGGAGTTTTGATAAATGATATCTCAGTGTAGACCATGTCTATTCCCTTTGGTGAAAGATTTTAAGTACTAGAAAAGAAGAATGCTGACAAGACACAAATACTCTTTAAGAGAGATTGCTAATAGCAGGTACACAACTTCTCTTGCATCAGCTGATACAATAGCAGCTATGCCTTAGGGTACTAATTCATTTATTTATTAAACTTTAGCAATTTTTCTATCACAACTGATTTGATACTTTATGAACAATATAAATAAAAATGGTACTTTCTGGCATTTCTGTTTATTGTTCCAAAAAAGGCAATAAAAGCTGGGTTGAAGAAAAATAAAGTCTTGTTTCATTAGTGGAAACTTTTTTATATTTCTATGGCAGATAGATGGAAATAATCAATTTGCTTTCATCATTTTAATTTAACAAATATACTGGAACTTGAAAGTGGAAGATTTTACAGTTTTTGCTGTTGATGGCTGCAGTTGGAAATCCTCCTAATCCTGAAAAACCCTCCCAAAAGTCAATCTCTCTTAGCAAGAATGCTGTGTCTTTGGAACTTGGAGATCAGCTTTGAACAGAATAACATAACTGTTGTCACAAACACATTAAGAAATTTTTAATTTTTACACAGCAGTGTCATGGTCCACTAGCTGTTTAAAGCTAATGAAAGATCTCAATTATGGAAACAATGTGCAGTTACGAGCTCAATATATGGATGTGATGGACAGCTGTATTTCTAAACACACTGCTAATCCAAAATTTCTTAATAACTACCATAGCAGTACTGTTCTAACTACTTGGATGAAAACCCTGACAAACAGTGTGAGAAAAGGTCACTAATTCTTCCTTTTCCAACAGTATGCCACATGAGACATCACAAGCAGCTTGCCTCCAGGGTAGATTTATAGGTGGTGGTGGTTAATCCTATCCTACTCACCTCTGTTCTAGAAAACATGCCAGCTGAGTATTTCATATTTTCTTTATCAGCTTCTCAAGCAGACCTCAGCAGTGTACCCTCAGCTAGTTTGAAAACGACGCCAAAGCAGCAGGAGTGAATGACCTGCCAGAGGGTCAACCTACCATCCAGAGGGACCTTTGAAAACTGGAAGTAAAGGCCAACAGTAACCTCATCATGTCCAACAGAGGAAAGTGCAACATCCTGAACCTCAGAAGGAGAAATCCCACGAGGACCAACCAGCTGAGAAGTAGCTTGTCAGAAAAGAGCCTGGGTATACTGGTGAACACCAGGCTGAACAACAGTCAGCAGTTCACCCTTGCTGGAAAAAAGGCAAATAGTATCCTTAGCTGCAGTAAACAAAAAAAAATTCCAGCAGGTGAGTCAGGTGTCTCTTCCCCTTTGCTTAGTGCTGGTCCTGGAGAGCTGTGCCCAGTTCTGGGCTCCCTGTACAAGAGACATGAACATTCTGGTGACAATTCATTGAGAGGCCACCAGCATCACTAAGGGACAGGAGCACCTCTCATATGAGGAAAGTCTGAGAGATATGGAATTTTTCAGTGTAGAAAATAGAAGGCTTGGAGTGACCTTATACTGATAAGGTATGTAAAGAACAGAGCCAGGCTCTTTTCAGTGCTGACCAGTGACAGGACCAGAGACAATGGACACAGACTGAAACACAGGAGGCTCTGACTGTTTTGTCTAAAAAACACTATTTCTGTCAGAAAACACTATTTAACTGGGAGGGTGGCAGAGCACTGGCACAGGTTGCCCAGGGAAGTTGTGGACTCTCCATCCTTGGAGATATTCAAAAGCCATTTTGTCAAAATCCTGGGCAACTGGCTCCAGATGGCTCTGATTGTGTAAAAGGGTTGGAAGAGATGATCTCAGGAGAAGCCAGCCTGTACCATTCCAACCTCCACCATTCTAACCTCAACCACTCTTTGGTTCAGTGTTTCTGGGAAACCTTAAAAATAATTCCACTTGTCGGTAGAATCTTTGCATCTAACTCCTTTTAGAAAGCATGAATTTGTGTTTCTCCATTGTTCTCCTCTTTAATCAAATTCTTGTGTAGATCACACAAGGTCAGAGATAGATCAGGAGTCTCAATAAACGTGTGCAAATGGTGGCCTTATTTATGAACAGTGAAGAGGGCTGCATTTCCCAAAAAACAGCAGATACTTATAATATTTTTCCTCTAAGTTGTTATACATCTGCCTTTTTTGTTCCCAAGTCTTTTGTGACTGAGCAGATTAAAGAAAACCTGAAAGAATATTTACATGTAAATGCCATTATTTTGTCTTAATTTAAAAAAAAAAGTTTACTTTGGCTCTAAGGATCAAACTTTTGCAATTTCTAGAGTTTGAAAAACTATATGCAGCAGCTTTTTTTTCATTCCAACACAGGCTGGATTTAATTAGATATTTTCCTTATTCTGTTTATGCAAACCACTAGTGACCCCAAAATTTCTTTATGCCATAGATTATTTTTGTTTCCTCTTCTTTTCTTCTTCCTCAAGGTAAACAGGATTTTCATTTGGTTATGTTTTATTTTTCTGAATATTAAATTTTAATGCGAAGTTTCCTCATTTTACTTTCATAAACCTCCAAACACCCTGCAGTTTCATTTTGCTTTATTTGTATTTCTCATTTTTCTTTTCCACAGTACAGTTATCTCTGTTAATTGGCTATTGTTTTTCACTTTCAAGTTCTGCCTCTGTGGTTTAATTGCTGGACTGAGTGGAGAGAGGCTAACGGAATTTATGCAGTGTCCAAACTTTTGACCCTGAGCAGAGATTTAATATGCAAACATTTCCCTTGAATTTTTGTAAGTATAAACTTTAACCTGATTTAATTTACTCAGCTATTGCTTAAAGAGTGTTGAATAAAAAAATTAAATAAATAGCTATGATTGTAAAATACTGTCCTGAAGAGCGCACATCTCTTTCCTGAAGCATAGAAATGAGTAGGAATGGCAAACATTGGATTGATCCAATTTTTGCCATTCCTGGTGTGATCAGAGGAAATCCCAGCTGGCTATTTAAAGATTAAACAGGAAATTTAGGTGAAAATATGATTTAAATAAGAGTACAGCAAGCAAGCTTAAGAGAAGAAACATAATAGCGCAGTTTAAATGTTATATGGGTAACAAGAACATATATCTCAGTTGTCCTAAGTACACTTTCACCTAAGCTTTAGAAAAAGCAGCAGCTAGGAAAGCAATATAGAAATCTAGTTCTTGGCCTTGGTAGGTTAAATTCTGACAAAGAAAGCAATTTTTTCTGTTGCAAGTTGTTATACTTACAGGTGGAAGTTTTTTATACACATATTTCTGCTGTCTTCTCTGCAGATAAGATAAACTGATGGATCCACCCTTGGCCAGCAGCAGATGCATCAGGGGGAGCTATTGGCATCTCACAGAACACACTCCTGTAGCCCAGCCTGCCCTGCCCTCACGTCCCCACAACCAAACAACAAAATACTTGCCATGCAAAACAATACAAAGCTTTAGCCAGCTTATTCTCTTTCTGAATTTCTCTACTTTATTTTTTCCTTTTTTTTTACCACTTCACTTTTCTCCCTAAAATGCCCTTTAAAGGGCATTTCCCTCTAAAAAAGGCTGTTTATACTGCTTTTCCCACAAAAGTCAGTCCTTAAGAGACAGAGAAAGGGTGGTGGGTGTAAACAAGCAATTATTAATGAATACATCAAACATTTTCTTAAGTTTAAGCTGAATGTGAAGAAAAATCTGTATATTGTGTAGCATTCTGAAAAAACTATAAAGTTAACAATCTGAAAATAAACTATGAAAGCCAACAGATATTATCTAGGAAAGAATCATCTGATTAACTGACAGACTAAGAACATCAATTGTCTCATGCCTCATAAATAAATAGACACAGACATGCATTATAGCAGCTTTTATTAATGTAAGTATTACTTGTTCAGAGAAAATTAAATACTGATTTTCTATTCTAGATATTTCTTAGAATAATGTAAGGAAATATGCATCTACTTTCATGTTATTATGATTAACAGACCAAAACATTTTCCAGCTCAACAAAATGAAAGTATTGTCTGACCCTTGGTGAGTCTTATCAATTCCTTATACAGTCCCATTAAAATCTTTACATCCCTCTTGGAACTCTGAAGGGCTTTTAAACATCACTACTCATCCTCTGTGACACAGCCATTTGAGTCCACTATGCAACTGGAACACCAGTATTCCACCCAGCAGAGAATTTCTTCCCCTGATTTAGTGGCTCAAGTCTTAAGTGCACTGAATAAAGTTTAACTTTCATCAAAATAAGTGAGAAAAGCCCGTGCAAATATTAGTGCAATCCAAGTTTGATAAAGGATTGTTAGCTATTACCAGTCCTTGAATTCTGTAGCTACTGATATAGAAGACATTCACATTTTCACTGCACATTTGCCTAGAGGTCAGTGCTGGCATCTGATGGTTTCATTCATAAATGGTGAAAACTTCTCAAATTTTTTTAGACAGAATTCTAAAATAAATTCTTTTATTTTATCTATACTAGTGCTGACATTGTACAAGAGCCATTTGTAACTTACTCTTTGATAACACATTTTTTAATTTAGCACCAATCAACAGACTTGAAATATGTATTTCCTAGGTTCATTCTGCATCATTTGTGTTAGGCATACCTCATGAAATCTCCCAGAAAAACTATGACCACATTTAATCATTGGACTGCAAATCTCAGATACTGAGCTGGTTCAAAAACTAGATCAAATGATTGTGTAATAAACTGATCAGTTTATGAAAAAAAAGATTAACATTAATTCATTAAAAAAATCTGTGTGCTTGCCCATACTGGCTGTAAGACTTATTTTTCTTGCTGCCTTTCCATGAAATCAAGTAATCACAGAACCTCCTCACTGGCAATTACAAATTTGAATGGCAAGCAGCAATATTTCAAATCTTCTTGTCATCCATACCTACACCAAATGACATTCTATCTGCTATGGGTATTTCAGGGTAAAGGTGTTCTAGAATTTGAGACAGATTTTAGCCTTATGAATAAGTAAGAATAAGAGTTATCAAAATTATAACTTCATAGCCCTCCATATGGGCCCCATAAAATCATATAGGTATTATCCGCTCAGAAAAGAAGGGATGCATATATTGCTTGTGATGTTATCTGCTTGTGATGTTATTTTGATATTTAAAAATTGCTTTTTTTTTAAGAGACTTTGAAAAATTACCTGAGTTACTAAACCATTTTAATAACAAAAATCAAATAACATACTCATTTTCTTACACCGCAGCAATGGATGTTATATTGCTGTCAATAAAAGTACACACTGTACACTGTATCTAAGTTATGTCAATTCCATGGAACTGATGATGTATTCAAACCACTGACAAACCTGCACATCTCTCCAGAATGCAACAGAGTTAATCCTTTTACTGTCAAGGGAAAGCTTGGAAGTGTATTAAAAAAAAAAAACTTGCACAAAAAGGGCACCTTTCCCAACTGAATTTCTATGAATTTGTGCATGCATTAGATATCTCATGTATCTCTTTAAGAAACTGTAAGAACCTACATGTTCTCTATTCCCTCCTAAAAGTGCAACAACTGGTATCAATTAAGGTTGTTGCCAGCTGTTCTGGAAAAAAGTGCCAAAATTTATTCTTGCAAACTGCTGCCATGCCTCCTGTTCCATCTTGTGCTGCACATAAAAGCTTAGATAGGGATTTGGCAGAAATCTTTGTGGCATTAATTCATCCTGTTGAATAAAAAAAAAATTAAAAATGGCTGGACATCAAAGACCAAAGGGAATCTGGATATTGAGAAAATGGCTGAATAATTGGCACCCAAAGCTATCCCAGAATTTACAAATAAAGCTTCACTTTTTCCTGCCAAATCTGTGACCACATGAAGTAGACAGCAACTCAACTATACAGCCGTGTACAGGCTACAAATTTATATTAATAACTGAAGGCTGAATGCATTAAAAATTTACCCAAATGAAAATTATCCCCACAAAAATTACTCCAATGAAAGTTTGGAGAAAGAAGATGCTAATGTCACTGTTAATAGCACTGCTAATTGTAATGATAAGGTGTAATTCTTCTGACATATTCAAAACTCTTAGGACAGAAGAGAACACAACCTCTTCTCCAGATCCCTTGACCTGTTGTCTCAAGGCACTGAAATCCCTCTTGTTTGTCTGCAGCCTTCTTGTTGGGTCTTTGTTGGTAACCCTGTGGGAAACCAGCAGCTGGTAATAATCAATAGGCCATACTAGGCAGGGAAGTTTCTTGGTGATATCTCTTACCCAGGCCCCAGGGAGGCAACAAACTTCCCTATGGACTGGGTCTGGTCAACAGCTTCTGCAAGGAACAGGGACTTTAACTAGATCAATTGTCTCAGAAGCCCATCCAGCCTCACCTGGAATATTTTCTGCCATATCTGCTGGAAACCTGTTCTAGTTATTTTACCACCTCCATTGTAAAAAAAATTCTTTCTGTCTAATCAAAATCTACCCTTGTCCTATTGCAACAGGGTCTGCTAAAAAGTTCTTCCCCATCTTTCATACAGGTCCCCTTAAAGTACTGAAAGGCTGCATCTTTGAATAAGAACAAGTAGCAGACATGTGAGGAAAAAATGATATTGGATTGCTTGGGTTTGGTTACAGTGAGACCAAATGAGAAGCTTCTGCTGAGCAAAATATACAAAGCACACTGATGGCTTCTGCCACCTCAGATAGTAATTGCTCCCCTTGCCTATTCATTAAAGGCAATGGGAGAAAAAGTTAATTCTCTTAAAAAATCCCAGACAAAAACACCCAATAAAACCCCCAACTCTATAGCAGAATTAAGATCTACCAATAAAATCATAAACTGCCTCATTTTTGTAGCCTCACTAGAATTATACTGTATGTTGACTGTGGACCTTCCTAGGATTTTCTCCTACATCCCAGCCACTCATAACACCCAATCCCTACAGTCTTAGCCAGCCCAAACAAAAGTGTAACTATCCTTAGCATTTTTTCATGAAGGGTCCAGCTTCTGACTGCGGCTTTTATTTTTTTCTAACAGAGAAAGTTGCTCTCTGGCAACCATCTTTTGCTGCAAGTTTTTCAGAGACCTTTTGCATGACTGACAAACCACAGAGCTTTGCACAGAAGGGAAGAAGCAGCACAGCTAAAGGTGAGAGTGTTCTAAAGTTACCAGTGCCTCAGCAGATCCAAAGTTTCCCGTGCATCTTCAAAGCACAGCCGGAGCCGTATTACTAACCAGGGCTGATTGCTGACATCAATAGTTTCCAAAACTTCTGTGTTCTTTGAGGATAAACACAAGAAGAGCTCCATGCCAGAGATATGAGGATTTTCTAGACTTGCTCTCCTTAGCAGAACTGGGGTGAAGGAAACTATAGAAAAATTGAGAGCCCTTTTAAAAGATACAACCTTTTTTTTTCAGCCTACAGGTTCTCCTTCATCACAGCAATGGGCTTTTACCTTGTTCTCCATCATCCTGACTTTGCAAAACCTTGGTACAATGAAAACAGCCTTCTACAGGATACGAGGTGTTAGCTAGTCCTTGAACAAATGAAACCATTCCCTAAGAGTTCTGTGTCTGTGGGGTTAATCTATTTACATCTTTGTTCATGTAATGCTTTGTCAGTCTTCTTTTTCAGCTTTGTTACTTCTTGTCATCTATGTAAAATCCCCTAGTAGCATGAACCTTCTTTTTTGAACTTAGCCTCCTGGTTTATGTATTTGTCATCATCTTAAAGCCATAAACATTGCTTTCATTTGTAAATATGCAAGAGTGGTGAGAGTGTGAGAGTGCTGCTGGAATACAGCTTTCTTTTTTTTTTTTTCCCTTTTTTTTTTTCCTTTTTGTGGAAGATCATCTGTGAATGTTAGTCAGTTTTTGCAGAAAGACTGTGCACATCTCTTCAGGGTAGTGAAAGTTCCAGAATGACCATGTTTTCTGTTTGTTTTACAGACTGTTCTCAGAAAGAGGCTTGTTTGGAAACTTATTGAGCAAGTGTTTTAATTATTTATAAAACAGCCTAGGAAGAAAATAAATTATGTTTTACCAAATCTGTTTATGTTAACCAAATATGTTTATGTATGGCTGTTGTCTTTTCCCTCAATAGCCAAAATTCTTTTTTAATTTTAAAACTTTAAGGATTGCTTCCTTTTAATTAAGGTCCAAAGGGAAAACCCCTTGCTGTTTATTAAGTAATATTTCCATTCTGGGAATAAAAAAATGTTCTTTCCCCTCACAGTTGCTTCTGTTCTCAATAAATAATCCCATTTACAAAGAGGTACTAATTTACCTGATGAATTTGAAGGTATGTGATATATAAGGAACATATATACCTAAGCAATCCTAACTCTGTGTGAACAGAAGTACAGAATTTACTGATATTAGAAAACTCATGGCATGTGCAATGATGTTGGAAAAGCCTCATGCTAACATTAGAAGCAGGAGGAAAGCAAAGGTTAAATTTTTAATAAAGAGAGGAATGCAGAGAGTTGCATTAAGCTCCATGGAGTCTCTACACTTTTAAATAATTACAGTTTATTCTGTGTCCTGAGTTGGCATATCACTCATGCTGGGGCAACCAGGAGGGCTGAGGGAAAAAATAAAAACAAGTCCAAAGTCCTTGACAGCTGTTCGGACAAATTTGGTCTGGAAGCCAGCATTGAGAATAGCACAAAAATCTTCAGTACTAAAAGAGCCCAAATTCTGAAACCACAAAAGCTAATTTTTGCTAGGTAAAGCACATTTCATCTACTACTACCAGCAGAGGATACACTTAATCAAAAGGAGTGGTGAAGCTGGAAGTGACAGCCAAAAAAAGCAAAGGCAAATGACAATTCTTCATAACTGAATGACCATCCATAACTTGATGAGTATATAGGTGAGAGAAATTTAACAATAAATTTAACATCCAGAGAGGATATTGTCATAGTGTACCATGATATATTTAAAGGAATTGGAGAATTCTGAGCATATTTGCACAGAAATAAATGTTGCATTATGTATATGTGTTTGCAGTAAGATAAATTCTGCTGCAGCTGGAATACCTAAGATGCAGTTGCTAAGCAGCATGAGTAGTTTCACTATAGTCAACAGTAAAGTTAGGGCAACAAACTATGGATTAAAGTATGTTTGAAGTGTTTGAAAGTATCAAGATTTTGTCCTCAGCCAGTAGAAAAGAGGACAAGTTGATATCACTAGGGAATGCATCAGCACTTTGGCTGGATCAGAAAAAAGCAAAGAAAAAAAAGAAAGGCTCAGTATGTTTAACACCAGAAGGTTAAATGGCACCATGGCTGTTACCACAGCTCAGGACTGGCACCAGAAGATTTGCAACGTCAATTAAAAATCGAGCAACTTGTTACAATTTCAGAGAAGAAGCATGGGGTCTGGCAGGTGAAATTAGCTGGGTACATCTCTTTTTAGGTACACCTAAATCTCCAGGAGGACATCATCAGTTTTCTAGATTAACATTTCAGATTAAATATGTCAGTGAAATACTGTAGAAAGAGAGTCATGAGACACTTGGTGATACTTCCACAGAAGATATAATTGCTGATTATATGATCATTGCTTCAACTGATGGAGCATAGCACAATAGTCCCCCAAGAGCAGCAATGCTGAAATCAAGAGAGGAAAATAATTAATATTACAGAGATACAGTAGAAAGAAATAGAGATAAAATACTTGCTGGACCCTGTATTACTTCAAAGGGACTAAAAACCCAAAAGCTAATCTGATATATTGATGAATTCCAGTAAGAAAAATAAGAGGTCTTTACAGAGAAAGTATGTGTGATACATGACACACGTCTAATTAATTTAGGAAATACTCAAGTATATTTTTCAGTTGTACAGTTCAATTTTTGCCACATTGATGTCTCTTGTCTTTGCAACAGAAAATACTATGTTCTTTTATGGTGTTTATATCATATTTGCCTTCTGAGTCATTTACAACTTTTAAGGTATCTAGATACAGACAAGCACTAACTCTTTGTTCCAGCATCTATAAAAGACCAATTCCTTGTGGATTGTTCTTGTTCTTCTCCGCTGCCTTATTCAACACTTTCTAATGTCTTGTATGAATAAGAATAGAACCATCACTCATCCCACAGGCCCACACAAAATGTGAGACTGAAGCAAGATATTCCAGAAAAATGCAGAAGGCACTTAATCTCCTCTTTAAATTTGAGTCTGAGCGAAAAATACCTTCAGGAAATGCCTACTTCTCTCTATAAGAGGAACCTAGGGTAATCACCTTAGATGATAGCTGGGTATTTAGCAGAGATAAATCAAACAGAAAGATGTGAAGATTTTCCTTTTCAGTATATATGTACAGCAGGGACAAAGCCAGTATTTTATGGGGTTCTCTTTTGCTATAGAGAAATTTCAAGATGTCTCAACACTGTATTGCCGTTCTTTCCCTATGTAAATTCTAACTTAATTCTGTTTTCCTTCTGGGCATGACTGAAATTATATAAATTTTCTGCATTGTATTAATATGGTTTTTCTATTAATCTGTGACAAAGCATGAAATTTAATATTTTTCACATGACAAACACATGAAAATTTATCAGCCTAGCCTATGGTCTATACAGTGAACTATAAGCTATCATTTTTAAAAGCAAAGGAAACTAAAATAAATGAATAAACATGCAGAACTTTTCTCCCTGTGGTAGTTTTATTAATAATTTTTGTGGAATATAAGTTTTACATTATTCACGAAACATTCTCAAGCTGCAACCACAGCTTTTGTCATGGTGCTGAATGTTATTAGTATTCAGCTTGGTAGTAAGCAGGCAACTAATTCTGAATGAAAATGCAAGAATAAAAGGAAAATATCCTCTTTGATCATTTTAAGTAGCATATATTTAAGATGGGATTCTTTTGCAGCCTCCAGACGGTACTCAGTTGTCATAGGAACTCATGACATTCCCTGTGACTAACAGTTCTTGCTACACTTTTTCATACTGTTAGTATCCTCTGTTGCACAGGTCACTGCAAGTACTGAAAAGACACAAAATCTCCCATATTGCATGGTTGGCAACCAAGTATTCCTGGATCTGGTCTTTTTGAACAAAAACATTTCTTTAGAGGATTTTTCAAGCACAGTTTCCAGCTTTTTTTCCCCTTTTCTGGGGTATGGGTTTTTTTGTGGTTGTTGTTTCTTTGTTTGTTTTTGTGCAGTCACCATCCGCGTGCTGATCATCTTAGATCTGGTTTTCAACATTTTCATCAGCCTTTCTCTTTCACAGTTCTTTCAGCAGTCTTAGTCAACCTTGTTTCATCTTCTCACCTTGTGGAGGGATAGAATGCAAGAAAATAAAGATAGTGCAGGAGGCAGTCTCACACCTGAGGAGTTGCAGCTGTACCAACCACCAAAGATAAGGAACAGACCTGCCCTTAACAGGCCACAGCTGTGTCCAGTAAGAAGAGTGCCACTAAAGAGTGGATTAGCTGGTTGAGAAGAAAGGTTGGCTGTGAAGAAGGAGTCAGTGGTGAGAGAAGCTGCCCCTGAGGAGGTATGAGAGCTTTGCAAAATGATGACATCATCACCTAATGGAAGCAGGGAGACTGTAAAAAAACATTAGAAATGCGAGGGATGCAGAAAAACTAAGTGCAAGTTCTTAAAGTTATACCAATGATGTGGCTGTATTAAACTCTCCTCATTGTGACCATAAAAGTATTTGAGAGTAATTAATCTGGTATTGGACTGCTAAAATTAGGACATAATCACTTGCAATTATGACTCTCACCTTTGTTGCCTATGTCACATTCTGTGTCTGTCCCTAAGACTCTGCAGCAATAAGCACCAAAGCACCTAAGTGCTTCTAAAAACCTAGCTTTTTGTCTCTATTCGTTAATTGTATTTGAAAGTTTTCAAAATCATGATATTTTGCATATATACATAGTTTGCATATGTAATACTGAGTTGAGACATGTGATTTGAAGTTCTGCTTTAATCTAATTTTCTGGCTGGGTTGAGGTCAATTTCTAACCCAAGGCCCAAGATTGTCTTAGCAGCTTAGGCAATGACTGAAAAAGAAACTTCACAGTATTTCTCATGTGTTCCTAGACTTCAGAATTTAATATACAATAAAGACAGAATAGGAAACTCAGATTTCAAAGGAAAAATGTCTAGAATTTTAAACAGCTTTTAAACATTTCTTCATTATTATTTTTTCCTTTCAGAAATAGGATTTTAAAAATGCCTTCTGAAATGCATTAGAACACTCCTCATTCTTCCTGAATAATGCATATATACATGAATAAATCAAATATACTTTTGATAAATTGTCTAAAATTTATTGCAAACAAAAGCCAGATAGATAGGTAGATCAATAGATAGGTGTTGTCTTTAGGATAAAAAAATAGCATAGCTTTTTATAAATATACCAAAATGCTATGGAGTATATTCATCCAAGATTAAAAAATTACCAAGATAATTATTCTTTGGGCACTCTTATGATGCCCTACGCTAAGAAAAATGTATAAAGTTTTACAGAACCATATCATCAGCTAATATCACTCATTGCTGCTTCATATTTCAGAGGAGATTCTCTGATTCTATCTAGGAGGAAAATTTTCATTGAAAGGGATTGTTTGACTGCAATGCTAGACACACTTCACTCCCTGTATTGCCCACTTTCTGAGAGACTTTGCCCTCATCATCTTCATATTTTGATGTGTTCCTGTACTTTGTAAATTTTAAGGAAAAGAAAACAAACTGTGTTTCAAAGTTTTGAATACAAAGGTCTTCAAGAATAAGTCCAAAGGACCGTATTTAGACAGTAGTGGGGTGTTAGTCTTTTTCCTAGCCATAAACTTGCTGAGAAGGGAGAAGGAAATGTTGCAGCAAATTTATTACTCGTTGAGCTCTCCTTCTTGGCACCTCTTGCATATATACACACACACACAGAGCTACTGCCTGGTGCTGAAACTTCTCTCTACCTAACAGAAACTGCAACACTGCTCAGCAACCAGGATTATTTCATAATTCCTCTTCCCTTCTCTAGCAACGCTGCACCACAATTCCATGCTAAAATTATGTGACCTCTGCTGGGAACACTTCCCTGGCTAAGGGGCAAACCTGGTAAGAGAATAAAGATTAATCTCCCTCCAATGATAATGATCTTGTATTCAACCCTAGGTTTTAATTCAAGAAAAAAATCTTTATGTGTTAAGGTAATTCTGAGGAGTGTCTTATAATAAATTTCTTCAATTTTAAATCAAAGTCTAGGGTCAATGTTATTTTAGTATACAGAGTCACTAACAATACATAGAAACAGTGAATGCATCAAATAACCAAATTATTTCATATGAATGCAATATCCCCACAGCTTGCCAAATGCCTTTTTAGAAATGCCCAGACTCACAGACTAGAACTTAAAAAATTCAGATAAGAAATTAAAATCAAGCACAAGAACCCACATTAAAGACCCTGCCTATTTGTGGTGCTAAAGCCAAGAAAGTTACTGAAGAGTTATGTTTCCAGACCTGCTAAGTAGTAAGTGGATTAAATGAATTTATAAATCCTGTGAAGTTATGAAAGATCTTATATAAAGTGCAGGAAAATTCAAAACTCATGTTTCTAAAGAAGGAGAAAGTTCTTGATGTGAAATTTATCCCGAGAAGAAAAATGTAACTCCACAAGGTCATTCAAGCTGCCTTCCACTCCTGCCTGGAAAAGGGGCAGCTTCCAGGGCAGCTGAGGAGATCCCCAGTCCCTCTGGGGAAGATGGAAAGGAGATGCAGACAGACTACTCACAGCTGGGCATGTCAGGAGGTTGAGAAGCAATGACCAAAAATTCAAAAGAGAGATTCTGACATAAGGACAAAATTATGACCACGATTAAACACTAAAGCAAGTTTCCCAGATAGTTTTGCAGCCTCTGCTCTTGGAGATTTTTCAAGACCTGACTGGATAAAGCCCTGAACAACTTAGTCTCTATTATTTTTTGACCCTGCTGTGAGGAAAAGTTTGGATGAAAGACCTCATGAGGTATGTTCCAACCTGAATTATTCTGTATTATTATGATTTTTTTAAGGTCAATATGTCATTATAGCAGAAAACTTTTCAAAATTCACTCATTTTTTTATGGACTCACTCCATCTAAAGTGGAGAAAAAACATATACTACAGAAAAACCCAACCAAAGAAACAAATAAATAAACCCCTACAAAACTATATTTTAAATACCACCCCAACACTGTACAAAAAAGAATACTCTGGCTGAACTGAGAAACATGTTGGATAATTTGTATCCACACAACATAAATTTTAATATATACTTATGTAGATCTCCACATATATATATATATATACACACACACATAAATCTTTTCTCATAGAAATAAGATTGTTTTCCCTCTTTTCACTCATTTTCCCTATTCATTTTACATAACCAAGATCTTTAATTGTATGTTCATTTCCAAAAATGAATTCATTTGGGCTTTACTGTTAACTGCCTTTTTTTTTAAATAAAATGTGCACAGCGTATGTAATGATGCTTGGGCTGAAGGATGAAAAGGAATAAAATATGGCTGTTATATTTGAAATAATTTTGATGTGTAAAGTGAATAAAAATATTATGAATCTAGAGCTGCGCAGGATTAGAGGGAGATTGGTTGGTAAGAAAAGATGCAAAGAGAGGCCAGTTAAAATGAGCAATATTTGCAGTTTGCCTCTAGCCTAAAATAATGGGTTAAAATAAAACTAAAAATTGAAAAGAAATATGGACGAGAAAGAAGGGAAACATTGATGATGTGAGTGATGTGAGCTGTTAAATGTTAATAAGCAAGATAATAGTCATGCTAGGACTTGAATCTCCCAGCACAATGCCAGTCACCAGCCTACTATGGTTTCATAAGAACAGACCAAACCACATAAACTTTCAGCAGTGTTGAGGAGTCTGTCTGCATAATGAAGAGCCCAAGATCACATTCCATAATCTTTCTTAAGACACCCTGTTTATCTAAAGGCACATTCAGCCAAAACTAATTAGAGTGCTCAATTTCCCTAGAAAGTAGATGTCTATCACCAGTTTACACAAATAATTGACAGTGAACTATCAAAGTGAGTAGTTTGCAAATATCTCACCAGATGAAGTGTATTTGCATGCTAGTGGGCAGACTTTAGTGAAGAGTTTAAATAACAAGCCAATCTGCAAAAATCAATATAGACACATGAAAAATTTTAAGATCCAAATCCTTCATGATCAAACATATTATGTACTGAAAATATAGTCCTCATTCTGGCTACGATAATGCGCATCTTAGTGGAAAGCGTGGCTGTTAAAGGAACACAAATGGTACTGTTGGCTGGACTTGTAGGAAACCTGCACCTACAGTTTTTATAACTGGGCCACATACCATTGAGTTTTATCCTATGAATACACACAGAAAGCAGTGGAAGCTCTAAGTACTGCATTTGAATGGTAATTATCTGAATGATTTTACAGTATATTTCAGAATTATTTTGAAAATCCCTAAAAGGAATCAGGATATCAGAATAAAAATTGTAGAAAGATTAAGGTTAGAAGGGACCTTCAAGGACTATCCAGTCCAACCCCTCTGCAACAGACAGGGACATATTTTACTAAACCAGATTACTGTATGCCCCATCCATGCTGGTGTTTTACACTCTCAGGGATGGGGCATCCACAGTTTCTCTGGGCAACCTGTTCCTGTGCCTCACCACTCATTGTAAAAAATGCCTTCCTCATGTCTAATCTAAACCTAATTTCCTTCAGCCAAAAACTGTTGGCCCTTTTCCTGCCCCTACAGGTCTTGCTAAAAAGTCTCCATCTTTCTTATAAACCTTCTTTATGAACTGAAAGGCTGCAAAAATGTCTCCCCAGAGCCTTCCCTTCTCTAGTCTGAACAACCCAAACTCTAAGCCTTTCATCCTGGAAAAGCAGTTCTGACCCTAACCAGCCCAGGTGTTTCTTGTCTTGGTGGACCTCAGAGGTGGATGGGATCCAGCTGGGATCTCACAAGGCCAGAGCAGAGGGGCAGAATTCCCTCCCTCACCCTGCTGCCCACATTGCTTCGGTTCCAGCCCAGGGTTTGTTTGGCTTTCTGGGCTGCAAGTTGACATTACCACGTCATGTGCATCCACCAGCACCCCCAAGGGAAGGGCTGCTCTGGATCTGCTCATTCCCCAGTCTGGATTGACACCAGAGATTGTCCTGACCCCAGTGCAGAACCTGCTCTCATTAAACCTTGTGGGATTGCCATGGGCCCAGCTCTCAAACCTAACAAGGTCCCTCCAGGTGGTGTCCTGTACCTCAAGCAAATCAAACACACACCTCAGCTTGGTGTCATCTTTAAACTTGCTGAGAGTGCATTCATTCCTCTGTCCTTGTCTCTGATTAACATATTAAATAATATTAGTCCCAGTGCAGACCCTTGAGGAGCTCCACTAATTA
Source organism: Fringilla coelebs (assembly GCF_963513975.1). Classification (NCBI taxonomy): domain Eukaryota; kingdom Metazoa; phylum Chordata; class Aves; order Passeriformes; family Fringillidae; genus Fringilla; species Fringilla coelebs. The sequence continues at coordinate 26,723,016 of NC_140030.1, read as the reverse complement.
ATGATTTCTTTTTGGACTTTGAGACATGGAATTTAGCCAGAGAAAACTAAACCTCAAATATATTTTAAATCCTACTTGCTTTTCCTATTGGATTTTTAGTTAATCTGTTTTAGTGCTAGAGGAGATTTAATAATTCGAAATTTTCTTTATTTTAAAAAGTCTGTTGAAACCTGAACTGTCATGTCTTGAAAAGCCTGCTTTACCTGTAAGCAAAAGATACCAATCCTGTCAGGTTCCATGCTGCACAGTTTGATAATATAGTCAATAATGAGAGCAAGCAGCTTGAAAAAACTCAAAAAGATAAACAGGAATGGTATACTAGCTTTCATTTGAAAAAGAACTAAACCTGAGTGTCTTTCAGACTCTTATGAATACAAGCCACTCATGGAAGAGCTCTCTGTGAACAAGAAAAGGAGCATCATTAAGTACAAAAAGAGGTAAGTGGAAAAAGATAGATAAATTGAGAATCAGAGATGGACAAAGATTTTGACAAAAGGACAGAGAGTGAGGAAACATTCACTGGAATAGACAACCTAAAATGGAAGAGAAAAGAAGACACGAACAGTGATGGCTCAGTTCATTCTTGATGCACTGGTGCTGTGCTGGAAAAATCATACTGGTATCAGGGGTTATCAAACTTGAAAACAAAGTAACTCCAGACAAACCTGAGTTGGAAAAAAATAAGAAAAGAAAAACACCAGAGTGAAAAGGACATAATACCAAAGGTGAAGCAGGTATGAGCACTGAAGGGAGGAATAATGAACAGAAGTCCCAACTTCTGTGCCCTCTGCCCAGCCAGCACTGCCCCAAGGCTGAAGTGCTGCAGTGAGGGCAGGAGGGTCCCAGGGAAGAGGAAGAGCAAATACTCTGTACTGGGAGAAATACTGAAGATTGAAAGTGCACTGAAGCATTCTCAAAAGCAGATAGTAAAAAAAGAACAATAGAAAGCACTTATCAACAAATACTGCTGGCAGACAAATACTCTCTGGGTTGCGTATTTGTTCTCTAAGAATATATGTAATAGTTACTACGCTGTATTTTATTGACTTGCTTAGCTGCTATATAAACTGAATTGCATAAGCTGCCTTTTCCCCTGCCAAGAGAGTGAAATTTTCATAGTAACATCAAAGAGGAGAGTTCTTTATCTTCTACTTTGTGGACATCTCTACCTTTGCTCACTAATTCAGGACACCTTTAAAGTCAATGACAAAGCAATTGAATGAAAATCACCTTTCTTGTTTTAGAATTATGTATTATACATGGTGACATGCCCTGGAAACAATATTTTACAAACTCTTTACCTTGTGTTTTTCTCATTGATGTGGCATATTCATGGCACACACAGTAACTGCAGTTTGTTGACATTTAAATTAACTTTTACCAGTAGCCACTGTTTTGGACGTGTAATGAGATATTTATATGGAATACTATCTCATTAAAGGAATTATGTGGAAAGAGATTAAAAGAGTGAAGAGTCAAGTAAAACATTGTGACTTACAAAAAACCTAATTTTCCTTTAACAGGGGGAAAAAATACAGATTTAATATTAGTAGGACTGATATTATCCAAATTCCTTCACATTTTTTCCTATTCCATTCCATTTAAAGCACTAGGCCATCTAAAAGATCTTAACTGTCTCAGTTTCTGGGGCTTATCTATCAGTTGCAAGTCAGGAAATTCACATGACTTAATCACTTAACTGTAAAGAAGTTCATCAAGGTTCCAGGGCAACAAAGAGTAGTTCATATGCTTAAACTTAAGCACCTGCTTAAATTGTCCCTCTATATGACAAGTCACCTAAAAGTGGTGATGCTATTTTGATACCTTGTAAGGACACTGAGGAAGACTTTGTTATATAAAAAAGTTATTTATATACAAGCTAATTTTATTCAAAGTGCTTTGAAGGACAGACAAAAAACTGCTGAATTACAAAACAGCAGACTTTTATCAACTAAGAAAAATTGTAACAGAAGTGTTCAGGGACTTTGGTCATTCTCATAGGACTTCTTTGCAACTTTTCTAATTCAACCATACCTTTCTTAAAATGGTGGTCAGGTGTGTATTCTAACTGCAGCTACAAAAGAGTATTTCCTGGGATTTTTCTCTTTTCTTATTTTTATTAATTATTTTGGTACTGGAACCTGGAATTGGGACATAGTCTCTGCTCAGAATATAGAAGGATTTTGATCTGCTGAGGATGGTATGATTTAGATATCAATGCCCTGGCTAACCGAGGAATATTTAGTTTTCCTTATGCTCCATCTAGGTGGAGAAATGTCAAATATAAGTTCTCCTTTTCTGTTCAAGAGGAGTAAGAATTTTTTAAGCATGAAGATTAATAAGCCCAACTATAAAAGATGGCCACAAATTTTAAGGAAATATGAATTTGCTTGATGATTTTAATTAAGACTTCAATTTTTGTTGAAAATAAAATTTTGCAACAAGGTGCTTCAAGATGAACTTATTTATTGGGAATGTAATATTGCTTGCCTTCTTTCCCCATCAAGGAACAAGTGCAGCAGTGCTAATAAACTGATCCTGTTCCTCATGATTTTTAGAGATGTTACATGCATTAGAAGAATAACAGCTGCCCAACAGATGATTAGGTTCAAGATTCCATTGCTCTTAAATCTCATGCATCATATTAAAAGTTTAACATTTCTTCACAGTTAAATGGTTTGTCATGACTTTAATCTGCATTTTATATAAACTAGTCTCAAGCTCATCCTCCAAATGAGGGAGGAAAATATTCCCCATAAACTTTTAGCCTACAGACATATAATTATTTTTGTTTTTAAAGAAAACAGTTCTTAGAAGTCTTTCTACACCCACCTTGTTAATCTCCTATTTTCTGTGCATGCAATGGCAGTCAATAGAATTCTATATGATATTTTCATTTGTGCCTGCTGTACTTTTTTCTGCAAATACAGGAATGATAAAATGGCAGTAGTATAATGGCTTATTATCATGGCTGCTCTCAATCTTCCCTGATAAACAGCTTTCCAGACACTCTTTTATGTCATGAGAAATATTGAAGTCAGCATTTCTATAATATATAACCAGTTGGAATGATAGTATACAATACACATAGAGCAAGAGGAAAGCATACAGCCCATTTCAATCTCTGTTCTCAATGTCATATGCATTGTTCACTAATTAGAAGATGATTCACCTTAATAATATTTATATTTCACATTATTTGAATGTTCAGTATTTTGAAATGCAGAATTATCTTCTCTGAAGCACAGCCAAAAATGTAACTGTAATTCCTCATTCATGTATTTGTCTTCAAATATCTATGCACTTTGATCATATGAATGTCAATTCAAGTGCCATTATCTGTTTAGTCATAGTCAAGGACAGGAGAATATGAGCTCTTAAAAATCACTATACAATCTGTCTATCCCATTCAATAAGATACAATAACAGAGAACAGGTTATACTTGAAATCTTAGCACAGTGAAACAAATAACCGATTACCAAAGCATTATTTTACTTAGATATTGAATATATACAAGTCTGAAGTCTTTAATTTAAAAGAAACAGTGGTTTTGGACAGTGCCTCACTGAAATTTTTCAGACAACAACTAAATTTGGCCTTGAAACACAGTTTTAAAAAAATGTTGAGCATATTTTTTTAGCATGTGAGCATCCACAGCAAAGTGCCACCTTCACAATGTAAAAAAGAAACCTAGGGCCACTGCCTTTAAATTGAAGGCCACCAGCTAACCAACCCACATTCACACAGTGTGTAATTGAGTGTCCAGCATTCAGACATAGGTCCTTACAGAAATGTTTTACTTACAGAAGTGTCATCAATAATGAAATCTAGACACAGGATTAGAGCCTCCAAATTAGCAGTGTCACTTAGGACTTTTAACCTAGTATTTTTACAGCCTCTCTCCAGGAGCTCTCTTTGCCTTCTGTAATCAGCACCAGCACTATTCACTCACTGCCTGCTAAGCTTTTATCTCCATGAAGTGAAGGTGACAATGAAACACTCTCCTGCACGATCCTCCTGGCAGCACTCCCACGATGCCTGCTGGACTGTTTTGATCCCATTCCATATGTCCACAATTTAAGCAGCACTACAGCTGCCTGTCTCTGAATTGTGTCACACAACCCTCTGGTACCTGAGTTCCAAAGTAATCTTCTGAGCCTATTTCAATTTTCACATAAAAGAGCATGCTGCCTGGAACTTGATGATTACAGGTTTTTGAGGACAGGATCAAACAGAGGAAGATGCTAGCAGGGAGTCAAGAGTAATAGCATTATTCTGCAGACATAGCCAGTTTTTTCTTCTGCTTTGAATGAATTCAGTCATCTGCAGCAGCACTGATGTAAATATGGCCTTGCAGTTCCATATTGCTGCAGATACATTTGAATAAATTTCTTATGTGTCATTGCACTCTGGAAAGCAATTTAAGAGAGAGCTGGTTTCATCATTAGCTAATTGTAGCTCCAGATTATTAAGTGCAGGGACTGAAGAGTTAGGAATATCTTGGTGATATATGGATAGGTACATATATGATAATTGGCTTGAGCAATAAAGCTATCAATTATTCTGACTGCCGATTTAAAACTATGGACGCTGAAGAATCAATTATTTTTAAGGGCAACTCAATTTCATAAGTAGATACTAACTCCTCTTTTCTCCCCTGAAATTTGTCAGATGCTCTTTGGTCACATTACATCAGCATTTTAGTAAAATTACTGATGTTTAATACCATAAATGATAGTTCTTTGACAGTGAAATGGTCTGTCATGTCATAATCCTGGCTAATGAGGTTCCATATTCATTTACAAGTCAATTTCCTATTCAGAGAGAAAAATACTAAGAGAAATCACAGCTGCCCCTCAAAAATTTTAATAGAAAGATATTTGATAAATAAATAGAGTATACATTAAAATGTTATATTTCATCTGGCAACAACTGACATGTATATCTATCAGTGTTTTTAAAATCTAACATAGTAAAGATTCTCCACTGCCTGCTCTGGTATGGGCTGAAATATTTTCCATCCCCTTCCTTTTCAAAGAAGGAGAAGAGCACAGGAACAATCATAAATTACTGGGGCAAATTATTATATCGCAATTAGGGACCTGATTCTGGCATTCTTCCTAATAAATTCTCTTCTTCTTTATTTCATCCGTCACTAGTACCACCACAATACCTTTGAATACATCTCTGGTGGACTGAGAACATGATCAGCTATTCTTTTCAAGAGCATGAAAGGTGGGAGACTGGTGTATTTCATTTGGGAATCTTTTACATTACATGTATCTATATCAATCTGTGTATCTACACAGAGCCAGAACATGGATGGTGTACCTATGGAGAGTAACCAACGTGTCAGAAGTGTCTCAAAGAGTGGGGAGAAATACCTGAAGAAGAGTAGGAGAAAGGTGTCTAGGTCTGAGATATGTAATGTGTAGGTCTGAGAGCTGTAATGTGACTCTGTTGAGATCCAGGTAGTAAAATTACATGAATTAATACCTCAGTATTACAGCTGTTGTCCAAAACAAGATGGACTTCTGTTACTGGTGGGTTTTTATGTAAAGTGTTATTTTAGCCATAAGACACAAGAGATTAAAAAGTCAAAATCACCGAAGAGAAAAAACCTGACAATTTTTTCAGTATCTTTAATTACTATAGCTTTGCCATGTACCCTGCATTCAAATAAATCTCTTTTAGATTATTTAACAAAGTTACAAATATGTGAAACTTGAAAGCTTATTTGGCCTAATACTTTATTCCTTCCATTTAACAGCATCTATATATTCTGTATAACTATGTTTGCACATGTTGTCAATTACTATCATAGAAGTGCTCTTTATAGAGATTATTTCAAAACCAATTATTAAAAAAAAAAACCAACCAGATATTGAGAACTTGAATTTAAGGAAAAAAGGCGAAGATGTGAGTTTCTGAGAGCTGAGGTTTTAAAACATTCAATATCAGTAAAGTTAAAATATTCAAAAAAGAGGCTGCTAGAAACACAGAGCAAGGAAATAATGATAAATAATATTTTTATGAATGAACCCACCGCAATTTGAAAATCAAAATTTATATATTGACAGTTAAATTCCCTGATTATCAATGGATCTATTCATCTACATTCATGGTGAATTAAATATACTAAAATGTGTAAAGAAATTTGATTATTCTACTTCTAATATTTCACTTTCTTTATGTAATCTTGTTTGCTGTTCTAGTCAAACCTAAGCAATTCTGTGTGCCCAGTTTTTAGGTAAAAGGAGTTTGTACTTTTCCTAAAGATATGAAGATTTTTTTCTTCAAGGACAAATTATGGGAAGAAGAAAGAAGATATCAAGGGTTCAGGGATTCCTCAGTTTTCTAACATTATGGACCAGCTATATCTGAGTGTCTTAAAAATCTGTTCACAGTGGCTTTGCGGACCCCTGATAAAATGGAAGGTATGAGTCCTATTTTAATTTGAAAGGCAAACTAACTCAAAGAAGAAAGTTGCAAGCTTTTTCTGGTCAGACAAACTACTATAGATATATTTCAAACTTATTTTTTAAATTTGCTCCTTACAAGAGACATGAATATCTTTTTTTCAATGGCAAAGATGTAATCTTATTTATCAGAACACTGCTGCCTGTCTTCTCAGCGTGGTAGACTGGATGGACATCACCTCTCCTGCAAGTTAACAGCCACTCTCATGTGGAACACTTGCAATTTATGGAGTACTTATGGCTTGAAAGCACTGCTGAAAGCAGGAAAGCAATTGCCCTACCTAAGCAATATAAATGGATGCATATAAATAAAACTTTAGGCAAAAAATTCTATGCAGTTTGCATTGGAACGAAGCTGCATGCTGCCTGTTTTTGTTACTTGCTCCTCAGGTTCCTTCAGGGAATTTTCTCGCCATTTGTTGTCATGGAAATGGCAAACAGACCTCTATTAAGAGACAAGAGTTGTAGCAATGCCTTGGCATAACGCTGGAATGTTATTCCAGGGTTATTCCAGGTTCTAGGGGAGAGGGTGGTGGGGGAAGCAGTGTGGCTTATGGCAGTTTCTTATCTGAGGGTTTCTCAGTCTTTCCCTGGCTTGGAGGGTGGACAAGTGTAATGTTTTCTGCTGGACTTCTCATACCCAGGGAGTTCTGTACTGCTGTGCAGTTTAAGAACTGTTGAATGTCACATTTAGAATTTAAAGAGTAATTTATAGAATTTTGCAAATCCACCCCACAAATTTCTGAAACCATGGTACAGCATTTGCTAAAATTATTTCAGACGCAAAATGCCTCCTGTACGGCAAAACTACTGACAAGGTCCTAAAGTATTTTGTTGAACAGCCTCCTTTAAAAATGCTCCAAGATCATCTTTCCTATTATCATTTTTGTATCCAACCCTTCCAACTTTGTATTTGCAAGACATTGCAAGCTTTGTCCTATACAGAAAGAAGAGGTTTTTTCAAGAATGCAAGCTGTAAGAATGCTCAGCCTCTTCAGCTTGCCCTTTCACTGCAAGAAAAGTGCCCTTTTTTTCCTCATAGAAACTCACTTTTTTCTATCCCTACAAGAGAATATGTATAGAACTTGGGTGTGAAGCTAGAGGCATCATAATGTAGTTCAGCTTATGGAGCAGTGGTTCTCACCCTTCACAGAAATCTAGCAAAGAGTTTCAAGGCTCCATGGTAAAATTAGAAGACTAAAGCCAATGAATTTTGAAGAAATTTAGGCTCTTGGGAACACGTGTATATGTATTTTAGACAGACAAATACGAAATTTTAGATACAAACATACCAGACGGACTTTCAGGGTCCCTTCCAATCTGGGTATTCTATACATGCATACACAGACAGACATACACTTATATGTATGCATAGAAGTCTGCTAATATACAATTAATATTTAACACAATATATGAAAGCACATAATAAATATTCTATTTTTACTATGTTTTGATTATGTGATTAGACAATAGTAATCATGTTTACCTTTTATAATTCCTAATAGAAGGGCTAGTAGATAATCCTGCCTCATTAATGTTGCAAAAACTTTATGAAATTGGTTTTCAATGCATTTTAAAAATGTTATTTAGCTTCCTAAATTACCAGGGAGTTTCTGATTTTTTTTTTAAGCAAAGACAGAAATAAAATATATCTGACTAAATTTGGCCTGAGAACTGGGATCACTGTATTCTCTTCGTTTTCCATTAGCCCTTCAACACAGAGCTTGTAACAAAACTATTTCTAATGCTGTCATGCTCCCTCCCATGCTGGTGAGGCTATAAAAAGAATAACTACAGCAAGGTTCCTGTAATGCATTTTTATCTGGAAATTAGTGAGGCTGCTGAAGAGAAGTTTCTCATGTGCAGGGCAGGAAGCAATGGAGGGAAGATATTACTTACCTAAGACTGAAAATCCCCAGACCTCTGGTTTGTTGCTTCAGCCTCATCCTTTCAGTAGAAACATTTATTCTATGTTCAATCCTTTCTTCTTTTCCTCCAGAGGAAAAGATGGGGAGAAAGGCATAAATATTCCTAAAATAATTTTGTAGACAGTAGTTAGAAGGATATAAAAGGAGCCTTTTTCCTCTTTTTATTCTTCCTCCTGTTCACTGATCAAATACTTATCAAATACTAATGGTTTAATGCCAAAATTGCAAGAGTAATATACAGCCATTATGAGCATAGTTTGTACTGTAGGATGGCTCTTCCAGTCGTAGGAATTCCATGCCTGCCCTCAGCCCTCGGAATAGTTGCTGTACAATGTAGTTCTGTGAAACACTAGCAGGTGGTAGCCATCATGACAAGAGTAAACCTTGCAGAGATATTCTTCCACAAGATTTTCTAACTTGCTTTGATATGGCCTTAATAATGTTAATGAGACTTGTGTCAGCCAAAGTGGCAATACTCTGAGAGCATTAAATCAACATATGATCCAGTTTGTGGAATCTGGTTTTCCCTAATGCATGTTTCAAATTGAACCCCATTGTGTCATGATCTCCAGATCATCACAAGTGTAAGATTAGAAAGGGCAACCCTGGACTTCTGGGAAGGTATCTCTTTTGTCACAATTAACCTGTGAATATCAAGAGGTACTTGTGTTATTTTTCTAAAAGCCTCATCTGCAGCAAGCTGCAGCAATCAGTTTTGAGGGAGGACAATGAAGTTTACCAATGTCCGCTTCCAGAACATTCCAAATGAAAATAACAACTCTATGCTTGGCTGCTGGAGGTTGTGAAGAGTTGCCAGGCACAATGAGACTGAAGCACTGAGAAGAAAGGACAAGGACTTTGGCTGATGTTGCTGCAGGATACTTCAGAGCAGCAGGACAAAAGGTGTTTATGTTGTATGTGCAAAGACACATGCTCAGGAACGCTCTTACCCTTGTCCTCCAGTTTCCTCTCTGCTTCAGGTTCTCCTCTCCACAGCTCTGCCAAAGAGGATCCCCACAGTGTGAGTGCTGAACTAAGGGCACCTTCAGCCTGCAGAGAGCAGCTTTCACTGGGAACAGTGTGGGAGCAAAGGGTGGGAAGTGCAGAACTGCCCCAGAACACCAGGTTTCTGTGGAAACCCCAGCAGCCTCTTCCCAGGACTCCCTTAGCTGCTGAAGAACTGACATCAAATCTTCCCATTATTTGGACTCCATTCATGTTGGGATGAAACTAACTATACCCAGAGGAGCCTATTTCTGGGATTTCTTCCCTGGGCAACTGGAGCAACCATGGTGTGGCTGTCAGATGTGTAACGTCAGGTGAGAGGAACACCATCATTAACAATACTGCAAGACTGAAGATAACAAATTGTGGAGAGAGAATGTCTCTTGCTGTAAACAAAAGCAGTGTCAAAAGCATTTTATTTTGTAAACACTGAGGGCTAATGAAAAACTTAAGTGATTTATTTTTGGCAGCCTGTTCCTTACTTCAGGTCTTACTTCACAGATCACTTCCTGTGATGCAGGGATGCTTTTAATTGTACCCAGTGTGATTAAAAGCCTTCCAGTGAATGTTGGTGTTCTCTCACATCTGTTTTTAACTGTTATTTCTACATGAATTAGTTTTTGCAGAGCTGTGGAACTCTGCAACTCCCTATTCTGAAACTGATCAAACATGGGAAACTTCCCTAACGTTATTAGAACAGTGCTCTACATTTTGCAGAATTCCTTTATTAGTGTATCCGAGGTCTGTACCACAGAAGCCACAGAATTTTTTTCATCTTTTCTCACCTTTCTTGTATCAAAAAGCCCAACTAGAAAAATGTCATAATACAGTTTCCCCTTAACTTCCTATTTAAATAATTTAAACTTTTAGAATTATAATTCTATAACCTTCCTTCCACCAAAAATAATTATGAAGTTCAGGTATTCTACTTGAAAAATATCAGTATGTTACTTAATTTTCCAACATATTTACTGGGATTCTTTAGTCTTAATATAGAGGAAAATCTTAAGTCAAAAGACAAGAAAAGGAAAAGACCAACATTATCTTAGTTTTACTGACACAACAAAGAACAGAGGTTGTGGTATTATGCCATCTTTTAAATTTGAGTTATATTTTATATGCATACATGTGTGTATATATTTTGAAAGCACTATTTGTCCACAAGTCTCTCTTGTCTGAGACACTGCATGTGCACACAATATCCGAGCTAGACAATATTGATGCTCCGAGAGGTACATCTGGTGTGTAGTGAGAAAACACACCAAAAATGGTGCTATGTTTTCCAACTCCCTGTGCTTCACTGTTTGTTGTCTTTTATGATTTTCATATCTTCTAAAAATCTGCAGAAAATCTTAGTCCTCTCACAGATCCAGAAACTCCATCCTGAAAACTATTGCTTTAAATTGGTCAACTTTTTTTCTGAAAACCCAAGACAAGGAAAACTACTGTTAGAAAAGTGTATGCACAACCTGCACAATTTGCTGATTTTAGCATCAAGATTCACTTCTGATCCTGAAAGTCAGAAATCAGAAATCAAACACTGATGTGGGGGGACAGCAAACTTGCAGCTATACTACTGGTGTGGAGGGAAAGGTGTCAGAAATACAGAGTCTAAAATTAATTATCGGCTGTTATCGGCTTCAATTTCGGCTTGCTGATGATTTTTATGACTTTATTTGTTCTTGCAACCCTTTAAAGAGTTGAAAAACTAGATGTGCCTTTGTGTAACATCACTCCATTCCCACTTCCTCTGAGAAACAAGTGGCGCTCTCCATAAAGCCCAATTATTATTTTAACTTTATTAATTATTTGCAGAATATTTTTTACAATGAGTTTAAAGGTTGTGAAAGCAGAAGGGATGGCTCTGTGGGGTACAGTAAAAGCTTTGAAATACCCAAGTCTCTGGACCAACAGCTTTTACACAAGCTGTAGTGTAGTGTAAATTCTGTAGTGAGACAAATAGAGCAGGTTTTGGAGAAGACTGATAAAGTTCTTCCTACTGCTGAAGGTATTGAACATCCCACAGGGGTCTGTATTAACTGGAGGACTTCATTTTGACCAGCAGCCTCAGACTCCCTGGAACTGTGAGGCATGAAATGTTATCAAGAATTTTCTGAAACGCTGCTTTTATTAGTAGAAGCATGAATCCGCAGTGAGTTGTTATTTTCATACTGACACAGGTATAAATTTCTACAAAACAAACAAACAAACAAACAAACTAGAGGTACTTTTCACCCTACCTGATGCACACAGAAAAGTGTTTCACCATTTTTTTTTTTCAGTAGGGTCCTCATAATATATTATACTAGTAGAGCAGCTTTATGTTTCTGTTTAAAGATCTTGAATATCTCATTCCAAAATTCAGCATCCCCTCAACTTTATGACACATTACACTGGAAAAATTGTGTCCCTTGTCTTGTGTTTCTCTAAAATTTAAATAAGCATACTTATTTAAACCCTAATCCCCACATTTTGGATTTATTAATAATTAATATTGAAAACTGCATTGCCTCCCCCTAAAAACAGTGTGTTGAAATAATAGCCTGGGGGGATCAAAAGAAAGAAGCATAATAATAACACATAATAAGACATAATTTTTCTCATCTTCCTTCTATCTCAGTCCCTAAGACAAATAAATGGAGACTATCTAAAAATGGGTGACAGCGATGTCTTGATAAATTTCCTAAGTTTGGAAATACACTACAGAACAAAGTCTACTAGGAAGGTTGTTTTAGTATTTTGTGCACTTTCAAGAATGAGAGATCAAATAAGTTCTATGGACAAATTTTCATCTTGAAACTGGTTTGCAACAAAGCCTGTTACCAGGACAATAAAATACTAGTTTATTATATAAATATTATATAAATATTATATCATATCATATCAATTATCCTAGTTCATCATTATTTAGATGAATTTACACTAGGGTAATCATAGGATATGTTTAACAGACCTGATTTTCCTGAATGGCATATCAAGCTTCATATTTCTGTTTCAGCTAGGACATACATTTCAGAAAGATGTCTAATTTTTATTTGATCATGCATCAAGGTAACTTATTCAGTAAGCATCAAGGTAACTCATTCAGTTGGTTAGTGATGATTCACTGTAAAAATGCTTCTTTCATTTCTGGTCTCAATTGACCTACGCTCTGTGCTCAGGCTCTAGGTCTCTAATGTCTTTGGTAGATTAAACTTCCCCCCAGTGCTGGAAGTGTCTGCATTTATGGATCATGATCAGGTTCACTTCTTAACCTTCATTTCGTTAAGCTAAAGGGACTGAACTGGGTAAGTATGTCACTGAAATAGCTTTTTTCCCCTAGAACTATTGTTCTTGTAGCTCTTTTTAAATCCATTTCCAATATATCAATGCTGCTTTAAAATGAGTTCATAAAACAGAACACAGCAGAGGTCTCACTAATATCATAGAGAATCAAAAATAGTTCTGTACTTCCATTTTTTTAATCCTCTTTCTATTTATCTAAGAATTATTTTTCCTTTTTTTTAGCTTGGCTATTGCTTCACTCTACAGACCCAGAAAATCTAGAGCCTTATATTGATTTGTACCTCCTGGGAGATACTTTGGGTCAAAATCCATGCTGGATATAACGTTTCACCATTGTGGAATACTTCAAAATCTTCAGCAGTCAACCTAAGTACATGGAACTTTAAAATATGAACCTGTTTTCCAGACTGCCTACACAAATACAAGTGATATTTACCATATGACTACACCAGTAATTTTTAAAAAATATAAATACATTTATTATATTTAAAACTTGTGTAGAGTTTTGAATTGAGTTTTTATTGAGGAAATATATTTTTAAAATACCACTGAAAGCCCAGAAAAATCAGAATATTTTTCTTTTTCATTATGAAAGTATTTTATAACTTCTTTCAATCATATTCAGACACAGCAGTTACAAAGTGGTGTTGAACACTCAGCTGAACTGTGGGTGACTTAATGAATCAGATTTATATCACAACAATGTTTCATTAAAATATGATTATTGGCCAATTCTGTCAAAAACGTAGAGGCAGTCTCATGGTTCCAGTTGTGTGAAATTTAAGAATTTTTACTTTTTTGTTTTCTTTCTTACTGTACAATGTACACTTCCATTGTAGGATTTCAGTCATCAGGCGAAACATTTCTTTATTTCACAAAAGAATTGTTTACCAGCTCCCTGTTGCTCCACTAGTGCTATCTCAACCTTTGCCCTTAGAAAATTACTCTAGATTTCCTTTTTTCCTTTGATGTTTTATTGGTGATGTCACTGGGTGCTCTGTGGTCAATGCAATCCCATTAATCAGGTTGCCAAGCTGGAGCACCACCTGCCCAATTGCTTTGTGCCAAGCAAAGCTCTGGACAGGTCAGAGGGAGGACCTCTCTCCTTTGTGGGCAAAACAGTGACCATCCTCACAAGGTCAGGGCTAAGGAGCTGGCACCCCCCTAAGCAGTGCTGTGCAGGGACACCAATCCAGCCTTAGGTGAGTTTGGCTATTAGAGTCAATACAGGCATTGCACATGCAAGTCTGGAAGTTGCGATTTGCCACACTGCTGCAGTGACACTCCCTCTGAACTCTGAACTTGAAGCTGGAGCAGGCATGTCTATCATGCACTTTACTGTAGGCATATCCCAATGAATTATTTTATTTTTTTGACCAAGGTAGCATTCATGCTGAGGCAGGAGCTGGAAGTTTCTGACTTTGGCATCTGAATTAATTACCACGGAAGAGACAGGAAAGAAGAATCAAATTGCAATGTACTGTGCTGTCATGACAGGATTCTAGAATTTCTTTTAAATGTGGGCTTTCATATGCATTTGTAGTATCTTTTTCCTCATCTTGAGCCAATATTACTGACCCGTGGTGAAAAACATATAAAAAAATGTTTGTTCTTCCATCACTGACAACCTCCATTTGTGTCTGGGCACAATTCATTAATGTTCTCATATTTCTGTTGATAGCCCTGGTTCCAGGGAAAAATAGCCTTTGTTTTTATATCAATTAATGCTTTACTAGGTTATTTTACTTCTCTCTTATTTTTAGGTTTCTTTCACAAGGGATAATTTACAGACTTCTCCCTAACCTTTTGTGAAGAGAGATTAATTTGGTTGTGTTCAGAAGCAAAGGCATAAGTAGACTGTACTTCTGGATAAACATCAGCAACACAATTTTTTGTCAGATTATGTAAAAGTCACTAAAGATAGAGCAAGAAAAAAGTATTCTGTTTCAGATTCTTAACCATGTGAGAGAAATATACGCCTTAATATCTGTAACCATCAAGAGCAATAAAAATGTTAATTCAGGTTTTGTTTTCTTAATATTCAGAATAAATTATAAGACATGGAGGGAATGACAACCAGACTGAAAAGTAGCCAAGAGTGTTCTAATTCTGTTTTTGCTGCTGTCTGGGTTAGTATATGGGCTCCCAGTGACAAGGTAGGTAATTGTCATACAGCTCCACAGCCTCTTCAGCCGTGGTTTGACAGCATCTGCCCTTCACATCATATGTTTGCATGCTTTTTTCTCACTGTCAAGGACAAAGCAGCACCACAGACTGTTGCAATGCATGTTTATCACAGGCATCACACCTCTCTGAGGAGGAAAAGAATCCTAAGGCAAATATTTACATGAAATCCAGAAAAAATCATTGTGTCTTACAGATAAACAGGACAATTATTTAATGCAAGTATCCTTTTTGATGCCAGATTTGAATTTATCCATTCTCTACTCCAGTTATGCTGAGAACAGTAGCCCTATACAGAAAAAAGGGAGGGGGCTTTGAGGTGCAAAAAAATTTTTGAAATAGCACTGCAGAACTATGTCACCGACATGTTTTATGAAAAATCCTTTCCTTAGGATTTTTCCTCTTGAGAAGCTGAGAGGCCTCAGGAACAAAATGTAAACAATGATTACCTGCTGCTGTGGAATGCAGCAGGTGGATCTGTGATTGGTCTCATGTGGTTGTTTCTAATTAATGGCCAATCACAGTCCAGCTGTCCAGACTGTCTGGGTCAGTCACAAGCCTTTGTTATCATTCTTTTTCTATTCTTAGCTAGCCTTCTGATGAAATCCTTTCTTCTATTCTTTTAGTATCGTTTTTAATATAATATGTATCATAAAATAATAAATCAAGCCTTCTGGAACATGGAGTCAACTTTCTTGTCTCTTCTCTTGGTAGCGTTACTGTGCTATTACTGCTTATACTCTGTTTCCTGTTATGCTACTTATGTTTTTGTCGTGCTTTCAGCTGGGATAGAGTTAATTTTTGTCCCTGCAGTTGATACAGCGCTGTGTTTTGGATTTAGAGAGAGCATAACACTGACAATAGACTGATGCTTGAGTTGTGGTTGACCAGGGCTGACATTAAGCCAAAGACATTTCAGTCCCTCGTGCCATCCTGCTAGCGAGGATGCTGAGGCTGCACAAGAAACTGGGAGGGGACAAAGCTGTGACAGCTGACCCAGGGGGTGTTCCACACCACCTGATGTCCTTCTGAGCAATAACACTGGGGTGAGTTGGCTCTGGGGTGAGGGCCCACTGCCCAGGGGCCAGCTGGGCATTGGTCAGTGGCTCTTGACCAGTTGCATTGTGCATTACTTTTTCTATCTCCTTCCTCCTTTGCCATTCCTTCTTCTGTCTGATTAACAAAGTGTTTCTATCTCAACCCAAAAGCTGCACCATTTTTTCCAGTTGTCTCCCCAGCCCACTGGAGGGGAGTGAGGAAACAGCTGTGGGGATTTTAGCTGCCTGCTGTGTTCAAGGTAGGCAATGCCCTTTATATCTTAGCAAGCTTCTACTTCTCTGTCTGCAACACCCCCCTCATTTGGCTCTGTAGTCCTATATACCTATCTTTCCTCCACCTAATTATTCTCTTAGTAATGGCTTACTCATACAGAACTTTCAGCTTTCACACATCATTTTTGGCCAATTTCTAGTTCTGAATTCAGTCTATGTGACATTATATAACGATAAGAAAAGAATAGTCTATAGGACTCACTTCTTATGCCTCCTAAAATCAGTACATCTTTGAGTTTAAAAAATGAAAGGATGTCCTGTATAAAATTGTGCTGAAATAGTAAAATTAAACCTTAGAATGAATATTCTTCATCTATGTATCATAATCAAAGCCTAGTCATAATGCATTTTGAAAACTATATCAACCTTAAAAAAAAAAGCATTTTTTATTAATACTGGAAATCCATAATTAATCAGTGATCATCAGTAATTACATTAATAATGCCATCATCAATAAAATAATGAACTTTGATAATAATATGATTGCAGCAAAGTTCATGAATAAAAAATCTGGTAATGCAGTAAACAGAGACTCTTGAAAATGCTGATATTGCTTCATGTGCCTTACGGTTTCACTTTTATATTTATTTTTTTTAATGGGACAGAACAACAGAAACACGATGAGTTGCATGGTAGTCTGAAAACTGAAGTAAAATCATCAAAGGGGTTTTGAGTTGAGCCAAAGTATGATAATGGTTTGAGACCTTTGTGATATTCTTCAAGCATGGCTGTATGTGTCCCACTTTTCTCCAAAATGCACATTTCATGATTAAGCTGTTTCCTGTAGTCATGAATTTTTTATGACTACATTTTTCTTTAATGAATGTTAATATTCTGCTTCAGAATAGTGCAGCTAAATCTTCAGGGCATCAAATTTTAGGCCCCAAGACTAGTTAGCATTGTGGCAGAGTTTTGCAGGTAGTTCTTTGAAATAATCACTCTCCCATTAGTGGTGTGCAACATGATGCATGGTTCTTGTACACTTCTTTCACTTCTCACCATAGAATGGAGAACAAAGAGTAGGGCACACATGTGGGCAGTAATAACCAGGAAGGAAATTTACATAATTTATAGCTTTGTCATGTTAAACATTCTGCCTTAAAACTATTTTCCAGTAACACATCCCTCAAAAATGGCACATAAAATAAACACAGGCACATAAAATAAGCACATTCCTCGACTCTAAGACACTAAAGACAAATAACCTCAACAATATGATGTAGGTATGGAGAGGTACCATGGCAGTTCTTTAATATGACTTCAAAGAAAGGAGTTGCATTGTTAATTACAAAATATTGATAACTTAGTCAACTTAGCAGCAACCTGTACTAGGAAGAAGAAAAATCATCTAGATTTTTTTCTAGGAAGAATTTAGATTTATCCTAAATTGTGGGTTTACAGCATATCTGTATAACTCAGCAAAAAGCTGCCTCACTGCCAAAACTTCAGTAATAACAGAGCACAATAAGGAATATCCTACATAACACCATGTTCTTCATAAGTATCTTAAGAAACAGAAATAAACTAAACAGTGTAAAGCAATAGCATGCTTTCCATTTTTTAAGCTTCCTCTTGCTATGGACTATAATCAGCTTGTCACACCATATTCAGATTCTATATCATGACAGATCAGTTCTTCTTGTGATGCTCAACTCTGATTTCATTCTCACTGACACGTTATATTTTGTGAAAAAATGCAGTGGAGAATTTGGAAAGGGATGTGAAAACATATCTTTTCCTTCAATTTCTTCTTGCCTTTAGTGCAAGATATGGGGGGAGAGAAAGTATTTTCCCTTTTCTTTTAGTTGAATATATTTTCTTTTAAAATGTTGGGTAGTTCACACATCTTTTATAAAATAGCCCATAGAAGGGTACCCACAAAAGGAGACATGCATTCTGCATATCTTCATCTTAAGGGTAATCAAATACTTCAAATCTCTCAAGCACAAACCCTAAATACTAGACTGGTTAATTTTCATCTTTCCTGTTCAAATTATACCACTGAGGAGCAGAGAACAGATAAACGAGTAAAAGAACTGAAAAAAGCCAAGTAAGAAGAGTATCATCTCTACCCCTGTTATTGTTACAGCCAGTCTGGAAAAGGAGATTCTGCTTTCACGTATTTGCTCCAGGAATTTAATGTTATTGTTTATTATCAAGTGATCAATATACAGCACTGTTGAGTTCTCTGGTAAAAATGGCTAGAAGAATTTGCCATCTTTCTCACAGATGCCATAACATTTACATACTTTGCTGCAAGATTAGGTCATGTAAGAAAGAACAGGCCAGAACACATAGCCATCACTGGCACTGTTAGCTGTGTTTTCCCAAATAGTCAGTGAAACATCTTGGAGTGCCTTGATGTGTGGTATGCATATCACGGGCATCCTTACTGCATTATGGGACTTAGGTGGAAGTCTTGATTTCATGGCTTTTAAAATCTGGGCAAAAAGCACTTTTTTAGGATATTTGTATGGGACAGCAAATCAGTAGCAGGCATCAGTTGTTTCAGGTCAAACAGAAGGGCCCTTGTCCAGCTTATGCACTAGATGGAAACTGGACAGAAGGATTTTCAGGATGGTATCTTTTCTTATCTCAATCTAGACTGTTTTTATGATATAATCAGACATATGGCATCTCTTTTGTTCCATCACTATCCCTAACTAAAATCTCTCATGGTCCTGATTCAGACACATTAGGAGGATCACTCAAATCTTGGTACATACAGCAAAGCCTTCTGGCCTGGATACCATTTAATTTTGTGGAAGTCAACATGTTATTGCAGATGCCCCTTTGAGTAAGCGGAACATTAGCATGACACTGTGAAAAAGAAATGTTGTTGTACTTCACAGTTTCATGCATTTTATGCTGAGATTTTTTGCCATGTCAGCAACTAGGAACTAACAGCAGTTCTATCTCCATTGTAATCCTATGCCATTCTTGTGTGGAGAAATGTAAGCCTGTCATGATATTAATCATGGGTGTGCTCCTGATTACTTATATAGTTATAACAGATTCATACTGGTACTTTTTAGAGCCAGAAAGATTAATATCTTGTTACACTTCACTCTTGTGAGCTCAATTTGATCAAAAAAAAAATTCTAGAAAGGCAAATATTTGATTTGAAGACAAGAGATGGAGAACTCACTATTTATCTTGGTATTTTTTATGAGCAGTTTTGCATGCTTATTATTCGAAGCATGCTTCTCAATTTCAAATGTAATTTTTTTGCTTCAGCTGCTAGAATTTTGTTCTTGCTAGGCCTTTTCCTCACAGAATGCTAAGATTTTAGTACTTGACTTTTCCTCCTTGAAAAGGTACATACACCACATAATTTATTCACCTCCTTCTCCATTTCTCCTCACACACAAATTGAGTTTTTAAAGAATGTTTTTTTTCACAGAATTTTCTGACATAAGACTGAGCCTCTTTTTAAATTATATCTTTTGGCTTTTGGCATCATTTTAAGAATGGATGCATTTGACTATGTATGTACTGCTTTTATGTTAGCTGCACTCATATGCAATAGTAAAACTACTCTCTATTCTTGAACCCAAGTATTGTATTTTTATTTGAAATTATTGTCACTATCCTTTATTTTTCACAAAGCTTTATGCTGAGAACACATGCTGAGTTATTTGGTCACAGCCTGTATATCCTATGAATTGTTCTTACTAGATCCTTTACAGAATATATGGCTATGTGAAAAAAACCTTAATCAGCTACTAAATGATCCATATCACGCTGTCTATCAGCTCTTTTTCCAATATTATTTATAATTTCTCCATTTTTATGCCACTCTTTTATGTTTAGCAGAAGTTTTTTCATACTTTTCATTATTTCATATGATTACTGAAAAAGCTAAGGAGCACTAGGTCATTTATCAATGCAAATAGAACTTAAATACAAACAGTCTCACTTGAGGGCAAGTCCTGGTTAATATGGGGTTTTTTTTCCTCAGGCAGCCCTCCCAATAACCTTTTGGTCCTGTATGGTTCCGATTTGCAGCTGTTTTGTCTTAAAATCAGAATGCTATGCAGTACGAAGCTGAACTGAAATAAAAAGTGGAATGCTGCCAAATGACTTTGACTGCATGGATGGCTTGGCCAAGGTAGACCTAGAGCGCTGCAAAGAACAGAACGGCTGTCAGCTGAGCTGCAGTGCAAAGGAGGGGCCTGAGTGGGATGCTGGGTGGAGATAATTATTCCTAGGCAGGCTTAACTGCTACTGTCATGTTCCATTAAATCGTGCAAGATAGGTTTTCCCTGTGTCTGCCTGTTATGGAAGTGGCATTCAGGAGAAAGTGGTGAGTGTACAGCTAGTAATAAATGCAAGGTTCTGTGACGTCTCGAAGTAACAAGGCTTGAGCTGTGTGAACATAGTATTTGTATTCCTTTGCCAAAATGATTTTGGAAAGCCGAGAGAATCATTCAAAATAGAGAAATGCAGCAACTTGTATCCAACTTACTAGTATTTTGCAGAGCCAAGATGTAAGGCAGTAGAGATCATGTATAAATTATGTAACAGAAAATAATTCTACACATTAATGACAGCTAAACCAACAATCCTTTCACTTTAATTTAATATATTCCATTTGCATTACTTTGGCTAATTTTAGAGCAGCTAGTAAGCCTTGTGCTTAAAGTCCAGGCTGTCAGACATAAAATGAAAACTGTCAAGGTTCATTTCATATTAAAAGAGCTGCAGATACAACATCTTTCTTTAAAATATGTGTAGATGAGTTTTTAATATGGTCTAGATATTGCCCAGAACTCTGAAGAGTGAGCTATCATGCTGAGAGCATTAAACTAAAAAGAAAAAATGAACAGAGGCCCACATCTCTGTGCAGCAGATAGACAAAGGAACATTATGACACTCTCCCCAGAACACTCACTAAAACATTAGGAATAGCTAGGAGCACACTAACCAGTCCTACTGTTCAAATGCTCTTTCCACAAAAGTAGCAGAGGACATGGACCCTGAATTGTGTCTCTTCACAGCATCTTGCTATCCTGATGGGATAGAGGGAACTGCTGCTTCTGTTTATAAAATGCAGGTCTGAAGTCAACCTGAGTGTTTTAGTGGAAGCATAAAAATGTCAGCACTCACAGTGGTCAAATACTAAATTTTGACAGAATGCTCACTATAAATGTCTCTACAAACGTAAGAGCACAAATAGCAGATTTAAGAATTGTGCTTTATCCACACAAAGAGAAAAGGGCAAACATGATGAGCTGGTCCAGAATGGTAACTTTAAATGCAGAATTTAATGTCTAAGCGTCTTTTCCTCCATTTTGCATAACATTTAGAGAAGATAATGGTTCTTTCAAATAGCTCAAATCTATCTACTTGCCTATGCAAAACAAAGCAATACTGAAAAAAATGTAAAGCACAGTGTTGCAATATGGCAGGACTGTCTTATAGAATATTATTTATTTGCCTCTGTTTGTGAGGAATGATTATTGATTCTTTATGACGTCTAAGCAATTAAGAGTCCTACATTGAAGGTCATAGAAAATATTGTGCAGACATGATGAGAGATAGCTAGACAGACTCAAAGAAAGAATATCCATCTATATAGCCATCCAAAATTTGGCAACAAAACAAAACAGAATATGAAGCTTTATGATAGAAAGGATTAAAATCACAATTTTTGCCCTTATGTGGTAAAAAGATTCCAATATATTGTGATGATACACCTCAGCCAGGTGCAGAGTTGCATCAGGTCAGTAATTCAATAAAGCAGTAAATATTCAGTGTCAGAATAGTTACCTTCTGATGTTACTCTCAATTAAAGCTTTAACTATCAATTTAATTGACAGCTACTCATGTGTCATTTAAAGCTAACATCTTGGCCAGTGTTTCTCAATTATTCAGAGATTAATGTTCCCTAAAGATGCTACTAATAATAAGAAAAAAAAATCTTTGGATACATTATCAGTACTGTTGGAAGCATAATCCTATTGAAAAAATCTGAGAACAAATGCTTGGTGGTTTTATGATGTCAGTAAGATTATCAGTATTTCTTATCTTATTGTACTCCTGCATTTAAAACAACTACAGGAAAGGAAGCACTCAAGATAAAAATAAACCAGTATCTGTGTCTTTGTGTCAGAAGGAACGTCCTTAACTCATTGCCTCAAGAAGGAAATTTGTACATAGAGGTTCAGTACAGATTCAAGAGTCAAAATTAAAAGTTAGTATTTTTTTCTGGTGTCTAGCCCTAATGATATCTATACATTCTGTCTTTTCCTGGAAAATTACAGCTTACTTAGCACTGGTCAGAAAAAGATGAAGGCAAGAGAACCTTTTTAATAAGCTGAGACGTTTTTATAGATTGTTTCAGTCTTCAGTAGAGATTAATATATTTCCAGACTACATATTTAGGAAGTGGTTAACTTAAAACTGTTAATGCCTGTCATTTCACAGTAGAACTGATAGAAATGTTAGAAGTCCACGCAGTGTAATAAAGTAAAATTCTTTTAGGCCATGCATAAATGTTTTAGTTAAATTAACCAGTTTTAGGAAAATATTGACAAATATAGGCAAGGGATTTTACATTGCTGTTTAACAAAAAGGACTGCACAGATCTCACATAAATTGCACAGGATTGCACAGTAAATTTTACACGTAATTATTTTTTTAAAAAATGAAGAGCTTTAATTGTGTAAATAATAGATTATCTTGAAATTTACACAAAGTAATTTATATGGGGAGACCTATACATTCAGAAAAATTTTTGCTAATCATAGTAGATTTGTGCTGGTTTGCCTTGTGTTAGAGTACAGTATTTTTCCACTCTTTGCCCTGAAGTGGCTCTGGGGTAGCCCTCGACATCCACTGGTTCAGTAATACAATACCGAATTTCTGTCTGGTGAGACTCAGAGCTTCAACAGCAGATAATTAACTGCAGCAGGATTTGGGATCACAGTTCAAGACACATCTCATCTGTCATATTGCCTGTACAACTACAGTTCCACTTCTGTTCATACCTTGAGCAAACACTATTTCTGACGATAAGCAGCACTTATCTCACACCTAAGTGTATTTAGGATTCACTCATGAAATATGAGATCTAGGAAAAAAATTCTGCTGCCAGAAAAACATAGATCTTCTTTATCTTTTGTTGTCTTTATAATCATCATTTAAAAAGGGTATAATTTATTATCAAATCTATGTCTTCAACCGGAACAGATTTCCTTGGCCTTGCTTGTCAATCCAGCCCAGGCCATAAAATTACACAGAATTCACAGAATCACTAGGTTGGAAAAGACCTTAAAGATCATAGTGTCCAACCCATGCCCTAACACCTCAACTAAACCATGGCACTGGTGTCACATCCAGTCCTTTCTTAAACACATACAGGGATGGTGACTCCACCACCAACCTGGGCAGACCATTCCAGAACTTTATCACCCTTTCTGTAAAAACTTCTTCCTAATATCCAGCCTATATTTCCCTTCCCTTAATTTTGTTTGGTACATGTTGACATAGAAGAAATGCTAAGCACAAGAAGGGATGGTTAGATTTCAGTACCAGTCTTCCATCAGATCCTAATGAAGAAGCAGATGAAATATGAGCTGGATGAGTGAAGTACAGGGTGGCTCAAAACTGTGTGACTGGCCACCCCCTAGTTCAGCACGGGGCTCAATCCCCCTTAACATCTTCATCAAGGATCTGGCTTGCAGGGCAGATCTCAGCAAGTTTACAGGTAACACCTAAGCATGAGCAGTAGCTGATGCAGCAGAGGGTCAGGCTGCCATCCAGAGGGACCCCCACTGTCTGGAGAAATGGTTCCAGAGGAGTGTCCTGACGTTCAACACGGCCAAGTGCAAAGGTCTGAAGCTCTGAAGGAACTGCCCGTGTAGCAGTATGGGCTGGGGGCTGAGCTGCTGGACAGCAAGTCAGCATAAAAGGATGGAGGATTAAGGGGTTAGTCCTGCCCAGCCTCAGCCATACATTGATTCTGATTCTAGGATTCTTTTCCACATGCAAAATATCATCCAGAAATGAGTGAATAAGAAACTATCATGGCGCATATCCTTCATCTATTGCATTTCTAAGCAATTTCTGTTTTCCCAATCTGGAAACGAAAACAAAGTGGGAAGGGAAGGTAATAGAATTTACAATAATTCCAAAACTTCAATGATTTATTTCTTAGTTATCCCTTGCCTTTTGCAGAAATGCATGGCTTCCCCTGAGACCTGGATGTTTTCTTTGGACAGCTTATGAAAATTAGGAAATTTTTGGGAACAAGTCCTACAGATTATCAGATTTTGTTTCAAATTTGTATGTGTATTTTTCCATATTTGCTTTTTAAAGTATAAGGAACTCTGAAATAGTAGCTCCCTCGCCCTGATATATAAAAGCATGCTTACAAACACTGCTATTTTTCTTTCAAGATTTCTGAGGAAGAGTCAAAAATCTAATTTAACTAAAGAGCACATGTCTTTAGTGAGGTTTTTCCTTAGCAATAAAAATAATTCTTTTAACATGAAAGACAAATATGCTTTCTCCTCACTCTGAAGAGGGAGAAAGCAGCAGAATTCACATACTGTCCCCTACGCATTCCATCTAATTTTCCTGGGACTAGAGAAATTATGGCTTTGCTCAGAGAAAAAGCAATGAATCATATATGTGGGAATTGAAGTTTATGATTTTTGTAATCCAGCACCAGTCAAAACTTTCAAACCAAAGCATACATCCTGTAAGTAACACTCAGGGCTTCATCGAAGAACAGGATGGCATTGAATTTTCATTTTTCTTTTTTTTTTCCTTTTCTTTTTCCTAGTTAGAAGCTGTTTTGTCTTCAATGGAGACATATTTCACTTTCTTACATCATAGAAAATCTACTTCAGCAGCTTATGACTTTGAAGGGTATACTTTGTCTGTTCTGCTGCCAATGAGGATAAAAACAGTAATGAGAGAAAGAGAGAAGAATAATACATTGATAGTTTCTCTGTATTTATCTTTCTCAGATTTTTTTTCATGGTATTTTCTTTCTAATGAGTGCAAATTCCCAAAGCACAGATTGCTTTGACTTTTTCATCACACAATTTACCCTAAAGTATTTGCCACTAGGGCTATGTGGATGTTGAAAAAGGTAGAAACACAGTTTTTGTAGTTGGTTCATTTATATTTGTTCTTTAAATGGCAGAATTAAAGCTCTGTTTGTCTCAATGACTGAATCTGCATAAGAATAAATATAAATATAAATATCAGGGCTCTGGGATTACTTCTGTGGCTGAACTTGTGCAGGAAATTTGAGCAGTTCAGTCATCACAAGACCCTGAAATCTTAGCCTGAAACCTCAAAACAGGTAGCAGATTCCAGAATTAGTTTTTTCATTAGAGCACTTTAAAGTAAGTGCAGAACTAAGTAGATTAGAGCAGAATGAATGAATGAACGGATAGATGAATGAATGAATGAGGACTGGATTGCTTCACTTCTGCATCACTCTTATGTAATAAATTTTAATATGGATGGAGAAGATTCTTTAAAGTTTCAGAACATAAGGATGAAAACTATTTGTCTTGGAACATCTAAATTTTGGATGTCTAAATCCAAACTGGTGACTGTACAGATATCTATACAGTTAATGGAAGTAAAGATCACTCTAGTTAATTCAACCAGTCCTTGCAGAAAGTGCATATTTTCTTTGTGTGGTCCTGAAGTTCACTGTATCCTGAAGATGACAGGGATCTTTTTAAGTCTAGACAGCTTGCAGATGTCTAAGTTAATTCAGATGAATTCCCTGCAAGTACCCAAAAGCATATGATAAATAAAACCTTGTATCATTGTAGTATTTAATGCCTCATTCTTTTCCCTTTTTTTTAAGGCCTCTATTTTTAGCTATACATTTCAACAGTGAGCATTTTTATGCCACTTGAATTTATTTAAGAAATTTCAAAATACTTTACAGAGAGCTCTGAGCTATAGGAATTTGCTTTTAAATTACTTAATTATATTTTGTATTACTTAAAAAGTATAAACAGTTTCTCTTCAGTAAAAATCAATTTTCATTAAAAGTTCTACTATGAATACAGATGGAACTGAAAATCTGTAAAAATAGAAGGTGCAGCAAGATCTTGTCCTTTGTCACATATTATCTGGAAAAATGAATCCTCTTGTTTCCCAACATTTTTTCAGGATGTGTGACCAATATCCAGAACTCAGTTTGAACAGTCCATTTTATGCTGCATCTAATTAACAAAGAAGATCTAGTTCCATTACACAAAATGAGATGAAGATATTGCTTTTCTGCAGCATTGGCAGAGCTATTTTACATGTACCAGAATATAATCTTTTCCAATGAAATGGTGCTTAACTGAAAACTATAAAATGAAACAGAGAGTTAACCAAGGTTCCTATTCAAGATTATTGGGAAATTTGTTAGACATGGGTCATTAATGTAAACTACCTGAGAAGCATTACAGGAACATTGCAAGGTTGACCCTTCTTCCTCTCCAAATGGTATTTTATGTTTTTAAAATACTCCCCAATAAAACAGAACATTTCTTTTCAGATTTGGACTGTCAAGATATGAGCTGCTTAACTTTGATCACATTCCTTTAAAGCTGTTCCTAATATTTTTTTGAAGACTAAGCTTAGTGTATGTATGTGACTTACTCAATAGTACTTATAACTTAGCTGTTTCCTGCTGAAGTGATACTAGACATCATAAGAATCAGTGATAGAATAGACTAAAATAGTTCTGAAAGAGTAATAGGGGCTAAAAGGAAATTTGATATCCTAGTAAAAAACTGTTGAAAATTGAAATCTATCATGTAACTTTTCTCTGCATAGTGGAGGAAATTATTTAAATCAAGTTTTTTTTACAGATTTTAACTCCTCAGTGAAGACACTCATGAAATACGTTTTAAACCTCATGCACACCTTGGAAAAAAACTTGAAAATGTGTGGCTCTGTGGCCATCATTCTGCACATGATAAGAGCCAAACTCAAAGGGTACATCAGCTTTAAAGAAGCAGAGAGTTTAGCAGCTGGTCAAATTCTAAATACACATTTCCCTCTTGAAGGAAAAATATGTACCAGAGACAGCTGTGTTTCAAACCCTGTGAGGTGCATAAGCATTTGCTAACACAAAAAATAATCCTTACCTTTCTCATAGGAATATACCTAAAGTACTATGTGCCTTTGTTGGTTTTTTTCCCCTCAGCATTCAAATCCTAAGAGATAATTATACACTGGTGTAATGAATAAGCACTGCTGAATCTTCCAGATAGGGATGCATGTGCACCATTCCGAAGTTTACAGATTTTAAGACCCCCTTGACACATATTTGTATGCTGTCATTAAATATTTGGATCTCTGATTCAGCTGAAAGAATAGAAAGCTCAACCAGACAAACATTTCTACCTTTGCTAGATAGGAGAAAAGGCTCTACTTATTAATGGAAATAAGTTATTAGAATAAATTATAGCTCCAGGTACCTTTATTTTAGATGCAAATAAAAAAAAAAATTGGAACTTTAGGGCAAGCATGGTTCAATAGCAACAAAAAAACCCCTGTAATCATTTTCTACCTAAAGGTTGGTGAGAACAGCCATACTCTGTGGAAGTTTGTCTGCAGACAAATCTGTCAAAACTCAAGACATTCCTTTTTTCCCATAACAAATGGGAATACAGCTCTAATCCAACCTGCTGTTTCCACAAATGGAGCAGAATGGTAAATACAAGCATCTGCATGACTTAGGAGAAAAGATCAGTATTTTTTTTCTTCAAGACCTGCTTTATGAATCCAGCAAATAACTTATGAACTCTGGATATCCATATAGTAGAGCTAAAGGGAAAGCTTTCTCATAGATAACAGGATCTCTGCATGAAACTTCTCCAAACCCAGTATGAACTTTTGCATAAGAAAATACCCTGGTGAGAAAGTTCTCTACAGTAACCTAACATAATATAACATATTAGTATAACATATTATATTAACATATAACTTAATATAATATAACACCAGCAGAAATATTGGCAAAATCAGTTTGGATTTCTGTGACAATCCTCACATCTACGTAAGAGGAGATATTTTCCCTAGTCTCACTTTTTATTTTCTTTAATTTAAAAATATAAAAGTGGTAACTTCTAAAAGTGAAGCTCTGTGGATCTACCTATCTCCTATATAACTTAATCACAAGCTTTCATGGGCCAAGTAGACCACCAGGATCCCATCTTCTCTCCAGTACAATTCCATGTTCTAGACTTAGGATTGCTGCCTCCCAACCTTATCACACTTCTTGGATTCCATAGCCAGCAACAGTGTCACAAGGGCGCAGACATGTCCTTGGAGGCAAAGCAGCAGGTCAGAAGGAAACAGGAGGTTGTGCTGTGAAGGAGAACCATTGCACAGGTGTTGTAAAGTGGAGGCTCTGGTGTTTTAAGGAGGCATACAGGGAGTCAGAGAAGGCAGCAGTAGTAAAGCCAAGATACAAAATGGTTACCTCAAGATGCCCTTTAATCAAAGCACAAGCGATGCATGCAGCCTTACATGTTGTCTTTGAAAATATTTCCCACCATTTTTGCTTTCTTCCTTACCTGTTTGCTTGTCAATTTAGGCTTTACAGAAATAATAATTCAACTGATAATTCAATAATTCAGACTCACTAGAATCTATTGTCTGGCTAGAGAAAGGAAAAAAAACCCAACAAACGATGTACCCTACCACTTTACAAACAGATTAAATACAGTAAATGCAAAGCAGGGGAGCAGGATGTTAGGTGGGGTGCTCTGGGTTTTTTTAGCAATTTAATGAACAGAAGACCAGCGATGAAAGAGCCTTCATGTGCCAGATATTCAGCTTCATAGTAGTACAGTGAGAGTTATTATACCAGTACATGAATATCTATGCTGTCAAACTCCACAGGACAATGCTCCATGTCTAAGATGAAAAGTGGAGTAGAAAGCCCAGGAGAAGTGTCACACATCAAAGACAGTAGCCATCCACAGCTCACTCCATTGTGGAACAGGACTTCATAGTCAAGAGATAGCAGAGGCACACTTTCTGCCACTTAATGCTGCCTAATGCACGCCAAAAACTTTCACAGATCTCAGGTGACTTGAGCACAACAGGTCACCATTCCTATTATGGATTCTGAAAGCTACAGAGAAGAGTTGAAATCTAACAATGTGGAATCTATTTGAATGATGAAATCCTTAATTTCCCTTCATACCTTATTGAAAGGATTCCAAAAGGAGGGAGGAAAAGCCAAATTACAAGTAAATTTAAGTCAGAAGTTCACCTAGGGAGCTGACTGCCGTTTTTGGAATTGCAGTTGAATTTGTTTCTTCATGTTGTTTTGAAAGGCAGTAGCAAATCTATGCAGATTACCTGCACCCTCTTGGGTAATATCAAATACAATATACCTTAATGCTTATCTTGGCATTAAGATAGCTAGAAGAAGCTCTAATGCAGCTAACAAGAATTTCCTAATGTTTACATATAATTTGCAAACTCAAATCCTAGGCCAATGTGTCACTGCAAAAAGCACTTTTTTCTTTTTCTTTCTTTTTTTTAATGGCTTTTAGGAATGGAAATCAAAGTGCAAAATGAAGAAAACAGCAAAATGAGTGACTAGAGAATTTTTTCAGGAAAAATACTTAGAGGCTATTATAATAATTTTTGCCTAATCTTACTGACTCTCTTCAGGGGGGTTTAGCCAGAGTTTTCAAACTCTACAGAGAGGAGGCAGTTTGTACATAGTAACTTGAAAAATTACTCTTTCATCCTTGACATAAACAAAATGTATTCTTCATTTTCTGTAAAAACTACATTAAGATTCCTCTGAGAAGGATTTTTTTATCATTTAAAAGTTAGAAGAAGTAAACGGAATTATTTCTCTATAGTGATGTTTGGATATTAATGATGTGCCAGAAAATATATAAGGCAGTATTGATGCTTTTGATGGCAGCAGATGCTGCACAATAAGTTAGAGCCTTTCAAATTTGCTTCTTAAGTTGGTAGTATTTCTTCAGAAGGGATATTTTTAAACTATATTAAATTTATTCTAAAGGTTGATCTAAAATAGTACAAGAAGATATTTTTTAAATATTAAATTAATTATTAATGTTATTTTTTATTTTTCGAGGCAGGGTCTCCTCAATTTCTTAGCAGAAAGAAATGGTGAAGTTTGAAGAGGTTACTGATAATTTTTTTTATTATTTTTTCATAGGGGTTAAAATTCACAAACTTCTCTGCCATCTGTTGAGGTGATGGTAAAACTAGATGCAAGAGGAAAATACTTACAAGATACAGTAAAAAAAACTAATCCAAAAAACCACAGAGGTCAGCAAGATTATAGGGAGATCAACATTTCCCCATCTGACTTTCATTTGCTTGATTAGCTTATTGAGTGTTTTACGGAGGATTAGTCTTCAGTATCTACTATGTGAACTTGTCAATAGATATCTTTCTTTCAGAGTTTCTCTGTAAACATTAAAGGACATTTCAACATAAATGACCTAAAGAAAAATGGCTACACGTCAGTCTCCCTAATGGATAGCATGTGAACCTGTTAGCACTGCTAACATACCTGATACATGCTGGAAAATTCTGCTTAGCCTTTGTAAAAACTTACAGCCTGTTATCTATATTGCCAATTCCAGTGCTTCTGCTCCTGCTCCACTTCTGCTGCTGTTCTCATGAATCTTCCTGGGAAACCATGACAGTACCTGAGGCCCATTACTCTTTTATCCTCATTCTTTGAGATGACCCATACAAATTTAGCCACCCTGAAGCGGCTTCAAATCTTCTGGATATGCAAAGCGTTGACCAGAGCACCCAAAATTGCCACATTGTTCATTACTTTCTTAAGTTTTCCAACATAATACTCATACATATCAGCCATTCAAGGGCTGGCAAGTGCCATGGGCTCAGTTACAGTGACTTTCTTGGCTGCAAAAGACAAAGCTCTTTTATAAATCCTTCAGCCATCCTCAGCAGCAGCCACAGACTTTGTGTCACCAGCCATCACATTTAGATTCCCCATGGGCATCTTGGCACTAAATGGGTCTGGGATTGCCACACATTGACATGCACATGGATCTCACAGCTGTGTTGCAGGGGAAAGCAGACATGCCACTGTTTCCAAGAATGGGAAGGCATGAGGTGAACTGTACCCACCAGCATCATCCTGAAACCAGTATTGCTTCTTCTGTCCTATGTATGTGAGATTGATGGTCTCTACATACCTCTGTGCACAGTTATGACATGATGACTGTCGTGGCTATGTTTGGGTCATGAGACACACATGTATGTCCTGATTTTCAGTGCACATCTATTATCTGCATAATGGATTTGGGATTTACAGGAGTTTTGCCATCAAAGAGAGAACAGATTAAAATTCAAACCGTTCTCTCAGCCATAATGAAATTTCTTCTTAGAAGGAGCTATTTTGTTTACTCTTGCATGAAATCTGCTTGCAAACTTGTGTTCACAAACTGCCACAACACAGCAGGCAAATGAACGGGACAGTGTCCTTTTTTTTATTGTACTTTTGGTACTGATTGTAGGCAGCCAAATTGTTGCTACTTAAGTAGTAGGTTGCATAAACAGATAATCTCTTCTGAGTGCATTTTTTCAGTGAAGGGCATAATGAGGTCTGTCTTCAGTGGTGAAATTATTGCTTAAGCAAAACTATCTGACAGGATCTTTCAGAGGACTTGGACACATAGTTTGGGAATCCTGAATCACTGTCAGCAAGAGACCAGAGAAACTCTCTTTGTGGTTTCATAAATGCTTCTCAAAATAATTAGTCAATAATTCAATTATTATGACAGAAAATTGAAATTTATCAGCTCTCATATATTTCTAACAGCACATTTCTATGGACTCAACTAACCATCTTTTGCAGTGTGTTAAAATATTCCTGGGTTTACCATGTGCCTTTTACTAAGATGTTATTTTTACCACTATGGAGCTTATTATGATAGCACTTGTGCTGCAGTTTAAGGGTCAGGATCATTTAACACATGGTATCTCACTCCTGTGAGTTTCTGCTGCAAGTCTAGAGTAACTGCAACAAAAGTATGGTTAAAATAGACAAAAAGTTGAAAGAAGTGCTGCCTGACAGAATTTATTAGATATTTCATAAGTCTGTAATTCCTAATAGTTATAGGGATACCTATATATGTATGCTCAAATACTCTCCACTGTTGCACAACCTGTTTTTTTTGACTTCTATAGTGGTCACAGCAAAAATGGAATTTAAGAAAGCATGAGGAAATAAAAAAAATCCCAAACTGGCATTAATGAATTAGTTATCTACGCACCAGCTGCATGGAAAGAAACCAGTATCCAAGCAAGAATTTTTTACAAAAGGCAGGAGATAAATTAACTGTAAAGTGGAGTCAAGCCTTAGTGTGTTGAGAGTAGTAGTAAAAATTTCCATTGTTCTCAATGGGAGCAAAATTTAGCCTATGGGTTATATGACATTCATTAAAATCTTCATAAGTTGTAATATAAGGTTGAATAGAAATATCATTCATATTTCATTATTGTGTCAAGGTGAAAACTAATGGAGTATAGATATCACAGTTTTAAGAGCAGCTTTTTTGCTTGTATTTCACATTTCTCTCCTTGACCCTTTTACACTTTCTGGGTCGTGTAGAACAATCATACTATTTAATTTGCAACGCCTGTCAAAAACCTCTGGCAATACAGCTGAAAGGAGGAAGCAGAAAGACGTATTCCAACTTTTGGGGGACTGAAGCAAGCAAATGTCACTGATTTAGAATTCCTCCTTATGCAGGACTGTGTGCCAGCAGCCATGGTTTCACCATTCATAATGATTGCATCGAGTTGCACATGACCAGCAGCACTCAATACAGCACCATGACCTGCAGGAAACCATTCCATTTGTAAAAGGTCAAACATTCCTTGCCTTCAGCTTTTGAAATGAAGAAGAGAAAACAATTTCAGGGCTATTTACTACCCAGGTCTCTGACAGCTTTTGTCCTAACTTCCTCTAAGAGATATTTGCTTTTATCGTTACAGTACTTTGAGTAAATATGATGCTTGTGGCTACAAAAAAAAGAAAAAAAAAAGGCATTTGATTTTTTTCTTTGAGTCATAAAGCTTTTATCTTGTTTCTAAATTCAGAAAGACTCCCTGGAAATACTTTCTTTTTTAGAGTCAATGACTGACGTCCTTTCTATACATTTTAGGTAGTCAGATAAGAATACAGTTGATCATAGAACAATACTATAAATGCGGAAACAAATTTATAATATTTTTACTACTAATGTAAGTATAACCACTCTCAAAATCAAATCAAAAAATTTATTGCCAAGGTCCAATTTTATATTGCATTTCTAATCCTTTTCTCTGCTGCTGATGTTGGGGGAAAGCAAAATATAAACTTCCTAGAGTTGTGATTAAACACAAATGCACATGCATGGGCAATATAATGTCTAAACAGACAATTGAGTCCAGAAAGAATCTTAAATTATCAGGCATAATAAGCATACAAAAGCTACTAGGACAGGCCAATCCCTTAAATCAAAATAAACAACATCTTAGTCACATTCTTGTGCATTTTAATTGCAAGAAAAATTTATGAGACACCTATGGTGAACCTAAAGATGCTTTCCAATGTATTAGAACAGAGAACTCTCGGCATAAAACTTTGCTAACGGGAAAGGGAGTCATGGAATGACAAGAAGAGTGTATGCCATATAGGGAGTAAGTTAGCAAGAAATACTGGTAAAGCTTATAATAATATTGCCCAAAATGTGCTATATTGGAGGATTATCATTCCCTTGTACAGGCATTCTGATTCTTCCCTCAAAATAGAAAAAACTTCTACAGTATCCAGCAATACTTTTCTTTCCAACATTTCCCTTGTTGTTCCTGCTGCTTCCTTTTGAAAGCATCCCTAAAGCACCATCAGGTTTATGATTCCATAAATCTGTAAGAAAGAATTACAGTGCAATAATGGTCATCTGCCTCTAAATTAAAACTGTATCATAACACTGGAGGCTGGTATCTATAAACTTGTTAAAGCCTACAAGTAAAGCATTAAAAGAAGAAAAAAAATCTTTTCCCAACATGATGTATATTATATAATTATGATGTTAGTAAAACCCTTCACTGTAACCATGAGAAAAGGAATAAAACAGTAAATAATTCCTAAGAAGGAACAAAACAGTAAATAATATGAAAATATGGAGAGATGGCTCTTGGTGGAGCCTGTAAGGGTGGCACAACTATTGTCACCTTAGCTTAGAAATGGTCACTAACAGCTTTTAGTCAAAAAGTGATTTTTCTAGTTAGGATAACATTAAACATTTCTCTCATATCTTTTGTATTAATAATTTTACCACCCCACTATCCTTGATGGTAGTCATTTTATGTTAAGGAAATGAGAAAAAAAAAAAGAAAAAAAAAAAGAACAGTGAAGTGTGCCTTTGGCATCCATTCCCTAAACCCAAAAAGTCAACGCAGGAATAAGAAATAAACATTTGATTTACAAACCAAATGAAATGTCTTTTTCAAGAGCCAGGTTTAGAATTTGAGGATTACAGTGATATGTAATCCAGTGGAAGCAGGATTATTCTGAGGACACCTTATCCTATGCCTGGATATAGCTGTTACCACAAACTTGCTCTGATTCACTCTTCACAGCTTTGCTTACTCATCTTTTCCACATTTATTTTCTTTGTCTTTTTTGCTCTTCTCTCTCTCATCTTTTCATGTAAAGTAGCAAATAATTCATTTTTAACAGTCTCTCAGTTGGATTAGCCTCTTTGTGTTTAATTGATTTTCCAACTTTTAAAGGGATGTCTTTCAAGATTTCTGCTTTCTTCTTTCTCTTTTCTGAATCCCTCCTAACTTTTCTGAGTAAAATAATTTTTTTTCTAAACTTTGAATTTCTTGTGTTTAAACATTACCTTCAACATAACCTGTCAACTTTTACTGCTGTCTTTGCAAATTTATTGTATTCTTCTTTCACAGACAACATTCATATATAAAGCTGTATGTTATATCACTTTGTTGAATCATCTTGAAGTAGCTGATGATAGTCTTTTTTTTTCCAATCCAAATTCAAGTTCAACATTCCCAGCAAGAGAAACTGAAAGATTACATTGCTTTATATCCCTTTTCAATGCAAATGAAGAGCACCAAATTCTCAAAGAAAATTGTTATTTGTCAAGATGACCTAGTAGAAGGAAATATCATCTAAGGTTTTGTATAATATTTCTTTCCAGGGTGAGGGCTCCTGCAAGCCTCTTTAATATTCTGGATAAAATAAAGTAAGGAAATATGAGGAGTTATTCTCTTCTTGCGTGGAGTTTTGGGAGTAATGTTCTATCCCTTCATGCATTCAGAATACATTAGCCCAGGTAGAAAACTCCCACTCTGTATTTTATGGGTGTAATTCTTACGTCTTATTTTGTGTATTATGTTCTTGTATATCATAAATATATATGCCTACACAGTGAGGATTTTTTTAACTATCAGCACTGTAAAAGTGCTTCAGCACTTGTCCCTACAACAACATTATGAGAAAATAAAAGCTTTATTTATAATGAACATTTTAAACAACTATTATTGCATGACTGCCCTTAGGATCCTGATACCCAAATTAATAGTTACAAGGGATTTGTCTTACATATTTTTCTATTGGACCAGTACAAGCTGAGTAAACAAACTAAAATCTAAAATTCATTGGAAAGTCACAAAAGATCTCTCTTTGTCCTCTAAGCATCTTTTGTGAATGCAGCAGAAAAATAATCTTTGTTGTCTTTATTGTCCACTGAAAGCACAATAGTTCTGTGATTTAATGTGAAAGAAACAAATCCTCAAGTTACAAAATTCAGATCTGGATAGGAAATATCAGGAAATCAGTGTTACATATCAAACTCAAATTATCTAACAAAACGCAAAACAATCACTTAGCAAGGAAAACTGGACTGGTAAATCTGAGGTACTAAATTTGGGCATAAGTGAATGAATTTTTTAAAAAATAACAACATATTATTCCAAATCATAAGTATTTTGCCTTTATTTTTTATTTGTTTGAGCATTTTTCAATGCTTGGAAATAATAGAATTGTTAGAAAATCAGACACAAGGAACACTAGGGTTCCCCTCATTGCTTACAGGTGTTACCTTTCAAGATCACTGAAAGCTGGCAAAAATACCTAATGTCAAAAAGTGGGATATAATTCTTTTTCCTTGCTATAGGACCATTTTTAATATTCCTTCAAATCAGGTTTACTATTCTGCTTCATTGCTTAATGAGGCCTCAGATTAATCTACAAAGAGTCAATAAATCATAAACTCTTTTATTCAAGCTCAAAGTGCATTCAATCAATTTTACCCACTGCTGAGCTTTCAGTATCATCAAATGTCTGATCTATCTTTGTGCATTTACTAAATAATTTGAGAATATTACATTGACTGATTGTACATTATTTTGAAGCACATAGAATCTATAGTTATATTATGATTTCTCAAGCAGGCAAAAACTTCTTCATTTGTTGTTGGGATGATATGAACATGATTATTGACAGCGCACACAAGGGAGCTTTTACACACAAAAAAAAGCTTTACCCATATAAAAAGACTTTTTTAACATGTTTCTGTGTTACACCGAGGCTCTAAACTACATCTCATTTTCCTACTCTAAGATTTGAGACTAGCCTGTAATACTCAGACAAAAGAGTCAGAAGAGCCTTATTGCTTTCATTCTTAGTTGATGGCAGAGTGATAAGAAAGTGCACAAATAGCAGATAGAATAGGTAATGGGCATGAGATTTGGCTGCAGTTCATTGGCACAGTTCAAAGGAAGAGGGTGCCCTACACCCCCTGAGGAGTCTATCTAGTCTGTGTATCTTTCTATGCAGCCTTGTGTATTGCTTGTCCAACAGGCAATCTCAACAGAATGTGATTTCTCAGTTTTTGTTGTCCTACTAACAGCAGAACCATTCAGAGGTATAGATAGAAAACACTTTTATGCACATAGAGAGAAAAAGAGGTTGACAAAATGGTCTTATATAATGGAAGGTGTTCAAAGTTCTTGCAGGGCTTCATAACATCAGATAGTATGTCCTAGAAACTGATGACTACTATAGCCAACTCACAAAGGATTACCATAGTTCATTGTGAACAGACTTTCTGCATTGTGAAAGTCTAGGCATTGTCTTGCCTCTTCCCTCAGTTGTTTGTTTGCTTTAAAGAATTAAATAATGTCTGACCTTGTCCTCTGAAAAACAGGTATAGATAAGTACCATCAGGTCATGGATTTTGATAGAAGAAAGAATCTAAGGTATGATAAAGGGTAGCAGAACAGTCTCTGTTTAATCCTCACTATTTGCTAAATTTAGCTGCTCCATGTTTGCATTAAAGTCTTTTAGGGCGGTACCCTAAAGAGCTTCTTTTTCCTAATTGACTATACAACGCTTCCAAGATTATATCCCAGCACCCAGCAAATAGAAAATTAAGAAACTGCTCTGAGGCAGGGCAGTACAGCATAAATCCTGACTTGAACATTCAAACTGAAGGATTGCTGGCACAATGCATTTGAAATGCATTCAACATTAGAAATTTTAAATAGAATATGAAATTAGGTTTGTGATGCCTATACAAAGTTAATTCTAACTCCACACTCCTATGTGTAACTATTTGTGTCTATGCTACTTTTTTCTTTCATTGTAAATTCAAGAAAAGTGTAGTGGAACTGTCAGCCATAGCAGGCACAAAGAAGGGACAGAAGTTGTTAATTTCAAGGTATTATGAATTCTTCTTTTTAATCTTCAGATCAAGAGATTTTGATAGGCACAGCAAAAATGAAGGTGTTAATTTACTTTGGAATAGGGAAATACAATACACTTAAAACTCTGAAAAGTTAGAAACAATGCAGATAAATAATTGAAACAGACAAATACCATAGAAGAGATATGAGAAACACATTGTCATAAAAACAGATTATATTCTCCTTTTGTCAACACAGAATTAATAGCTGAATGCTTTAATGAGGTTTTATTTTACTAAGACTTCATTACATTTTCAAGACATGCTACTAAAGAACATTTATTAGCACATTATGAAGTGTTATAAATAATTGAAACTAAGCTGCCATTGTCAGTTGAATAAGTGCTTGCAATTCATTATTATTACATTTCCCCCCTGCAACTCAGTTCACAAAATTCAAGGATTTTCATTAAACGTGGAACTCCCTACACCAATACAGAAATGTCCTGACACTCCTGGCACTCCTGGCTTTGCCAGCTGGGGTCAGGGACTGATGGTAACTTGCAAGGTGGGCTCCTGTCTGGGTACACTCCTTTCCTGGTCTCTGTGGCAGAGTGACAGAGGAATTCAAAGAGAGGGATTATACAGCACAGCTTAACAGAGTGATGCAGTTCTTCTTGGCACAGTAGCATCCATTCTGGAAGTCCTGAATGCAGGAAGGAGAACTGAAGGGATGTCCTGAGATGTCCCTTAGGAGGGGGGCCCCTCAGCAAGTGCTGACCATTGCGAGTGACACAAAAAGGCTCTGATGACTGCAGAAATAGTAAAAATACTACCCCAGATGTTCTCCCTCATGACACAATCTCACCCCACACTAACTATTAGGTGGCAGAAGTTTTTTTGTATTTTGATGCTCAGTATGCCTTCTTTACTAGAAGGGCAGTATCTTGTGTATCATCCTGATTGATTCAGCCATTCCTTAATTTAGTTCAGAGAGTCAATCAATATTTTGTATAATGTGGTGTGTGTTTTGATAAGCAAAGAATTGCCTCCTGAATCACTTCTTAGGCACTGAATATAAAGCCACCATATCATTTATTATTCCAATTTGATAAGCCACACTGCTTGAATTGGTCATTGATTAAGCAGAGCTTTTGTGTCAGATTACAATAGGAACTTGGTTGCTACTCCTTTAAAACAGTAGCTGCAACAATCTAACCAGTTTTTTCATTCCTGTAAATTCCAATATTATTTGGTATCCAAGGCAAACATAACCATGACTATATTTTCTAGTTTAAGTGAGCATATTTTTTTTGTTGCATATGCTTTTAAAACATCTAATACCTGGAAAAGCCACCAGACATCTGTAGCTACTGCAGTGAAAATGTACTATAAATGTATGATATGGTGTTAGAGGTTTCCATAGGCATACATATCAAGGTGTTTTCCATACTTGAAAACGTATGTACAGCGTAAGTGTAAAAGATCAAAAATTTCTATGGCCATCAATGTATAAATTACTCTTGTTATTTTTGGTGTATGTAACAATACTTTTATTTACAACAGTGTTTATTGAAGGTTTTAAGTAATGCTATTAGAAATATATTTATTTTCAAGAGAATTTAAATTTCTACAAATATTTACTTACAAAAAATGCAGCACTTTTGATTGGCGTGTAACCTGAACAGCTCATTGATGCTGAAATGTATTTTGGAGTACTACATCCCATTTTAGGTAGAAAGGTAGAAACGTTTTGTTGATACAATTTTGTTACTGAGGTATTTACTTGTAAACAAGTTCTGTCTTTCAGTTCTTGCAAATTCAACTGTTTCTGATACTTTCTCTCTAAGCTAAACCATTATATGCCTTTGCCATCAGAATTTATTGCTGTGGTTATTATATCAAAAAAGAAGATCATGACCTCAGATGAGGAATAATGAGGAGAAGTAGATGAAATTTTCTGGCTATGTTGAAAAAAACAAAGCCTTTATATGTTTTTAAGATGATAATGTTTAATTCAAGATCTATCGACTTGTCTTCCCCTGGAAAAGATTATTATCTTCACATGTTCCATACACACAGTGTAGAAACGGCCAGAACGATGGTTCCTTGAGCAAAAAGATTTTAAGAGATGGAGAGAGGAAATTATACTTTTTGCCCAAAAGCACTCTATGAGGAAATTTTTATGCAAAGTAAATCAAATACTGTTCCTTTTTTACAAATTGGTAAACAGCTTTGTGTATCTGCAAGCTAAATCAGACACCCAGAGGACAGCTACAGTGGCCAAGACTTTGGTTTAATTACTAACACTCACTGAAAAATCCTGTATGAATGCAGGCCTTAAAGACACAGAAATATATTTCATTCTGCAAAGAGTGCCATAGCTTTGGTATTCAGACTATTACATGAGAGAAAATAAAATTTTTATTCTTTTCCTAGACTGCTGAAATTTCACTATTCAAGAACTATTTACGTTTGTCTATGCAATCACTCTCAGGCACTCAAGAGCCCAGGACATTTAAACTGCTTACAGTGTTTGCTTCCCTCAATGACATATTGAGAATCTTTCAAATTGCCAGCTAAAGTAATTAATTGTGACAGGACTAAAAGTGATGCAGTAATGAATCCTGAAGAAGTGTTGAGAATGGAGGAATGATGCTAAGCTTGGGAAAGAGGGAGGAAGGGAGGAGGTTTGAAGGAGTTATTTCTTTGTTTCTCACCTTCCCACTCCACTTTAATTTTTTTAATTGACAATAAATTTAATTAATTTTTCCAAAGTCAAGGCTATTTTGAACATGACAGTAGCCATTAAGGGAGCTTTCCTAGCTTGTTTTCTCCCCCTATCCTGTTGAAAAGGGAATTTATAGAGGAGCTGGGTGGGTATTTGGCAGCCAGTCAAAATCAACCTACATCATTCAGGTAGTTGCCCTGCAGAAAGAGATACTGCAGAAACACTCTGGGTGAAAGGATAGTGCATGACTCCTCTGTGGGTCACAGACTCACATAACTGTTTGACTCATTTGGAGAGCACAAATGAGCTTCAGCCATGCCTGCACAGTGCCATATCTGAAACCATTTGTCTCTCTGACACAGAAAAGGAAGAAGGCGATAGGGAGCAAGGGAAAGTTTAAGAGAGGAAGAGATAAAGAAATGGATGGCTGTGCCCCTCTTTGCTGTGCAGACTGGAGGTGAGATTCTCTTGCCTAAACCTCAACATCTGGTGCTGGTCAAGGCTACTTCATTACTCCTACATTGGGGCATCTGACCTGTGACCACTGCTCCAGAAAGTGCCTTGTTTCTGCCACCCATGTCTGGCTATCCTGAACATCTCATATAATCTCAAATTGCCCTGAGCACACCCATATATTCAACCATATCATGACCCCAATCTTTATTGAATCTAATGGAATGTAGGCACCTAGCACAAATTTATGTATCTTAACCCTCAACTCAATCCCACTCCTATGTTAGTCTCAAACTGAATTCTGCTTCCATAAATCTGGTTGTAGGTTTCTGGACAATGGCCAGATTCAGTCTAGAAACTGCTTAGCTGCATTACCAGGGCACTATATCTCCTCAGTTCCAGCTGAGGAAATGAATTGTTTCCCTGCTGTGGCTTTTACCCTTTTTCTATTTTTCTGCTGCATGGCTATAGAAATTGCTGCAAATATCTGTCTTGGATTAGAGTCAGGAAAACATGGAAAATTAGATTCACATATCTGGACCTCTCACTATGTGGACAGAATAAAGGTGTGACTTGCTGTTCTTATCATCATAGATGTGCTTATTATAAAAATCAAAATAGAAATATTTCAGTTCTAATACTGAGATGTAATGAAATAAAAATCCAGGCCTTCCTTATTACAATTTCAGAATTAAAGTCCATTTTCAGCAGACTGTCATTTGTGTTGTGGCATTTTTTGCCAAAAACAAAAAGACTTAAACAATGGAAATAATCACTCAGGATATACACTGAAATGTTGGTTTGTAATTATAATATCAGACTTGGAACAATTTGTTTTTAAAAAAATACTTCAACAGATGTTATTAATTAATTTTTTAAAAATGAAACAAAATCCTCTGTCTCCTAATAAATTAGATGCTCTGCGTCCTTTGAAGAAAGAAGGAGGACTATACATTTAAAAATTTCCTCTATTATAAAATGGAAAATAACTATGTTTCTAAAAAAATATAGCATGCAGGTTCATCCAATTATCCAGTCTACATATTGGACAGCCATGATATGGAAGGTGCTTTTGTTCTTACTCATCTGTTCAGGTTTTTATTAAAAGTTACCTTTGGTGAGGAAAAAAAAAAAAGAAGATTTTTTCCTCACCTCTGCTTTTTTATTGCTGGTAACTCACCTTCAGAAAAGGGTTTAGTTAAGTCCTCTTTCTTCTGGTACCCGTATCATCAGTAGAATTGAATCTAAATTGTAATTTATGAAGCCATTCAGTTACACAGCAGAAACAAGACTGTAGCTTATGACATGCTGAGGCCAATAGCAGAAGAAAATGGTGTTCTCTAACTGCAGGAGAAGGTGCAATTTGTCTTCAGATCTTTTATGATAGAGCTGAGAAACAAGAAAACATCACCAGAAAAATAGAGATTTCAAAGCTTTTCTTATTGCTGTTTGATTTTTCAAAGCTTTTTATCAGTGGGAAATAAGTGTTTTGATTGAATTTTAACTCACAACAATGCCACTACATCTGCGTTATAACCCTTCACACAAGTAATTTTTTACTACAGTATCCCAGCTAAGAGGGACTCTCAACAAAACACAATTAATTGACATTATCTTTCATGTCCATTCACAAATTAGTTCAGTATTGGGGCTATGTTTGCAGCCTCTTTGGTTCCCATCTACTGCCCAGGAATTGGCTCTACTAAGCCTATTTAAGGACAGCAGATGGGCTTTTCCAATATGTGTCAAATTATTCACATGATTCCAGAACTTTCTTTATTCCCCTTTAAGCAGTTTGAGAGAGAGATTGTCATCTGCTGAGACAATACTGCCACAAAAGTTTGAATTAACTAAGATTGGGAAAAAAAAAGTATATTTATGAGTAATCTTAAAGTTACAGCCATATTCACCATTATTCTCTAAACCCAGTTTTGAATGTTCACCTCCAAAGTGTTCAACAAAATTTTCCTTGAGGTACCTGAAGAGTGGGAAGGCAGACATAGAGGTTACACCAGCCACTGTGGGGCAGAACCATTGTTATGATGATGTTGTGGAAAGCAATTAACCTGAAGATCTTTCACTATTTGTGAAAATAGCTGGAAAGGCACTGTCCCTCAATTTAATTGAACAATATTTGTGCCTGTTCTCTGTTAATTTGTATTTTTACTTAAAAAAAGCCCAATCAACAAAATTTCTAACTTACTGTCAAAAAGACTTCAGAATTGAACTCTATTCTTGTTTGGAAATTTTAAGACCTACAGTGGTATAATCTCACTTCTAGATAACGTCCTTTGATCTCAGTACTTTAGGGATGACTGTGAAGACACATAAATTCCTTCATGCTAGAGAAGAGAAGAGAAGAGAAGAGAAGAGAAGAGAAGAGAAGAGAAGAGAAGAGAAGAGAAGAGAAGAGAAGAGAAGAGAAGAGAAGAGAAGAGAAGAGAAGAGAAGAGAAGAGAAGAGAAGAGAAGAGAAGAGAAGAGAAGAGAAGAGAAGAGAAGAGAAGAGAAGAGAAGAGAAGAGAAGAGGAATTGTCATTTGTTCCTCCTTTCTTTCACACTGCCATTATTCAATGCTGCAATATCAGAGATACCTTCAATTTAAATACCACGAGAAATATTTTAATTTGTTTGGTTTTACACATGAGTCATGCATTTAAATACAAGAGTAAAATGTGACCCTAATTGCCAGCTTCAGGTCTCTAATTTTATTCTTGAGTTTTTGCCATATATCAGAATCTATCACGCCGAGTCTAATACCTATGTAAAACTTATGCTAATATATTAATTTTACTTTCATAACCACTGAGCCTTTTATCTAGGTGTTTTATATTATTATAGTCTGTTATTAAATGTGACCTTCTAGATTTATTTGGAGGTTCTTTTCCTGGTTTTAGTAATTGTCTTCTGTTCTTTGTTTCCCAAGTAAATTGAAGGCCCGTATTACTAATGTTTTGCTCTAGCAGACAACTCAGAATATTTTAGCAATTTCTATTACCATTCCTGATCTTTATAAAAACTCATCAGTTTTAAAAATAAACCATTATTAGTATCTCAGTAGTGATGCTGTCCTGTAGAAAGAACAGAGCTCTTCCATCAGCTTTCAAGCATTTCTAGTATTTCTA
This sequence comes from Fringilla coelebs, assembly GCF_963513975.1. Taxonomy (NCBI): domain Eukaryota; kingdom Metazoa; phylum Chordata; class Aves; order Passeriformes; family Fringillidae; genus Fringilla; species Fringilla coelebs. The sequence continues at coordinate 26,678,785 of NC_140030.1, read as the reverse complement.
GCATACAGTTGGCAAGTACCGTTTTGTCTTTTTGATTGAAATTATTGGATTAAAGCAAATTTAGAACCTAGAAATAATTCACTTCTGAGTTGTTATACTCTAATTAGAAATATAGTTCAGGGGTTCATTTGCTCATAAAAAATAAAATGAAAAAACAAAACAATTTTTGTCATGCTACAAGAACAGAGAGAAAATTCTACTCTTCTTAACTACTCTACAGCAATGTGTAAATAATTAATATTTTGAAAGTAACAGTGCAGATATCACTCATAAAAGAAGTGTAAGGAAAATCTGGTTGTCTCACATCACAGCAACAATTTATATATAGCACTTGAGCCAGCTCTTATTAACTTCTGCTCCAGTAAAGATATCAGAACCTGATATGCTATAATACTAAAGTTCAAAGATGTATGATTTATCTTAAATATTTTGGACCTTGAGCTTTGAATGTCTGATGAAGAAGTCAATGATATCTGGACATGAATTAATTGAAATACTGATTAAGGATGCAGCTAGCTTAACAATGTGTTTAATATCTTTAAGGAGAGAAAAAGTTTTGCTTACCTTTACAACCATACTGAAGTAAATATTAAGTTTAATGCATTCCAAATATGAATGAAACAAATATTCTTTTACTCATCTGGGTAGCATCTAAAGGTTCAGAAGTTGTGTACCTTTCTTCAATATTACCTTTTACAATGCTTTTCTGAGCAACAGAAAAAATTTAGTCAGTATCCTTTTTATTTAAAGACTGCTTTCCTTGTTGTATATAAAACAAATTTTAACAGAATCTGATCGTCTGCTTTTTAAAAAAAAAATTTTTTTGGAGCTCTAGGTAGTCAAATTCATACCCTTTCCTCATAACCCTGATTAATATAAGGGGGGAACAAACTTTATAGCTGATAAGAACATGGAGTTTGAATCATGCTTGTGTTTATATGTGTTTATGAAGGCAAATTAAGGCCACATATGTGAAGCAGTCGCAGTAATGAAGGCCCTGTCAAGATTTTGGCATTAGAACAGAATTGTCTTCTGATTAAAATGAAGTAGCTTTTGTTCTGTAGCTGAAGAGCGCACAGAGAAATAAAAATTCTCCTCCACCCCACAAATTATTATTTTATGTTGGTTTTCTTCTCTCTTTTTCAAGCAAGTTGCATGAGCTGGGAAACAATTTATAGTACAATTCTCTCTTTTTAATTATTCAAGCAGTCTGATGCTTCCAATTTTCCAGCCAAATTCTTAGTCTCTGCATGAGGTAAATTTTATTTGCAAACATAGAAACTAAAGTAAATCTTTGGCCCTTCCTAATTATCTTATGAGGGGAATCAGTTAGAAAGGCAGTTGCCTGAACAGTAGAAGGCAAAAAATTGTAATGTGTAATTTGTCATAGGAAATGTAATTTAAGGGAACTTTGCACTAACTCCTTTCAGATATAATTGGTTTGAATTGGCTGAGTCGTTATCACATGAGTTCTGGTATTCTTTTCTCCTTTGTTTTTTTTCCCCTGTTGGTTACGCTCTATTGACTGGGGGTTTTTTGGGTTTTTTTTGGGTTTTTTTACTATTATTGAAACAAATGAGTTTGCCATTCAGCAGAGGTGGACTGATATTTAAGTAGATGAGTGTCTTGCATATAAATGAGCAGTTAGATTATTGAGCATTAATTCCCCATGTGATATTAGAGTTTACAGTGTTTTTCCTCAGATTTTTCATGAGAACCTGTTCAAATTCTGCTTATTTCCTTCAATCACCCACAAAACTTGTCATATTTTCTGCTTATTATAATGTGGCAAATGCAGAACATTCATGTAAATTAAGAAAAGAATTCATAGGGATTTTTAGCAAAAGAAAGAGTTCAAGAGCAGGTTGGGCTATCAGAAAATACATTATTTGGGCTTGCTAGGTGAAGAGGAAAGGAGTTTAGCTGGTGTGTTGCCAAGTCAGACCCTGTCCAGTATCCAAACAGGTGGAGATGAGCAAAATCAAAAATATAGTTCTGACGTTTCTGATAGACCATGAATGGCTCAAAATATGTTCCTTAAATCATAAAAAAAGTCTCAAGAAGGGAATGAAAGTAGGTCTCCTGATGTGTGGACTGAACAATTTCATATTCTGCTTGGTATCAGTCTCAGCCATGTTAATAAAGCTATGGTGTAGTTTATTTGAATTGTAAAATACTGTTTTTCATTCTGTGTTTCTGGGTACATGTGGTTTCTGCAGTCTGGACCAATGTGTTTTAAGCAGGGTTGTAACTCTGAAACTTCTGTGATGACCAAGAAAAAAGTTTTTAGATATTTTACCTTTTCACATTGTACCTTACTGCCTCAACTAAAACCTTGAGCAAAATTTTTGCAAACTGAGGTTTTTAAGTTAATTATGTTTTTGCACTACCATGTTAGTCATGTAATAACTACTTCCTATAGCTTTGGAATGTTACAATTAGCACTTTTTAATTTTAATGGATTTTAATGAATTATTTTGAGATATATTCTAACTTCTAGAAACCATGGGTATTTAAAATAATTTTTTTTTTTAATTCAGATTTTTGAACTTCAGGTATGGCACCTGTCACAGGAAGTTACAGCATGGTAATATCCAGGGTCAACTGAGCATTTTGCACATATATATGGGTGACTGACTAGGAAATGCTGGCATAAACAGCTTAAGACAAACTATTTAAATTGGCAAAACATATATGGAAATAACCTCTGACAATAAGATAGGATAATGCAGTGCCAAAAAGTTGGAGCTACCACGCTCTTAACCTGAACCAAAACATTTATATATCTATTTTCCCTTGAGACATATGTTCATAATTATTAAAGAAATCCTGTCATATATGTGTCCCATGAAAATATTTCCTTTTTCATTTTGCAGCAAACTTTTGTTCCTAAGACAAGTTATGTTCCTGCAAATTTAATTCAGCTTGAGTTGAAACGATGTAGATTTGGCTCTACTTCTGAAGGATCTTAGAGATTTCAGAATTAAGTGGAAAGTTCTTGCAGAGACTGAGAAAGGCCAGTAGAATAAATTTGTAATGCTTGAATATCCTAAGACCCTTGAAGTGACAAAAAAATTCCTTTCTTGTTCTGTTGATTTTGTATAGCTTGGTTTTGTTGGGTTTTTTGTTGAAGCATCTACCATGTCCAGCAGAGCCAATCCCTGGTGGCTCTGAAGATGGACATGCCACTAGCCAAAGCTGGGCCAGTGAGAGAGGCTGGTAACACCTCTGTGATAACATAGTTAAGAACAAAATCAAAACAAAGTGGGACACAGTTTTTTTCCAAGTCAGAGAAGAGGAGGAGGTGGAACATGTGAGGGAAAACGACACGGACACACCAAGGTCAGTGCAGAAGGAGGGGCAGGAGCTGCTCCAGGTGCCAGAGCTGAGGTTCCTCTGCGGGCTGTGGGGAGACCGTGGTGAGGCAGCTGTGCCCTGCAGGCATGGGGATCCACAGGGATGCAGAGATCCACCCACAGCCCATGGGGATCCACAGGGAATGCAGAGATCCACCCACAGCCCATGGGGATCCACAGGGATGCAGAGATCCACCCACAGCCCATGGGGATCCACAGGGATACAGAGATCCACCCACAGCCCGTGGGGATCCATGGGGGATGCAGAGATCCACCCACAGCCCCTGGGGATCCACAGGGATGCAGAGATCCACCCACAGCCCGTGGGGATCCATGGGGGATGCAGAGATCCACCCACAGCCCATGGGGATCCATGGGGAATGCAGAGATCCACCCACAGCCCATGGGGATCCATGGGGAATGCAGAGATCCACCCACAGCCCATGGGGATCCACAGGGAATGCAGAGATCCACCCACAGCCCATGGGGATCCACAGGGATGCAGAGATCCACCCACAGCCCATGGGGATCCACAGGGAATGCAGAGATCCACCCACAGCCCATGGGGATCCACAGGGATGCAGAGATCCACCCACAGCCCATGGGGATCCACAGGGATACAGAGATCCACCCACAGCCCGTGGGGATCCATGGGGGATGCAGAGATCCACCCACAGCCCCTGGGGATCCACAGGGATGCAGAGATCCACCCACAGCCCGTGGGGATCCATGGGGGATGCAGAGATCCACCCACAGCCCATGGGGATCCATGGGGAATGCAGAGATCCACCCACAGCCCATGGGGATCCATGGGGAATGCAGAGATCCACCCACAGCCCATGGGGATCCACAGGGGATGCAGAGATCCACCCACAGCCCATGGGGATCCACAGGGAATGCAGAGATCCACCCACAGCCTGTGGGGATCCACAGGGAATGCAGAGATCCACCCACAGCCCGTGGAGATCCATGGGGGATGCAGAAATGCACCCACAGCCCATGGGGATCCACAGGGATGCAGAGATCCACCCACAGCCCATGGGGATCCACAGGGATGCAGAGATCCACCCACAGCCCATGGGGATCCACAGGGAATGCAGAGATCCACCCACAGCCCCTGGGGATCCACAGGGAATGCAGAGATCCACTCACAGCCCGTGGGGATCCATGGGGGATGCAGAGATGCACCCACAGCCCGTGGGGGAGATGCCCATGCTGGAGCAGGTGGATGCCTGGAGGAGGCTGTGATCCAGTGGGAGACTCCAGTGGAGAGAGAGAGCCCTTGATTCCAGGTTGGAGCAGCCTGTCCTTGGAGGGACTGCACCCTGTGGAAGAGAGACCCAGGTCAGAGCAGTTTTGGGAGGACTGTGTGCCCATGGGAGGGACTCACTCTGCAGCAGGTGAGGTCTGGATGCTGCTTGTTAGAGTGGACCCCCAGTGGAGGAGTTCATGGAGAACTGCCTCCCGTGGGAGGGACCCCATGGCCTCACAGGGAAAGGACTGCTCTCCCAGAGCAGTGGAAGATCCTCTTCAGTGATGAACTGACCAAACCCCCATAGCCTGTCTTCCTGTCGGTGGGAAGGAGGGAGGATTGGGGGGGAAAAAAGATGTTTTTAAGGGCTTATTTTACTTCTCATTTTCCTCCTCTGACTTTGTTAGTGATAATTCACTTTTTACCTCTAAGTTGAGCCTGTTTTGCCCTTGGAGTGCTTTCTCTCAGTCCTTATCTCAATTCATGAACCCTTTGTTTAATTTTTATTTCTCTCCTCTACCCAGCTGAGCAGGGGCTACATGAGTAACTGGCATTTGGCCAGTGTCAAACCATGATACGTGTTTTAAATTTTTTTTTTTTTTGGGCCTAATCTATTCCTCATATGATTTATTACTTGAGTTTATTAACAGGAGAGTTGTGCTAACACAGCTTTATTGTTGCCAGTGTCAGCAGAGTGCTTCTACAAGGCACAGCATCGCTGATAACTGCAGCTGTCCCTGCTCTGTACTGCACCAAACCTCACACAGTGCTGTTCTTACCTTCAGTGCATCTCAGGTAACCCAAGTACACATGAGCACTGTGATCAGCTGACTGCCCACGGGCCACACTGAACATATTTCATAGTGTACTCTACCGTGGGGAATATGAATGTCTTAAAAGAGTTCACAAAGTGCCAACTTGTGGATAAGAAGTTACTGAAAATCATGGAGCTCTGTACTTCTATACCTACAGCTGGTGAACAAGAGTACACTGCCCAGGGAAAACTGGGTAATTCTGCACAGAGAGTTTAAGATTGTCTTATGTTCTGACTCACATCTAAAAAAAGTAATTTTGTTCAGCTTTAGTGCTCTAGAACTAAAGGTATTGAAGTCTGGGACTTCTAGCACTTCTCCCTGTGTCACATAGATGGAAGGGGAACAGACTCCAGCTCTAACCCAGAGTTCTGCAGAGAATTTCACCCAAACTGTTCTCAGATCACACTTTCTGTCCTGCAATGAGCTAAACACAGACAGAGTCTTGTTTCATAGAGTAATAGAATATGCTGAGCTGGAAGGGACCCATCAGGATCACTGAGTTGAACTCCCAACCCTGCTCAGGTGCTGTGATTACTTCCCTGGGGAGTGAATCTGTTCCTCTGCCTAACCACCCCCTGGGTAAAAACCTTTCTCTAATATCCAACCTAAAACTTCCCTGTCTCAGCTTCATTCCACATCCTCAAGTCCTATCACTGGTCCTGAGAGTGAAGAGATTGCTACATGCCCCTCCACTTTCCCTCATTAGGATGTTAAAGACCACAGTGAGGTCTCCCCTCAGTCTCCTCTTCTGAAAATACCAAGTGACCTCAGCCACTCCTCAGAAGGGTGAGGCTCCCCCTCCCAAGCACTCACTAGTGACCAAAACTGCCCCCAGCACTCCAGGTGACACCATCCTAGTGCAGAGCAGGACAATCCCTCTCTCTTGCCTGGCAGTGCTGTGCTAGATGCACTCCAGGACATGGTCTGCCTTTTGTTTGGGTTTGGTTTTTCAGTGAAGTCCCAAGGTTATCATTCTCAGGATTAATGTAATCACACTAACTTGAAAAGCAAACTGCAAATGTATGCAAAAGACATGTTTTTCTTTTTAACTGTAGGAAAAAGAGGTAGCCAGTCCTCTTTTGTGATCCTGGTATGAACATACAGAACTATGAAAAGTTTTCTGATATTTGATCTACACACCAGTAGGACAGTGATCTGGGGAATGTGGCTGAAGTGAAGAAAAAAACAAAAGAAATAATGCAGGCAAATGGTTACAAGATTGTGCCACGGTTCCTGTCCCTGCTTCCAAAATATGGTATAGTCACTGGTTGATACTAATAGATGAAACAATGTACCATTGAAAACCTCTGAAAACTTGTTCTTAAAAAACTGATAGGAGCTGAGCACGGGTCTTTTGGATTGTATTCTTGGACTGTGCCTTCCTTCTTTGCCTGTTCAAGCTTGCCTTTGTGTCTAGCTTCTCTTTTTTTGCATCTTTTTGCAGGTGCTTGTCAACCAATCCTGCTGGAATCAAGGTAACAACAGGGAGGAGAATTTATTAAAGAACATATTATGTGAAAGTTATGGGTTTTTTTCTGGGAATACATATCAGCCAAAATGTATGCATTTACAAGACTGAGATTTTATTGCCAGTGTTCCTCTTTCTTCCACACTGAGTATATGAATGTGTTCTCATTGAGTCATTACCAAATTTAATTTATTTCTTGGCATACTCTCAGACAATCTCTTCCTCTTTTCTACCTAGCCACCTTCGACGGCAGCCAACCAGGTGGTTCACCAACTGACTTAATAACATAAATTCAGCTTGCTTTACAGTTTCTGCTGAACACATTCTCTCAATAACAACAGTTTTCCCAGCTTGAGTAATAAATGGGGTTACCCCAGGGTTTAAACAAATGTGAAGTGTGTCCTTAATGTAACCAATTTAATCAAACACATCACTGAGTTCTTTTAGTATATTATTTTCATTTAGCTGATATGAGACCTCCATTATACGTTTGATCAGTTTTAATTCCTTAGAAACTCTAATCCCTGGCCCAGGCTAAGCCTCTACATTCACAAAGAGAAAATAGAATAACTCCTGAGAATTCCATACAGAGAAGGGTGGACCTTTAACACATGAATGCTTTGTGCCTTCATTTACTGTGACAGCCGTAGCATTTTTAAAACTTCCCATGCTTCCAGTAAAGAGCCAAATTTGGATATTGTCATCATTTAGTTATGTAAGGCAAATGTCTATAGTAACTTCCAGCTGTAATAATCTGAATTTGTGACAATTTTCCTGCATATTAAATACTTCAGTTACATCTATTATTCATATAGTCAACTACATTTCTGGCAGAACAAAGGATTCCATGGTGTGCTTAACTGTCAGGATCACCATTTATTTGACAGCATTTGTAACTGAAGATCCAAACTTCAACTGAAATTTGTTTGTGAAGAAGTAACATGGCTTTTTCTGCTTTCAGCTGGATGTAAATTGTGAGAGTAAACCAACACAAAATAGCCAATTTTAAGTTCATATGTGATTGGGTTTTTTAAGGGCAGGACTTCATGGGGGTCAGAGAATCACATGGGTCACACAGCAACTGCTTTGTTCAAAACCAAGGAATAAATGAGGTCACATGGTAAAAAACAGTTGGAGAAATGTGTTTGCATTTCAACATAGAACCAAGATCATTAGGTTGTTCCTATTAAATGACAGACATTTTGTTCTTGGAAACTGCAAACCTTCTCAAAGTTAAAAAATGTATATGCCACTATAGCTATCGACATAGTTTGGCTGATTGATTTTTAAAACAATTTAATACATAATGTCTAAATGTCCTGTCTATTTCTTGTGTTGTGACAAACATTGCTCCAAGTCTGTATATAGGCTTTCTAGTTGCTGTCACTTGTCACACAGGCACTTTGCACCTCTTTTCATCTGTGTCCTGAAGGTCAAAACAATTCCATCACATCCTGATTGCTCAGACTGCCACATCATGCCTAGACCTATCTTTGTTGCCACTTCTGTACAAACCATAGTTTAAGACAAAACTTATATGGATCATATGAAATTTGTATCAAGTGAGGAAACATTTTCAAATTGAGATGAAACTTCTCCTCTCTTTATATGTATCTGGTATAATTTGTTCCATATAAGTGTGCAAACTCTGAAATCCAAAATCTTAATGATGGCATTTTACATGTCAGAGTAAGTAACTTAGACTTAAACAAAGTAGACAAACTGAGAAGTGTGGGCCAGATAAGTGTACAAGGAGGTAGATTACAACTGGCTGGAATGGAAGGCTTAAAGAGTTTTTATTAGTGACAGAAAGTCCTGCTGGAGGAAAATCACTGGTAGAGCTTCTTCCAAAGCTCACTCTAGCACACATCCAATTAGATATCCTGCTGAGCATCAGATCTTTAGTTTTCATCAGTTGGAGTCTTGAGCCTCTCTTGAATTAAAGTGTTTGCTAGTACCTCCAAATACTACCCGAGCTGAATCAGCATCTTCAAAAATCAAGCTTCTCAGAAAACAAGTGTCTAGAATGCCAAAACAGCTTTGAAATAAAAGATGAGAGGCTTAATGTAAACAATGAAAGAAATTAACCAACCCCAAAATTGGGACAACATTTAGAAGAGAGAAAATGGCCTTGTGGAGAGTGGAGAGATGCTATTACAGATGGAGAAGAAGAGGTAAGGATGAAGAGGGAGAAAGGAAGAAATACCAGGTAACATGAGAAGAAAATCTGGTGACACTTATACTGATTAAAAATGGATGAATAGTAAAGCCAAAAGAAAGAAGCTATAATAAGCCCAGGAAATCACCTTCTGAGTAAATCAAAAGCAGTCTTCTGGTTTCAAATGTTTGCAGTATAATAAATATGGTATTCTCTAATATGTTATATGGGTTTTGTGATCACTAAATTCACATTTCAGTGCTTTCCAGCTAGAGACGTCCTTCTAAAAAACAAAAATTAATAGCTTTTACATAGAAATAAGAATAGCAAATTTTTAAAAAAGTATTGAGAGACCTAGGATAAACGGGGGAAAAAAAGATAATAACTTTATAAGGAGAAAGATAATATGTAAAGAGGAGAATAGAAAGTTCTGATGTTACTTCTGCAAAGAAAATACCAAATCCCAAGAGAAGAGCTGCTCCCTAAAATGAATTTTTTCCCTGGCTTTTTTGCAATGACTATTCATGGGGTCTCATGTCAATCTTCTCAATTTATCTGATGGTTTTAGCATTTGTTGAATATTCAAAGATTATTAATTCTAAAAGATCTCACTGCCTGTGTGGGGAGGAGAAAGCAAAAAGATGTGAAACTCAGAGAGATGAAGGAGAAGGGGAACACGGAATACAGATTGCCTGCAGGCTGGGTGCAGGCAACAGTAGAAAAGCAGTTTCAGAATTAATACTACTTAAGTTTCTGTTAGAATGCATGTGTCATTGTTTCTTTACTGTCTTGTTGCTATTTTGGATTGCTCTGGGATTTAATCTATTAAAATTGTCAGGAAAAAAAAAGACAAAATCCTGCTGCGATATTATAAATGAAATCACCTGTATTTAAACAGATAAACTGCTTCTCTGTGATATTTAGCTGAACAGCAGTTCAGGATGTAGAAATATGATCCTTGTTAATCTATTATACTAAAAAATAAGAGACAGGTGAAAACTGCAACAGCAAGTGAGCTTATCACACACAATTGCCTGTCAAAGGGCAACTGTCTCCTATTAAGTGAAATTGTTGTCTGCTTGCAGTCTTTGGGCAAAGTGAATAGAAGGGAGTGTGTATAACTCCATTATTTGTAGCTCAGCTGAATTCAGCTATTAGAGATACCCTGTAAAAAGTGAATAGCAGCACTTAAGCCAAATGTGAAAATGATGGCATTTTCACATTTCAGGTCTATAGCCATTACATGAGGATGCTTTGAGAGACATTTCTAGACTTTCAAAGAGGAAAAAAAAATAAAATCACACCCTGTGGCTACATGAAATGCCGACAATTTTGAGCACCTCTCAGAAATTTACCATTTCTCAGTCACGTGGAAACAGGGAGAGCTTTAAAGACACATCTGTTATGCTTCTATGCTACTGTGTCCTACTGCAGTTTCAGGCTCATTTTAGCCTAAATTTTAGTCTTTTCTCATTAAATGGTGCAGGAGAATCTATCGTAGCAACAGCTCCAATGGGTTTGTGAGGTGAATCCAGAGAGAAAATTTCCTGCATATTCCCTAATGGATCTCTGGTTTCTTTCAGTAATTATTTTGCCTGTCAGTCACTGTACGCCTGACTGTGGCAGCTTGAACCTTTGATTCTGACAAGAGGTGATTAGGGAAGTTACCTTGGAAAAGAGTTTAAAAGGAACCACTTCAAATACCACATCAGTCATCAGTGGTCCTCTGCAATCTTCAGTAAAAGGACAGCGGGAGATCAGGTGTTATTAGACTATCACAAAGTTATGCATGTTATTTTTAATGATATTTTATTTTAAGAATAATAAATGCAAATCACACTGTCTGGGAAGAAAAAGATATGGTAATTCAATAGAGCTTGAAAGTAGGAAGACAAACCTAGCATAAAAAATGAACATGTCCAAGAATCTTTGGATGTCAAAAGACAAACCCTCCCTAAAATGTTTAGACAATATTTTGTTTTCATTCTTCAAGTAACAAAAATCTCTGGAAAATAGGGGTCAAATAATTTAGGGGAGAAATGGAAAGGAACATTCGAGGTAAATATTTCTGGAAAAAATGGTTTATGCAATTATCTCCAGAAGAACAGGAGGAAAAACAACCCAGGCTGGGGTTCTCCTTTTGAATGACAGTGCTTTCAAGAATGGTAGTGGTTTGGTCCTTGACTCTTATAAACAAAAAGTGCATCATGTAATGCCTAAGAAACAACTAAAAATATAATATAGCTGATGTCAACTGCACTGAATGCTCAATATTCATCTTCTTGCTTTTATGGGTCTACTTTATGACTGGCTTCTAATTTTATCACAGAGGATTTACTCTAGCTTTTCTAGTGAGGGTTTTCTTCTGGTGGACAAAATATTATAAGCTCAGGTATAATATTAAAATCTTTCCAATACAGAGACAGATTAGTCTGAACATTTCATGTGTCCACTCCTTCTCAAAGTATAGCCTGAGTTTCCTCAGTGCTTGCATTCTTGCTTCCTCTCTCTTCTGCTTTTCATTTTTCCCAGTAACAAACCTGTTCAAGCTAATATGAATTGTGGCTCTGAGCAGCCTCAGGCTGTGTATGCTTCAGCACAGATGACAGACTGAAGCTGCGGCTGTTGCGTCCTGTATCACAGAAACACAGAATCAGCTGGGTTGGAAAAGACCTCTGAGGTCTTTGAGTCCAGCTGGTGACTGAACACCATCATGTGTGAACTAGACTGTGGCCCTAAAGGCAATGTCTGGTGATGGCACCACCTCCCTGGGCAGACCATTCCAATAGCTACTCACCCTCTGTGTGAAGATTTCTTTCTGACATCCAGCATAAACCTCCCTGGCACAGCTTAAGTCTGAGTTCTGTTGTCCTGTTGCTGGTTACCTGGGGGAAAACACTGGACCCCACCTGGCTACAACCTCCTTTCAGGCAGTTGTAGAGAGCAGAGCAGTCTCTCCCGAGCCTCATTTTCTTCAGGGTAAACAAGCCCAGCTCCCTCCGGTGCTCCTTACAGGAGGAGCTCCAGACCCTTCACCAGGTCCATTGCACTTCTCTGGACTCACTCAAGAACCAAAATGTCCTTCCTGAATCAAGGAGCCCAGAATAGGATGCAGGACTTGAGGTGTGGCCTCAGCAGTGCTGAGTACAGGGGATAATATGACATTCTTCTATAACACTGTCCTCGAACTGTTCAACAACTTTTTCCACAATATCATGTCAAATAGGAACTTACTAAAGCTCCAACAAGATTCTCCTGGGTCTATCACTTTGTTTGGTCTGGTATCATGACAATGTGACTAGAGACTGTTTGTGCCTCAGTTTTCCTTTTGTTGTATGTTCTGGCACATAGTTCTTACATACCTCAAATGGATGGGTTTGATAGTAAGAGTTTAATTATTTTCCAGTAACAGACCTAGAAATGACACCTCCAATATGAACTGTACAAAGTCTATCAAAGTGACCAAAAAACAGGTCTTCTAAATTTTATCCATATATTTAGAAACAAAACCCAGCACTTTTCACTTGCAGGCACCAGCTCCTGCTCAGATGCATTTGCAAATAGATGACCCAAATAATCTAATCCATTTAAAGCAGGAGCTGCTGTATTGGAAACTTAGCAATTGGTAAGATTCTTTTATTATTGTTTGTTGATAGTAGTTAGTAAGTACTATAGTTACAACAAAAAAGATTTAAATTGAATTCTAGGATATTTAGATGATGTTGGAAAACCTCAAATTTTTATTATCCTTGCTATAAACAAGGGAACATCAGCTAAAAAGAAACCTTCAATCATAGATTTCACTACCACCCACACAAAAGTAAACATTTTTAAAACTGCAATTACTAAGCAGTGTGAGGAGGCAGTACATGCAGCAGTGATCCAGCTCCATGGGGAATGTGTAAATGAGGGTCTTTGCAAGTAGGTGCAGAACCATTCTAGAAGAAAGATAAAAGGTCGCCACAAAATGCAGATAACTTCAGAGGCATACTATTAAATAAATCTCAAAACTAAGATGACAGGAGTGTTTAATAGAATTTTATTTAAGAGGTCATTACAAGTTCCACAATGCTCGGCATTATCTTCTAGGACTTGCAAATTCTATAGGCTTCATCGAACTTCCACCTATTTTGACATTGAAAATTTAGTTCTAAATGCATTTTTCATTTCTAACTATCTCTTTTTAAAATGCCATTTTCTATAGCTTCTGTGATATGCTAAAATAAATAATTTGGTATATATCTAACCAGAACACCTATACTACCTGCTAGGCTAGTAAAAAAATAAATTTTTATGTTATGTACAATTAATATCCACAATAACAGCATGAGAGAATGCTGAAATCTTAGCCTCTTATTTCTCAGGTCTGCTTTATATGTGGTTGCAGCAGATTCTATTACTCTAAAACATGAATTACAATGACAAATATTTCCCTTGTACTCTTGCACCAAGTTCTAAGACCAGGGATTTTCTTTTTCTTCCTTTTCTGTTTCATCTGATTACATAGATCTTCCATGAAAAATGTGAGATTATTCTCTTTTCTTTTGAAGACTTTCTTTCCATGCCTGGATAACCACATTATTGAAGTGTTGTCATGGTAGTCTTTCAGAAAAAATGGGTTTATATATATATATATATATATATATATATAGGACATTTGACAGGTCAAATTGGAATTTTTACACTAGATTACTATATATTTAAAATGTCACAGAAAAATTCTAAGAGCAGTAATAATAAAGATTTAAAAGCCCCAGCCCCACTATTAACTTGTGTGCAAAATTTGGTGAGCTGCACATCAGAGAGATGGTTCTGATACCTGAAACACTGTTATTCTAATACCTTCAAAACATGTGGAAGTGGCTGTAGCACCTACAGTTAATATTGCTGACTGCTTAGAGGGTGTAAAATTACACAGCTGAAGTTAGGAACCAAGGCCACTAATGGGCACCAGCAGGAGTTTGCATTTTGCTTTGTGTTCTGGCTGTACACAGAATCCAGGGTGTCCCATGAGGCCCCAAAATGCTCTGTGGTATGAATATTCCCTGCTTACCTTAACTTGTTTTAAAATCCTGTTATTAGTAGAGTATAAATTAATTATAAGGCTTGTGGTTTTGATACTTGTATTTAAAGGTGCCTAGTGTTTCTGAGGCTCTCAGCCTGAGACAGGAGACAGCTTCCTCCTGTGTCAAGCTGAGAGCCTCTGAAAGACTAGGCACCTTAAAATACACATGTATTTTACTCAGGAAAATGAGTGAAAGAGGATCAGCAGTTTTGTTCATAGTATTTAAGAACAATTTGTTTGATGAAATGCAGAAAGATCTGGTGGTTCCTGAATATCCCATTCAAGCAAACTGTCTAGAGTAGTAATATGGACAGTTATTAAAGTGACATAACAATTGGCAGTAGTTTATAGGATTTCTATTATTTCAATCCAACCTTCTTCCTCTTCCAAAAGCTCAATTAAAGCCCAAAGATCCTAACTGAAAAACTATCATTTAATGCATCAACACTTCTGGTGCTTATGTGATACCTTTTCTGGTATATTTTGCTTGCCTGTGACTGAAGTTGATTGGGTTTTGCCTTACATCAAAAGGATATTGCTCCTGTCAGTGCAGTAAAACAAAACTGTTTAATAGCCTTAGGCATTCAAGCATTTCTACAGTATCAGAAGGTTTTGTATTAACTAGAGAATCTGTCTTGACTGCCTTTAGGCTCAGCTAAAGAGAAAAAGGCTGAACTCTGTCAGCAGCAGACTTGGGTTTCCTTGTGACTTTTTGAGAATCTATCCAGTATTTCTTGAACACTATTGATTTGTTGGCTTTAATGAGAGTTTCACAGGATTACCAAATTCTTTATAAGGATAAAACGTAAGTTTGCCAAGGAAAATAAGTTGATAATCATACCAATAAAACACTTCCACAATAGAGTCTCTCTTGAAGAAAATTCTGTAGAATTCAAGAAGCACCTAAACCTGGTATTAGGTTTATTCCCCTTAAAAAGCTTGTCATAGTAATTTTTAATTGAATTACATTTAAAAAATGTTTTGATACAACAAAACTTGGAGACAATTTAAAAACACAGATAATGGTCATGTAGAATATAAGAAACTTAATACAGCTATCAGAATATAATCTGTGGTTTTTTGTATAAAAAGAGAAATAAATAGTAAAATAAGTGATTACAATGTGGATACTGACATTTGCACAGAAGTGATTATCTCTTGGTGAAAAGTGCAACAGTTTGACAGATTGGTACCAAAAAATTACCCACAATTTTCTCCACCAGGAATTGCTTTATTTGAATGCAGTTCAAAACTGGAGTCTAACTGTATACTTCCTGGCTATTATTGCAGGCCTAAATCTGTCACCAACTTTCTATTGCAACAGCCATGCACTACAACTCCCATCATAAAACATTCTTTTTGTGAATAATAACCTCTGTATAAATGAATATAGGCTAAAGCACTCTGCCTCTTGTTCACCAAATTATTTCTGACTGTACCAAACTTTACACGTCTGCCCATTATTTTTATTTTTCTTAATGTTACCATGTGATTAGCTGCTTTGCTGAATATGGTCCTTGAGTAGACTAAAATTATTCTTTTTTTAGTCTCTTGGGTTTTTCACGATTTCCAAGTCAAAGCATACTGCAGAAAATTATACTTCCACCAGAGAAAAGCAATTCACTCTTATCAAAATCATTTCAGTAGAAAAATCAGAGTGATCAAAATGAAAGTCTGAGATATTTTTTTTCTCAGTAAAGTTTTGCATCTAAATGTGGAATTATATATTTGTAAGGAACATGTAGTACATATGGAACAGTCATTTCATATCTTTATAAAATGTATAGCAGATGGATAAGACACTTTACTGGCAGAATTAAGCAAATCTGCTTCTCTGAGACTTGAAATTCATTATACAATTAGTGCTAAAACTGTGCTAGTCTTATCTAGGTAAATGAGACATGGCTTGGCATGGAGATAGCTGACATTATGCAAAATGGAAGAAGGTTTCAAAAAAATCTCATGCAGTTGCTTATTTTTCATTTGCTTGCATTACAGATGAATGCAGTGTAGTCACTGAAAGCAATAGCAAACCTTCCTTTGACTTTAATGGTATGGAATTTCAGTCACATGTTTTTGTCACTTGAAAGTAAGTTCAGATAGAAAGATATGTCAGTGTGACAGAGATTGGAAAATGCATAATTTGAAAGGAATTTTAAAGAGAAGAAAAAACGTTGGAAGATTTCAAGCAGGATTAAGATATTATTCAGTTTAAAATAGGAAGCTTGAAAAAAGGGTGATGTAGGTTGGTCATAGAAAGTGGAATTAGGATCTTCAAACAGGGAAAGATGAGATGCTTAGTGCATGTATAAGTAATGTAAAACTGAGATGTTAAAACTATATTATCCAAACTATTTCTAATCTTACTGTTATTTTTTATCACATACTTCCGAGAAATTTTTACTGAGGTAATTTACCACATGGTTCTAGACCCCATTTTCAGGTTTTGCATACACCAGGGACCTCTATGCACTAAAAAACTGCTTTGCAAAAACCAATCTAAAGAAAATTTATAGCAGCTTTTCAATTTTAACATCTAGTCAGATTAAGCACAAAACATTGTAGAAGATTGGTAAAAGAATGATAGAATTACAAAGTAAAAAACTCAAAAATTAGGAAATGCTAGAACAGAAATAGCTGTTGGAACTGATAGCTTTAATAACTTGTGTTGTAACAGTCCTAATAAGATAAATGACAATAAAATGATCATAATTGTCACTGTTTAGGACATGAGCAATATTGTGTTCTAGGGATGGGTCAGGCAGTTTCAATATTAATGTTTTAAGCATAACATAGTTATATGCAACAAAAGCCAAGTTATTATAAGAAGAAAAATAAGATAACATCAAATATATTTGTTTTTTCCTACTAGCTCTACCTCCTATATATTGAGTAGCTGTAAGGTTATACAACAGGACAACTGACAACAAACCAATATAAAATATAAAGAATGCATTTTTAGGCATATGTATGCATGCATTTAATGTCAATAAAGCATATCTGGTTTCTTATAGAAAATGAGGGATCTGTTCCATCTTGCTCTTTAAGCTCAAGCAAAAAGGTTTTTTTCCTTAAACAACTTTCCTTTAAAATGGAATTTCTCTTCTGTGAGTGGCACATTTGGAGATAAAATTAAGTAATTTCACAGTACTCAGTGTCAATAAGCATTTCAACATTTTTTCCCAAGCATGAAACTGTCCATTTTTGCATTCTGACAGTTTTAAACCAGAAACATTTAACTTTATCACACCTTTTCTTAGTGAAGGAAAAGAAATAACCTTGGCATTGAAAACATGCCTCAAAAAAGGTCATCCAAGCAAGTAACAATTTTCCTTTTATAAAAGCATCAAAATAGTGGCTTAAGAGGAAAAAAACCCTTAACCATTCTGATGGCCATTGTAAGTGCATTACACATATTATTTTCAAAATAGTATAAGGCAATCATATTGAAAATCTGACTGGAAGCAAAGAATGTAAAATTGTGGCTCTGGATGAAAACAATATTCAAAAATTTTCTTTGTATTTCCCTTCAAAAATTTACTGATGTTGGACTTGTGCACTTGGGAAGACAAAAGCCTTTTGTTTTCTGTCTTACCTGATTCCCAAACCCCTGAATCAGTAATTTTTGGGACAACTGCTGTGCAGCACTACAGCAGAGGGAAGTGAAAAGAAGATACTTTCAGTTGATGATGCCTGTCTTAAGGATTCAATAGAAGAATAGGAATTACTTGAGCTAACTAACTTCTACAGCAGGTATCTGAATTTAAAAAAATGAACCTGTAGATTATCTATTCCATACCTTCCTGACCTCAACGTATTCTCAACATCTTGTGTTGAAGTGAAGAGCCTTAAACAATTGAAAAATGCTATAATGGACTGAAGAAAGAGAGAAATCAGCAGTATGACTAATGTCCCACTGCTGCAAATTTGAGAAGACTTTGGATAAATCACAGCAAAGATTTTCTAGCCAGTTTCAATACATTAATTTCTTTTCTTGAGTCTCAAAAAGGTGTTGGTGACCTCTTCATGCCCTATGCACACAATCTGGGCACAATCTCAATCTGGAACCAAAGTGCTCATTCCTGAATGAGGGGGTTCAGTGACATCTTCAGTGCTGTTACCTTCACCACCCAAACCTGCCTCTGATCCTTATGAGCCAGTTAAAATGTTTTTGGAATGCATATAAATGGAGATTGCTTTCAAACAAGTTTGGTTTTAGCCAAGAGGGTTGCTAAAGGGACTCATGCTAATGGCATCTAATTTTTTTTTCCCAGGACAGTAAATGGAAAAAGATGTTCTCTCCTCTGAGGGTAGTCTTAGTTTAGGCTGAATAAATGAAAATGAACAACATATAATAAAAAATTATGTGTTGACTTGTAACAGAGGCTACGGTTCTTAGGAGGGACCATAATTTTCTCAGGCCCTGAAGCTTTAGTAAGTAATGGAAAAATTGTGTAGTAAAACCACGAGTGCTGTTTTATTTGAATAAAAAATCACAGCAAATCTGTCTAGTTCAAGAGACATTGGGATTGAAATAAACTGCTGGAACTCAACTGAAAAAAGTACATTGAGGTGCTTGAACTATTATTTCTTAGGCTTCTCACAAACACGGCAAGTTGTTTGTTGAGCTTTGTACTGAGAGTGGGTTTTAAGGGCTCACCAACAGAGGCTGCAGATGCTCTGCGAGGGGAGGCTGGGCCTGCCCCAACCGGACAGAGCCAGTTCCAGCTGGACACAGGTGGTTCTAGCCAGACACAGGTGGTTCCAGTCAGACACAGCCAGTTCCAGCTGGACAGAGCCAGTTACCGGCCGGAAACAGCCGGTTCCAGCCGGACACAGCCGGTTCCAGCCAGACACAGGTGGTTCCAATCAGACAGAGCCAGTTCCAGCCAAACAGAGCCAGTTACCGGCCGGAAACATCCGGTTCCAGCCAGACACAGCCAGTTCTAGCCAGACACAGCCGGTTCTAGCCAGACACAGGTGGTTCTAGCCAGCTCCAGCCGGTTCTAGCCAGACACAGGTGTTCCAGTCAGACAGAGCCAGTTCCAGCCAGACACAGCCAGTTCCAGCTGGACAGAGCCAGTTCCAGCCGGACAGAGCCAGTTACTGGCCGGAAAGAGCCGGTTCCAGCCAGACACAGCCGGTTCCAGCCAGACACAGCCGGGTCTAGCCAGACACAGGTAGTTCCAGTCAGACAGAGCCAGTTCCAGCCGGACAGAGCCAGTTCCAGCCGGACACAGCCGGTTCCAGCCAGACACAGGTGGTTCCAGTTAGACAGAGACAGTTCCAGCCGTACATATCTGGTTCCAGCCAGATCCAACCACCCAGTGCAGAGCGTGGCTGAGCTGTGAAAAGCGTCAGTGTGAACACCAAGGTCCATGGGCAGGAGGTGCTCCAAATACTGGAGCAAACATTCCCCTGCAGGCTGTGGTGAAGACCCTGGTGGAGCAGATACCACGCAGCCCATGGAGGACCCCATCCAAGCTGGCCTTGAACATTTTCAGTAATAGGGCATCCACAGCTTCTCTGGGCAACCTGTTCCAATGTCACAGCACCCTCGCAGTAAAGAATTTCGTCCTAAAGAACTATTCAAATGGAAGGTTTTGACCTGCTGTATTAAAAGCAAGCAATGACTTCTCTCAGTTAATGAACTCAAAGTTCCTCAGAATGCAGAGTTCCTCTGCAAAGACTTATGACTGAGAAAATATTTTTTAGAGCAGCAAAATGCTAGTCTGGTCTTTAGCTATGTAGATTATATTATACACTCACAAAACAATGTTTTGTGTTATAGATTTGATGTTTGTTCATACAATCACAAATTTCTATCCTCTAAATCCATGCTGGCTAGAACAATATAGAGGTAGATTATAAAAGAGCATTTTAAAGACATATTGTTAAAGTAAATTCAGTTTGCAGTTCCACAGGTAGGTTATCTTAAAAATATCTTCTATTCCAATAGCTGCACTTAAAAAGAAGCATAAAATAGTTTATTGTAGGATTGTCAATTGTGTATTTATTTATTGTAAAATACAGTTGGAACACATGCTGTGGCAATTGGTAAATCTATATAATACCTCTTTATAGAGCAAAGCAAAAAAATAAATATGCCTTTTTAAAAATATGGCTTATTCCAAATGTATAAGAGTTTACTGTTGTGTCTATATAAGCCACGTTTTGGGTGTTCAGTGTGATGAATACTCCAAATTTTTTGCTGTTCTGTTTAATAAAACACTTCATATAACCTCTCAGAACAATGATCTATTTTCTATGACAGACTAAACTGTTTAACAGAAACAGCTTAATCATAAATACCTTATAGTTGGGGAATTGTCACCTTTCTCACACCACTGAAATATTGCAATATTTATTCACACCACTGGAAAACAATAGAAGTGCAGATATTTCCTTTAAAATTTTCTCACTACAGTCCAAGCACAGATATATATACATGTCCATATGAAGGATAAACATCACAATTTTTAAAAAGACTGTGCTAGACTACATGGATATCACATGTGTATATAATTTAAATATAAAAACAAAAATATAAAATAAACATGAACATAAAACAAAACCTTTCTAAAATTACAGCTGTGGTTGATTTTTTTTTTTTTTGAGACATAGATATGGGAAAGATACTGACCTTATCTTTCATAATAATGGCTGATTGAGCAATGTCAATATTTTTTGTGTTACTTTCCTTTAAAAGCTATTTTATTGCATAATTCTAACCCAAATTACTATGTGACTTAATTTAAATAAACAAAATCTTTAATTTAATTTAGTGTTGCAACAAAAAGGGTAAACCAGAAGTATTAATGTACTGGGAAGACTTGTTGGCAGGTTCCTTCACAGCATGGAAACGTTTCAGTTGGAGATATTCAAATGATAGATTATTCAACAAGCGCTGAACAAGTTTTTAGAGAGTTTTTAGAAACAACTTTCTTTTAACAAAAGACTCACTTTCAGTGAGTCAGAACCTTATTCTGAATCAAAGAGCTAGTTAAGGAGAGTCATTTATTATTACAAGTTATTTCAGGCAGGAAAAAACAGTGGAAGCCATGTGATATAAGAGGTTTGTGTTTTGTTTGCAGATCCCATGACGGAGTTGCATCATATGTGCAGCAAGGCCAGTAGAAATCTTTTGCTTTCTTACATGGAATTGGAAGATGGATGCAGTCACTGAAACAGCATTACCTGCTGCTCTGGGACCTGAACAGACTCCTGGTTCAGACCTGCATGAACACTTATTGAAGATTAGTCTGTGTGAGTGGTTCCTGATACCCTGCTTCCTTCAGGTATCATATTTCTGGGCCAGTTGATCAATACACAGTCTGTTGGGATGAGGAACATTCTTGTCATTTGAGATGCAATAGTTTAAAAATCAGATCCAGTAAATACATGCACCACATTTTGTCACATGCCACCTAAAAAAAGCAGATCATGAGAGAAAAATGGGATCTTAATAATTTATAACTTGTATATAAGATTGGATTACAGCAAAATGTAGTTACAGGATTTTTTTTTCTATACTGCAATAAGATATGATTGTGCTCCAGTATTTTTTTACTGGTTTATGTTCAAGTTCCCCCAATTTATTGTTTTAAATTTTAGAAGAAATTCTCCACAGTTGTATTCAGGGCTGGGCATCCTGGTTCCTGTTTTGAGTTTTGATGGAATTTGCCTTTTCTTGCAAACTATTATATTCATACTTTGTAATAACATTTTCTGGGGACATTTTCACCCAGCTAGACTAAGAATTCTCTATATCCATCCTTTTCCTTGAAACAGGTACAAAAACAGGGCTGGGGATAAAGCCATTAGAGGTTTTTACTACTCAGGGGTGACCAGTTGAGACCTTAAGATCAGTTATCTCCCTGACGCTACCTACACATACAAATGGCCATCTGCTCTGCAACCAGAGATGAGGAACAGCTGATGGCCAGCTATGAAACATTCAGTTTGAGAGTTTGTTCATCATGTAGGAAGTCTGAAGCAGATATGGGAGAGAATTTTCCAAGTTGGCTTTATTTTCTTGCAAAACATTCCGTCTTGTATAATCAGCGTCTGCTACTGAGGCAATGTTTCCCAACAGAGCAGCTTTGTTCACTGCACAATCCTAGCAATACCCCAAGTGCAATACATTATGGATTTGAGATACTGCCCAGCCCCATTCCTCCTTAAAAAAACACCCTATGGATCACATGATTAAATATTGTCTTAAAAACATATTAACCACAAGCTAGTGCCGACAAGCAATATGTCCAGTAAAATTCTGCACATCTTTTCTGTAGGATAACACATGTACAGTCCAGATGCAGAGACACAAACTATCTTCAGTAGGAATGCAATTATTGGATAATTTAACAATTCTTCTCAATTGAGTCTAGATAAGTTACGTGAAGAATGCCATTCTTTACAGAGAAAATAATTTTGCCCATAAAATTATTGTGATTGTCCCTTAAAGAATTAGATATCAAGACAGCAGGGTCAAAATCAATGATGAATCAAAATTTCTGATGAAAAACCTGAAAGAATTATAGGGTCTTAAGTAAAATTATTGCTGAATAATTTCATTAATCTCAGTGTAGAAATTTTATTAATCTCAGTGTAGAAAATGTTAAATCTCTTTTCCTAAAACTTGCCATTTTGAGACACATATCCAGCACAGGAAATTTCAGCCTGAGCAGTTAAAGATTAGCAAAATAAGTACAAATGAAAGCAGGATGCTAGGGACTAATCAACCTACATAGAAGTAGCATTGCATGAGCAGATAATAACATGTCATACTTTGGTGCTAAAGATGAAAGTGAGGAGCTCTGTTTGTGCAACTTTCTGCTGTGCCTTCTTCTGAGGAGGAAATAAGGATAATCACAGGGCCATGGGACTGAAGAAGGGGCTCAGAACTGTATGCTTTGCTGGTCTGCAGGAAGTATGAGTGTCTGCTGGAGATGAGAACCTGCAGAATGGAGCCAAACACCTGATATCTCATTAAAAAAGCATTTGAACATCCTGTTACTCCCATGTGTTTATTCAGAGGCCTCTGCTCTGCATATATAATTTTTGAGTATATGCATTTGATACAAATATTAGCTAGGAAACACTTCCGATAGGAAATACTTCTGATAGGAAACCCTTCTGGCAAAACTTGTCCAACACGGTGTCTGTTGGGGTCATCTTTTGAGTTCTCTTTTGTAACTCATCCTTTATAATCAAACAAATATATTCTACACATTATTTCCAGCCTGAAAGTTGATGAGGGATTCTTCATCTATCACAGTTTCTAGGGCGTTTGATCTGTACTCTGAAGCCAAAACCAAGTACTATGGATTGACACAAAGCTTAAAATCTCTCACTTACACAGACTAGTGACTGGATGGAAAAAGACATTTTGTTTTTAAAGTGCACATGTGTTCACTTCAGTTGAGGCTGTGTCTGCACACAAAGCACTGCCAAAATAAAGAGTATAGTCTGCTGAAATTTCTGCTGACCTTACCATGTGCAAAGATCTTCCAGCTTTTGAGCTTCAGCCTTCCCTCTTTTTAAAAGGGCAGCATCTGGACTAACCAAATTGAGGAGGAAGCTTTTGTAGAAGGAAGGATAAATGTTCTTTTCCCTAAGTTTTATTGTTATTTTATGAAGTGAAATTGCTTTCTGTTGGAACTCCTACTTCCTTGGTAGAATTTTGGAGAAGGCTGAAACTCAAAAAAGCTATATAAAAAAATTAAAAGGAAGAAACATTAAGATATATGTAATTTGAATTTATAATGTATGCATAGTTTGAGTAGAAGATGTCTGAACAGAAAAAAATGTTACATGTAGCAAATAAAACCACAGCTTAATTTTTTCAGTAGGAAAAAGATCATAAGAACCTGTGATATAAAAGGATTTTTTTTTTTTTTAGTTTATAAAAAAGATGCGTTTATACATGCTGCAGATCAAATTTCAAGTTGGCTTGAAATTTCTGGGACAATAAAATCCAAATACATTTCAAACAAAGAACAAATATGCAGGTTGTTTGAACAAATTCTTTATTAACCTGAAAGGAGTAAAAAAAAAATATTTCCTTTTATTAAAAATGTTTACTGTTTTCAAAGTCTATATCAGTGATTTCATATCATTCATTAGAATGTGGTATTTTTAAAAAAAAAATCTGTTGATTCACTGATTGGAATCGAATTTTAAAATTTGATGGTCTCCAGCAGAATTAGGTAGTACAATACTTAGGTAACAATTAGAAATGCCTCTCTGACCTGACAGTTGTGTAGCCAGAATAAGAAGGGAAGAATGTGATATGTGGAATGTCTGGGACAGCTGCAGTCACTACAAAAAAACCTTGTCACAGGATGTGGTCCAGTGATAAACAAGGTCAGGCTAGCATACCATCTGCCCATGGAATACTCTACCAATGTGTTATTCCAGGTCTTTTACAGCTACATGCTTTTCAGTCATTTAGAAACAGAAGAAATTCCATCAGAAAAAAAAAAAAAAAGCATCTTAGCAGGTAATTAAATGCAGAGCAAAAGAGACAAAAAAGAGAAACACAAAAATATCTTTGCATGACAGTGGTGAAAGCAGGGGTTGAAAATATTGCCATTTCACACCACCCTTCAGTTCTGAGTGTTTTCAATGGGAAGGAATCTGGGTTCAGCTGTCCTCCTTTGGATGCTGTCGTTCTGGGAGCTGCTACCTATTGGCATGGGACTGCATATTCTGGGCTCCTGTAGGGGAAAAGAATTATTATCATTCCTCAGCTGACTGTCTCATGCTCTGTGCACAGTGTGACTAAATTGGCTGAAGTAGAGCAAACCTTCCAGAATGGGTCTTTGAAAATGCGACACTGCAGAGTCAAAACGATGCCTTTCACTTTCATTGCACAGGATTATACACAGCCCTACAGATATAAGGTGCTATGAAAGTAGAGTGGATACAAAGCCTTTTTTCTGCTTTATCTTTCCTTGTAAAAATATATTGTTTTTGATTCTTTGAAAGCAAAGAAATGCATTCACTAAATAAATACATGAACTTCTATTTCTCAGTCTCTGTTGTTTTTTGCGTGGTTTGTACCCCTTGAAGAGATAAAGTTCCTACTGACTTCATTTGGAAGCATATGTGAATCAATCAAGGAGCAGTTGGTGCCCTGTGTTCTTTGGAATTGTGAACAGTAACTGGCTTACTCTTCAGGATGCCATCCACTTACAGCACTCCATAAATTCCTCTGCAGAAACCTTTTAATTCAAGTAAAACAACAGTGGCAAAAATAGAAATGTGAAAAACAAAATCAGATCTATTTTGTTATGGCATGTATTTAAGATCAGTACATGAATGCATTACACCTATCTTCATTCTTATTGTGGAATGAGAAGCCCTTTCTTCCCCTAAACCAGGGAGAGATTCTGCCTGTCCCATTGGAGCACTCACCAGGCGTTGGAAATGGCCTTTCTGAGTCCCCAGCAAACTGCAGTTCTTGCTTGCAGGCTTCCCAGAGGCTGGTCTTTTTAATTCTTTCTTGAGAAACATGGACATCAAAGGATTGTGAAGCAATGGGCAGATGGTGGTCAGTGGCATCACACAATAGTCTGCAGAACCGGCTGGTTTTATCAAGGGGTGAAGAAAAGGATTCCTCCGAGTGGGACAAAAGCCACCCAAGCTTCACTGCACTCTCAGGTCTGTACCTCAGTGGTGGTTGGTGCCCTCCAACTCTTTACAGGTTTCACACAAATACAGTCAAGTGCAAAATCAGCTGTGTAGAATAACTTTATTATTCATCTTTTTCAAAAATCATAGGTAGCCCAGAGTTTCTTTGCTTACTTTTATTTTTCCCTGTGTATACATGGACATAATTTTCAGTGTTTTCAAACTTTTATTTCCCTTCTTGTTCTAGTTTCATTATATAGATTTGCATTTTGCAAATCAATTAAGTATTTATATTGATTTATCAAGTCCATAAAATATATTGGATAAAAATATTATATAAAAACAGACATACTAAATTTCAAAGAATTTCCTAATGGGTTCTTTACAGAAATAAGTAAATGAGATCTTGATGAGGCTTTTAATACTGGTTTTTAGCACAGGTAGATTTTTACTTGTTATTTTCTGAGGAAGTTTTTACCAGTACACGTAAGAACACTTTCCAGTGGTTTAACTTCTTTCTGTATTTAAGGATTGATTTGGCTGGTGAGCACCACTAGTGTTGTTCAGAAAAGCATTTACATATATACTTATGGTCATTGAACTTTTTTTAAGGTTAGTTGAATATCTGAGTATACATAAACTCTGATGTTAAAGGTATACATAAACTCTGATGTTTTGAGAAGCAGGATCTGGCTTGGGAACATCCCCATAAAATCAAATGTTGTATGTCAAGGCTGAAAAAAATGGACAGAGGATCCATCGCTGCAGTCCAGCAGAACACAGATAATGACTGATGTGATGTGGCTTGGAGGTCTCTAAGAGGTGCCTGAGATCAGAACCCCACAGTTCTGTTCTCAGAATCCATGGTGACTGCAGGGTGTGAATGGACAAAATAAACAGCAGCTTTTTACTCCTTGGTTACCACGTTTGCTAAGGCTCACTATGGCATTAAGGGCAGAGCTGTTGCTTAAATCTTCCTGTGAAAGAAGGCCTAAGATCTTCTTCACCTTCAGTGTCTTCTGCTATTTCAGTGGACTTTGAAGAAAAAAGTTTTGCTATTGCTTCAACTTTGAAAATATCAGTAAGCTGTATGACTTCTATACTGTCTTCATGTTTAATGACAGAGATATTCGCTTCCAATTTTTCTGTGTAATTAGTACAGTGACAGATCTATTTGCTTCCATTGCACAAAATTTATGTGTTAAACTGAAATTAAGTATTTGGTTTTATGTTTCTCAGATACTGATCATAAATTCAGTTTACAATAGAAAAGAAGGGAAGGGTTACTTAATTTTCCACATGAACGTTGATTTAAATTCCATTGAAGTATACTCTTAAATTATGTCGAAATGTGTGGCCCTGGAAATTTAAATTCTTTATTCATTATTCTGTATTCTGGGTTTTAAAATCTATTCTTCCAGAAAGAGTTTTAAAAGAAAATGAGGCTTTATGTTTAATTTAATTCTATTTATATGTTGTTATTTTCATACTAGCTACATGCATCTACTCTTTCACCACCGAATTTTAAGTGCTTCTTATTCAGCTCTGTTACAGCTCAGGACTCTGATCTTGCTTTGAATTCTGTACTTTAGGATTTTCCTTTCCTTTGTTTTTATGTGTGACACTCATATCCACTCTGGAAAATTATTCATGCTTGTTTTTATTCCTTTTATTTCTCATAAACCTGTTTTGAGTTTATTCTGCTGCTAGCCACCATCATTCCTTTGACTTCAGTAAAGTTTGAATTGCCCTCAGAGGAGTTTTGCTGAACCTCAGAAGTTTGTCACACGATGAGCCATTCTAGTTTCCAAAGCAGGAGAGAAAGCATTTTAACCCTCTCAATAATCTGTTTTGTGACTGAAAGTGGGCAAGGGACAGTTCCTTCCAAAGCCTTGAGAGTCTGCACAGAGACCAGGCTCCTCTGAGAAGTGAGCTGGATTTTTGTAGCCATCACTGCAGGAGGAGGAATGGTAACTTTCCAGTAGCACAGACCAACATTTGGTAGAGACCAAGCCTTAGAAGGAAGCACTGCAATGATAACAATGGTAGTAAATGTCCTGTTAAAAAGAAAAATACTTTAGCACAGTGCTTTCTCCGTAACTGATTAAAGAGAAGGCAGAGAGGAAAACATACACCTGTACAAGGTGAAAATGGTTGAAAGAGATTTGTGACCTAGAACATTCTTAGAGGAAGTTTTTGACATGAGTAAGTCTGTGCAGCTTGGTAATAACGAAGGCAGAGTACACCAGGAAGCAGACATGGGATCATTATAAGGAGAAAAGTTTGAAAAGCTTTGGAGAATGGAAGAGACAAAAGCTCATGTTTCCTGTCCAAGTGCACTTGATAACATAAAATCTTATAACATAAAGAATTATTTTCTTGATGCCACTAATTGGGAGCAGTGTTCAGTTCTTGGAAAGTAGAGAAAAAAATTTAAAACTGTGGGAAGAGAAAGAAAGACATGCCTAATCCGTCTGCTGGCAGTATGGCTTAGCATCTCTTATAATTAATCTCAACTCATGTGAAAGGGAAAGCTCTCACCCCTGCCTTTGATTATATTTTTCCTGGTATAAGGAAGGAGTTTAGTACAATCACACATTACTTCACAAAACCTAATTTTCCCAATGTTTTAAGGTGAATACAGGTATTTATTTTCTGTGAGAAAATGTGTTCTTTCCCTTATGGTATATATTTGAGTAGAACTGTATGAAGCATTTATGCATTCATGAAATCTCTCAAACTAGAACACAATTAGCACACCACAGTTCTAGTGAGTTTGGGGAGGCATTGAGGAAGAATTTAATTTTTGTTCTATAAAATACCTCCCGGTGTACACATACCCCAAAGTCACTTAAACATAATTCCTACCCCTGTCCAGTATATTATCTGGTAGGTAAGAACAACCTCACAGAACTGCTAATGAAATATTTCCCCCATTCTATTGCCCAGAAATGAAAGGAAAATAAAATTCTTTGGTGTTTCTGTAACAGCAAGGGTAGCCTTAGTATAGTTTGGACATGAATTATCCTAAAGATATGTACACAGTGAAAAATCAGAGCAACAGTAGTTTTAACAGTATTTTACATAAAACTATTAAAAGAAGAAAGAAAATTGATATACACTGGATGTCTTTTTTCAAGTGGCAAACTAAGACAATGAATCATCTGATTTTGGTAGTCTCAGTTGTATTGGCAATACATACACAGAGCAAACAGGAATATTATGGAAAATCTACTGATAAAACAAAGATAACAGTTTGGTGAACAGTAAAAGGAAATAGACACCTCTAAAACACAGGTAACTGGCTTCCTGAATATATCAGCATATGTACATTGCCATCATACAAAAATTAAAGATAACTTCAGATTGCAAACTTCAAAATATAGTCACAGTGACAAATTATATTCCATTGAAAACTATTTAGAGTGTGTATATTTGGACACTTTCCTATTTCTATTTCTTGTATACAAGCCTTTGTTTTCTATACACTCTTTCAGTTTTAATCCCTCCTTTATAACGACTCTTTCTATTGGTTCTTTAATCAGCTCTAGCCACTGCTTATGTTTTTATTCTCAATGCTTTTAAATCTTCTCTTAAAGTTCTTTCCTTGTGCTTTTTGAGAAATGCTTTTCATTTTTGTTGGAAGTCCATACTCAATCTGTGGATTGGTTTGCATGTTTTAATGTGATAGTAATTTCTTTTCTTTACATCTCACACTTCTTTAAATCTTTTGCTTTGTGATCCTCACTTAGTTCTTGTGCTTATCATGCTGGTCTTAAAGTCCTACACTTGCTGTAACTTTGTTTAGCAAGAATTTATCTTATCTTTCCCTTGGCATTTATTCCTTCAGCCTGAGCAATGCAAAACAGATTCCCTACTGTTATCTTAATCTGAGAGGGAGCACTCCAGGGCTCACTCTCCACTAACAAGTCCCTCTACTTGGCATTTCTCATTGAGCTTTTGATATTTTACTCCCATTCTACAGAAATTTAAAACTTGGGAGATTTACCAGTAAATTAAAATGTTTCAGGTTTTTTTAGAATTTAAATACACTATCCTGCATTCCTTCTCTAGAACATTTTGTGAATCAAGCCTAATGCTATTTACATGTTTATATTATGACTTTATATGCAAGTTTAAACATTCTTCTGTTCTACATATCCTTAAAATACCTGAAAAAAATAATTTACTGTGATTTTACAGCATCACTAACGAGCACAATGCACAGCACACAAGTAAATAAGTACCTCAAAATAAGCACCTCAGCAGCTAAAATATTTTGTCTCTGCTGCACACCATAGAATACTACCATATCATTGATCCATGTATGGATCAAAAATAGATGGATTTCAGCCCATACTGTTGTGGTTTGTAGGTTATGCTGAAACCAATAATATATAAAGGGGAAATTCATACTTGGAGCTGCAGGTTCAGATACACGTTCTGGATAATTTTCTCCACTGTTGATCTGGCAGTTGAAAACTCTGGCGATGTTGATAAACCCTTCCTTAAGACATTTAAATTTAATTGCTTCATCTTCTAACTGTCTCTTTTACACTACATTAAGCATCTTAAGTCTTTTTCATGAAAACATGTTGGTTGTCACTTATTTAAAAGTACTTGAAAACTGGACCCTTGTTCCTCCTCTTGGTGGCTATGCAGAATCTTTAAGATCCATGTGACAGTAGACAGCCATCTAAAGTTTGCAGCAAGTAGGCCAACTATGGGGCAAAGGCAATAATTAATTTGTGATTACTTTGCAGGATTGGTGTATTCCTGCTTCATTCGTAGCTGAGGAAACTGGGGCCTCCAAAGGAAAAGGGGATTAGGGAGACAACTGAGAAACAGCACTCTAAAACAAAACTCCAACTTTTGCATCATTGATACATCAACAAAACTCATTAAAAACCACACACCAAACAGTGAGTTAAGAATCACTGAAAACAAATTAGCAATGAAAAATTTATTTCTTTTTTTTTTTTTTTTTTTAGAGCTGAAACAGTACTGAATGTACCATGACCAGAAGCAAAAGTATTCAGGCTTGAATTAATGTAGGAATTTTGGAAAACCGTAGTAAGCGCAGGGAAACTTTGCTGAGAGGGAAATTCTCTGACTAAATGTGCTTTTTCATCTGGAAGCTAGCACCTGAGAACAGGAAGAGGAGTGTTCAGATTACCAAAAGCTGTATTTGTTACCAACACAGAAATATAATTTCCCAATAGGTTTTTGGGTTTTTTTTTAAAAAAGGGCTTTTTTTAGAAAGATCAAAAAGGAAGTATTCAATTCAGATGTATCCAAAACTGAATACACACCCCAGTTTCCCAGAGTGATCAATGAGGTATGTAGCAAGATGGGAAGGAGATAAGTTTCAAACCATTTGTCTCAGCTCATACTTTGAAACGTAGCATGTGGGAGCAGAAGTATGATTGAACATTTTTTCTGCCTCCTATGGTCAAAGAAAATATAAAAAATAATATGCTTCTGAAAGCAGCAGTGCTACTGGCACCTTGTGCTATTAGCTCACTCTTTGAGCCTCACTTTGCTTATAGAAGCCAAGAAAAATCTTCAAAGGGTGTCCTTAATAAAAATGGAAGGCATAACTTCAGTTGAACTGCTTTCTCTTGCTCTGCTGGTGTTTGTAACTTGGAGGGATGTCCCCGACAGCTACAGCTCTGAGAACTATGGCCACTTGTTACAGCTCATCTCTTGAAAATTAGGCACACTGGCAAACTTTGTCTCAACTCTTCATTTATATCACCTAGGGGTGCAAGTGCTCTTTTGTCTCCAGAAAGTGTCTCTATAAATGCAACACACTATTTTCAGTTGTCCAATCAATAACTCAGTCTTTTGTTTTTGACAACACAGAACTAGCATTGCATTTGCTTTAAGGCAGTAAGTGC
Organism: Fringilla coelebs; assembly: GCF_963513975.1. Taxonomy (NCBI): domain Eukaryota; kingdom Metazoa; phylum Chordata; class Aves; order Passeriformes; family Fringillidae; genus Fringilla; species Fringilla coelebs. Next base: position 26,647,134 of record NC_140030.1, on the reverse strand, counting down.
AGGTAAAATAGTTTAGCAATGAAGTGAAGTGGTTGCAACTAAAAATGGGCCTCGTAATTCAAGACTTGATGATCATTTGTCAAAAACTCTTGAGGTTTTATTTGGGGATGTTATTATCAGGTGCAGAATACTGACAGAATTCTGTTAATGGTTATCTGGTAACCTATGGCACTCTTGTAGTCCATATCTTATGGAAATGGTATCATTAAAGCTAAAATATGAATGTGTTGACATGTTTTCATATCTGAATGATAATTTTAGCTTTCTTTCAATGAGTGAATGTCTTCTCAGTTCAAACAGTGATTCAATGATCCACAGGGTAGCTGAGATTCATTTTAGCAGTGCTGTGAATATTGGTGTTCAAAGTAACCACAGAGAAAGCGAATTACAGAATGAGATGAGGCTATCTATTAAATTATGTAAGTGATCAAATTTCCTCTGCCTCTGAAATATAAGATGGCTGCAAATCCTTATTTTAAAACTCCTAGTTAAATCTACCAACCTAACTAGAAAATCTGTAGTCAATTGTGGTACAAGAATGAGCACTGCTGAAAAAGAAATACAAAAAAGACCACAGCGTAACTGTCAAAACAAGATGTTTTAATCTGCTTAGGTGCCCAAGAACAGCAGCATTGCACAACCACAGTTTATTGTCAGCAGTTTATTCAAAGCCATACACTGTCCTTGTTCTACATTAGCAGGTCATTTCAACAACTCTGTATGCAGGTTAGAATCAGCACATGGTTCAGAGAATCAGCACCAGTGTTTCGAGAAATTGCTTTCTCTCCCGTGATTTTTTAAAAAATATAAATCCAATTCAGTTCACTGTCACTCAGTAACCAGATTTGTAAACAATGTACATTTTGCCTGGAGTTAGATAATCCTATCATTATTTAATCTCTTTAAGCATAGACAAATATCTAGGTCTGGATGTGTGTATGGGAGAGGCTGTGTAAATAACAGGAAAAAAATAGCAATAAAAAAACCACCAAAAACACAACTAGAAATATAAAACAGTTGCAAATACTTATACTATTGTAAAGTAGATTTTTTTTATTTGCTTCCAAATTTGTGGAGTTATTTATTCATCCTTTCAAAACTGAGCAGAAGGAAAGTAGATGAGCAATCATGTGCAAAAGGAAGAAAGTTTTTGAAAAACAGATTTGGATTCCTCAATTTCCTCCATGCTGAATTTTTTTCAGAACCATGTTTTTCTCATTCTTCATAACATAAAATCCTACAAACTCAAATGTGATTTTGCAAAGCTGTCATATTTTTAATCCATCAATAATTTTCCTCTATCTGATGAGCTTCATATCTATACACTTATTTATATCATTATCTTTCCTATCTTTCCTCTTACATCACTTAGGTTTGGATAGCAAACATGCCTGACTTCCTTCTTTTGTGCAGATCCAAATGTTTGCAAAATGTTCTATCACCTTCTTGCCTTTGGAGGTGGAAAAGCAGAAGTGAGCCCATTCTCTTGATTAGTTGGCATGGTTGGGCAGCAGCTCAAGCACTAGTCATTAAAACAGGAAATCTTCAGCTCTCCCTTACATGCAATGGTCCAGGTTAGATTGGAGAGGGAACTTGAATCACTACTCCTTACTCCAGCCATCCTAAAACTGGATAGGAATAAACTGTTCTGTGAAAAGAGGTGATCCATCCATAAACACTTTGGAAGAACAATTAATTCTTTTACTTCTTGATGTGTCAGTGTAGCTCTATGACGCTTTTCACAGTAGAGTATCACTTTATGAGCTAAGATGTTGGTTACAGCTTGATTGAGGTTTAAAGTTTTAGAGATGTCTCTGAGAGCAGAATTTGGCCTATTCTTACTATATTGCTAAGGATCTTAGAGAAGATACAAAGAATCCATTTTGATTATGAAAGGATGGATTAGAAGGAACAAAAGAAGAAAAAAACAGCTTTTTACTTATGGATTTTCTAATGTACTATGGATTCCATGAACATAAAAATCCTGAGACTCCATAGAGCTACATCTACTGTATCATTTTTCAGAGATAAATCATACTTTAATAATTTCTGCATTAGCATGTGGGTTTTCATCTTTCTCAAAAAACAATTTCTTTATATTTCAAGTTGATTAGTGTGCAAGCTCTTACCTTCCACAGCTCAGATCTGGTCAATGATTTAACAATCAATTTAACAATTTAACAATAGACCCTTGATCAAAGTGCCATCAAGCTATAATCAAACAATTTTCTTAAGCCAAATTCTGTGAAAAAATGGTCAGGGAGAGTTATCTGATAACTCATCATAGATCTTTGATTTGGGAAGCACTTGAGTAACTATTTCAAAAACTTTCTTTGCTGCTAGAAATTGTTTTCTACCCTTCACTGAATCAAATTGACTTACACTACAAAGGCTTTGGAATACAAATCTCCCTTTACTGAGAGGAATGCACTCAATTCCTTAGTTTTCATACATCCTAGCAATTCAGTTTTAGCCATTTTGATGGAGCACACATGATATAATCAAAGGCAGGAGGTCTGTGTCCTTGCAGACTTACCTTGGTTGATTTGCACATAAAAATTCTGTGAGATAATCTGTCTATTGTTGTCAAAGATGTGACCTTCTTTCTCCCCCTCTGGTCCTGTGTTCCCAACTCTTTTGTTATACTGGATGGCTTGGTGCAGCCTCACCTTGAATATTGTGTGCAGTTTTGGTCACCACAATATAAGAAAGATACTAAACTATTAAAGAGCGTCTGAAAAAGGGCAACAACGATGGTGGAGAGCCTTGAGTGAAAGTCATATGAGTGGCTGATGCCACTTGGACAGTTCAGCCTGGAGGAGACTGAGGGGAAAGCTCACTGCAGTTACAGCTCCTTGTGAGGAGTGGCAGACCCTGATCTCTTCTCTGTGGTCACCAGTGACAGGACCTGAGGGAATGGCATGAAGTTGTGCCAGGGGAGGTTTGGGCTGGGTATTGGAGAGAGGTTCTCTCTCCACCAGAAGGTGGCTGGGTTCTGGAACAGGCTCCCCAGGGAAGTGGTCACAGCACCAGCCTGACAGAGTTCAGGAAGCACTTGGACAATGCTCCTGGGCAATGGGATGGTATATCCCACTCTTTGGGGTGGTGCTCTGCAGGGCCAGGAGTTCAACACAGTGACCCTTGTAGGTCCCTTCCAGCTCAGCATGTTCTGTGATTCTGTGGTACAGTTGGACAATTAATCTTTCATTTTGTGGTGTAGTTGCCCATTAGGTTAAGAAGGTGATCATGTGGCTGCAAAGGGCTTGTATGATTTTGTGTGTCATGCATGTGCATCATGCTCTCTGTATTTCTTTAAGCAGTATCTGTCTGTGGGAAGCAAATGTGTTTGGAAAAAAATAGGTCATCTAGGCTTTATCTATTTCTATTTTCTGGAAAAGACAAGAAGCACAACATTACAGTTACCCAAAAGGTTGCAGGAGTCCTTTTGGGAAAGACCTTTCAAAATATTTGTGGAAGCAACTCATATGTATTGCACAGATGAAAGCCTGCTTACAAAAACATTCTTTTTCTCAAGCACATCTTCTTTTATATCAGTTGGAAAAACAATTTGAAATTATTTGAAAATTATAATTCAGATATTATGGCATTTTGTTTAGAGTCATAGAATCATAAAAAGATTTGTGTTAGAAGGGACCTTCAAGGCCATCTAGTTCCAACCTCCTTGCCATGGCCAGAGATGCCATTCACTAGATGAGGATCCTCAGGGCCTCATCCAACCTGGCCTTGAATGCTTCAAGGGATGGGGCATTCACAACTTCTCTGAGCTGTTCAGAGGTCTCAGTGCCAAAAGAGTAAAGAATTTCTTCCCAACATCTAATCTAAACCTTCCTCTTTCAGTTTGGAACCATTGCCCCTTGTCCTGTCTCTATCTACCTGGGTAAAAATTCCCTCTGCCTCCTTTTAATAAGCCCCCTTAAGGTAGTGGAAGGCTGCATCTGAAGCCTTCTCTTCTCCAGGCTGAACAACGCCAGCTCTCTCAGCCTGTCTTTGGAGGAGAGGTGCTCCAGCTCGCTGGTCAATCTTCGTGGCCTCCCCTGGACCCCCTTCACAGATCCATGTCTTGTATTGAGGACCCCAGAGCAGGATGCAGCCCTTCAGGTGGGGTCTCTCAGGGGCAGAGAAAGGGAGAAGAATCCTCTCCTTGCCCTGCAGGCCAAACTCCTTTTGATGCAGCCCAGGATGCAGTTGGCTTTCTGGGCTGCGAGCGCCCGCTGTTGGCTCTCATCCAGTTTTTCATCCACTAGGAAATTCCTGCACCTAGACACAGATCCATTGACCACAACACCCTGGCTGCATCTATCCAGCCAATTTCTTATCCACTGAATAGTCCACGCATCAAATCCATGCATCTCCATGTTCAGTTGTAGGGAAGATCAGCTGAAAAAAACAGACCCAGCCGTGCGACTTCAGGCATTTCCTTTTTGACTGCTGCCATGATCAGTCTCCTTATTCAAAACACTGAGCATAAATAGTATAAGATTAGCTGTTACATCTGGTGTATACCTGATAAGAATGTATGTGCTATGAGTTTTTGTTGTGGAAGCTGATGTTTGGTAAAATGTTAAGCTACTCAGGTGAAATATAAACATAAAATGAGACATGACCGTATATTTAATATTAAAGAACAGAAGAAACTCACCTGGAGACATTTTCACCTGAACAGGTTGTAGCTGTGCACAGCAGTCTGAAGGAGCAGGAGTTGGCAGTTAGAATTGTTTTATGGTCAATCCTTAATTTTTCCTGAAAAGTTCCTCTAAGCATTAATACAACACCACATCAATAACTGAATAATTCTTATTTTTCAACTTTCCCTGCAGTATATAATCAGTAGAAAATCAATGGCACCCTCCATCACAGTGGACATGAGCCTTGAGAATATTTTTGGTTTTTTAAAAAATTTATTTAGAACCTTAGAAACAGAATTACATTTTAAAATATTGCAAACATCTATCAAATTTAAAAAAAGTTATGCACAAAATCTACCACAGAACAAAAACAAAAGCAAAAGAAGTGCCAAGTAATCTCATTGCTGTTTAGCATTTCAAGATGGAAAAGATTTTTAATCTATCATGCTGCTAAAATGAAATGGTAACTTATTTCTTCATGTATACAAATAGGCAAATATTCAACAGTTATTTTCAGTGAACATAAAAGTAATTTGATGTGTTATTGAACTGCTTGTCATTTAAAATGCTGAATACTGTATGTATTCTATAATAAAACATAGAATTTTAAGACATCTGATAACTTAAAAATGTATCTGAGAGGGTAAAAATGGTGAAACTTTTCCTAAAATACCACGTAAGAGAAAATGTTAGCTATAAGTAAAACAGCATATTTTAGCAAAGCTGCTTTATTTATTCATGTATTATCAGGTAATAGTTATGTGGTAGAAAAAGTCAGAGGAGATCATCTTGGAAGCTACAACATTGAACATTTGACACGGATATTCAACTTTGACAATTTCAAAAATCCATTACATAATCATTGCTGGCAGATGATTTTCAGAAGAAAATAAAAAGCAGGATAAATCTTAAAAATAATTTTGACTCACTGGCATAACAAAAATATCAAAAATTAGACCCTGAAAGCACATCCAAAGCACACAAACAAATAAGTTCCCATTGCCCTGCACCCTGGAGGCACCAATAAGATGGTTGTACTAATGGCAAATTCTAAATACTTGCTAAAGCAGTAGGATGAGACAGTCAGATATAAGTAAGCTTTCATAAATTTTGATGGTGTCCCAAAACAATATTATTACAATTTGTTCATGGTCTTCAATAGAAAATGCTGATGACCTTGAAATTTTCCACAAAGAACAAGAAGGTTAACCCATTTTTTTTCTGTCTACACAGGTACCCTTCTGAAAGGTGATGAAGAGTGGGAGGAGAACCAGTGAGGGTGATTAGAAGAGTATCACCATGTCCTACTCCATAATAGTTTTGAGATGAGTGTATGTAGCCTACAGGCTCCCTTGAAGAATATTTTTAAATATACAGAAACATTTTTCATTACAACCCAGCTGTATGGCTGGATTCTGACTGTCTCAGAATCTGATTTCCCAAATGCCTTCATAGTTGTTTTTAGAACTTGTTTTCTAACTTGGAAAAAAATGTTGGCAAGGTTTTTGTACAACATGAGAGATGATCACACAGGAGGGAAAGCAGAGGACAAACTCTGTCAATATTTTATAATATTTCTCAAAGTTTGAACACTGTATTGGCACAGTAGAGAGTTTCTCTGCACTCCTCAGATCTGTTTCTGAGTAATCCAGTGGGTGAGTATTTACATAAGGAAGAGATAGAGCTTTTAAACCCATGATAAGCACCTTTGTTTTGAAATTTTTGGCATTATTCATCAATTCCTATTGTGCCGTAAGTCCACGTGCTTCTTAGGTACACACGGATTTCAAATGTGAGACTCCAAGCTTCAACACCTAGATGATTTTCTTCCACAGAATCACCTTTCTCCAGCTTTTGCTGTGGGGTCAGGCACACAAGCCCTGTTGCCTCCAATACCACAAGTCCATGATCATCAGCATCAGACCTGTGCATTGCCAGATTGCAGCAGGACATGTCTGATCCCCTTCATCATGTATCTGCCAAGTGAACCAGAACGTGTGTCATGGCATTTATTTCAGCTTTATGCTTTTATACCTGCTGGGAGGATAAACAATTACTGATCTGGAATAAAGCAGCAACCCCTGGTCTGGCATGAGGTCTGCTGATATAAAATAAACCTGTCAGCATGCTTTACAAACAGCATAGAGTGAGCAGAGATTATGCCAGATTGGCACTTTACATCGTGTGATTGCTTTCAAACAGGTAGCAGGAGTCTTCAGAAAGGGGTGGGGGCTGGGGACCAAACTGATGGAAAGCAGTTCTGTAGGGAAGGACATGGGGGTCCTCTTGGACAGCAAGTTGTCCATGAAGCAGCAGTGTACCCTGTGGACAAAGAAAGCCAGGGGTATCCTGGGGTACATCAGGAAGAGCGCTGCAAGCAAGTCAAGGGACGTGATCCTGCCCCTCTACTCAGCCCGGGTGAGGTCACATCTGGAGTGATGTGTCCAATTCTGGGCTCCTCAGGATGACAGAGACATGGAGAACCTAGGGCAGGTGAGAGAAGAGGCTATAAAGGTGACTGAGGGACAGGATCATCTCTCTTGTGAGAAAAGACTGAGGGAGCTGGGCAGATTGAGCCTTGAGAAGAGATGACTGAGAGGGAACTCATCAGTGTGGATGTTTATCTAAAGGATGGGTGTCAGGGAGAGGGACCAGGCCCTTCTTGGTGGTGCCAAGCAATAGGACAAGAGGCAAAGGGCAGAAACTGATGCACAGGAAGTTCCACTTGAATATGAGGAAGAACTTTTAATGTGCAGGTGACCAAGCATGGAACAGATTGCCCAGAGAGGTTGTGGAGTCTCCCTCATGGGAAATCTTCAAGAATCGTTTGGACAGAGTCCTGTGTCACGTGCTGTAGGATGTCCCTGCTTGAGCAGGGAGGTTGGAAGAGATGACCCTGTGTTCCCTTCTAGCCTTACCCATTCTGTGATTCTGTGGGAAGGGACTTGCCATGTTGCTGAAATGAACTGAGCTAGCTGCTGCTTTCCACTTTGTGTCCACTGAAGCCAGCCTGCAAGAAGAGGTGGGGAAATTATAGAAGCATTTTCTCAACACTGCTGCAATGAAAGCTCCTCATCTGGGAACTCCATTAACTTCTGTGACCTTCTGCTATTATTCCTGTGTTCAGCTTTATACAGGATAATCCCATAAAAGGACTCCTGTTTGAAGGGAAAAACAGGTACTGACAACCTGATTGTGTCCTTTACCTTTCTTCCACTCTGGCACAGTCTTCATTTCTCTCTCATATAAATATGACTTCTTTTGTGGAACCTGTCACTGTGAGCAAAGATACACTGACTCTTATTCTTGTACATAAATAACCTACTATTTTGATGTGCTTTTGCAGTTTTAGAAAGAAACTCTCAAACTTAAATTCTGATTCTTTTCCAAAGGTATTTCATTAAATTTTATTGGTCATATCAAAATGATCAGAAACAAGCTATTTAGTTTAAAAACACATGAAAGTTTGCACCACACTAAAGAACTCTGCACCTCTTCTCCTGGTCATGCCAGGATCTACCTTAGTTCTGTAGCTGTTTGATATGATGGCACACACTTCAGCTATCAGACATTTACTTGAACATACCAATATGGAAATGCATTGTCATAGTAAAAGTGCAGATGTGAGAAAATTCACATAAATAAGACTCCCAGAAAACAGTTTAATCAGTCTTATTTATTAATTTGCCCTTCTTTTTGTAAACCCGAAGAGGAAAAGAAATGAAAAAAAACCACAACAATTAAATAAATAGTGGTACACTTACAGCCTTAAAAATATAGCAGTTATGGACCTCAAACCAGTATTTTCTAGGACAACTTTGATTATGTTTTTTTAGGAAGGAAAGCTACAATTTTACAGCTGCCACAAGTGAGGTGACCCAGAATGTGCAAGATCTTTTGGTCTACTCAGGTAGACTCTTTTGGGATACTCAGGTCTAGCTTCTGAGCTCTGTGGGCTTTGAAGATTGTGATTTGTTGTCTCATGCAGATTTTCAAGTCTCAGCTGAGATCACTGAGCAGGGAGAAAAAGAAAAGTAGTAGCTGTTCCAAAGCAAACATCTCATGTGTCCACCCAATCCTGGCTTTTTCCTTATTAGATGATATTCAGAGTGTGCAATTAAATTTTTAGTCCACGACTACATCAGTAGCCATCGTTTACCACCTACTGCAAACTTAGAGTGGAGCCTGCAAAATGCAGTGATTCCCCTCTTCAGTTTCAGGGGCTGGAGGCAGCCTGAGCCATGGAGTGCAGATGGGCAGGCAGGACACATGGTCTTTGTGTGGATGTAGCAGGAGCTGTGTCTGCTGAGCCAACCCAAAACTGGCTGAGGTGAAAGACTTTCTAGACTACTGGAGTTTCAGGCACTGCTTTTAGACACTTCTCTAAGGTTACAGGTAGGAATAATTTGTAGTTTTCCCCATGCATATATTTGGATGAAGATCTGGTGGGAAGAGTTTTTGTGTGTTGCTAATTTGGATGTGGTTTGGCAAAGCAATGCTGGTGACTACTGTTGTCTGTTCAATTCTCCCTGTATGTAATGAAAATTGATTAGCTCAGTGCTTTGATCTTAATGATTTTCCTTCCAGATATATTTGAATGTGACATCAAAGCTGTCCAAAATACCAGACTTGACGTAGTTATCGCTAGATTGCTTTAATGAAAGTAATAAAAAATTAAACTCTAATTTTTTTTTATTCTGAGTGTGCCTGGAGGCAAGCAGTAGAAATACCTGATAAATGCAAAAGAAATCAATAAACAGATACCTACAAACTTAAATAATCCAGAGAAAAAGAATAAAGGCCTTTAATCATCTGTTAACATTTGGAAATCAAATAGTTCCCAATCTTTCAATTAAATAACTGCCTGCTTAGTAACTAACTATGTATCTAGACATAGGCACCAAAATTATTTGGGTTATGTAAGACCATAAAGACAAGGGAAACATGCTTTTCTATAAGTAAATTATTATTGCAGGTGTTGTGATATAACTAGAGAAACATTTTTCATCAAGAGGCAACAGAGGGAGGACAGCCTGTTTGTTTCTGGGGCTCTAGTTTGGTTTTTTTCTGGAGGATGGCTTATTTTTCTGAATATACTGTTTCAGAAGAGTAGAAGGTATTTGTCAAATTGGTCCTATGCTTAAAAAATAAAAAAAGAAATGTCATAATGGTTCCACAAATCATCCTTTGAAAATTTGAAAAATGTTGTGAGGCTTCTTTTTAAAATTATTTTATTTAAAAAAAAAAAAACTTATTTAGCCTGGCAATCAAGTTACCAATTTACAGTTCTGGACCAAAACTGGAGTTCTTTAAGTAAATCATACTGGTATTGTTAAAGGGGAATTGTAAATAAGAATGTTGCCATTCATATCACAAAATTTCCAGTGTGAGTAGGCTGCAATGGAAAAGACACCTGTAATGTAGATGTCTACACCTGAGGCCTCTGCCCCAGGCTGTCATTGGAGTAACAGTCATTGTGTGTGAATCTCACTGTAAATTGCATTTAAAATTTGATTAAATGGGTAACTTCTTTGAATGGCCTTATCTCCCCACTAATTAAAAAGAGAAGGGAGGACTGTTAGAAGAGGTGAACTGAACCCCACCTGAACCACTTACAGTGGCCCTACCACTCACTTAGCAGAGCATTCACGGCAGAAATGTCTGACAATAAAATGTTAATCTGTGATTTTACTTTTTTTTCAATCAAGTTACACCTGGCTGACACTTTCATATATGGATACAATATTTCAGTTTGGCCCAGCAAACTTAACAAACTTAACTGTCTTGTCAAAACCAGAATTGAAGGCACTCACAGGACTTCAGGCTGGGTCCTCAGAACTGGAAATGGAAGAACTACAGGGAAATAATGTCCTCTCTGTAGATAAAACTGCAGTCCCTTAGTTGGTAACTCTGTCCTGTTGCTCTTTTTCTCTTTTATAGCTTTAGACAGGTGAATCAGACTAGATCTGTGGTTTGTATCACACAGCCACACCAAATCTTATTTGCTTGATCAAGCTAAAAGTAAGTTTGTAGTTTCACAGTACATTTTATTTGCCTACACTGTAGGAAATTTGCCTACATTGTAGGAAAAGCACTGGTTGTCATTCCCATCAATGTTCTGCAGTTTCCTCATCGTGGGTGGGTGAAGAGTGTGCTCTGGTATGGTAGAGGGTGAAAATCAGGTCTGGATCACTCAGTGTCTTGAAAGAGAGAAATTTATTGAGCCAGCTTTTCTACTCAGGAAAACAGTGTGTAACCACATTCTTCAAGAGTGACTCAGATGGCAAACTGCCTGCTGTCTGGAAATGTATTGCTGCCTTCATTTTGGCACATTTTTTCCTAGAAGCCTAAAATCTTGGTTGTTTGCCAATTTTAGCACAGTATCCTTCATATTCAGCATTGCAGTACCCAGAATAAAACTTTTCAGCAACACTTACTTACTTTTCTCCATTCAGAGAACTGTGTGGTTTAGGAGATAGTCAAAAGATTTACACTTCATTAGCTTGTGTTGCCTTCAGGTCATGCCTGTGTGTGTAGGTTTATGCAGAAATATGTTCCCTCGTTAACACAGATCTAGGACAACACAGGGTCTTCACACAAATGCTAGGAAAAAATCTCAATTAAATATTATACAGGAATAACTGTTCCTTGTAAGTGTTACTTGAGCCATAAAGCTAATTATATGAATGTAGGATTCTTTCATGAGAACAAATACCAAGAGCATTACTGATTATAGAACTTTAATAAATATTTCAAATGTGTTTAAGCTTGACTGTCCTCTGTCTCTGGTATCTACAGACAATAAAATCAATGATGAATGCATATGAAAATAAAGCTCTTACTGATTTTGTATACAGAGCAATATCAAACAAAACCAGTGTATTCAGGCTTCCTTAGGAACACCACACTGCATAAAAAATAATATGTTAATGTAGTAAAGACCACAGTTCATCTCTTCTCCCACAGACTCCCATAGTAGCATGTTGACAGTTCTGGTTCTTGATGGCCATGAGCTATAAACAAGTAAGCAATATATTTACATTCTTGATGGATCAACTCATTCCTAAATCCCAGTACTAAAGAGCACCAATCTGCATTGCAGTGGTGGTTTTCGTTTTGTTTTTTCGGATTTTTTTTTTTTTTTTGTTTTGGTTTGTTTGGTTGGGGTTTTTTTCCAATATTTTATAATTTGTATTGGAATATAAAAAGGGAAAGGTAAAGGATCAAGGTGCTTGGCAGGCAACATTCTGCAACAGCCCCCTCAGACCAGGGATGCACACCTTTGATTCCAGGCTGATGGAACAGACATAGGGCAGAGCAGCAGGAGAAAAACAAGCCAGTTTAGTGTCCTAGGCATTTCCAGAGAGTGAGAGCACAGCAGCCCTCTGCATCTATTTGACCACACCAGCACATATGTATTCATCCAAACATGGATGATAATTAGTAATTAATCCTTTCGTTACTAAAGTTAAAACTTTTGTTACTACAGACAACACATCTTGCAGCAGGAATGAGTCCATTTTCTTTCTTTTCTTGTTAATGCTGCTTCTTCTCAAAACTGGCAAGAAAAACTTACACTGTCATTAACTTATTCTTTTGTCTTTGCTCAAGTAGCTCAGAAGGACAGTTTATTGAGGGCTTAGTTTCAGAAACACTTGGCAGTGGTCAAAGCTAAGGGAAATGAGGCAGATGTTTATTTTTCAAGTATAGAATCTTTCCTTTGTGCTATTGAACCCCAACACATTCATTTTTAGCAGAGGGATGTTTTCCTGTCAGAGAACTGGCATTTTATTTGTTAATACCATGCAATTGTTTTCCCTTTGTTTGTTTTGCTTTAGGCTTCTTTCACATATTTATCTTCCTAGAGCAGTTTAAAAAGAAGGAAAATGTGCTTATGTTGTTCTGTGTACCAAGGTTACCATGATTCAGCATAAAGAGGTAAAATGCCTTCAGTTAATACAATGTTCTGCTATTCATCATTATTGTTGTTGTGATTGTGCCTATCCTCAGAGAACAGTGTACAGCACCAATTTGCATTACACCACCTCTTGTTTTCTGTGGGCAAATACATCACAATAAATTGCCATATAGTTGCAACCTGCCCAGCACAGGTCAGAAAAATGATAACTTTTAACTATGCATGGTGAACACAAACATAGCTTGTTGAATTTGGGGGCCATAAAACTGAGTGAGTAAAAGTTCAGATGCTTATTGCTGGAATAAATATTTTAAAAAATAGCATGCTACATGATTGTATGCCTTCTTTATGCCCTTGCCGTCAAATATAATTTATAATTTTTTCCAACATTTTAGGAGCTTGAGAATTTTGTAAGTTGAGGGTAAATTCTTCATAAGACAAAAATATTTCACAAAGTATGTTTCCTGCTCATAGACATCACTGACAGCTGTCATCTTGTGTTAATAAGAGAACTAGGTTGTGTTCAGATTTTAGGCTTGGTCATGAAAAGTTTAATTTTTTCTTAAGAGAAAAAGTTCATTTTTAATCCTAAGCAAATCAGGAAGACATAGACCTGCTTTCAGCAGCAGTTGATTTGTTTTCTCCGTAGTGGAGCTATCTCAAAAATTGGAGAATTGTTAATATTTTTTAATTCAGCTTCAATATACTTGTGCAATTTGGAAGCATAATGGTTATTTCTAGCTGGTCTCTATTAAGATTAAATTTTTGATCCACCAACCAAAAAGTAAGGACTTGTTCATGTTTGTGCTTGTGTTAGGAGTAGATCCTATGGAAAATTATTCCTTTCTGCATCTAATTTTTACCATTATGGCATTAAGGTGAACAAAGTCTCAGCTCACAAGCTATGATTTCAAATGAACATAATATACAGAGTGCAGGTTGCAGTGGAACCACAGGAAAAAAAATTACCTTAACTTTTTTCCTCCTTTTTCTGCTACCATTTCTACCATTTGGAGGAAATGCACAACACAGCATCTTACTTTCTTGTGTATGAAGTCATTTTGGACACTCCTGTGTACACTTTAAGTGCAGCTGCATATGATGCAAAAGATGATTTGTGGGGAATCCACTTCAAAATGAGAATTTTATCATCAGCGTTATACTCTCAAGAATACAGGTAGAGTCTTCACTCTTTTAAAGTGAAATCAGAGGAAAAGGGGAAGGAAAAATGTAGTTCTTGTAAATTTAGAGTTGCTTAGATTCAGAGTTGATGAGGAGCCCAGCAATGCGAATAGAGAAGCTCAGAAAAATTCTGCACAGTTCGTATCTTTTGTTCATGCTGGCACATCTCTGAGGTTACAACATAACATAAAGATCTCTCAAGAGTAATTATTATTAAATACAAAAAAAAAAAAATTAAATGCCAATTCATTTTTTCTACAATTAGATGCATAGGAAGGAAAATCTGTTTTGAGCTTTGAGATTTATCTTTTTGATTTTTTGCAGGTACTCTTTCTTTCTTCTTTTCCTCATAGGCTATCATTTCTTAATCCTTACTCAAAATAGAGACATCTATAGAAAATAAAAGAGTTTTTTAAATTTTTCCATAGATTCTTAGTCATATGGAGAGTCTATTTATTTGATTGTTACAAAACATTCAGTCTTTCTAAATGTAAATTTTCATTTTGACATACAATATGCATAAATTACCACTAAGTTGACTTCAAGAAGAGCGATGTCTTAATCAATGGTTGTAAATCTGTGCTAAGATCTTTACAGCACTTTAAATTTATTCATGAAATTTATTTTCTTCAAATTATTGAATAGCCTCCATGCACTTTCTAAGCACTAACAGTAAATTTTTTGTGCTTTGCAAGTCAGTACCTTCTGTGCAACCTACAGTGAGTCTTGCCCTGTTGTCATTGATTCTTGCTACTCTGTTGATGTCATCAAGTTATACCAGTGTTATACACCATTCTACTGTTAATATGGTTTTTGTGCATTGAGTCCTTGAAATTTTATTATGGTTTTGTCCAGAGTTACTGAAAAACAGAGAATTGACTCAGGAAGAATTGAATTATTCTGAAGGCTCCACAGCTAAGGTGGATGTTTCCCCAATCTGTCAAAAGAATGATGAAAAATAGGCTGTCAGACACTACTTGATTTCCACCTAATCATGTACTACAGCAGAAAGATGCTCCAGGGTGTGCATTGCTCTTCTCTGTGTGCACTCACAGGTAGTCTGGGAGATCTGAGAATGAAGGCCAAGTGCTTTCATCCATGCAGGAAGTGCAAATTAGACGGCGATACAGTGCGCACAATCTGGAAGTCAGCTTTTGTAGCACTAGAATAGAAAACTTCCTCATCCTACAACTAAATCACATGCTGGCAAAAGCTTTTTAATATTCCAGTGTCAGTGTTCTCCCAGCAAGGGTTATAATGGGGTCAAAACTGTGGGAGATAGTACTGTAATTGTATGAGAATAATTCACTAAACTATGGACAAATTGCAATATTGACTTCCTTGCTCAATTCACTAATGAGCTGTAATGGCACAATTTTCTATTGTGTGTCTTGAACACATGGCAAAAAATCTGTGTACTCAAGCAAACAGGAGATGTGTTGCCTCAGTGGGCAAATAAGATATCCCTTATCTTCTCTCCCCTTATTTTAGAGACTCTTAGAAGAAACTTTCTATATAATGAATTGTCTATAATGGGGCGGGGGGTGGGGGGAGGGTTCACCCTTCAAATTTTCACTTTATTAATATTTCACTAGCAGGCCAAGCATAGTTCTCATTTATTTAACAAAATGAAACACTACCAAAGGAATTAGCAAACTCTGCAAAGTGCTTGCTCTTTCTTTAATTTTGTGATAGAGACAACCTGTCATCCATCAGCTCAACTTTTCCCAACCACAATCCCACAAATTTCAGTGTGATATAAGAGAGGAAAAGTTTCTTATGATCTGTTTGCATTGCTCATTTCACAGAAAACCTAGGTCACACTTTTCACAACCTGCCCTGGCTGGCTGGGAGCAGGCACTGCTGCAGACACTGTTTTATGCATTAATAGGGAATGGTGATTCAGCTAAACAAGTCTAGTTCTCAGCAGAGATTTTCAGTTCAGCACAATGTCACAGCAAAACAGATAAATGGCTCTGTTTTCAGAGCTGTTCTGCAGCAAATTACATAGTGGCACAAAATTATCCTTTTTGGCCTTTCAATGAGCACCTAAAAATATTCCTGGCTTAGGAAATCCTTAAAAGGCTTTTTGAATAGTCTTTCTTGTCTCCAAGACTTTATCTTTATATTCTATGTGTATATCATTACCTAATGCTTTCAAGAGACTTTTGGTCCGACCGGTGTCAGAGAGAATGTCATATATATCAACTGTATCAACTGTTTATGTATAAAAACTGTCATATATAAGGTATCAACTGAACAATATGAATGATAAAAAACTTTCTTTATGCAGGGAGCGCATTCATGTTCTTGGATTTCTGTTCTGGAAGGCACATAGAAACAGTGATAATTTGCTCAAAATACTTAAATATATGTAACTTTATAAAATCATCTGAATCTCTCAGAAATCATGGCTATGATAAAATGGGGGGGGGGGGGGAAATCGTTTTCAAAAGGGTTGTTGTTTCTTTTTCATTGAGTTGCAAAAGTTTTTGCTCCAACATTATCATAAATGATAAAAAAGTACTGTGAGAATAGGAAAGAATTTTCCAGCATCATAAATATCAACCTTAATTTTCTATTCCTCCTTATTAACCGGGTCATTTGGAGGTTGATATTCCAGAAAACCAACTGACAGTTGTCACAGTGGTTTCCAGGCTTGAACACCCAGGGACATTTTCTATAGGCTGTATATACTTGTGGTGCTGCTGGTGCTGCTGGTGAGGACAGCTTCTGGAGGCTGAAAGTTTTGATCTGACAACTTGAAATTATTTTTCTTTAGATAAATTCTGAAAGATGTTGTCCAGACTGATTAGGAAGTTTCCACCTTTGGCAGCATCCAATGTTTTAATGGACAAGACCCTGGGCCACCTGATTTAATTGGGCCTGTTCCATGCGGAGATTTTATTGAGCGACCTCAAAAACCCTTTTCAATTTTTTTTTTTTTTTCTGTGAGCTAACATCCCTTTTTTTGAGACATGTTGTACTTTTAAAGAGAGACAACTGTGTGAAGCTACAGCTCTCAGCTAAAATCCTGACTCTCCTGAAATCAGTGGAAAATACATCCTGAATGTTCAGGATTTTACCTACCATCATCATGGACAATAATATTGGTGTTCTGTGGCTGAACACTGCAACTTTAAACCAAGATTGTGCACTGCTGCTCTTTGCTGTGATTGGTTGCATTTCTGTTGGATTGCTGTGCAGTCATTTCAGAGCAGGATTAAATTCCTTACTGCCAGAACCAACATCGAAAAAGTAAACAACTGCTTGTTAACATAATCACTCCCTCTTAGAAGTTTTCTTGATTTGGCACAGCAAACTGTTGGAAATCTGTATCTTTGGTGTCTACAGTTGGCTTGCAGTAGCAAAAAGAGATGATGTTTTCAGTCTGTGCAACTGCTGATGACAGCATCCTCCAACATATATGAGGGTTATGGCTCTGCAGTATTTGCAGAACAGCTGCAACTCTGATTTTTCTCTGATTTTCTGATTCTTTCTTGATATGAAAGGAGAAAACATCATCATCCTTCCCCCTTATCCTCTTTTCTAAGTTGAGAATGTAGCCTGAGCAACAGAAGTATGTACATGGAGGAATGCCATGGTGGTTTCAAGAGGTGTCTTGTGTCCTGGAAACTATAGCTTTACACCATGGAGCATTCAAAGAGCATGACTTTTTTCTGACAGAGTTCAACTTCACATATTTGCAAGAGTGTAGGCACTAGTCCCAAATGTTTCACTGAATCAATTTTCATTATTGCTGTTTTCATATGAGCTGCACAGACAGGTGTGAAATGATCTAAGACTCGCTGTAGTGCAGGATGCTATTTCTGTAGCTGGTAGGACTGAACTTTGATAAGGTTTCAGCCCCATCATGGTCTTTGAGTCCAAAATGTGGCTGTTCTTTCTATCCAAACACCTTCTCACTTTAGCTATTTTCTTACAGAGATCTTTAGAATGCTTAGTAAAGCTTTAAAATGTTTGTGTCTCCCTCTGAAACCTGACTGCAAGATAAGAGATGCAAGGTAGTAAGCTATAAAACAGTGGAGGAATAAACTTCTTTAATATATTTGAAAGAACTTGTTAACTTGTTTCTGTTTCAGTCTTCTGGAATATATTGTCTCCATCTAGTATATAAGGATAGACAGTGCTGTCAAAACATAATCATAGCAGAGCTCACTTTCCTTTTTATTTTTTTGAGGCTTAATTAAGAAAATGCAAATACAACTGATACTAGCTTGTTAATTGGCGCACACTGTTTTCATTAAGGTGTGAAATGCTCTTATGGAACAAAAATATGGAATATGTAAAAGATCTGCTTGACATTCACAGACAGATTCACAGCTGTGAGAAGTGCTGGAGAATTTAACTTGGACTGACTCCAAGTGTGAGACGCTTCAGTTTCAAGAAATTTTAAGAGCTTCTAGCCCTCAGTGCCCACAAGAAATATTTTTCACATCTTAAACATATCAGGTAAGGATAAGTTTGAATTCCAGTCCAGTAAAGTTTGAATCCAATACTGTAATTATTTTATTATTACTGATTTGGATTTTTTTTTTCTGAGATATTAGCCACAAAAAACCATTGCCATATTCCTGGGGAAATGTCTTTTATCCAGAATTTATCAGAGAGGAGATAATGTTACAAATTCATACTAAAAAATGATTTATTATGTGAATGTAAGTTATGACCAAGCTCTGTGTAACCCATATTCTAGGAATATTTTTTATGTGTACTCCAGATATGATAATAGGTGAAGAAACAACTGTGAATTTGTGAATCCAAAGAAGAATTTGTGAAACATAAAGTACTAGCAACAGAACTGAACTGATTGTAGAGCAAATTTGAAGCAGGTCTTGGTTAAGTGATGATTAAACAACTTTAGGCATTTAAGTTTCAGACACAGAAACCTCTGTTCAGATCTCTTCTCCTGATTCAACGATAGTTGAAAAGTACAGAGTATCTTGACAAGGGGTTAATCAAGGTCCTGTCTTGCTAAAGATATTGAAACCTGTGTTGGAGTCACCATCTCTGAACTTTGTATAACAGCACAAAACTCTGACATTGAATTATCATTTTCCAGTTTTCATCTGTGGTTATATATAGGCTTGTACTGTGAAGAAGCAGACCAATAATTCACCATGGTTAGGCTTCATTTGCCTTGAGTTGTTTTGACAAGTTGAGCAGCAATCCATAACTACTGGTGTTTTTTTCAAGATCATAACTTATTCTAAAGTCACAGTTTTGTAAAGGACACAAAAGGGTCAAAATAAATCTCTGGCTATAAGGTTGTGAACGGGTAAGAGAACATGCTGCTCAACACCTGGGCATGCTAACATTGCAAACCACTGTTCTTCATTTTTAATGCATCTGCACTATTCAAGCTACAGAGTACATTAATTTGATTATAATTAGCTTATTACAGCACAAGGAAAAAAATCTAAAATAACACTGCTGTTCTGTGAGAATTTTGTGTTTGTAAATATTAGACATTCATGGACTGCTTAGGGACTTGTGGTGAACACTGGAAGTATTTGACAATTACTAATCACATCCAATTTGTTGGGTTTTTTTTTCTTTTTCATTAATGCTTTCCAAAGACAAAGCAAATCTTCATTGTTCTTATATAATAATTATTTTTCATTATTTACCCTGTAAAAAACTCATCAACTCATCTTCCAATTTCTACTCTATTTGTAGTAAAGAAGTAACTGAAATCAGGCAAGCCTAAGAAGGTTAGAAAAGAAGCAGTCCTACCAAGACCAACCAGAGTTAGTTCAGCAGAGTATGTTTCAGAAAGAGATAATATAAGAGTGACTTAAAAATTGAAATAAATCTAGAAATATAAGATGAAAAGAGAGGAGGAGCTTGCAATAGCTTTGCTAGTTAGCACATAGCTAACAGATATTTTTTAGAACAAAGAGGAAAGAAAGATGACAATAATTTGAAGCTGTATGTGGAAAGAAAACGTGGCTCCATGTAAGAAAGCAAAAAACATCTCAAAGGTTGTATTAGAAAGAAGAGTTCAAAAAGTCACATTTTATGATTTAAAAGAGACTAATTTAAGGAACATACCAATTATTCCAATGGAAAAGAAAGCAAACCAAACAAATAAAAAACCAAAATGGAATGCATTTGGAATGGAATCCCTGGAATAGAAAATGCAGAATATGAACTATAAAATATGTAGGACCATAGCAATGCAATACAAAAAAAAAAAAAAATCAATGACATTTCAGCATGATTATTTCGAAACAAGTAGTCAATGCAAGGCTTTTTTCAAAATCCCTAGTTACCTCTCTCTAAATTTTTGCAAGGTGCATTTAAGCTTCCCATCAGCATGGAGGTAGAACACCTTTTCATTCAGTTTTAATGAAATCAAACTTGGACATCTTTCTTCAATTTAAACTGAACTTCACCTTTCTATAATAATTATATATATATATATATACACATCTATACATATACATATACATATACATATACATATACATATACATATACATATACTAGCTATAATGTGAGAAAACTTTGGACAAAAGTAATAAGAAAGGTCAGAGAACATACTAAATCAAAACATTTGTCAGTTCTTACCAAACAGCAATTCTTTAGCTTTATAGAAATTACCAAATCTTTAATTTAACGAATACCTCAGTATACACTTGCTTTTAAACCATGTATGTATAGCAACTGCTCATGTCCCAAAACACAGAAATTGAACCCACATGCAAGGCAAACTAGGTTAGGGAACAAAAGCCTATTTATTTAAACATATAATATTTGGCTGAAGGTGATGAAAGGATATACAGCTGGGCCAATGCTATTTCAGTGGTATCAATAGATACAGAAAAAATTACAAGACCGTGTAAAAAGCTGCATAGTGAAATTGCAAAAAGAACTTCAAAAAAATGTATGTTGGGTCTTCTCTTGCATTACCAGCTGCGCAAATTTCCCAAAGAAAACATAGAAACCAAATCATTTAGGAAAGAAATTTAAAATTCATAGGTGCCTGTACTGGAGGGAATAACACTGCCCTGGTGTGGAAATCACCATGTTGGCTCTGCACTTCTCACAGTTTCTCTGAGTCACTAAAGAGGTAGCTTAGTATTGGGAGTATTGCCAACACCTTTTCGTCTTAAAATAAAAAATCTACTATTTATTGCCATTATTAATATTCTTTTCTGATTATTTATATACAAATTAGATCCATATGTAAATATAGAAGCGTATATTATTAAATACTCCACCTTTTTTTGGCAGTAGTAATTGAGTTTTCAACTCCATAAATGGAAATTATGAAGTAGTACATGAGTGCATTTCAGATAATTAGTTAAATTTTAATAAATTGCCTAAATGCAGATTCATCTCCATGTTCACTACTGAGAAACTTTTTTGTAATGAATAATTTTATCTGGTTGATGACATGTAGGGATTTATTCAACCTTTCAGGGCATGTTGCATATTTCTTCTTTTCTGTTTTCTTCATCAGCGTTGTGCAATATTTAGAAATTTCTTGAAATTAGGTGAAAAGTGTATCAGCTCACACAAAGGGACTAGACTGTTTTCATTGATCTCTCCTGCTAGACAGGATTGTGTAGGGTTGCTGAGAAAGATCTTAGATTCCTTTAGCAAATATCTCTGGTTCATTGCACTAAATGAAAGGTGAAAACATGAGAAAATTTAGGGTGGGCTTAGTAGTCAAGCTACAAAAAGAATTTAGGTTGTGGCTCGTGGTGGAATGACTGAGTCTCTCCCAGATGCAAAGGCTGGAACATGGATCTTGGGCACAGACACAGCCATCACTGAATACTCTTTTTAAGGCACATTCACACAACTTAACTTGCCAACTGTAAGCCCAAATGCATATGCTGCTTCTTAAATACAGAATACCATTGAACAGTGTCTCCAGAAGAGAGAATTTTTACTGATTTAGAGGTTGGACTTCAACTAACTTAACCTTAATTTGCCAACCTTGCCAGTTAAATACATGGAGGAAAAATGTTTTAAATCCTTCTTTTTCATTTTCTCGGTTTTCAGAGATTTATAAAATGCTCTGAGCAGGTAATTTTCTCCACTCAGGATTTAAAGGTCTTAATCCTCTCTTCAAGGCATTTATATCAAAATGTGTGGGTGACTGGTAGGCTAAAATAGTGACTGTGTACCTTTTACTAGTTTTATATTTTTGCAATTTGCACAAGTGTAGGATACAGAGTGCATGGTACTGGAATAGACCAAGCACTAAAACTGATCTAGAGCTAAAACATGTGATTTTCTCTGAAGCCAGGGATGCCTGCAAGACATCATTTTTTCTCTCTGATCTCTCGTTCAACCTGTGTATGGAAGATCTTGCTACTGCTTGTTATATAAAGGTTCTATGCAAGACCAGCAGCCTCTGCTATGGCAAATATCTTTGTTTGCAACACAAAGCTAGCAGTTGGCAATGGATGGAACTGAGAGCTAGCCAAGAGCTTTCAAAAGGCTTTTTCCTGGATTAAATTCTTGGCTTTGTTTCCACCAGCTATGGCAGCAGTTCATGCACATGATGTTCTGAGCCCAGTTAGGCATTGACTGATATTAATTCACCCACTGTCAGTGCTGAATGACAGAAGGGATTGAATTTTTTGAGTCGCAAACTTTTCTGACCCTCATCCTACATAATATTTTACATTGTTGAGCATAAACCCACAGAAAGGCACACTAACTTCAATATAAAGATATATTTCCCTAAATTAAACTTGTGCTTAAGTTTTATTCCTCAAATGCTCCTTCTCCTTCATGATCAAGTTAAAAATCCAAGGTGTAGGAGGCATGTAGAAGGCAAGACTCTTACCATAAATGTGTAAACTGACTTGTTTAGACAATAAAAAATAAAACACACAGCCCAAAGGATATGCCTTTCAGTGTTGCATTTTAAACTTGTGTGATGTCCCATAAGAAGCTACATCAGTGCAATAGCCTGTTATATCCAAAGATCCCAAAGTGATGGAGAAATTTATCCCTCACAAGATTCCACTAGACTTACCTCAAAGGTGGGGAAACTAAAACACAATTAAACAACCTGCCTAGCATTATATAGTAAATTAAATGCAAGGACAGAACTCCTTGCTTTTAATCCTACAGTTAATGCAAAGAGGGCCTCTTATTTTGTTGCAACAACCCCATGGATTTCAATTTTCTTTTTTTCCCCCTTCCCCTTTTTAGTTGTATTTGGGGTGTTTTAGGATTCAATTTAAAGCCAGCACCTGAAAATTAATGGAAGACAAGCAAATTTCAACCAGAAAAATATAAAATTATTATTAGTATTATTATTATTATTAGTATTAGTATTTCTGTTCCTTCAGGCCCCTTCCAAATGGGGCCATTTTAAGAATTATCTCCAATTCTTAGCCAAAAGAGTGGAAAGAGTGGGTGGAAAGAGTTTCTGCAGTACACAGTAATATCTCTTCTTTGGTTTATATCTCAAGTTTATGGAAGTGTGATTTCAATTTTCCATTTAAAAACCAGACCAAGAAGTTTTGCCACATCTATTCCTCTCCCTCAAACATTTCACTTGTGGGCAGGCTGTGAGTTGTGTCTATTGCCAGTGCCTGCAGTGTGCATGCCTTTGATCCCCACAGTGAGCTTGGCAACACCTCACACTGCACCTCACCTGCTCTGTCCTAGTGTCCACACCAAGACCCATCCCATGGGGCACATGGACAAACAGCTGCCCCATGAGGACAGCAGGAATCTGACATTTTTATTAACATCCTTCTCACTAGGCTTAAAAATACGTAAAATTGAGTAAAAACAATTAATGGAACAAAAGTGTAACCAGAGTTGCAAGGAGAAAAAAGAACAAAATGTTTTCTGGAACCTTTTTTTTTAAAATTAATGCTGCCAGCAGTGGAAATGTCAAGTCTTCCTTTCCTGTAATAGGTAAGAATTGCTGAACATGCTAGGGAAATGAAAAGAGAGCTCAGGGGCTGTTGCATTACTGACAATGTTTGCCATACTACTTTGGTAAGAGAAAAGGATTTCAAAGACCTTGAGGACTGGCATGAAGGGGAGAAAGAAAGAAAGGAAAAAAGGCAGGGCAATTTGTCCCATTGACAAGACACTGCGAAATGTCACAAGCAGAATCAAAAGAGGGATTTTCTTTCTCTGTGACAGGACAGAAAAAAAAGCAATTTGTTCCTGGAGAGTGAAGAGCTGTAAAGGGGTGTACAAAAGAATACCTGCTCTTAGAAAGCACTTGACAAAATAACGTTGCACTTGTGTGAAGGAATACCTCTGTAGCCAACAGGCTGCACATATCTCAGCATGGAAAGACATGGACTTTCACAGAATGTCTGAGGTTGGAAAGTGCTTCTGCAGATCACCCTGTCCAGCTCCTTTGTTCAAGGAGTGCTGCCCGGTGCCTGTTGCCCAGTACAATTTGTGAATATTCATTTAAAAAAAATAAGAATACATGGGGTCCCATGATGAGGTCTCCTGTTCTAATAACAGCAGTTTAGTGACAGGTAGACAAAATTCCTGGAGAAGAATTATCCTATGTACTTGCATGAAACCAGTCACTCAAAAAGCATTCAAAAGGCATGCATTTAACAAACAGAATTATTCCTGCATGTTTTAGTCATTTGTGTTCTGAAATTTTGTGGTTTAATTTATTTATTCATTTACAGCAGAGGACCCATCCAACTGAAGGAAAGGGAGCTTTCATACCTGTGGCTACAAGTGATAAGAAGTGAGTTTAGAGATGTATCTGATGATAATACTTGAGCTGATTTATGCGTGTGCTGCAGAGTGATGCATCTCATCTTCATCTCCATTATTACATGCTCCATGGCTATTGACCATGATTTGTTGGTGTTTGAGAGGTATGCTTTACTCCCAGCAGGACAATGCCAACAAAAAGTGAACTAGCAACACAACACTGAAAACCCTCTTAATGGTCATACATAATGTATTCTGTAGTAATCCCATGTGTTTGCTACTAAATGGCTTCACCTTTTGCCAAAATTCTGATCTTTTGGGGGACTGAAGATGGTGACAAAGAGAATGCAAAGGAGGACAGGATCATGGCACTTGTCTCCACCCTTGTTCTCGGTGGAATAACCAGATTTATACTAACCTAGCTGCTGGCTTTTTTGGACTTCACAGTGAGCTCTGTCTGGCTCACATCACAAGCCCACTGATACGGTTGCTTATATGGAACAGACACACGTGAATGAAACCACAAGCCCATGACTGGACTTTCCCTTCAGAGACTTACAACAGGCAACATCCTCAGCAAGCTGGTGGATGCACTCACAAATGCCATATAAAAGTAATGTCTTGGTACTGGGAATGTCACTTCTTGTGTACCCACCTAGAGACAACTCTTAAGAGGACCTTATTTAATTGACTTCAAGGGCAGTGCCCCCTGTCCTGGAATGTTGTTCAGCACATTGGGCTTTCTCCAATATCCAAATCTCAGTTTTCTCATGGCCCATTTGTCCCAGTTGCACCACTTACCAGTAACTGAGTTTGTGTCAAAATTGTGAGGCTTATCTGTTCTCTGAAGGAAGCTAAAGCATCTTGTTTCAAATGCCAGACCAAGATATGATTAGACTATTTGTTTTTAACTGCTTACTTTTTAACTGTTCTTTTGGGGGAAAACACACAAGTTAAAACACTAAAATTAAAATTTAAGAAGCCTGTGATCTAAGGTGTAGTAGAAATTATTTATTAGGTTAAATCATTGCAATTATTATATATTTCTTCTTCAGTTTTTGCTGAACATTGAAAAACATAATTTTCAATATAGACAATGGAAACAAATAATGTAAACAGTGTGGACAACGCAAACATACAAAAAAGGACTGTATGAGTATTTTTTTTTTTGGATATCTATTTGTCATGATTTAAACCCAGCCAGCAACTCAGCACCACACAACCTCACTCTCTCTACATTAGGATGTGAGACAGAATCAGAAGGATTAAAGTGGGAAAACTCATGGCTGATGGTAAAGCAAAAGCCATGAATTCAGGAATTCATGCACCACTTCCCATGGGCAGACAGGTACTCAGCCATTCCCAGGAGAGCAGGGCCCCATCACACACACTGGTGACTTGGGAAGACAAACATCATGACTCCAAACATCCCCTTCTCGCTCCTTCCTGCCCTCCCTTTATATACTGAATATGATGCTATATGGTCTGGGATATCTCTTTATTTATTATTTGGGGTCAGCTGTCCCAGTTGTGTCCCCTCCCAACTCCTTGTGCATTCCCAGCCTGAATTAGCAATGCTGTTTCTAGCACAGATCCACAACACAACCTCATACAAGCTGTTGTGAAGAAAATTGACCCTGTTCCAATGAAAGCCATCACTATTTCAACCCAGTGGGCCTTGAGTTTTCTGGATCTCAACCAAGATGACTTGTGGAATTTACAGGTTACAAAAGTCTGCCACTTATCTGCTTAATAAAAATATTTTCTTCAACAAAACCATTTTCTTCTGCTAGAAAGCAGCAAAACAGCTATTGAGACATGGTCTAAACTTTGAGCAAATAAGTCTTACTAGCAAGAAAGCATTACTAGTTTTTAGAGTTGATTTTCTGAAGAAAATCAAGAGTTAGGAAGAAGAATTGATTGGGAAAAAAAAAAGGAGAAAAGGAGTAACTCACATGGCTAGTAGCATATTATGAAAACAAACTTCTCCTATTCTGATATTGTATTGTCCCATGGCCTGAGTGAAGCTGAGTGAAGCTGCAGAATAGTGGCTGCTTGTAACTCACTGAAGTAGTACTCCTCCTCAAGAAACCACAAACAGAGTATTTAATTTTTGTCTCTGTTGCTTCTTGCATCTGTTTATTGTTCCATTGTACTCTGTCCAAGACATATTCATGTGAGTTTTATGAGACCTGTTGAACAGTGTGTGGAAGATGAGAACACTGACCTTGGCTCATGGGTCTCATCTTCTGGCTTTGTCAAAAGGTCACTTCAGTAACTCAGGCAACTTGCAGAACTAGGCCACACACACATCACAGGGACTTGCTAGATCTTTAATAAAAACATTTCCTGAGCTGTACTATGAAGGGAGATATTCTGCTAGAGGGGAAAACAGAGTGCTTGAAATAGCGCTCTGATGTGACTTATGACGATATTGAAGTGCACTTACTGTTGAATGTGATACATGTAAGTCAGGATCCATATGGACTACTCATCTATTGCAGTACTTTAAGCTGTAGTAATTTTATATCCAACGTGTCCTTTTAAAAATACATATGGTAGAAGTCATGTGTTCATGAAAAGGATTTAAAGCTTTTATTTGATTCAAAGGTTGCATGGATTTTAAATCATAGGCTAGCTTTTTTAATTACACTGATGTATGAGAAAATGACAGACATTTGTAGAGAATCAAAGCCATCACTTATCTGTGTTTTCAGATTCTAGATTCAAAGACAGTGAAGCCTGTGTTTAGACTGTAGTCTAATTCTTTCAAAAATTTTGACATTGGAGATTGTTTGCAAGATGGATTAAGACACTTGGTCTACCAACAGTCGTTACTGGAATTTATAGTTTCCACAGCCTTGTTCAGATTGTCATAAACAAGGAAAATGAAGTAAGTCTATTTTGGGGCAAAGATCTGTAAAAGACTGAAATGCAGAAAGACTTAAAAATAATGTGCTCTGCAGTTTATATTAGACTGAGTTTATCATTCAATTTGATTTGAGTAGTTAATCCACTGAAATGATAAGTCAGAGAAATTGTGAGTCAGGGAGGAAACCAAGATCCATTTCCTTATAATAATGACTCTCCTATAATCCTTTTACCATTTTTCTCTTCCCTGCCCTCTTCTATGATGAAAGATACAAATAAAAGTATAATATATGGTAAATTATAAAACACAGCTCTAGATTTTATCCTAAACACTCTCCAGCCATCTTAAATTTAACAGGAAAAAGGGGTTTGAAGTGCAGGAGATGTAAGTTAACTGATCCCATGCGGAGAACACAGGATGTATCTGTCATTGTTTTCATTTGTGAATTGGGACTTAATCGCCAGATTTTGGCATTGGGGATGGGGGCTACAGGAGTGCCTTCTGTGAGAAGCTGCCGGAAGCTTTCCCAATGTGTGACAGAGTAAATGCCAGATGGTTCCAAGAGACCCACTGCTGGCCAAGGCTGAGCCCATCAGTGATAGTGGCAGCATCTCTGGGAAAGCATAGTTAAGGGGAAAGAATTCACAGCACAGGAGCAAATTGCAGTCAAAGATGAGATGAGTGAGAATATGTGAGAGCAACAGCTCTGCAGATCAGTGAAGGAGGGGAAGGAGTCCTCTGGGATCTGGGGCAGAGATTCCCCTGCAGCCCTTGCTGTAGACCATGGTGAGACAGCTGTGCTCCTGCAGCCCGTGGAGGTCCATGGGGCACCAGAGATCCACCTGCTGCCTGTGGAGGACCATGCCAGAGAAGGATGCCCAAAGGGTCTGTGATGCTGTGCTAAGCCCATGCCACACCAGGCTCTTGGCAGGACCTGTGGCCTGATGGAGTGGGGAGTCCACACTCTCAGGACCGGTGATCCTATGGCAGACCCACGCTGGAGCAGTCTGTCCCCTGTGGAAGGGAGCTACACTAGAGCAATTCATGAGGAACCACAGCCTGTGGGGAGAGCTAACAAAGGAGAAAGGGCTAACACAGGAGAAGTTCATGGAGGACTGTCTCCCATGGGAGGGACCCCACAATGGAACAGGGGAAGTGTGAGGAGTTGTCCCCATGAGAAAGAAGGAGCAGCAGAGACAAGGTGTGTGAACTGACCCCAACGCCCATTCCCCATCCTCCTGTGCAGCTTGGGAGGAGGAGGCAGAGAATTTTGGAGTGAATTTGAGGCCATGTCACAATCCAGCAAAGGCTGATTTATTTATCAATTTACTAATCCCACCATGGAAGCAGCATAGCCCATAAGCAACAAACTTTTGGCTCTAGAATAGGATTCATTCGACCAATACCAACGAGGGCTCTTGTCATAAAATTTTGCAGTCTGTGCTCATCTGCTTTTAAGGCTAAACTTTAACCATAATCTCAGGATCATTGTGTAATTTGGGAATAATGAAACATGAGTTGCAACAACTCAGCAAAATATGTGCCAGTGGGATTCTAAACTAGGTCAGCAGAAGTATTTATTTGTGTGAAACAGAATAAAAGAAGAAGAAGAATCCTATAGTAAACATCTAAAATGGAATATAGGGAAAAAAAGAAACCCTATGTTACTTGTCAGCTCTGACAATGTGTGGTTGAGCAAAGGCATTTCTAAAGCTGTAAATCTCCTTGCCTAGTATTTGACAGGTTTGTGAAGGGTAGTTAAGGACTAAGTCCATCTGAAAGCAAGGAGTTAAGTCAAAAGCATCGGATTTTTTGCACTCTAGCTTCTTTCAGCTAATGCAGCTCAAACAACTGATTCAAATAGCAAACAGAATTCTTTGACACGCAGTCACTGGTGTGATCATAATCCAGCAGAAATAACAAATCAATCATAAATTTTACCTGCAGTTATTTAGAACATCTAGCAAATGTATCATTAAGTGTATATTTATGAAACCAATTTTAACCCTACCCTTGACATCAAAAATTGTTTCTGTTTTAGGTATTCCAAGGTGCAGCTTTCTGAAACATGGAACTTAGAAAAGCTGTTACCTTATCTGTAGATAACTATATGGGAACAAGCGTGTTACTAGAGACAGGAAGAAAAATGCAAACCTTGCAAAATTCTTTTCTTTTACATATCCATGTATCAACCTGCTGCTCTTTAAGGGCAGGAATGCTGAAGTTTAAGTTTAGCAGCTTTTTCATGCCTTGTATCATCTAAGTGAAGCTTGCAAACATGGTCACTGACTTGTATTGAAATGACCTTAAGAGAACGACAAAAGCAGCACTCTTGCAATTGATTAAATGTGAAACACCAATTTCTGCTGCTGCATCTTTCTTTGAAGGACAGTAGTTGTCCCTCATCAATCTTTCATTAAAATATTAATCCTTTATTATAAGGGTAATGCCCTTTAATTTGGATGAAGAACAATGGCTTTTGACAAAAAAGTTTTTATACCTGGTTAAACAGAATGCACAAAGTAGTGCACTTAGTAACTCCTCGACTCAGCCATTGTGGATCTTTTAATGTTGTTAATATCAATGTTGGTTTGTTTTAAGCATCAGAGGAAATCAGCAGCTCAGTGAAATTTAAAAATTTTTACTAGCTCCATGGTGGCACAGAAAAAGTCTGATTAGCTCTTGCCATGATAAAACTAATTAATACTCTGCAGTTTCATCCAACTACTGGTGCTAACTATGTGTAAAAACAAAATCTACTTTATTGCATAAAACCAGTATTTTAAGTCTATCTTGTACACTTTATATAACTTTTAATTTCAATGCATGCACGTGAACTTTGCCTTCTGATCTGAAATCAGTGCCACTGAATGATTCATCAAAACTCTGGCAAATATTGCAAGACTCTTGTCCTGAGCAACCATAGGACAGAAGGATAATACAGGCCACAGGTGTTCTGAATATTTCTGGTTTCTGCTGATCTGTTTTTCTGTGGGTTTTTTTTTCTGGTCTTTCTGTCGTCATTATGTGAAATCTTTGTTTTCCCCTGCAGCCAGAATGAGTGTCTGACTCTGCAACCTGCCTGGAGGTTCATGACCTCATGTTCCTCTCTCTTCCAACTTACCTGGCACAGCAAGTTTCTTGCTTCTTTGATAAAGGGATGAACAATTTATTCTCTATGCTTACCTCTCAGAGTGCACTTTTCTTTCATAGTCATCTTTCATAGACCCCTAAGAGATAGCCCAAGAAACTTCAATCATACATTGAATAAACAGAGTACTAGATGTTCTTAGGCAAAAAAAAAAAAACCAAAAAATCAAACAAACAAACAAAAAAAAAAGTAGGAAAAAAAGAGAATTGCAGTGTTTCAGTAATTCAGTAAGTTTGCTTTCCTTCTGCTTGATGTGGCATTAACACGAGTTACATGCTTCCTATTATTATTATTTATTGATTCAGGCAACTCCTGCACACTCAACAGAAAATACAGGGAAGCCAAACAGTCCTGTATTATCCATTTAGTATATTATCCATTTATTGCTAAGGGAAATAAATCACATTTTAAATTTTGCCAAAAGGAAAGATTTGCAACAAATCTGACCTATGGTATTGCTGCATAATATTTTGGATTTGGTTTTCAAATTTTGAAGTGCATATTTAATAAATATATTTCATGTTGTTACATTTGTCAGTTAGAGTTGAATTGGTATGTATGAAATAATTATATTTCTGGTCACAATGGATATTGTGCATGTCTCCTAAGATTTTTAAAAATAAACCCTTCAATTAAAATTGTCAGATTTCCAAAACAAATTTTTAAATGTATGCCTTGTTTAAAATGCATGGGTTCCTATCCAGCCATCATTTTGATATGGAAATGAGGACAGAATTTGCATAATGTTCTCGCATTAGAAACAGAAAAGTAGAGTATTGGAAGCATCCAAATATTTTTCATAGATGAAAACTCCCTTTTGCAAGTACAGGAAAAGAAGGGTAAATGAACCTTCCAAATAGTTTATAATTTTTTCTATCCATATAAATTTGAGCAAGCATTGCTCCTTTTCAGGCAGCAAATAACAGGAATTTTTACTATACTTCATGCTAAATTGATACTGTGATTTCAGACATATTTGGGTAGTTTCCATTAGTTCTGTTGTCACTAAGGGACTGAAAAGTGAGACACATACTTCTTTTGAGACGTGTTTTATTAAAGCAGCTGTGTTAACTGAGAGATGTGAAAATCACAGCCATCTCTGACAAGATATTACATTTTGGAGCTCTTGTCTCATTGAGATGGCTATTCAGAAAAATATTATGAGTATTTAATAGCAATAATGACACTAGTCCTGTTAGTTGAATGCAGCACATGCTCCACCTTTTTTTATGCCTCACTATCCTCATTAAATAATAGGATAATTACTTTACATTTAAATTTCTAAGTGAAAAAATACTCTTTAAAATTACACAGAAACACTAAATCCATGATACTAACCTGTCAAGGAACTAGAAGTAAGCAGTAAGACTGATGATTTTTTTTTATTTACTTTCACAAAAATTACATTGAAAGGCAAAACTTATTTGTAAAACATCACTCATGTATTAACTATGAGACTCTGACCATGACAAATGATGTACTACACACAACATCTACACTGAGTAAGTGTGAGTGTTCCTAGCTCTTTAAACACCAATTTTTCAATTCTTAAGTGTCAGGTTTCTGGCAAAGTGCAGGAAAGTTGTGTTGCTTTGACAAGCCAAGTCCCTTATGCCACCACTAGGTTCATTGTTTCAGCAGAAGTTTTGCAGCACTTGTGCCAAATCTTAAACATAATGCTGCAAATTCCTCTTAAGTGTCCCACCACTGAAATAAACAACCAAATAAAACCAGTAAGAAGCTCTGCCAAGCTGATGCAAAATTTAAACCCTTCAAATCAAAGCTGTATGCTTGCACACCAGTGTGAACTGGTGTATTTCCCAAGATATGGCAGAAAAAAATAGTGAACATGCAAAATTTTGCAAAGTAGCATGGCACAACACAAATGCCTGAAAGAATTAAAAGCAGATATCTGCTTTGTTGTCATGTCCTAGGGATGTGGCACCTTTCAGCAGATGGTGCTACATGAATATATTTAGCATTACTCTTTGTTCCTGCATTAATATTTCCAGTACAGTGATTTGTCCCCTAATAATGGGAAAATTTTGCACATGTACAACAATGAATGAAAAAATTTAATATATTATTGACTATTGAATATATATATTGACAATATATATTTGACTGTTGCAATGGTAGGAATATACATTAATTGGACAAGGTTGTGGTATAATCAAGCATCCTGAGGTGGCTGGTACAAGAGGGCCATACCTGCAATACTAAGCTAAAGTCTGTTCACAGTACATCACTCAAAATAACCATGGACATTAGGGTCATTGCTTTCCTGCAAATATATTAGGACACAAATTTTGAGTTCTTGGGAACCACATATACCTATAGCTACACTGGAAGCTGCATTCTAAAAGCATGTAAAGGCAGAGAATTCTGCTGCTGGGATGTTAAATCAATGAAACCATTAACTTTTATCTACAGTTGGTCTAAGTTTGCAACAAAGTGGTGTACACAGTCTTCTGAAACTTTTTCTTCTCTTGTACAGTTCCCTAAGCAAATGATTCTAAATTAAATAGTTTGACCTTTGTTAAGGATTTCTTATACAATATATATTTTAAAATGTTTACAAAAAATTATAGACTCAAATGTTTTAGAGGGATCAGTATACTTCTTGCAAAATTGTCATCTTAATGGCATCTTGCAATTAATTATCTGAAATTATCTTGCAAGAATTGATTGAAATTCAGGAAAGTAAATTCAGGACAGCAGTTCTAAAGAGAAATAGTTAATTATGCACATTCATGATGGGTCCCAACAGGTTCTTAAGTAAGGGAGCAATCCTCATTGCATTTATATATAACCCATAATATGTATGAAACAAACTCTTTTTGCTGTTGATAAAGTTTTAGCTATATTGCAAATGAACATATATATATAATTTTATATAAATATAAATATATAAATATATATAAAAATTATATATAAAATTATCGGGGAACTTGAGATTGCTTTGATGGGATTATTCAGAAGTCCGACAAATTTAAAATAATTCTAAAAACATAGAAATTCTAAAACTATTTCATTAACAATACTAACAGTTTATTTTACTTATTAAATTACTAGTAGCAATATTAACTAATATTAACACTTCATTCTTTTATGATATTGCTGCTCTTCTCTACCTATATAAAACTGCTAATCCTTAACACCTATACCGCATGTGAGCTGCAAGTGTACAGCACCAAGGTGCTGATGCTGCACATTTAGCAGAGAGAGGCCATGGATCTGGGGGGTTCTTGATCTCCAGGCTTATTTGCAGAGTCTGCCTCTTTTATTTTTACTCGTTGTTTTGCAACATTCACTGCTTGGGTCACTGCATAAACATTTTCCAGTGCCTGCTGTGTGAAGTGCACAGATCTCTGTTTTTTGGGTTAGTGGTCAAATTGCCCACACTCTTCAGTAAAAGGCACATACTTTGTGTTTAGGGATGTCAGCACAATGTCACAAAATATTTACATTATTTTTGTACATGTAGATTTCAATTCAAGACAAGCTAATATTATTGTATCCTAATTAATATTTTTTCTGTAATTTACATCACAAGTCTTTTCTTTGATCACAGCCAGAAATACCTGTCTGGTTTGGGGCATGAAATTTAAAAAGATACGTGGGTATATCAAAAAAAATCCAGAAAAGAACAGTGAAAATTATTCGAGATTTAGGAAACTTGGTAAATGAAAAAACTTGGGCAAAACTGGGATTTTTTATCCTATGATTTTATCTTTTTTCCTTCATACAGCCTCTCTGAGTATTATTAAGCATGCACAGAGCACTTGCTAGCACCCAGCCTGGCACCACAGCAGCATGATGCCATGGGTACTGCTGCAGAAAGCACCCTGTACAGGATTTATAGCAGACATAAAGTTTATAGGCTAAAGTCTATCTGTCACACAAACACAGATGTGTCTGTGACAGCTGGGCCAGAGGATGAAATTGTGAAAATTAGGAGAACGTAGGATATCCTGAAATCCCAGCTGCTGTGAGATTTCCCTTGTGGTTTGACTGACATCACTATAACCATGTGCTTGAACTCTCCTTTCCGTGATGAAGTTGAAGTTCACATTGAAAAATAGAAGTTAAAAATTTATCTTCTGTGAAAAAAATAATTTTCAGCAAACAAGTTACAGAACTCTTGCAGACTTTCAAGAGTGTAGCCCTCAGTGTGAATATTGCTGACCGTTCTCTTGTTTGGAGGGGTGGAGATGTGTCAAGAGAATCTCAGCAGAGTGAAGGCCACCCAGGAGATACTAACAAGGCCTTTGTAAGCTTATGGCTATTTATTTCATGTTTTCTCCTGTATAAAAAAGCAAGCATTCTCAATTTGTTAATATTGTTTTAAGAATAAATAGCTTGCTGTGTTTTTGCATGGTAAGATCCTGCAGTCCTAAGCCTCTGCTGTGTTCTGTGCATCACCTATGCCCACATCACCTGCCCTGATGGGATTTGCTTAAAAGAAACCAAACTAAATAAGCATTAAAATTTGCAAATTTTTTCTACCAATTATAAGCATGCATTAAGTTTCTGGGTTGAAAAACCTCCATCACTGGGGTCTATGACCCTGGATTTTCTAGATGTCTGTAAGGACAGGGGAAGAAACCCTTCCCAGCACAAAAATCAATATCATTGTTCATGATGAGCAAGTATTTCTATGTCTGTCTTCTTACAGTTCTATCTTTATAATCCACAGGGTGTCAGTGTGACTTCCGTGCTCTTATGTGGGGATAAAACTTGATTTATAATCTTTAAACTATGATATAAATTAGTTTTGGTGATAGCTTTCTTTCCTACTCCTTCTTCTGTAGGAAGTGGCTGAGTAGTTTTTAAAGAAGACAATTTGAGAATATTGTCTTTTTGTACATCACCTGGCCAGCTCTTCTTTTTTTTTTTTTTTTTTTAATTTAAAAAACAGTTTTTACGTGCTGCTAAATCACACAAGCCTTCTCTTTTTGGAAATGTGGCTTATCCCAAAGATAGCCTGCAGCTTACAGATTATAGTCCTACATAGACCTAATATTATTTTTCAAGAGACTGAAATAAAAAAAAATGCCATTTACATTCTATCCTCATACAGGACAGATGTAGGATCCTCATAGAGGATAAGCACATTAGATGGGAAAGGCTAGACTTTGCCCTGTAAATTTAATGTCTGTTATAAACTACTTACAGATCCTTGTTGGGTATACATGAATGGCAGCAGCTGTTGGATTGTCCTGTACATCTACCAAAGCAATATGGAGCACTGAGAATTTATTTAGTTTTAATCGTAGAATCATTGAATGGTTTGGGTTGGAAGGGACCTTAAGGATCATCTGGTTCCAGCCCTCCTCCCATGTAAGGGGACACCTTCCACCAGACCACGTTGCTCAAAGCTCTATCCTGCCTGGCCTTGAATACATTTACACAATTTGCAATATTAATCTAAAGTTTTCACCTCAGAAATCATTGCAGTCGATGGAAATGCAACCATCAAAATAATGAAACCTGTGTAACTAATACATATAGCCTGACCTTGCTTTCCAAAAGAGGGCTTTAGAAGCCTTTGCCATGTAAGAATATGTAAAAAAAAAAAAAGTCATCTATTAGGAATATAAATATTTTCCATTCTTCCACTCTGTGTTAGAAAATCTGACACTAAGAGGTGAAATGCAGTTATTGCTGAAAAGCAGTTATCCTACACTCATTTTAAAAAAGAACATTTCTGCAGACTTTGTTCCTTTGTCCATTGTGATTTTCTTTCTCTGTCAGTTTTCTGTTGCTAATTTTTCCCCTTTCATTTGTCTGTGGATTTCATCTCTGCAATATTGCAACTTTTTCTGATCTTCATCCTCAGTTGAGCAGAGGGGATTTTTTAATTTGTTTGTTTTTCCATTGTGGCTATTTTATATTCTATGTTTTAAAAATTATTTTTAAGAAAGACTCATGCTTAAAAGCAAGGTCTACACCAAGTGCACTAAGTACATTTTTATATACTATTTTATGCCCTCTCTTGGCAGTTAAAGTCAATTCTGAATTGCTTTAGCAAGAACTATAAAAATGTAAATTGCTAAGATCTGATTTGGTCTTATTGCCTGAGCTGAGTTCTAACAGCTAAATCTAGAATATATAGCTGCTGAAGCTTATTAATACAGGATAATTTACATATTCAGAAGGATCCTGTTGTAGTCTGCTCTTCTCAGTTAATATAGGATGAATGAGAAAAAGCTCCAGAGGGCATCTAAACAAGGTTCTGAATTTGAAAATTTTGCCTTAATTTAAAATTTAGAATTCCTTTAGAATTATATCAGTTTATAAGGTCTCATTCTTCCTTTTTTATTTTTTAAGGGGGTTTCAAATAATGAAATATATTATTTTATTTCATGTGGATTGCAATTTTAGAAAAAAAAATTATTAAAAGAAACCTAAAGCTATTGTTTTGTCTTTGATCCGTAATGATCCAAATCAAATGTAATAAAATTTTCCAATCATATCTCTGTGATTTCACAAGGGCAAGGTATATGTGTACCAAAAGGAATTTTTTAAAATTATTCCAGTTTATGCCGCAATATAGCAAAGTAGAGAAAACTGCGGATTTTTCCCTGTACTAACTGTTTGATATTAGATACTGATCCAGCCAGTCACGTGTGTACTCTGCACATGGATAAACCTTCAGCAAAAGGAATTTGCTAGAACACATAAAAAAGATAAGAATGTTTATATATTTCACATACTGTATGTAGTAGTTGTGCAAGTAGTGATATTTACTTCATAAGTGGACATTCTTTTAATTTAAATAGGCTAGTTAAACCCCATCATTTTTCAGTAGAAGCAGCTCATCAGTAATAATCTGATTGATTTCAAATGAGAAGATAGACTCTGCAAAAACCTCAAGATGTTAAACAAATTTCATGGTCCAATAAATATAAATTTGACAGATGGAACTTGCTGGCATGGGATCTTTTCAATCTTATGATTCAAAACAGACCAGACATTTGTGTAGATGTTATCTTCAGACCAGCTACCTAGAATGGAATTGACAAACAGCGAAATCCCATAAACTGTTTGCCAGCTGCTGTCAATTGTATGGTTTGGTATTCTTGGATATCTGTGGGTAGTACAGCCAGCAGGCAGAGCTGCGTGGAGCTAATCTGGTACTGCCCAGCTCACAGGTCACATCAAGTGATTCCAGACTGCCAGTTCACAGGTCACATGAAACAATTCCAGTCTGCCCAGCTCACAGGTCACATCAAACAATTCCAGACTGCCCAGCTCAATGGTCACATCAAACAATTCCAGACTGCCCAGCTCAATGGTCACATCAAACAATTCCAGTGCCAGGCTCACACCTTCAGCAGAGCTGCCCCACATCATTCAGAGACATCACTTCTAAAGACTTTGGTCAAGAACACATCAGACCTCTAGGTATTCTCAAGAAGAGAGAAACAGATTGTTAGTAGGGAGAATGTACTTCCATTTAAACCATTTGGTGATTTTTGCACTCCTTTCTTTATATAAACCTAACTTTCACCATAATAATTGTTCAGTGAACTTCAAATGAAGTGAATGACTGCAAGTGTGATGAAGTTGCAGTTTACAATCTAAATTCTGTGAATACTGCTCTGGGTATAGAAATTTTGGTGTAAGAAGAGAATATATGATGGGAATTTATCCTGAGGAAATGTGTTGCCAGTGCACAAACATGCACAGAATTTAAGCTAAGCCATTGGTATATATGTTATTAAAAAAATGAGAGAGATGTGAAGTCTAGTAAAGCCATGGACGTTTAGATTTGCCAAGATTTAAAAAAAAATACTTGCAAAACACTGTAGAACGAGTAGTTCTAATATTATTGGCATAATTTATTATTCTCATTATATTATCATTGAAGAGAATTCTGGCTAATATACCCTGAAATTTTTCTAGAAAGCCACTATAATCTCTTCCAGACTGGCACTGAAACTGCACAAGCAATTCACACTTAGAAAAGCAGGGATCTACATTAAAATGTTCGGCAAATTTACATGAAATTTTAAATTACTTTAAGAAGGGGTAATATAATAATTAATTTTTATACAGAAAACTTCAAATAATAAATTATTCTTCCTCTTAATTCACGTTTATACAGTTTATTCATTTTATCATACCTCTAATATTCCATAAAGCTATCTGTTGGCTGCTCAGAAAATTGATATAGCAGTAGCAAAAAGCCAATAGTGATAATGTATAGCATTTCTTTTATATATTGCCCCCCCACTCTGTGGGTATGTCATCATTTCTACAGATCCATTAGCTGGTATCAGGTAACATATTTGGCTCTGTAAATTGCACCAAAGGAGTCTTCTGTTACGCCCTCAAATTTTTGTTTATAGGGAAGCAAGCAATCACAGACTTTGCCAGAGCCACAGAAAAACTTTGGCACCCCACAAGTCACTCAGAAAAATGCATATCCCCGGCAATAAAATCACAGCAGGTACTTCAACTTGACCACGCTGATTCCCACAAAGAGCCAGCATTTGTGACTCAGATTAAAAAACCACACTTGGCACAACTGTGTTTAGGTAGAGGAGCATTCTTTGCTAGTAGAGTTTATGATATCTTGGTTATATCTCATTCTGACACTTTAATTAGAAAGTTAGACTTAATGCTTTTATCTTTTCTGTTCTGTGATAAATGCAAGCAGTAGTTTAGTTGAGGTTTCTAAACGTATTCAGACACTTCAAGATGCAGACAAAATTGTAGTGGGATTTACGAAATGCTGTAGAAACTAATTAGGAATTTAATAGCCAGGTGCTTCTGAAATTCAGATTGGGTGGATATTTAAATTTTTAACAGCCCCTTTCAAATAAAAAACTAAGTAGTATAGGCTCTAGAACAAAAATAAGGATATTTATTTAATCTTTTAAATTAAATTTCAAATTTAATATGCTGAGAAAATTTATTTATTTTGTTGTTTATGTCTCTGATTCAGATTGCTTTGCTCTTTATGTAGCAGTGCAGTGAGAATCTCCACATGCAATTATGCAATTCAGTGCAATTTATTTTTCATAGTGGCTTTTATATCATATACTCTAAAACCATCCATTTTTTCTGTATGATAGACCTTATAACAGTGAACAATGAACAGTTTAACAACAGTAAAGAAAATATATTTTATTTTCAAAGTGGTTAATTTGTGACATCCTGGGAGAAAAAAGTACCTGTGGTGGGTTGACACTGGCTGGGTGTCAGGTGCCCTCCAAAGCCACTCCACTTTTCTCAGCTGGACAGGGAAGAGAAAATGTAACACAGGGCACATGAGTTGACATCAGAGCAAGGAGGGATCACTCACCAGTGACTGTCATGGGTAAAACAGGTTTGACTTGGGGAAAATATTTTAATTTATGAAAAATCAATGAGAGGACAATAATGAAAAATGAAATAAAATCTTAGAAACACCTTCCCTCTATCTGTCCCTTGTTCACAGACTCAGGTGCAGTCTACAATTCTCTACCAGCTCCCAGTACAGCAGCACAGGAGGACGAGCTGTGGTCATTTCTTTACCTGTTGTCTCTGCACCTCCTTCCTCCTCAGGGGAAGAACTCCTCACATTCTTCCCCTGATCCAGAGAGGGGTCCCTCACATGGGAGACAGTCCTCCATGAGCTTCTCCAAAGTGTGTCCCTCCCTCAAGCTGCCATTCTTCCTGAACTGCTCCAGCATTGACCTCCCACGGTGTGCAGTCCTTCAGGAACAGCCTGGGTCCCCTGTAGGGTCACTGTCTTGGTTGGAAAGACAGGTGCCTGTTAAAGGAGACAGGAGCCTTCCCTGAAATGGAGAATGCAAACCCTCCCCACCCCTCCGAATTGCTATGAATTTTAAATAAGGGGCTCTCAGGCAAAAAACATGGGAGCAGGAAATAACAGTTCTTTAATAGGGAAGGGAAAAAACTAAAATGATAAAATACAACAATGCAATACACTAGAACAACACTGTCAGAGTCAGAACAAGACCTGACACCCTGTGGGTCAGGGTGTTGGTAGCAGTCCAGTTGGAAAAGGGGCTGCAGCCCTCCTGGAGTGTCAGGCGTGGTTCTGTTGGAGCAGGGGAGTCCTATAGAAAAGGGGTGTATTCTTCCTCTACAGATCCGTGGAAGTAGAAGCAGCTGCTGTTCCTCTGGGCAGTCCAGTGGAGAAGAGCTGTGCTGGTGAGTCAGAACCTTGCAGGTTATATTGGGGTAGGAATGCTTGGCTCCTCCCTCTGGGTGGAGCATCTCACAATGGGATGCTATAGTTCTTATCAGTCATATGGTGACATTCAATAGCCTCTTATCAGCAGATGCCCCTTGTTGATTATGACCACTCAGGAAGAGGGATAAGGAGCATTGCCCACTTGACACCAGACAACTGCCACACAGATGGCAATGGAATACATCTTGCCTTGCAATCTGGAACAGTCACAAACCTGCCCCAGAGAGGGCTCCTCTCTCCAAGGGGCCACAGGTCCTGCCAGGACCCTGTTCCAGTGCAGGCTGCCCACCGGGTCACAGCCTGCTTTGGGCACCCACCTGCTGCCCCACAGACATCCATGGACTGCAGCAGCACAGCTGCCTCACCAGGGGCATCCCTGTGGCTGCCAGAGAATCCCTGCTTCGGCACCTGGAGCCCCTTCTCTCTCGACTTCTACACTCACCTTGGTGCTGCAGAGTTCTTCCTCCTGCATATTCTCACCCCCCTCTTTGCTGGCTGCAATTGTTTCTGCACTGTAACTTTTCCTCTTGCTAAACTGTGTTATCCCAGAGGTTCTCCCTCTGTCACTGCTGGCCTCATCCATGGCCAGTGGGGGGGTCAGTCTTGGAGCCAGCTGGCATTGGCTCTGTTGGACACAGAGGCAACTTCTTACAGAGGGCATCCTGGTGAGCCTCCTGATGCCTCCAAATCCTGGCCACAAGAAGCCACTACAGCACTACACTGTATTTCAACTGTAATAGAAAAGTCTTTTGATGGTGTTCCCAGTACAAAGTGAAAAAAGGCAATAAAGAAATATTTAGTGAGAAATTAAAATATGAAAACCTTGTAATACATTTGGTTCTACAAGTGCATATGACTATAAAATTATAAAATTCATTAATTTAAAATTTCTTTGTTATGAAAATGTAGTTTAAAAGTAGAAAAAATAAATTTGGTGATTAGTGGAAGGGTAGTTTTTCTAGTTAGGGGCAACTGAGTGAAATTTCCTGGCAATATTCAGATTTGATATGGTGGATGTATTTTCAAGAAAATAACCTCAACTGGATAGTAAATTATTGGTGTTTATATAACTGATGAGAAAGTATCTTTCTGTGAAGGGGTTCTTAGGGGTAGAGGTTAAATGTTAGTGCATATAAAAGAGATAAATGCCTCAAGATTTAAAATAAAGTCTTTGAAAGCAGTGATGGAGTTTCAAATCCCCTAATATGGTCAGTGCAATATGTTCTACATTGATTATCTGATTACAGCACTATTGAATGTTATAGGAGGATTTTCTTTCAGTCTCTTCTTGCCACTTGTTCCATGCTGTATAAGATATCCATTACTTCCTTGGATCAGATTACTGCAATCAATAGGTTTAAAAGTATCTTGCAGATAAAGATTTCAAACTAAAAAATATCACACCCCATTTAGAAATAGGAGATTCTCTTTCAGCTTTTTATTGAAAAACACCAAATTGCTGAGTTTGGGGGTTCTTTTATTTTTCTTTTTTACTTTTGATCAGAGTGGTGAGAGATTTTAACAGATTTAAATAACATTTAATTTCAATAAAGTAGAATTTTTTTTTTCTGAAAAGCCTCTAAGTTCCAAGAAAGGTTAACACAGTCTCAAAACCACAATGTCTATGAGAAGGCATTTCACTTATTATTAAATCTGGGTGTTCTGAAGACTGACATTTTGTGTAATGTGAAATTGTGCTTCATTCATTACAAGACTGCATATGTTTAACTCTTCAAGGTCTCAAGGAAGATAGGAATGGTATCTTTATTTCTGTGGAGATTTGCATATTCTTA
Source organism: Fringilla coelebs (assembly GCF_963513975.1). Lineage (NCBI taxonomy): Eukaryota > Metazoa > Chordata > Aves > Passeriformes > Fringillidae > Fringilla > Fringilla coelebs. Next base: position 26,604,664 of record NC_140030.1, on the reverse strand, counting down.
AATTTAAATAAAAGAACTACCTGTATAAAACTGTCAAAATGCCACCTTTCCAAGGACAATTTCGACCACAGAGTTTCTAACACTTGCAGATGTCAAATGGTATTTTTTGAATTCCAAAACTGTTAAAGAAATCTGCCCCACACTGATAGGCTGCTGAGAGGATTTTAGCAATTAAATAAAACTTGTTAATTGCAGCTGAAACCTGAAACAGATGCCTCTGTGACAGTGTGGATTCTAAATTTTGCTAAGCCTGTCAAGACCTGTATTTAACTTGTATTCACGATCTGCAAAATTATTATGTTCTACAAATCCCAATGTATGTTTGACATGTAAAATGGCTGACCAGAAAAAAAAAAAAAACAGAAAAAAAAAACCAGCTGGAGATGACTGTTGTAAAAGAGATGCTGTGATAAAGCTCATCCTGAAGGCTGATGGAATGATACTGCCTCCACTGACTGAAGGTGTGCATTATTACAGATATAACCTAAACATTTCCATGAGAGCCATCCAGAAGTGGAGCTGTTGTGCAGCCAGCATCCTTGGAGGTTTCCATGACCAAACTGGATAAAGCTCTGAGCAACCCAGCCTGAGCATTGTCCCTGCTTCAAGAAGGGCTCGTAGTGGAAACCTGTTGAAGTCCCTCCCTGCCTGAATCATCCCATAACCTTTTGAGTATCACCCCTGTTTGCACTTTGCAATGGCACAGATTTCTCAGTTCTGGGTTCCCAGCATTTTGGTCTTGTTGCACAGGCACCCACATAAAATTGTTAAAAAAAAAAGTATATAATTAATGGATTTTTGGACGGGATAATGCTCAGTATCTTAAATCAGTTAACTGCCTCTAGTATGCAGAGATTACCTGGGAAATTATCAGTACACAGTGTGGATATTCACAGTGTCACAAACTTTTTAAAACTGTTCTGCACTTAAGATGTAACTTTAAAAAAATCTTGGCTTTCATCCTTATATTACAACGCCATATATTTTGTCACAGTGTTTGTGAAGAATTAATCTTTTATCTTCACATATTTAGGATACACAGCTTAGTAATATATCTTGGAGTTGAAAGCCTGTATGCTTTCAGTAGAGATCATTCCAATATGATACTTGAAAGTATCAGCTCAGAAAAGCAAGATTATTTTCTTGGAATGCTAGTCTACATCCTCTGTAAAAGAAGGACAAAGAGCACTTCTTCTATTCCTTCTGTAAGGAATGTTGCATCCTTCACAAACACCCTCTTCACCTTCTTTGGAGATTTTATTCAAATACAAAAGAAAGTATATTATATATTCAAAATGAGTTAGGGATATTTAGAAGAAAAACAAGTAAATCAGGACAATGAGCTTTATGTTTGTGACAAGGAGATAAAACTGTTGAGCTTGTTCCACAAAGACTCTGTTTTGTCTCTCTACATGTCCACTCTCATAATTTGAGTGTAGTGAGACAGACTATGGTGTAGATTATTTCTGACCTGACCGGCATGAAGAAAGCTCTGCTGAAGAAAATGCATTTTTTAGATTACCATGGAATACACATTCTTCATCAAGGAAGATTAAAACATCACTCTCTTGGTAATTTCCTAATTATATGGATAAGATACATTATTTTAAACACCCTGTTGGAAATCTATCATCTTTGGGACTATGGACTCTCAAGGTATCATATGCAGCTAAAGACAGGCTAATCACATAGATTTTTAAACTCAGTTCTTCCGTCTCCATACAGCTCAATTCAGGGTTTGAATGTTATCACAGAAAAAATTGTGTATTTGCACAGCACTAGCAGTTCATTAGTACTTTGTGACTGTGTTCGCCAGGGCCTTAGGATGAAGGAAGAGACGAGAAGGTTGACTCCATGTTTAGAAGGTTTGGTTTATTATTTTATTATACATATATTACTCAAAACTATACTAAAAGATTAGAAGGAAGGATTTCATCAGAAAGTTTAGCTAAGAACAGAATAAGAATGAATAACAAAAGTTCAGACTGACTGAAACAGTCTGAGACAGGTGGACTGTGACTGGCCATTAATTAGAAACAACTAGATGAAACCAATCACAGACCCACCTGTTGCATTCCACAGTAGCAGATAAGAATAGTTTACATTTTGTTCTTGAAGCCTCTCAGCTTCTCAGGAGGAAAAAATCCTAAAGAAAGGATTTTTCATAAAATATCATAGCTAAAGTACTCTTTCCAATAAATATTACATGAAAACCAAATCCTAACAAACTTTTAGCCACAGCCTTTTACATTACTGAATTTTGAAATTCTTCCATAAGTACAAATGAGAAATTTTTCTTATTTTAAATTTCCATGTAATCTAAATTATACTGTTATTCCTGAACTATTTCTGTTGTTGTGCACTTGATATTTTATTCAATATAACATACTCCATTGGTTAACATTACATCTACATTACTCAGAATATCATTTTCACATCAAATAGATTTATTCATCATGCTTTATAAATGTGTGTGTGTATGAGGCATTCACCCTTGACTCTTAACATAGCAGTGAAGTCAGCACCTTTAGGGGGACAGTCATCTTGATCTGTTTTCAATTTACTGCTTTAGTATGAGATGAATTACACTCAAAAAGGTACTCATTTGTCTGATTAGGTTTAAGCATGCAAAAGACGACTGGCTCAGATATAGAGGATCTTACTGTGAATGCTGACATTTGATAAGATTCATCAGCTCTCCCAAATCCACAACTGGACATATATAAACCATTTCCAACAATCAGGAGGCATATGTGCAGTCTAATTACATTTGTTGCATTCAAAGTAAAAAGACAATAAATTATCTAGGGATGAATAATCACATTAAATGAATAAAACTCCTGCTAATTATCAAATAATGTTCAAGTATTTTTGTCCTGTAAAATAACACAGTAAAAAATAATTTTACTATGAAATTAATGTAATGCTAAAAGTGTTTGTTTCCTTTCAGCTGAGGGAGCTTAGGATTGCATAGGACATATGTGCTTCCCAGCTTTATGTTTAATCATATTCACTCCACCTATTAAAAAAGCTTGCATCCTGAAAAGCCCTTCTTGATGCTTGATTATCATTAATTTTTCAGTCATTATTAATGAACATTTTACAAAAATAATTATCTTGTATTACATTCATTAATGAGATCAAGCACTTCTTTCATACAGGAAAATATCCCATTACATACCTATTTCACTTTTATGACCAAGACCAATACTTAATATAGGAATGTCCAGGTCAACATTAGCAACTAAGAGAACATTTGAGCAGGCATCTCAAAACCTTAATTTCTATTTGAAAGCCCCATTAAAATGATTGATGAAATCTTTGATTAAACAATAAACACTTTCATGTAGGTGCCAAACTCAAAGTGACCAAGATCTTAGGTTGACAGATGCAGTAGATCATATTCCAGGCTTTTTTTTTTTCTTTTCCCTTTTGACAAGAGCTAGTTAACATTTCAATCACCTAGGAATTAGGAACTTTGAGGACCATTGACCAGCATCAGCACAAACCATTGACCTTGCCAACACAGTAGCTAAATTTCTGAAGCTGTCTGCAGAACTTCTCAGTCAGCTTTGCAGCAAATGTCAGTCTCCATCTCTGCATTGAAAATGGGCTGTAAGGAAAATGATTCATTGCACTCAGCATTATATCTGAACTGGGCACTGCACTAACTAAAATGGTATTTACTTTGCTTACCTAAAAGATATAAATTAAACAGAAAACCAACAACAACAAATTCTTCAGCACTGGACTACAAGTCATATCTTATTTCATATATACAAGATTTTTTTTTAAAGAAGTAAGTTTGGCCAGCAATCTGTAGTCTTTAGGTTTTGCAGTATCAAAAGAAACTTTGCCTGAGCCCTGCTGTGGAATGGTATTGTGGGTTTATTGTGGTCTGAGAGTTCTGCTGGTTAGGGAGTTGAATTTTAGCAGAATACTTCTCTCTTCAAATCAGATCTATTTGAAGATCAAAACCTCAAATAAAAAATGTTATACAACCATATTGTTTTCTTCTGATTCAGTGCACAATAGTCTCAGGCGTTATTCTGAGAATAAATATCAGGATCAGAGGCTCCATGGGTGAAGCTGTCTCCAAGCTCCCCCTGCAAAGAAGGGTCTCTGCCCAGTGCCTTTGATCATTTCATGATCCAGGGGTGGTCAGGCATCAGCCAGCTGGGGACAGGGTGGGACAAGTGGAGGCAGTAGCTTGGCTTGTCACCCGCTGCACCCATTGGCCCCTCTGCAGCCCTGTGGAAGCAGGTATGGAAACTGCAGATTTGTCCAGGGAAATGAGCTGTCCTTCACCTCTGATAACACACCTAGCAAGCCATGGCTTGTCTCACACAGCAGATTTGTGGGTACAAATGGAAACTTAAATCTGTCCTCTTGATCAGTTTATAAAAGTAACCTTTGTAATATGGGAAAAAAAATTTTCTGGTAACAAGGCTGTAATTTTGACCATGATTACCTATACAGGTAAATACTGTGGTATTTGCATTAGGTTATTGTGTGGGATTGAATTCCAGAAGAAGGTGAAAAATCTAGCTTCTTCTCTTTTTTGTAGAAATTACGGCCCAAAAGGATTACTACCCCTAAATGAACAGAAGCAAAATGTATGAAACAAGAAACAGCCACAAGAGGGGATGCATTTCAGAAACATGCCTTCTTCTTACACAGGGATAAAATATTGATATGGATACAGCTGGTATTGCTCTTCCTGCCACCACAGAGAAAGTTCATACTTCAGGAAATTTTCAAAGACAAAATAGCAAGAACGTGCAAATAAAATATGAGCTCTTTGCCTCTGTTCTGGATTTTTTCCTTGGTAAGTGCTGTCATTTTCTTCAAAAAAAAAGACAGGCCATCAAACAAGGAATTCATGTTTTCCAGAGTTACATTTGTTTCTTCTTTTATCATTGAAATATAATTTTAAAAGGCAGAAACTGTTTTCTTTGTTATTGATCTCAAATAAGGGCTTTTTGGAAGCAGAAATATTTGCAACAAAACAAATAAGGCCCCTGGAAGGGTCTTGCACCAACAGTCTTCTCTGAGCTTTTCTCATGCTCTGGAAAGAGGATAGAGAGAAAATTAACACAGGTGAAACATCTATCTCTTAAAGAATGTAAGAAATCTGACTTCTCTGAGTTCCTACAATCCTACTATGTATTTCTGGCAAGAGAGGACCATCAGCCTTTCCTCTAACTGCTAAAAAATTGGAGAAATCCCTCTCTGCTCTTGGCTCTCGCCTTGGCTGCTGCCAGCATGGTGACAGGAGCTCTTTGCTAGTGTGTGCTTGCCTGGCAGGCAGCAATGTCTGTGTGCTTCTCCCAGGAGGAAATGCTCCTCTGCCTGTGTGCACAGTGCCCAGGGACTGCCAGGAGGGGAAATGACCCCTCCAGGTTTCCAGGACTGACCAGAGGGTTCGCAAGAACAGCAGCAAAAGCTGACACATCCAAGCAGCCACAGAGGCTGGGGAGATGTCTGAGCTCTTAGGCACACAGTTCTCTTGCCACTGAATTCACATTTAGACAATTATCCTCACAACTGGAAGGGGCAAAACTATGTTTTTAAATAAAAGCCTGACCTTTGCAGACGTGATGACATTTGCCAAAGGGAACATGCCTTTTTCTTAGCATTTTTCAAGCCTTGATTACAGTGTGTTTTATATAGTCCAAAGTTTCTAGGAGAGAGAGAAAAAGGAAAGAGAGGAAGGAAACAAATATGTTTTTAAATATACACACAAATTTGAACACAAATTCTGCATCTATAGCTGGATTTAGAAATCAAAATTGGAGAAGGTTTCTGAATTCATTAAGACAAATCCCCTCCTGTCACACACATTTTACTTTATGTTAGCACAGTAGCATATTCACATGCAGTAACTCTGTTGATCAGAGCTGTATATTATACATTCTTCTCATCACATATTTATTGACTAATGCAGAGGCACTGTGCCTATTATTTCCCCTCCTACCTTCATTGGGATGAAGGAAAAGTGAGTTTTGTAAAGCTCTCAGTAACTAGGTTTTCTTGAACTAGTGAGCTCGTACATCAAAAGATAGAGTGACCACAAACTAAAATGTGTTCCACTCCAAAATACTTTCCTTACATTTCTGATGCAAAGCAAAGATCTTGTTAAATTAAAAAACAGGTTTGCTTGAATAAATTTAATTAGGTTCACACAGCATATTATTTCTCATTTTCACAACTTCCATGTCTAACTCTGTCACTCTATAATTTATATTGTTAGGGTGTGGTTTTTTCCTCTATTTCCAGCTTTTGGTGCTGTATTTACAAAGAATGGCCACTAGAGTGCTGCAAGTATCCATTGAAGCTGCAGTTGAGTGCATTTACCATCAGTATTTCAGTTTCAGAGATACTTTTAACATACATTTATCACACACACATTTTTTTAAAAAAAGTGCTTGTTGCAAAGTAAATACCTAGAAAACTTTAAAATGTCTATGTATATAAGCTAGCTCAGACCTGATACTTTTGTGTGTATGGAAAAGATGCATATGACTGCTTACCATGTAGTTTATAATTCTACAATAGTTTAGAGGATTGACAATTACATTATGTACACCATTGTGATTTAAAGGGTTACCAAGTAACCACTATTAAGTGCCCATTTTCTTGTTTAAGATGTCTGTAACATTGTTGATGCAACTATAATGTGAGTGCCTCAGGTCTGTTGTCGGTTTCTGAATTCAGACTAACAGATGATACAGACAAAACTTGTTTCTGAAACACGTTTGAGTGCTAATATGAAAATCATCTTAGAAATTTCAGTCCTTACTCAAAGTTTTGGCCAAATCTGTTAAACAGAACAAGTCCCAAGAAGGAGTCACAATTTTCTGTGCCAAAAGGGATACCCTTTCCTTCCCTGGGATAAGCCCTGAATCCAGTAAAAGAGGACCCACTCACTCTTGACATAACATGGAATCATGAAGTCACAGATTCATAGAATGATAGAATCATGGAACCACAGAAGGTTGTGCGTTGAAAGGGACTTTAAATATCTTCTAGTTCCACCCCCCATGCCATGGGGAGGGACACCTTCCACTAGACTGGGTTGCTCAAAGCCCCATCCAACCTGACCTAGAGCACTTCCAGCAATGGGGCATCCACAGCTTCTTTGGGCAACCTATTCCAGCTCCTCACCACCTCTCTGTCTGTCTATTCTAAACCAATTCTCTTTCAATTTAAGGCCATTCCCCCTTGTTCTGTTACTAGAGACCCTTTTAAAGAGTCCCTGTCAGGTTTCTTAAGGACCTCTTCAGGTACTGGAAGGGGCTATAAGGTGGAACCTCTCTTCCCCCAGCTGAACACCCTCAGCTCTCTCAGCCTGTCTCTGTAGGGGAGGTGCTCCAGGCCTTGCATCCATCACCTTTTGGCCTCCTCTGAACTCACTCCCATGGCCCACATTCCTTTTTGAGGGCCCCAGAGCTGAATGCAGCACTGCAGGTGGGGTCTCACCAGAGCAGAGCAGAGGGGCAGAATCCCCTCCCTGGCCCTGCTGGCCACGCTGCTCTTGTGGCAGCCCAGGAGACAGCTGCCCCTCTGGGCTGGGAGTGCACAATGCTGGGTCATGTCTGGCCTCATTCATCAACACCCCAAATCCTTCCCAGCAGGGATACTCTCAATCTGTTCTCCACCCAGCCTGGGTTGTACTTGGAGGTGCTTTGATCCACATGCAGAACTTCACTGGCCTCTTGAGCATCACCAGGTTTTCATGGGCTCTTAGCACCCTGCTTGTTCCTCCCTGCCTGTGATCAGTCAGTCCCCTTATAGCAGCAGCTGTAGGAACAGTAGCCTGAATGGGAGAGGTGATAGGAGCCCCTTGGCTGTAGCCTATTAAGTGTTGAGGAGAAGCCAAGGGCCATCTCATGTTTCTGTGGTTTTAAGGTTGACCTTGGCCCTGTCTATTACAGCAGAAGCTGTCTTGGTCAGACTCCTTCATAACCAGAAGCCAGAGGAAGGAACTGAAAAAAAAATAAAATTAAAAAGCAGGCAAAATCTGCTTGAGCTACTGCACTTCTGACAGTCTAGTTTAACTTATTCTAAAAGAGATATAAAAACATCACTTTAAAGCTAGCCAAAGACAAAGCCAAAGTATAATAATACTCAAAGGTTAAGAAGGGAAAGATTAAAGGTGGGAAGTCTTATCAGAAAGAAACTGATACTGGGGTGAAGATGAAAACTGAGCACTTCCAGCTTGCCCTGAGGAATATATCAGGATACAGCACAGAAAAGGGGAAGACTGGTGGGACAAATAGATTAACAAATGAAGTAACAGTTAAAGAATTATGAAAACTGGCATTGCAAAGCGCTGCTACAACTGAAAGCTTAAAAAATCCTTGCAGGACCCTGAGAGAGGAGGACAACTGAGGTCACTGTAACTATGACGACCAGCAAAATGGACAGAGGGAAAGAACAGGCAAAGAAAACTGAAACCAGGATGATTTGACACACACACATGCTCTTTCTGATCACTCAGGGGAAAAGGAGAGTGGAATGAAGGTGAAAAAGCACTTCAATGGTAAGCAGAGACGGGCAGGGTTTCTTTTGCCTTCTTTCTTTGGCTGGTATTAAATTCCTTTCCATTTCACACCTTCCATCCTAAATTGGCAGTGTCAAATTCTGCTTAAAGATAATGAAGGATGTGTTTTCAAAGTGTTCAGTATTTAATACCGCTTTTAAATGTCACTGTGTTCCAAGAATTTCTAATATTGTTAAGTTTTTCATCAATCTTATTTTTTTCCCCCTTTTATACTTTCGTGGTAAGCTCTAGGACCAAGTATAGAAATGTCTGAAAATCCCCAAATATCAGCTATTGCAAACACATGGATTAATAATGATTTACCTAATCACCAATGTGGAATTAATCCATGTAAACCTATGAGAACAGTTTGGCTCAGGAGGTAATACCAGTTTGTCAAATTCTTCTTTCAAGCAAGCCCATGCCAGCTCATTGACTGATGTCATACTGTTGATTTGTCCTTTCAGGAAATTTGTCTTGTAAGTGAGTTCATATTTTAATGCAGAATATAATCATCGGTGATTGTGGTGAAGAAAGGAAAGTGAAATAAATAGAAATGCTCTATGTCCTAAGGAAGGACCAGAGGGAATCTATGATCCTCACAGAAAGAACTGCATGAACACCTGTGCAAAGACATCTTGTCTGAGCAAAACATGCATGGTCTCTGGAAGGGCTGGAGCTTCAAAGGACCCAGCACCCTTGTTGACACTTCCTGAAACCACAATACACAGCTTTACTCAGCTGCAGCTTTAAGTGCCAGTCTGATCTCTTGCAAGACAACCAGTGTTCAGACAAATCAATCAAACTTTTTCAGTGCTTGTGCTGAACATCTGCCCAGAGGAAAGCAGTGTGTTTACCTTATTGTGCTGTGTCTGCTGCTAGAAGTGGGGTTAACTGATCTCTACACTATGTTTTTATAGGTAATGCAAAGTCCAGAATGTGAACAGTTAGTGACAGGAAAAAAAAGGACTAGGCAAGCAGAGGTCTTCTCACAGGTTATTTATTGTAGACTTTAAATTATTGCACCAATGAAATAGTTGTTTAAAACTTAAGGAGATTTTTACTTCAGTGTAGAGTGTGACAGAGAGTGACAAGAATGACAAGATCTTGTCCGTGTGCTTTTAAGACCCTTTGTATATCCCTTTGAATACCATAAGCAATGCATCTGTTGTGTTTGGCAAAATACCAGAAGGGGAAGTCTGTTGAGAATAAAGGAAAATATATATTTTCCCTTTTAATAGAGATTAGTTGAAAGCCCATGCACTCTGTAGACTCCTCTCTTAGTACCCAGAGTGGCTTAAATTGTCTGACATTTTGCACACAGATGAATTTTACTTCAGGTACACCAGGAGAGCGAGAAGGAAGAAGCAAGGATCAGGAAAAGTGTGGTGAGAATTTCATGGTGATTTGCAAGCAAGTCTGCAGACAACACTTAAGGGCCAAACCTGTATTTGTTAGCACTTGTATTGAGTTAGCATCTATCTGTGGATAATTCTCAAAACAGGTTCTATTCTAAACACCTCCCTGCATGCCAAGATTTTATTTGATATGTTTCTTAGCAATGCTCAGAGATGAGCACAGATAAAACAGATTTTTCCCTTTGCCCCTACTTATATCTATTACCTTCTTTTCTGTTCTCAGCAGAGCTCCTGGGACTGTAATAGAGGGATCATTATTAAAAAGAAAATCTCTTTAGATATCCTGTTGTATATCGCACCGAACAATTCTGGAAGATTCAGTCATCAAGGAAAAACTTTAGGTACTTCAAGTCTCTCTGATTTCCCAAAAGCCAAGTACTTTCATATCTATTCAGAACAGTGATGCAAAGACTATTGTTAGTCTTCATTTTGACCATATCACCTCTTACAGTGTATTGCTTCACTCATTCTTTCAGTTTTATAATGTAAAACATAATAGGCTTTTTCATTTTCAGGGTCTTCCATGATCTCTCCTTTCCTATCTATCATTTCACATTAACCATGAAGATGTCAGCCCTGTCCCTGAGTCTTTCACCCATCTCATTTTTCAAATAATTTTTTTTCAAAATGTCTTCCTTCCTTCTTCCCCAGTGTTTAAAATGAACTCCCTGACAATACCTACAATAAAACTTTCATACTTTCTTTTAAAAGTCCCTTAAACTTATCTTTTTGGAATAATAAATGAAGGTTTTTCACTATACCTAGGTACATTACTACTATGTAAAGCTCTAAAGCTTCTTCTTTTCCTCTGATTTTTTTTTTCTCTGTCTCTGTACATTATTTTTTATTCAAATTTGTAATTTCTGATCTGGGGAGCAAAGATCATTTCTGTTCAGTGTTTTCACCAGGCTTAGAATGATGCAGTCCTTGATGCAATGCTGAGCTGTGACTAGAAAAACAAAACAAAAAACCAAAACCAAAACCAATGGTAGAAGAACTATCTTTGAAGAAAGAGTTGCTTATGTTTTCTTAGGGGAAAAGAAAAAAAGTAGAGTCATTTTCTGAGGCCCAAAATGCACAATAAATTAAGAAGTTACAGTTGTTTACACTCAGAGTGGGAAATGTATCCTCATGTAGCTGATTAATTTACATCAGCTTTCAGGGTGTGCACACCTGCTGCTCCAGAATGCCCAGTAACTAGTTCCACAAAAAGCTTCCAAGATACTTCTATTTTTTAAGTTTCTATTGCTGGATTTTAGAGTGGTGTAGTCAAAAAATTACACCAAAGGTCAAACAGTTCATTGCTACAATACCATTGTTTTTAGAAGGTCTGGGGAAATGAAGGCCCCCATAGCCCAGTCAGTTAAATCTCTCTTTGTGACACAGTCATTGCAGAGAGACTTGTTGGTTCTGTTGACTGCAGAGTATGGGAAAGGCTTCAGTTCCCAGCAGTATTTTCTGGATCATCATTATTTTTTTCTGAAAAGTAGAAGCAAAATTTTGTATATTTTCTTGCACAGACACCCTCACATAGCACAAAATTGGATTATGTGACGAAAAGTACATAAATATGCCATCAAGTCACTAATCAAGAAACGATAAGAAAAAAACTAAGGAGCAGTAATAAAGGAAACACTAAATGGAAAGCAGGAAGAATTCAGTAGCCATTGAACATCTACAAGCATTACTACGTGACAAAATAAGGTAGTATTTATAAAACCCATTTTGTTCAAAAAGGATAAAAGCAAGATTAAAGTACACCTATATTTCTAATACAGTACAAAAAAAGATAAGTAAAATCATATGGTTTTATAAACAAATGAAGAATTTCTTTCTGAATGCACAAATTATTTTACAATTACTTTCTTCTTGCAACCAAATCTAAGAAAATGACTCATTGTTATATTCTACATTTTGCAACATTTTCTTGATTAGGATTCCGTTTTAGTTCCATGCCATTAAAAACAGAGCCATCTTTTACAGAAGAGATGTTTGATCCTGTAAACACTTTCTTCATGCATAGACACACTGAATTCCAGCAAAATGTTCAGGACCAGACTAAAATTGAATTTTTTTAATTGGTAGACAAACATAATAATAATAGAAAAGGCCTAATTCCAAGGTAGATGAGCCACACATGTTTTTTTGTGGTAACAGTAATTAACACAGAAATGCAGTTGAAATAATCTTTGCAATATACCATAATTTTAGCAGCTTGTAGTCTTACAACTTTGTTAAAATCCCTTTTGCTAGTGCCTCATAATATTTTACAGCTCTATTTTCCTGTGAAGACTGGAAAAAAAACGGGGGCATTTATTTAAACAGTCATAATGTTGAATTCAAATAAAATATGGGGTTTAATACACTAGTGTAACCCAGACAATGAAATGTTTGCTGCCTCAGCCATGAGTTTCTTCTCTAGGATTTACAGACATGATGAGTTTCTCTACTGAACCGCAATTAGTCCAGGTCCTCCTGTCTGTCAACACCTGTCCAACACGCAGTGCAGGAGTGACTTCATCAGTACAGAAACTTCTGCTGGCCTTTGTCTGGGGACCTTGAGTCCTGGTGTGCCACCAGGACCTTGTGTCCTGGCCCTGTCACCACAGGGGCATGTCCCACCAGGGATCTGCACCTAGAGCCAGTGTCCCCTCCAGTCCCAGCTCTGACACAGGGCACACACATGCTGCCCTCCCTGCCTGCCGTGCGCTTCTGGGCTGCCCCTCCACACACACCCAAGAGAAATGTCTGTGGCTGCTGCTAAACAGCACTGAGATGGGATCAGCTGCTTGGGGCAGGGTGCTGACAGTACCATTGTAGGGTTGATCCTTGAATGGGCTGCCCACTTAAAAGTTGGATTAAATGATCCTTATGGGTGCTTTCCAACTCACAATACTGTGTGGTAATAAAGCTGATCTGAGGTGATCTATCATCTCTTTGATGCTAGGTCTTATGGGCTCTCAGAGAAATATATCACACCCAAGATGTGTGTGATATAACCCAAGATATAGCTCAGATGGCATAAAATTAGCAGGATGGCTTCTGTGGCAGTGTTGGAAACAGAAAAAATTAATAAAAGGCAAAATAACAAAGCTCTTTACAGAGGAAAACTGAGCTAGGGCAAGAGGTTCTTGCACCTGATAAAACACTCCACAAAAATGATTAGTTTCTTTGTTTTCTTCTTTTTCTTGTAAATTTCTTACATGGGACTTTTTGGCTTCTTTCCAATTGGCTATCCTTAAATTTGAGGTGAAGTCTTCAAGGTCTTATGAGGTATCTTCTTATCTAATTGAGGAGAGAAACTTCTGGGCTTTTTTTCTTTTTTAGGAGACAAAGGATAGTTTTGTCACTCTGCCAACAGGGAGCACATCCCTACACTAAGCCTTGGAAAGGCACTCCCACTTTTTACACTGTAGACAGACTTCAATACTATTATTTCATGCTATTGCATCAGTATAATGGAAAACAGAACTCAGATTCCAAGTCACTAAATAGAATGAACACTGCTTTAAAAAAAAAAATAGGGTAATAGAGCTTAGGTAAATATGATAGGTTCATAAATACATTTCAAATTAAAGACAACAGCTACAAAAAGCTATGAATTTGTTTTCAGTTATAAACAGCAGTTTTAAACACTGGTTTGGGCAAGTCTTCCTGGAAAAGAGAAGAGCCAAGACTTAGTTCAGGATGGTATCTAACCACATGTGAAACATTTAATTTTAACCTCATGAATAAATGCTTTGTTGTTTTAGAATCTAAGTGAGAAAAAAAATGAACAAAAAAATAGTTGAAATATTCTTCGACTTTTTTTTTTTTTTTTTTAATTTGGAAATATGTTAAGCAGCCATGCATTATGGAATTGAGTAATTTTTACAAAGACTGTCAAACTAAGCAAACAGAAACAAGAAGGTTTTTCTCCTTCTGTAGAAATGACTGCGCTGCATGATTTATTTGAAGGTAACCACCGAGTCACCTTCCCAAAGAACTTGACTGTTCCCAAATAAATTTTTTGTCTTTAATTAATATTGTCGACATCAGAGGGCTTCTCTAGTGTCACTTTTTCATTAGCTTGTTGGTAGATGTGGCTCTCCTCCCCTGAGCTAACCCCTTCCAGCAAGAGCCAGGAGAGCAGCTTGATGGCCCTGCTGACTGCTTGGTGGGTCCAGCCCCAGGGATGCCTTGGCAACAAAGGACAGAAAGGTGCCAGAAGGCAGAGCAGCTGCTGACACCAGCAAGGCATCCCAAATCTTTTCAATCGTGGTGAGAAGCAAAGCCCACAGGGGAGAAGATCTGTGGGCTGTTCCTGAGCCCACACCAGAGCAGGATGATTATGGCTCTCTGCCTTGTGATTCCACTGCCACACACTTCACTAATATGCAAATGTATTAAAGTGTGGCCAAATATGTCAGAGAAAATATCAACAAAGACAAAAACCAATTCTGGATGAGCTGCTGGCCCCAGAGAAATTGTGCTCCTATGTCTATTACCTGGAATATTTAGATGCTTGAAAAGCCATTACTGGCTTGGTAATAATTAATTGATTGATTCTGATCAAGAATATGAAGTTGCTGCCAAATATGTATCATATTTTCATTCTGGTGATTTTTCCCCCACCCTTTTAAGTTCTTAGGAGTTCCACAAAGTTTTTCTTGAATTTTCTCTCTTTGTTATGAGCTCTATTATTGTGTACTGTCTGGGGTCAAGGGTCTTGAGTAATACCTTGCAATTCTAATTCTTGCAGCTGAAAAGATCTTGAAACAAATTACTGAATGTTTTTCAAAGAGCTGAACTCAGAACCTTAATTTCATGGAGTTGCTCTCCTGAATTTTTGTCAAAATAAATATTGATTTACAAAGTTTTAAATGCCTAAACCCACCTATTTTCTTTCATATCATAGTATTTGCTGTTAGCTTAGTTGTAAGTTTGAGTACTATTTAAAGACTTTCTTTACAGGCAGTAAGAAGAAATGGATAGTTTTTTCTTGAGTTGGACACGTGTGTCTCTTTCAGCCTTACTGCATTACTGTTTGCCTTCAGTCTGTGACAAGAAGCTGAACCTTTACTTGATCATTCAAATGTACACTAGTTCTGCTGATGCTTCTTAAATACATAAAATTAAATATATACACAATATATACAAGCCTTCCCCAGTTTAAAATCCTAGGTAAAAATTAAATCAGTAGAGCAAAAGAAAGAAGAGAGTAAAAAACAGGAAGAGGCTTTAGTCTAACATTGAAGATGAAAACTGTTAAATAATTTCCTACTCAGGAAGAGAACTGTTGTAGAAATTTTTGTTGATTGTTTATGAAATACGGCACTGCAGAAGTCCCAAATGATTCTGACAAGTGATTTTGAGGAATACAGAAGAAGCAGTTCTTGTCCCTAGAAGTGTGAGTAAAAGGGAAAGATGAGAGGGGAAAGATCATTAGCAGCTTTACCTAAAAGCCAAAGAGCAGAGACACAGCCAGCACTTGTAACTTGTTTGGTTACAGGCTAATCTGCTTTTTAACAGAACACTGACACTGATTTGCAGTCACAGGACTGCTGTTCCTTTTTTGATTTCTCCAGGTGACCACAAGTTACAAATTTATCAACGTGTCCTGGCCGTGTAAAAGAAACTGAGAAAAAGAAACCGAGTATCCAGGTAATGAAACGCACCTGGAAACTGCAGCAGTGGTGGGTCATAGCCTGTGTGTGGGTCCTGTGGATTGCTGCCTCCAGTCACTGCAGATTTTAGCTGGTTATTTTCTGGATATAAAGCACCAAGAAATAGAAATGAGCTTTCAGAGATGATTTGAGTGGAATAGAGTATCAAGAGAGCTGTCAATGTGCAGCACGTTCCATTATATATGTAGGACGACTCTTAGAATGAAGTGCATGGAATGAATCCCCAGATTTGTAGCCTGACAAGAGTAACAGAATATCTATTGCCAGCAAAATCCTGGAAGCGATAAAACATTGATTTGCAGAGCAAAAAAGCAGAGGTTGACTTATTAGAAATTAAACAATAGATCTTTTGTCTAAGAAATTCACAGCATTTATGTTCGTTTGGCTCAGACATATTGCCTCTGGCAGTGATTCTGATTAAGAATATGAAGGTAAGTTGTTGTCACCATATATCAGGTTTTTCATCCTGGTTTTTCCTCCCCTGTTAAGTTCTTAGGAGTTCCAGAAATTTTACTTGAATTTCCTCTCTTTCTTGTGAGCACTGCTGTCTGTACAGTCTGGACTACAAGGTCTTGAATAGTACCTTACAGTTCTAATCCTTGCAGCTGAAAGATCATAACATGAATGACTGAATGTTGTTCAAAGAGCTGAACTCAGAAGTGTTTTTCAAGAAGCACGGTGGGGTATGAAGCCAACATTTAACCAAAAAAAATTGCTTTTTTTTTTTTTTTTAAGAAATAGAATCTTCTTACAGTGTCACCCAGAGAGCATTGGTAGCACTGGATTGTGACAGTGTTAGGACCAGCCTCAATATTAGAACTCAATCTTGTTTGTATTATCATGGTTTTGAAAAAAAAAAAACAACAAACAGGTTATTGTAACACTAATTTGATTGTTATTGGTTGTTAAAGTCAGTGTCAGGTTCTCAGTGGACATTTTTCTATAAGAATTAATTTAGTTATTTGCTTTCTGATAGCTATAAATGTAGACATGTTTGATATGACAGAGTCCCATCTTTGCAATATAAAAATATAATGAAGAGTTTTAAAATGCTCTCACGGCATCAACAGTCAGAAACTTGAGTATTGAAATGTCTTTGAGAACAGACATGGAAATCTGGATGGTGATTGTAAATTAAGTTGTTTTCATGACTATACCATCATCTAGTAGACTGTAAAGATAGCTTAAAGCTATTTTAACTCTCTCAATCATTTCTGTGCAAAAAACAATGGCAGCAAATTTAAGACACAGCCTGCATAGACATAGATTTTAGTAATATGGGGGAAAAAAAATTGTATGTTAGTGCTCTCACCAATAATAAGAAGCTTCAAGTACTTTCAATTTCTTACTCAGTTTTATTTTCTGAAATGCTCATTTGTTGTGTTGACTTCAGGGGTGACTAAGAGGAGTCATTATCTTTGATGACCACTGGTCATCTCTTTGGAATGAAGACACATCTACTTCAAGTATTTAACACAGTGAGCAGCATGGTGTAATAATTTAGGTGAAGCATCTACGAGCTGTGCTAACAGACTCTGTGTTAGAACAGTTATCCTCACTGCACACTGTCTTGTCTGACTGGGTGCAAAGATAGGGATTTATTTGCCAAATGAAAATGGAGGAGGAAAACAGCCAGGTTTCCTAGGCACTGAACTTATGGTCTGATATTTAGACCATCTTTCACTTCACTTTACTTACAGAACAAAAGGTAGTGAACATGTAGAAATGTGGAGAATATCTTCCAGCACAACTGACATCTTTTCCTTTCCTTTCATAGTTCAGCAGGAGCTTGAGATGCTCTTTGTGGTTTGTGTGATGTGTGAATATTAACCTGCTGTTCCAGATGAAATTTCACTTCCTAACTGCACCATGCCAGATTATCTTAGTTTACCACCGTATTTAAGCTTCAATATCATAATGACTGCTTTTGAAATCCATGCTACTGACATGCTACATGACAATGTCTACTGTTGCTTCTGAGCACAGAGAAATAAAAATATGAACTAGTCTTAATAGAATGGCCTTTGAGCATTATAAATTTTGCTGACCCTGAAAAGCATGTAAGACAAAATTTATGTCATTGGTACGTTCAAACTTGTATATTTTGTGTGAGGCTCAAACCTCTGAATCTCTTTTACAATACCCTGTACTTGTTTCCAGTAGTGTCTGTGTGATGCTAGCTAATTGGTATTAGCAGCAGGACACAAACAATTATTTATGGTTTCTGTCTGTTGATTTCAATAAAAACAGTAGTTGCTCATGCTGAGGTTTTGCTGTTTGGTTGTCAAAACATAACACAAGAGTTAAAATTGATTGTGAATGTTTTAAAACCAACCATTTACACCAGTCAAATTTTGGATTCCAGAAAAAGTCCAGAGTGCAATATTAAAGTAATAAATTTTCTTATAAATCTCTAAAACTCCATAACATTTGATTTTTAAATAACTGTCGCAATCCTAGGAAATAATGAGACCAAAGAAAAAGAAAATAGTAGAAGTTATCATGACTTGCATTCTTTCCCCCCCACTTTTCAATGAGTAAATTAAAACTTCTACAAGAAAAAAGTTTATGGATGCCTTCTCTTACATAGAAGAATTCAGAAAAATCCCAATCTGGAAAAAAAATACATAGTAATTTTCATTGCATTTCTGGCAAAACTATCCAGAGGAAACTGCATTCTGCTGTAAATATAATTATGCAAGGAAAATGTGCACAACATATAGAGAATTTACAAGGAAAAAAAAAGGCACTATTTAATGAGACAATATTTTTTTAAAAAGTGATAAAATAAAGCAGCAAGTATGCTTTTCTTCCTCTCCTGATTGATAATTGTCAAGATCAGCTATAGTGAATGTTTCTGGAGAAAAACTAATTTGTTCTCCGAAATTCATAGGTGAAACATAGTATTTTGTAGGATAAATTATTAGATCAGGGCAGAGAAATAAAAGGCACAATCTAAATTGTCAGTGTAAAGTCATCCATAAAATAATAATTTTCAGTTCTTTCTTTATTGTGTAAAACTTTCAAAATTTCTCTCCTTATTCTACTAGCTTAGTGGGTTTTTTCTATGATCCTTATGTAAGAGTGCTGCCTTGTTTACAAGGTTGTTTATTTGTAGATGGCTTCTCTTTATTCACTGATGTCCAAATGGCTTTTGAATCTCTTTAGGGCAGCAGCTGCCTTTCTTATTGACACTTTTCTGATCTTTTTGTCTTTAATATTATAATAGCAGTGGCTCACAAATAACATCCCGTAGCCTGCAAAGAGTACAATTGCACATAGAGCTATTTATAGCTAAAACAGATATTTTGTTTATTTCTTTGTTTATATTTATTAATATGTCTTTTTTTCCCTTCAGATTGCCTTCAGATTGGCCAAGCTAAACCTTCTACCTTTTGTCTTTCCCTTATCATGAGAAAACCATCTGTTGAACCCGATATAATTTTCAGTTTTCCATTTGCTACTTTCCAAAGCTATTTCCATGTTTGTGCAATTTTCATCGCTGCCTGGATCTAGAGGGAGAGCAAGCTTGCTTTTGCAGTCCAGGTACTGCAAATTGATGTCACCAGCCTGTTACAGCTCTGCTAGATTCTGCATCATTACCAGTCACCCTTCCACAGTGAATCAAAAGGTGTTGAGAAATAATCCATCACTCAAGCAACTAGAAGGAAGACATTGAAGTTCAGACTAGACTGGGATGGGACACACAATTTTATGCTGACTCCACTTTATATTTCTCATATATTTATTAGAATTGAGAAAAAAACAAATTAGAATATTGAGAAAATGTTGCTGAAAATAGGATTCCACTTTCTTGCTGTTACCACTTTAGGCGACTAAGATTAGCCCAGACAGATAAGTGTGAAGGATGAAACCCTGTCAGTGGGAGTTTTGCCACTGACTCCAGTTGAAACTGAAATTTTTTTGCAGTTGTGTCTCAAAATTTTAGTCCTGGAAATGAACTTGGAATGTGCTATTTATCTTAGAGGAATTAAAACATCAACCTCTTGCCTCAGATCCAACAAAATTATGCAGTACCACAGACACCTCTCTTGAATGTCAATTAATTGACATAAAATATAAGCTATCTGGTATATCCATTAACCTATTAATCTAAAAATAATCCTTGAAATGCCACATATTTTCATTTTGTACTTCTATCACTGAGTAGCAGTGTAAAGATTTATTCTGTCAAATCTCATTTTTTTTAACAAATCTTTCAAAATCCAAAATTCTTTGTATGCATTGTTTAGAAGTAAAAATAAGATTTATTCTTTTTATTTCCTATTGAAATAATAGAACTTTTTTCCTTTTCTGTTCTGTTCACAAATAATGTCAAGAGTTTCATATGATAAGGTTTCCTGCATTTTGTCAAAAGCTTGGGGGAAGATGGTCAGTCTTTGAGTCATAAACTAATTCAAAGCAGCCAGTTCACTGTGTGAAATTATTCTTGCAAGGAACAGATTAATCTTGATTTCATGACCCAGCTGAGAGTATAATATGACTACTATCTATACTCCTACTTGAATTGTAGTATATTCATATTGATTTGTAACAGTCAAACCCATGGTAACACATCAGTGTTCACACTTTTATATCAAACAATTACTTTTAAGAATAATATTTTTTAAAAACTAGAAGGCATTCTGTTTAATACATGAGAATATAATGTTCTGTAAATGAAAATTTAATGTAAAAATTAAATGATCAGTACTTAGGTACATCTTACACATATTCTATGTAGTAAAATTATGAAAACATCCCTTCATGTTCTGTGTTTTACTGATTACAAGAAATCAGTATCACTTGCATTTCTTTAGCATAAATTAAATATGTTTGAAAGATTACTCCTTCAAGCATAAAAATATCAGCAAAGTGATGTATTCAGTGTAAGACAATTTATGCAGGGATTTCAAGCTTTTCCAAGCAACATAAGCAAAGCATCTGAAATGGATTCATTTTGTGCATAGTTACCTGGTAAAGATGCAGTGTCAGGACTAAATAAAGCAAAAGTCCAAGTGAATAAACTAATTAGGAAATAAGTGCTGGCCAGAATAACTCTACACAAGATAGGTTTCCTACCATTCAGTATTTTACCTTGGCAGATATCATGAGTTATTTTAGTGTCTTCCATTAGTAAGAATGAAATAATATTAGCAGGTATTATAGAAAATAAAATCTATAATTGTATACTTAACAATACACACTGACAGTTTAACTGACAGCACAGTCAACAAGTTTCTGATTTGAAATTATTTTTCTCATCAGTATATTCACTGGAACATGAATACCACTCCTTCATATACAGAATGGTATCTAAACACTATAAATGTAGATGGATCTCAGCCAAGCAAATATTTAATAATTATGCATTCATTTATATCTCCCACAACCTTGGAATCCTTAAGTTAGAAAGAATTTGTTTTATCTTCTCTGGAATCTGCCACTCATAATACAGTCAATAAAACTGAATCCCCTGTAGGACATAGCCACCACTTATGCACCCGGGGTTAAATCCAACATAATATTTAAATGCCCTTAATGTCTGAATTTTTCATTAAATTTGCTCAGATATTTAAAACTCCATTCCATGCATGCCAAGGACATACATTTTTCTCCATATCTGCCTTCTAAGACCAACTGAGATTCATAAACTCTGGGTCTTGGTGCCTCTAAAGAATTTGGTGAAATTTTGTTCAATGATGCCTAAGGTTTGATACAATAATCCAGCCACTGAAATGGTTACCCATACTAAGAAAATTATTTAGTTCTATAAATGTTCAAACATGAGTCTACAATTCCTGTTTTCTGGTTTTTTTTCCACAGATAGTTCATATATATAGTGTATATATATTCCAATAACCACACTATTTGTTAATTGTTAAGTTGATAAAATGCAGTTTTGTCCAAACTCCATGGAATCAGTTACTCAAACCATTGGGCTCAAAGGCAATCAGCAGCCTGTATTCCTAGCCTAATCTCTTAAACTCCCAGTCAGGAGCTCTTCTGAGGAAATAGTGTAAAATCAAAATTTTAAGATCAGTTTTTAGGACAATCTTGTTGCCAGAGATTTGCTTGATGGTTTCTCGCATTTCTTGGGGAAATGCATACATTTCCCAGCTCAAAGTTCTAATTCTATTTGTGAGTGTGGATGCTTGTCTGCTAGACATTTCAATGTGAGAAATTACGTTGTCTATAGCATTTTCCTGACTGTCACTGACCTCATGCATGGAATAGGGAAAACAGAAACATTAAATAGGAGTTTTGGTGTCTTATGTGAACCAGAGAAAAACCAGATGTTTCCAAATAGTGTCAACAGAGTAAATTTCCTTTTCAGTGGCTAGTGTGAGAACAGAAATGAGAACACCAGTTTATTGTAGACATATTGCCTGGGAAAACACTTGTCTGTGTTTCCAATACTGAGTCTGTATTCTACTGAAAAACTTAGGAAAAGATGTGACCTAGGGTCTTATCTCCCAGGCATGATTTTTGTGAACTGACTTTAGCCATTCTTCCTTTTATTTTCTCTCCATCTTGAATTCCTTGCTACTCATCAGCCAAATCTCAGCAGTAGTGAACAATTTTCTTTGCAAGAAAATAGCGTATAGATTCTTTCAAGGTGTATAGCTGAGAGGTAGCAGACAGAGGCTGAATGTTTTCATAAGGGTGAGTCTCCTTTGGACGTGTGTTTGCCCTTAAATTATTGAATTTTTAAAAATGGGGATGTTGCCATGGTGTTGAGTGTCTGATCCTGTGACTTGTGTTAAGTAGTATCTGAGAAAACCCACTAAGCAGAGCAGAGCTCCTTTCTAAATCATAAATGGCTTTGCGTGCTGAGCTGTGCAGAAGCAGAACGCACAGTTGTCATTCAATTCAAACTTTATATTCAAAACCTGGAATGCTTATTAAATCAAAGCAGCAAGCATTCTGTATTTATGGGGGGAAAGGAGGGAAAGCCCTTTAATTTAAATGCCATTTAAATTCCATTTCTTGGATTTTATTCAGAAAGATTAACCTTGAGTATTATTAGGTTTGACCGGGATCTTTAAATTGTAAAGTAGTGAAGTTAAGTCATATCACACACATCTGAAGACCTTAAAATAAATTATCTGTTAGCAGCTATGCTAACCAGAAATCACATTTTCCATCTATTGATTTTTCAATTTAATTACCAAAAAAAAATATAGGAAGAAAAATAGGCTAGGGAAAAAATCAAATAGAACCCCCTAAATTTACTAAGAAACTGATTCAAGTAAGAGATAGAAAGGAAAAGACCACAAATGTGGCCTAATGGAGAATTTCCAAATTAACATACACATCTTGCCATGAAAAAGACAAATTACAGGAGAAATAGGACTTCCACTCATTCCACTGGAGCTGTTGAGACCTAAGCGACTCTTAATGGGAGTCCACCTTAGAATGTTCTTTGAGGCTTCTAAGAAATCACCCTTACACCTATAGTTTGGGATATTAACTGAAAAACACACTCTTTTCAATGACAAAGGCAGGCCTTGGGAAGAGATAGTTAAAGCTCTTTTGGAGTTATTGATTTGCCACAAAACTAGAAATGTGTTAAAAATACCCACTTTCATCACTGCCCTTTAAAATATCTTACCATGATTTTCAGTTGTGAATTTGAGATGCTATGGATATATTTAAACATTTGTACTTGTTTTAGTTCCACAAGATGTCACAGAAACTCACTCTTGCACTACACAACTGAAATAGCTATTTATTAGAAAATATTCATTAAGTTGCAGGTACTGCTGAATTTTGAGGTACATGTCAATTGCTTTACTTTACAGAATGATACAATCTCTTGGAATCTAATGAACATGTACTTGAATTTGACAGAGAAATTTAATTTTATATTTCTAGAAATATAAATTTTAAAATAAATAAAAAATAAATTAAAAATATATATATAAAATTTCATTTTATATTTCATTTTATATTTCTTTTATATTTCCAGTAGTTTTCCTGTGAATCCAACAAACCTGCTTACCACAGAAAGTGACCTTTAATAAATAGCTTCTAAATCTTTCTAAATATCGTAACTGAATTTCAAAATCAGGAGATCCAATTTTTTCACATAATAAAGGTTTTGATGGCTGAATCTGAATGCTTGAAGCTTTTCAAGAAGCTAGAAATTGGAGATAAAATTTCTCTTTACTTTAAAATAGTTTTCCTTCTATGTGACTGCACCTACATTCTTCCTACAACAAATCTGTCTTATTAATGGCTAATAGACTTCATGAATTTGTCATTAGATGTCAATTCAACAGAATCCAAGTGCTTCTTGAACTCTGTCAGGCTTGGTGCTGTGACCACTTCCCTGGGAACCTGTTCCAGTGCCCAGCCACCCTCCGAATAAAAAAGCTTCTCCAGATATCCAAAATAAAACCCCCCTGACAAACCTTCAGGCCATTCCCTCAGGTCCTGTCACTGGACACCACAGAGGAAGAATCAGGGTCTGCCCCTGCTCTGCCCCTCATGAAGAAGTTGTAACTGCAGTGAGGTCTCCCCTCAGTCTCCTCTTCTCCAGGCTGAACTGTCCAAGTGACCTCAGCCACTCCTCATATGGCTTCCCTTTGAGGCCCTTCACCATCTTTGTTGCCCTTGTTTGGATGGTCTCTAATAGCTTTATATCTTTCTTATACTGTAGCAAAGCCTGATTGAATTAAACTTCAAACCTGAATGAAAAGTCTCTTTTTAAGCAGACACGGATGTTTGGAGATGTGTAATAAACATGCATGGAGACAGCCTGCATAGGCCAGCTTAGCATGGCAAAGGAGAAATGTAGAGGTAGCACCCTCTCCATAACCTATGACATCCATGTAACAGATTAACCTGTACTGGTATTGGTTTGCTTAGCCAAGCTTTGGTAGCGAGGAGGCTACACAGGTGGCATCTGCAAGAAGCTGCCAGAAGCTTCCTCCATGTCCAACAGAGACAATTCCTGGCAGCTGCCAAACCAGACAGGACACTGGCCAAGGCTGGCCAGTTAGAAATTATGGTAGTGCCTCTGTGATAGCATATTTAAGTAGGGAAAAAAATAGGTATTGTGCAGTTGAAATTGCAGGTAGAGAAGAACAGAGTGAGACCATTTGAGGAGAACAACTATGCAGATACCAAGGTCTGGAGAGAAGGAGGGGGTAACATGTGGTCCAGGCACTGGAGCTGAGATTCCCCTGCAGCCCATAGTGCAGCCCATGGTGAAGCAGCTGGCCCCTGCAGCTTATGATGATCCACAGGGATGCAGAGACCCTCCTGCAGCCCTTGGAGGAGCCCCATGCTGGGGCAGGAGTATGCCTGAGAGGAGGCTGTGACCCTGTGGGAGACCCATGGAGAGAGATGCCCACACTGGAGCAGCCTGTCCCTGAAGGACTGCAAGAGTGACCCACACTAGTGGGTGTTGACTGTGGGATGGACTCATACTGGAGAAGATCATGAAGAACTATCTCCTGTGGGAAGGCCTCACACTGGAGCAGGGGAAGGACTCCTCTCCCCGATCAGCAGCAGAAACAAGCTGTGATGAACTGACTGTAATCCACCATTCCCTGTGTCCCTCCTGTGTCCCAGCACTGCTGGGGAAGGAAGTAGACCTGGGAAGGAGGGAGGGGTGGGGAAGGTGTTTTTAAGGTTTTATTTCACTGTTCTTTATCCTGTTCTGATTTTGTTAGCAATAAACAAAATTAATATCTCTAATTTAAATCTGTTTTGCCCATGAGGGCATTTGGTGAGTGATCTCTGTCCTTATCTCAACTCACGCACTCTTTGGTACATTTTCTCTCCCCTGTCCAGCTGCAGAGGGGAGTGATAGAGAGGCTTTGGTGGGTGCCTGGCATCCAGGCAGCACCAACCCACTACACCTGGTACTTCTGCATTGTTATTTCTTTAGCTCTATGCTGTGATACACATTTCAAAAAGAACCACAGTTTGTAAAAATGAGTTGTTCCAAAGGACAGAGACAAAGCGTGATTGGCAAATACTGTCACAAGCATTTCTGGTATTTGTAACTGCCTCTTCCAAGTCAGACAAAATAGCCATGTAATCATTCTGAATTAATGAGGTTTTATTTTTTCCCTTTTAAATCTAGGAAGGGACTTGTATATGACTTTTTAGAGATGGCTTCCGTGGTTGGAATGGCATTTTAGAAGAACATCTTCATTTCAGCTACCATCTTTGGAAAGCTACTAATTTGGAAAGATTATCACTCAATTAAACTATGCAAATAAATTTGTATTACTGGAATTTAACAAGTTTAGATTGTATTGTGGTTAATTGATGAACTGACAGCTCTTCTGGAATCCGTCCATTATCAATAAACTTGTAATTATGTGTACATGAAAGACAGTAAAATTCTTCTGAAATCTTCCTATGGGCTCATGTAGATTTGTTATTCTTCCAATTAAAGAAAAAGATTCTTTCTGAGATTTATGTCACACAAAGTTAGTACATTATTTTTTTCTACTGCTGTATTTTACATATTTGCTATTCAACCACAAACAGCTAACTAAACACAAAATAAGGAATGATTATTAAAAATTTTGCTTAAAATCCACTTCCTTTATTTAAAAAAACCTTTTCTAAATATCTGTTATCCAGATAAGCTATGATCTGATGATTTACATCTAATTCATGCAATAAAATGTCCAGCTTTATAAATATTTATATCAAAGTAATAATTGGAAGAAATGCAGCAGGTATATTTGATCTTCTTAATGGGCAAAGTTTCTCTTTTGTAATAGATCACAACATCCCAGTCGACAGCAAAAGAGACACAGTGGACACAGTGTCTTTCTTCAGAATCTATGAAACATAACTTCCTGTGTTTCTATGCAATTTATCAGGCTTCCAATTTTGTATATTTTTTAAAAAAATATGACTTTCAATATCTCTGATTGGTATTGCAGTATATGTTTTGACTGCAAGTTATTCTAAATATCTAAGCAAAGTAAATCAATTTAAATTTTATGGGCACAGGCCACATGATCTGTTGCAAGCTACAATGAAGTATTTGGACATTGTCATTCTTCTAACAGTGAAAACTTTTCTTCTTATCTTCAGCACAAATGGATGTATCATTAATACTTGTGAGTTACTGTTGTCTATTTCCTAGGCTAAAGCTATATTTTACTTTTAATGACTCATTTTTTCCTCTTACGTTTAACCACATATGTTATTTATTAAGAGTGATCAGCTCAGCAAGCTCTTTCAGCTGTCATGTCAAATTGAACAATCCTTTTTTTTGGTAATTTTTCTCTACTTGAATTTTATATTCCTATCACTGTTCCAGTATCCTTCCATTTTTCAGCTTAACTTTCCTAAACTAAGTAGGAAGAATCAAATTACAAGGTAGCAGCACATCTGCTGAAATAGATTTAAGGTTTTTGTTTATTTGGTGTGCAGCCTCTTGGTATTTAAACAAATCAGATGATGAATGTAAAAGAATAGTGTTTCCATACACTTCTACACTGTAGTTTGATGTGACTGATTTCAACTGAACCTTCACCACATTTTATGGAACTGCTGCTTTTTAGATTAGCTGTCTTTTCTAAAGTGATCACTAGTTTGTGCCATAACAAAAAAAATAATATTTTCTTTGCTCAAAAAAAAAAAAAAAAGTATATAGTCTGAATATTTCACTAACAGATCACAGCAAAGTAACCTACAGAATTCTGAGTCATTGTTTTGCTCAGTATGAGAGGATTAATACTACCTACCTTATTCTGGTACATGTTGGTTTAACCTTCTTTCAAAGATCTTAGATGAGCCCTTGCCAAAGCCTCCTTGGACATTCCCTTTTTCCATTTTCACTCCTGCATTATAAAAGGTTTGTTTAACTGTTCTTGTGGTGGGCTAGCCTTGCATAACAGTAAAATGCATACCCACTTGCTCACTGACTCAGCAGGGGGAAGGGAGAAAATTGGATGAGAAAGGTCATGGGTTGAGGTAAGACAGGGAAATCACTTACCAATTACTCTTGGGGGCAACACAGACTTGACTTCAGCAAAAGCAATCCATTTTATTGCCAGTTAAAATAGATTTAGGTAGTGAGAAAAAAAAATTAAAAAGATAAAAATTTTAACAACATCTTTCCTCATCCTTTTTCAAGTTGCTTGTCCTTTCAAGTCCTTCATCACAGACTCCTATACAAACCCCACTCCATCAAGCAGCACAGGGGATGGGCGTTATGGTCAGTACATTGCGGTTTCTCTCTTGCCACTTCCTCCTTCCACTTTACCCCTGCTCACTTGTGGGATTTCTACAAGCCCCTTCAAAGATACCCACCTGCTCCAGTGAGAGCTCTTTCCCAGCCTGCAGGGGAATCTGTGCTCTGGGGATGGTGCCTGGAACACCATCTCTGACTTTATTATTCCCCCACATCTCAGTTTTAATGTCTTAAATACATTTGCTCGAGATGCCATCTCCTCATCCGTGGGCTCAGCCTTGCCCCATGGCAGCAGGAACCAACCATGTCCTGCCCAGGTCTGGCCTCTCCTCACAGAGCCCCACTGCCCAAATTCAGTTTCTTTTCTCAATTTGAAACTGAAATTTTTGTAATGAAAACTCTAAGTCCCTTAGTTCTATTACTGCTCTACACAAACAAGGTTGGGAAGTTACTTCCTCCCCTAGCCTTGTTACCTAGATCTTCAGGATTTTACTCCCTTTGTTTTCCCCAGAAATCATGTTTCAGAAATCACAGCACTCTCCAGATTCTTCAATTAAACTATGTCTTTCTCAAAGTGGAGCACACCATGGCCCACACAAGGCCTAAACTGAGCGAGACAACTTTTATGGACTACAGCAAAGGCATTTTTGGCAGCAAACCCACTTCCCACCTTCCTACTTACCTCCTGATTCCCCTTCTGGTAAAGCAAGAAATCAGCATCAGCTTGGGGTATGATACACTATCTAAAACTGCCCTGAAAAAAGAAAATTGCTTCCTCAGCTTTAACCTGTGCAATTGACTATTCCTAAATAGACAAGATGGTTGGCTGACTCTCACACTTGAGGCTCCAAAAAGGGCAGAAAGCATTGGAACTGACAGAACTGACAGGCATCTATACTCTCAGGACTTCAGAATTACCACCACAGGTCAGCACATTAAGAGGCTGAATATTACTTGATTTTTTTATTGCAAGCTTAAAACTAAAAATTTCCACTGTTTAAAACCTGAAATTCTTGGAGATATTTATATTTTCTTATTTTGAGTATGTGCTTTGAGACAATTCAACCCCGGTATTCATGGATAAGAAAGGTTGTCAGAAGACAGGACATATGTAGAAGAAAATGAATCAACAATTTAGGATAATAATAAAATAAATACCTCCAATGTTTTGAATTACATAGTAGTGATAGAAACACTAACAGCACGTTGAAAAAATCTGTCAAAAATACATGTAAGACTACCAAACTAAATAAAGAAATGTACTTGATTAAACCCAGGGAGGAAAACATTGTGATATGTATCCTGTTACTCACTGAAGACATGTCTTTTGTTGCCTAGACAGACTGTCACCATGTTCTCATCCATCCTGGTTATTCAAAGGATACAACAGAACTATTGATTTGTGTTCATTCTTGTATTCCTGTGCATAATAATTGCTAAGGAAGGTAAAATTATTTATCAAGAAGCTGCAATGTATTTTACTGTGTCTGACATTCACCATGCATTTAAATAAGAAAATACCAAGTTATGGTATTCTGATTCCTTAATGTGATTATTCCATTTTGTACACATTTGTGATTAGTGCTCAGAATACCTCATTTGAAAGCAACATGCACAGTGAAACTTCAAACACTATTACATATGTCTTTCCTAATCAGCTCAACTGATTAATTGAGATTTTTTACACTATAGCTTAACTAATAAAACAATTTGTCTCTAAAGCACAGATTTAAGCAATTGGAAAGCAAAAGGATCTGACTGTATGTACAACTATTTATTTTAACAACAAAAATTTGAAAGTACTTTTTCAATAGTTAAAAACTCTGTGTTTTTTGTCACGGCCAGAGCAAGTGCATATTCAAACCAAAGTAAATGGACAATTAAATTCTAATACTAAACCGTTCACAGGATGAGCTGCTATTAACTCTTTAAAGTTCAGACTCAGTGATCTGGTATGTGCAGCAGGTATATATTTTTGCAAATGAAAAGCAGAAATTGATGAGGATGAACAATAACTTTTGCTTCTTGTCACACAGCAAGGAACAGTCATGTTCCTCCTGGACTTCAGGAGCGCTTTTACAACACAGCACAGCAGTTTCAAAGACAGAGCCTGCCTCTTGTCCTCAAATAGGTAAAGAAAGCATCACACACAATGCTATTTGAACATAACAAAACTCCTAAAGTTGCTCAATTTTAATTTCATTACCACTTGAAAATGGTGACTGTCTGGTGGTTTGCATTTGTATGAAGGGAATAAAAGATGATAGAGTAAAGGAGATAAGTAGGCTGTATCACTTCTAATAAACTACATCACTTCTAGTAAATTGAAGCAGCCAAGGCCATTCTTTGGAGCAGAGGGCAGCTGGCTAGTGATCACCAGCACTTGGACACTGATCCCATGGATGGCCCCAATCCCTGCCCCCTTGTCCTGCTGTGAGATCCTGCTGATCTGCCCCAAACCCTTCCCACAGTCTAACAGGATGAACAGTCACCTGTCAGCACAGGATGCAAGCAGCCTACAGATTTCCAAATGAAATGTTCAACTTTTCATAAAATAGTTATGATGCTAGCGAGCTTTTTAAGCAGGCAGAGGTGATATTCAGCATAGGTAAGCAGTGACTCAGGACATTTATGCTGATCAGACTCTGCCAAGTCAAACAAATGAGAGTGTTTTCACTGCATTTTCAGATCAATATGTATTTCATTTCTGGAAATTGCAGGCCTACATCTCAGCAGTTATTGGTGAGGCATGTGCAATCCCAGAAAGGACGACGTAAGAATTTTCAGGAATAAATCCTATAGTGAGTTGCTGTTTCTGTAGCAATACTTTGGATCCTCAAGAGAACCACCAGCTCTGACCATCATGGACAGCAATCTTGGCCCTCACCCTGCCCACATCAAAGGTTCCCAGGGCAGCCCTTCAGGTCCAGCACCCCTGCCCAGTGATGCCACAGCAGGGCCAGTCTCCAGTTCCCCCCAGCCTGGCTGTGCCTGGTCTTGGGTCCTGCTGGATCAATCCCAGGCATGAGTCCTGCCGCTCCAGGCACTGCCTTTGGCCCATGTCCTGGCCTCTCCCTGTTCTTGCCCATGTCCATACCCAGGGAGGAGCCTGGGGCTGCTGCTGCCCAGCTGCCCTCAGCTGCCCTGCTGGCGTGGTAGAAATGTGGCTTTGGTGCCTTGTCAACCCTCCTTGGGGAGCCCTGACCCTCATGGACAGCGCTCCTGCCCCCAGATCTCCTCTCATACTGCCCACATCAAGGGATCTGCTGTAAGAAATCCCTGGTCTTGTCTCCAGGCCAAATAGCCCTAGCTGTCTCAAACTGTCTTTGTAGAGATGTGCTCCAGCCCTGCGATAACTTAGTGGCCTTCTCTGGTCCACATCTGTCTTTTGCTCGGACCCCAGAGCTGGATGCACAGCTGGGGTCTCACAGGAGCAGCACAGAGGAACAGAATCACCTCCCTCAAGCTGCTGGTCACAGTTCTTGTGATGCAGCCCAGGACACAGCTGACTTTCCAGTCTGCAAGAGCACATTGCCAAGTCATATTGAGCTTTTATTCCACTAACATTGCCAAGTCCTTCTCAGCAGGGCTGCTCTCAATCCGCTCTCCTTCCAGCCTCTGCTTGTGCTTGGGATTGCCCTGAGCCACCTGCAGGACCAGCATTATGATCACACCACAAAACTTCTCGTCATCAACAAAATTGTTGAGGATGAACATGTACATTATATACATATACATCACATACATATACATAGCATTGTATATATAGCATACACACTGCATTTATGTTCACAGCAAATGCTGCATCTCCTGCAGCATAATTATTGACTTCTAATTCTGGTGGACTTTTATAGAAAAAGATCTTTATTAAACAAAAATTGAGCAAAAACCAATAAGAATCCATTACACTCCATGTAACCCACAACTTTGCAAGTAGGAATAGTTTTGTGTTAGAACTTGCACTTCAAGCTGAGGTTTTAATGAGATATTTCTAAATATAAAAGTGTGTAACACATGTTACAATAGAACTGTCTGGTCTGTTCTTCCCAGCTTGCAGTTCTCCAAGGTTTTCAGTATCCTCAGCATGCATTGATCATTTCAACCACTAAAGCTGTGTTGGTTTACTGCTTTGTAAGGAGTTCTCAGCTTATTTGGCTTTTAGGTGAAAGTGTTTGAATTTTTGGCTGAGGTTTTCATCATAACAGTGACTCATCACAACAGAAAACCAAGAAGCAAAAGGTTCATTCCTAAACACACAGAACCAACCATTGATGGGTAGCATGTTGCAGTACCATTTTCACACTTAACAATGAAAGCCAAGCCAAAACATATTTTTAAAAGTGTCTGGCAATATATAGCATTCAGGCCTGTATGAGGCTTCTTTTATGTGTATGCAAGTGTTAGTGCAGTTGCAGTTCTGCATGTCAAATAAATATAAATGTCAGCAAAGACATTTTTGCATATGTTATCAGCAAAATCAAAACTGTCTTTTTCAGTCCTCAAGTATACATTTTCTGACAGAGCACACATAGTGTTTCCTATACTAAATATTATTAAAAATATTCACATTTACATGGTGCAGTGCAGTTAGATATGGTTTTCTCTTTCTCAGGTGCAGTTTTCAGTTTTCAAGCCTTTTGTACGATATCAGAAGTATTTCCAAGATATGGTAATAAGTCTAAATATTTAACAGTTAATATCCCTTATTTGTTCCTGTTTCAGTACACATATACTTGAGACAAGAAACTAAACTACTCCAGCTACTTGGCATTCCAAAATTCACATTTGAAATTACAATTTGACAGAGTGTGCACTGTCTTGACACTGAAGGGGATTTGGTCTTTTCATCCCAGTCTTCCCTGATGCTTAAAATGAGTTCAAGCTGCTTTCCCCTAGGGCAGTTTTAACACGATCATTTTTAGACACTCTGTTCTTCCTGTCACACCCACAGCCTAGTCAGCCCTTTCATGCTAACAAAGCTCTGTGCATGCATTTGCATGTAGGAGAATATTAAATTACTCTACAATTCAAATATTTCAGAATAGAAGATAAGAGACATAAGTCATATTAAATATAGAAGGCAGCTGTAACATACAGCATGTGTTTTCATCACTCTTTTTGTTATTCCAATCAAAATGGAAAATTCCTTCCCTTTTGTTGTCTTCCAATTTAATCAATCATACCACATTTTTTTTTAATTTAAAAATTAAATTTAAATCTCTTCCTGAAAAGTGTCTTTAACCAAAGAGTACAGCTCAGCATAATACCATCTTCTCAATACATCTTTAGATGAACCCTTTTTGTAAGGTTTCAGGTTTACCTATCAATTGGTATCAACTGATCAGCTTGAGCTAGAAGGATTTGTACCTGCCATTGTCCTCTGTTTTTTTTGCATACATTACATGTATAAATAATATTACTTAGAGATAAAAAGCGCAATATTGATTCCAGCCCACTAAAAGTAAAGTGAAATTTAGTAATTCACATTATTAACATAATTGGTGGATTCCCTACAATTGGATATTCTAAATCAAAACCATCTGATTTTCTGAAACTCATGCTGTAGCCATCCTAAATTATTGGACTCTGTAAAAGGAAAAGTGACTATAAATATTAATATTTTTCAGAATATCAGACCATCTCTTTAAATGTTCAAACCATTCTTCAAAACAATCTATGAAAACTGGTTCATAAAAACTGCTTGGTGTATATTTGCTACTCTTTTTTGAAAAAGGAAATTACTGATATTTGCAGTAACCATTTTATATAGTTGGTTCTTATAAAAAAGAGGGGAGGTAAATACTGGAAATAACACAGATCTTTGTAATGGATCCATTCCAAAATACAAACCAGTGAAATCCTACAGCACCAATTCTGCTAGTTTACCGGTTGATCATAGGTAGTCTTCAGTTTACAAAAAGTCAGCATGAAGTAGATCTAAGTAATTTGCAAGTAAAAATTAGAAGTGGGACAAGATAAAATGCAGAAATTGTTTCATGTCACAACATATTTGGAACGACTGTAAATGTAAACTGTTTGAATATTTGAAAGTTCACATATGTTGACCTCAACGGGACTGCATCAATAGTAGTAAAGCAGAGGCCACTATCCGTTCCCCACTGAGGCAGATGTTTCATTTCCTGCCAAGTCTGCTACTGCTAATCATTCTCCTTTGTTTGCCCTTATTGTAGCTACCTCAATGAAACAATACAGAGAAAATTAATGATGTTACAAAAAAAATTTAAGAAACATACTTATGTCCTTTCAGGAGTATATCTGCTTTATCTATAGATATTTTACAAATTTTGGAATTAATAAATGTCTTTATTCAATCTCAGCAGCCCATGCTAATATAGGTAAGTAAGAATGAGTAAACATGAAAAATTTTATCTTGTGCAACTGTACTAAGCCCCGTCTTTCATATGGAACATCACTTCAGATTTGACACTTGCCACTGACCTTGCTCACTATGACTGAAGGCACAGGATCTGTTGTGCTAACACATAGCGGGGAAAGACTGGCCTCTATATGTCAGCCACTAGAAAAGGCTTTTGTAAAATAAGTATCTCTTTAGTATATCATGGCACCAACAGATAGTGTATTTTCCTTGAGAAACAATGCAAAATCATAAGGATAATTTGAATTTTGTGTTTGGAAAATTTAGTGGAATATAAAAGGGTTTATGAAACGCCATGAAAGATCCGTGTTCATTCATGTCAGTTGTCCAATGGAGTGAGCAGTAATGCTTTCCTGTCTATTACATGTTTTTTGTCTGCCTCGTGTCCCTACTAATCTTCAGGACTGAAGAGGCTTCAAGCAGGACATTCTAGATATTCCTCCCAGATCTGTAATCACCCCTTGTGGCCACGTTTCTCTTCAAAGAGAAAAGCAAGGCACAATGGCACAACTTCCCAAGGATATTTTCTGGGAATCTCAGTGAAAGCAAAACCAATTCTTATCTCATTTGCTGTGCCTGTGTTTGTGCACAAGTGGAATGCATTATAGAAAACTGTTTACCTGAGGGGGTTTGGTAATTGGATTCTGGTGTGAGTGTTTGGATTCATTGACCAATTGAATCCACATGTGTGCATCAGGTCAGTTGGCTGACAGTCACAAGATTTTGTTCAGTTGAGTTGAGTGCTTGTGTAATTTCAGTTTAGATGTAGTATAATATAGGATAGAATAACGTAGTATAATATAGGATAGAATAACATAGTATAATAAAGTAATTAATTAGCTGTCCGGGCTGGCTGTTGTTTGTCTCTGCCCAGACAAGGGTGAGATGGGTTCGCTCCCCAGGCTCCAAAAGACAAGGCTGGACTCTCAGGTTCGGTCTTCAAGGTTGTTTATTATTTCTTATCTACAAAAATTTTCTTTCTGCTCAGCCGGGGTCCGACTAGCAAGGCAGCCAAAGGCACTCTGACTGCCCACAGGGCGGTCGCATCCTTTTATAACAAAGTCTACGTAAACTATATTTATCTTTTGTCTCCAATACTTATCATTTTTATTACTAAGTGTACCTTTACTATGAACCTATCAAAAATACCTACGTCACCCGGAAAATGGAAGACAAGAAGAAGGAGGAAGAACCATGTGGCAGGCCCTAACTCCCTCTATCTTGTTTTTCCAACCCCCCCGTACCAAAATCTTAAAAACCGTACTTTGACCTATAAATGTTCTATTTCTATATCCTTTAAACACCAGTGATTCTTATATCCCCACATATAGGTGGTACATCTCTTGTAGGGTCAAAGTTGAGCCACCAGGTACTTTTAGCAACATCCCAAGGCTCCCGAGCTCCCCAAGGGTTCTCTCGGTAGCTCTGGCCCTCAGGAGAGGTGCGCCGAGTTCCCACAATTAGCCTTGTGATATCTATGGAGTCCTCTTTGTCATTCCTCCCTGCCACGGGGGTCATCTTAAATCCTATAACCCACATCTCCTTATCTGATAACCACCTGTGCTGTTGCAGAGAGGGGGCAGAGCTTAGCGCCGTTTTGGCACGGCCAGGTGGCTGTTCCATACCGCTGCCATCATTGCTGGGGGTTTCAGGGGGAAGGAAGAGGAACATGCCCCAGAAGCACAGCGCTGTGTCTCGGTCTCTCCGTCGGGGGGTTGCAGGGGTCAGCCCTGCTGGCCCCTTCCTCTGTCGCTGCTTGTCCCCCTCCCACTCCTGCAAGACATGGCTTGGACACGTGGCTCTGACAAAGCAGCGGACACGGCTCCAAGACGTGCTGCTGGGAGGTGGTGCTGGTGTGGGAAGCAGCTGCAAAGAACGGAGCAGTGGAGGCAAACCTGAGCCCAGCCAAGTCTGACCTGAGCCGAAAGGAGCTGAGCAGAGAGGGGTGGAGTGGGGCACAGCTGTCTGAAGTGGTAGTGCAGCATGGAATTCAACCAGCAGTGTGTAGGGGTCAGGAAAAAAACATGGTGAAGTGCAGATGATCTGGCTTTTTGGGGATTTGTCCGTCATTACTTTTCATTGTCTCAGGCTCAGGGACAGGAGAACTGGATGCGGGGAACGCCTGCAATCTTGTCTTTGTCTGGGGAAACCAGTGGAGAACACGTGGAACCCTGCAGGAAAGGCTGCCATCTTGTCTTTGGCCCAGGGGCCACAGTGAACTAAGCTGAGGTGGTGAACACCTTACCCTGTGTGTGTAAAGCACCTTCTCTTTTTGTGTACTTTTGTTATTAGTACTGATGCTGCTACTGTGCATTTCTCATTCCATTGCTGTTTGCTTTCAGTAAATTCTTAACTCAGCTCATATTCTCTGCCTTTGTCCCTCTCTTGCTGGCAGGGGCCTGGAGAAAGGGAGTGACTTATTTGGAGTTTAATTTCTGGATGGTATTAAACCACCAAACTGTCTTTGCCCTGGAAAGCAAAGGGTTGAGGTTACACCCTCATTACTTCTTACTGCAGTGGATGTTATTGTGGCTGCAGGAGGAGCAGGGTTCAATGCTTAGATTGTCTGTGGCTTTGGTGTGCTGCCAGTCAAAAAGCAATAATGGAAGCCCCGACAGGAAAACAGCAATTCTCCATAGTTTATTGCCCAGTCAAATCTGAAGAAAATTTCCTGGCATCCACCATTGGTGTTTTCCTGGCACTAGGACTTTTTCCCTATCAGGCTTTCTACAAATAATGTAGATAAACAAGCTGCCCCCCAAAAAGGGTCCAATGCCATTTCATAATGGAAAGTGTTTTTAAGTTATCCAAAACAGCAGATCACTATGCCTATGCTAAAATGAGATCTAAGTATTCATTCTGTAATACTAGGCTGTCTTGGAAATGGAAGACTAAACAATTTTAATTTCTTTCTATTCCCTTTCGGATACCCTATTATCACCAAGATTTTGTGATATTATATATGCAAGGTATCGTAAACTCACACGCAAGAACAATGAGAAATCTTTCTGTTATTTCTCAAAACATTTCAAAATAAATTACCTTAAATACGCAGGAATGCACTTGCATTTTATAAAGAACTTTTGGATGAATTATCTACTATGTCTACTATATGTTTAAAATGGTTATATACATTTTATTTTGTTATTTGTTTTAGCTGTTAGAAGCCCACTACCAGGTAGCTGCAAACGGTACATGCTACCTGTAAATTTTTAAAATATCTGGACAAGACAAAAGTTGCACATCCTAAATCCCCCAGTTAATAAAGAGACATGGCACAGAACCACCAATCAGGAGTCTGACAATGCATTTTTCTTCTGCACATAGATTGTTCAGACTGGAAAAACTGGGCACTTGGTATTCCAGAAAGAAAAGCTGTTGTTGAAAACTATGGATTCCCAAAAAAGAAGGGGTCTGGGAAAATAAAATGAGCAAGTGCAAGAAGTAGCCTAACACAAACTGGCAAAATTTTCTGCCTAGCCATTCCAGCCCAGCAATGATCTGCTGGATGGGATGGAAAGTGGACACCCAGTGAGCAAAGCAAATTAATGTGTAGATGCTTGAGATAGCCAAATAGGGTAAAAAACTCTAATTTTTTTCTGCTCAAGTGAACCATAGTACTTAGAAGCAATCTAAACTCTTGTTTACTCTACTTGTGTAACAATGTTTTTAAGGCTTAGTCCAGCTTCAGAATATAACTTTAGAACAATATTTAGAAAGGCCAAGAAACAAAGAAAGCTAAAGATTTTTTTAAGTGCCTACTTTTACAATAAAAGGCTTGATGTGGGCTCTGAGATCACTGAAGCACACTATTTTGTTTGGCAAAACTCCAGGTATAAAAGACTTAAATTGGATATAGGATCAATATCAGTGGAATGTTTTAAGTGATCTCTCAAACTCTAAAGAAATAGCAAAAGAGAATGATACAAGAACTGTCAATTTAAAGAATCGAACCACAGAATAATCCTCACTGAGCTACTAGATCTACTAGCATTCAGGGGTTTTTTAGTTTCATAGGTTGAAGCCTCTGTTTTTGAGATTTGTGGAGGAAGGTGTGCAAAGTTTCCAGGTTAAGACATATTCAGGACAGATAAATTTTTAAAATGGTTTTAGGTTGATTCACCAATGGCCAACCTCAGTTGTTTCTAAAGTTACCTGAATTGTAGCTTAAAGTGGCCTGAAAAGTTCTTCCTGTGAATATGAATCACACATGGTCTGACACAGTTTTACTGAGATTAGACAGGGAGGTTGGAATCCATCTAGTTTATGGTAGTATATGAAAATTCGTTGCCTGAAACTGTTGCAATAAACTGAAGCTCACTTTGCAGTCAATGCAGATAAATAGATAAATGAGATGAAGCTTCTTCTAGAGGTGCTTAACTCTCCGCTAAGGAATGTAGCATTTAATAGCTTTAAGTCAGGTTGCCAGCTTTGAGAGATATAGTTTATGTCTAAATGAATACCATAACATTAGAACACAATTTACTTTTACAAAAGCTATTTTCTATATTATCTAATTTGTATTTTGACAGCAGAGTCCTTAGGTCTCAACAGTATATCTAGATTTCTTTGTGCAATCCATGAGTAAGGACTTAATTAGTGGAACCAAGTAATCTAATACGATGATTGGAAAGCTAAACAATATTAACATCTGCAAATTATACTTTAAATCTTGTCCCCTTCTGAGGTGCCTGAAATAAACAGAAGCACTCATTTCACAGCTACTTTCCTGGTGCTTGGCACCTCAAATTGATTACAGACATCAAACCTTTTTAAAAGACAATTGGAAGACATGATAGTAATGCCTTTTTGTCAGTAGTGAAGTGGCTAACACACTAAACCAGTCCGTTTTAATTTGAAGAACATACATCTTGACCTTGCATAGTCATTGGACTGTAAACTCTTATAAAGAAAAGCTTTGTTAAAAATTCCTAAAGAATCAATATCATCAGTATGTCCTTGGCCAAAGGAAAATCAGCTACTCAGGCAGTTTAGGGCATTCACTTGAAAGAAGAGATCTGAGTTGTAATTCCTCCTTTAATGACAGTCTCTGTATCAGGGGTTAAGCATTTGCTGATGTGAGAGATGGAAGTGCATTGTCTTCTCTTGGAACTGCCCAAACCATGATGCCCTGATCATGAGGCTACAGGTTACATGCCTGGTCTTTTCCTGGTGGACATGTAACAGCTGCAAACAGTGAAAGAGATTCGGCAGAAGAGATTCCAAGGACATCTTATGGTGGAAGGCAATGAAGAGACCACAACAGTAAGAGTTTGCAAGTCTAGACTAGTGTTTGGTTGACTTTCCTAAAAATCAGTAAATATATGGAAAAGGTAGTGGACCCTATATTGCACATCAGAGAGACAACAGAGCTGTAACTGCTGCCACCACCACACATTCCATGGAAAGGAATTCTTTTCAAGGAAAAGGCTTTCAAGGCTTTCCCTGTGGCATGAGAACCAGTTGCTGAAGATTGTAAGGAGAAAAATGGTTAGACACAGCCTTGTCAATGTGTCAGTGCATGTGGGTGCCATTCTGAGCTGTTCTGTCCTTCACATGTTGCAGAGCAAGGCTGCACACCTCCTGACTGGCTTCTGTCCCTAAGCAGCAATGGGGATGTGCAGTTCCTGGCACTTTCCTGAAATTGTGACAGTATACAAAGATACTGGAAGCCAGCGGATTACTTTCTGAAACTGTCTTGAACTGACTGCTAATTAGTGTTTTGTCTGATAGCCCTTTCACAGCTGGATGCAGCTGGATGGAAGTAAGCCACAAAGGGAGCACATTTTTGTTTATCATTAATTTTAACTTAGTTTTATATAGACTTGTGAGACCCTGCAGTAATCTTCTTAATTTGTCACACATTGTAAATTCATTTAGTAAGTTTATTCATTCCAGGAGTCTTTTTTTTGTTGCTTCTAACAAGTCTAACCAAATTAATACATTTTATAATGGGTTGGATCATGTGATATTGCTAAAAATAATCTGGTGAGCTTCTACTTAATTATAATATTAGATATCACTAAATTTTATTATTAAATTTTCCAGTGTCCTGAGGGCATTTTCCATGTGGTAGAAAGGCAAGGCTCTGGGAGAACTTGTTTAGATCCTCATGATCAGCCCAGCGCTCCTGCCGCATTTATGTGAAAAAACAGTTACTTCAGTTTACAAAATAAACAATCAAAAATACAAACTTCTCTCACTCGTGCTTAATACCTGCATCTGTATTACATCAAAAGCAAGGTATTCACCTACTGAATGATTTTTTCTAGGCCAGGGACCCCAAGGTGTATGGGTCAGATGGAAGTGTAGGTGTGAAACACCCTAAAAGTTTTAAACCACATAAAATTCTGCATTTTAGGCATGAATATCAGTTGTTTTAAAGATTCATCCTCTTTAGCCAGCAGTTGGGTTACCTTTTTTGTGAGACAGCCACTGCATCCTTTACTTCTCTCCTAGTCCTCACAGGCTTAAAGCTTATTTTGTTCTTAACAGATGTTTGAGACATCTTTATCAGGAATTTAAAGAATCAATGTTTTGGCAATATCCCTTGCAGTTTAGCTACTGTCTTGGTTTTGAGTTCAGGTGCTTAAAAATGTCTCACTACCTAAAGATTAAATAAAACAGTAAGCTCATCTCCTTAATCATGTTTTAGTGAGTGAATTATGGTTGTCTTCAAGGCTTTCACTCACCTCTGCTTTTTCATCAGAAAAAGCTTGCTTTTGCCTTGACAAGGATCTTAGGACATATTAATGCTGGCTCTTTGACAGGAGCTAACAAAAAGACTTCTGAGTGCAGCAGTTCCACTCCGCAGGGTAGACTCTTATCATCTTGAATGTGCGATCAACCGTGACTCCAGAATTTCAATGAGGAAATAGACTGTCACAGAGCTGTGCAAGGGGCTAACCCTGGCCATGGGGGCTGAAAATCTTTAGTTCAAAGGACCTGTGCTTGTGCAGAAATGAGTCATTCTTCTCAGCTGAGCTGCAGCATTGGCCGTACCGTCAGCTGTCAGTAGCTGCGGTGGCAGATTTGCAATGCAACTCTAATGTTTTCTGCATAGATACTTACATCAGGAGTATTCTTGGAACTATAGCTCACTTTTGGAAATTGGGGGCTCTGAAATCATGCTGAGGTCACTGATAGCTCATATGTGCTTAGTTTCTCCCTCTTGAACAGAAGAATGTCTGCCAAGTATTAAGGATAGGTCTCCCTGCTACCACAAGCATCAGCAGATGGAAAGGTCTTACAGAACTATTTGAATACAACCGCAGTAAATAGCATAAGAATAATTTTGGCCTGCAGCACCCAGTGAAAGAATAAAGAAAAATAAATTTAGAGGGACAGAGCCAGACTTCATTGCTAGGCTTCAAAGCCACTGTCAGTGGTGGCTGCAAGCATACAAGGAGCACATGAGGGACCCTGTGCATGCTTATGTCTTGGTAACATATACACTGTTCCCAGGAGACCCAGTGAAAAAAATTAGAGTAAGAGAACCCAAGGCAGAGCTTAATCAGGAAAGCAACATGATTTTTTTTTTAATTCTTTTTTTCCTAACAGAAACCAGACCTGCATGCCTATAGAAAACCTGTGAAGAAGGGACTGCTCTAGTTTCTGAGGAGTGTAATTTTATGGCCTATACCACTGGTCTTTTACCACTTTTGGCATATTTTTAACTACTAACCTGTGTTTATCTGTTTTGACTCATAAGGTACCAGATAATTCCTTTTTTTTTTTTTTTAATTGGATTGTTTATATCTGATGCTGCAATAAATTATTTTGGCATAAATAGAGTTATTGAATTCCTTTTTAGTTGGGCATTGACTTCACATAGTAATTCATTAAACTTATTGTATCTGAAGAAGTAAAAAGAATAGCATAGTCAGACTAGCTGCCTCTTAAAACAATTTCTTCTTAAGCATAAAGCAAAGCATAGACTACAAGGAAAAACTGTCAAGCAGACAAAGGAAAGCCACAAAACCAAGAAGATACCTATTGTTTTGTGGGCCATTACTCTTTTTCCCTTTTCCCAGTATGTATACAAAAATTTTGAGTAAAGTCTACTTTCTACCTCTCCCACCCTGGCATTTTTTATTCCTTCTATCAAAGATGAATTTCTAGTCCCTGAGCAGCCTTTAGCAGGTACAGGCACACAGTAGAACTAGGTACTGATGAAGACTTCATCCAGAGCCACAGTGAACACCTGACAGGGGTTGCAGCTCATCTCCTATCACCCCAGTCTGAAGCTCCCTTCCTTCATTTTTATAGAGGCTTTTTAAAAACAAACCTGATAACAGCACACGTCAAATCTATCATCTACCAAGTTAATGATGTAAAAAATAAGACTTTGCCCACCATCAAGTGATCAAACTGAATTCCTGCAAATACTGAAAAGATCCCTTAGGAGTGCTGAAAAATTGCAAACAACTTTGGTGAATAGATGAAGTCACTGTTGGGTACCAATTGCTGTTGTAGCACCAATTGCTACTTATCCTTCCCCTTTGTGTCAAACCAGAATAAATTCCTTGTGAAAGGTCAGAAGGCAACCGGATAAAATCAATTCAAAGGAACAGGGAACCTGATGAGGTTAAGAGGATTTGAAAAAAGTCCACTATTTCCAAGTGAGAAATTTCTTCTTAGGTGCCTAAGAAAGTTAAAAACAATTTGACGATTGCAACACAGCCTTAGATAGGGAATGGAATCCCTAGATAGGAAGTGGAATCCCTAGATAGGAATCCCTTAGATAGGAAGTGGAATCCTCTATTTAAGCGTGGTCTTAGTAAGCATAAGTTGGGAGGGAAATCCACAACATGTAAACAACTGGAATCTTCTTCCTTAAGTAAACAAAATCTGATTTATAAAATTATAATGTGGCTTTTAATCAGAACATAGGCTACAGTCCATAAGTAATAGAGATATTTTTTTCTGTTTCTATCAAAGGATTTTATCTAATCAGGTGCAGCCATCAGATTCATATGTCCAAAGCAATGCGCTGTGGGAGAATGAAAGGTGAGTTCATGCAGGTATTCTACAGTTGGTATAGTTGAAGCTGCCTACTTCCAGCCCTTAAACCAGGACAGTCTCTCTGCTTAAACCATGAAATGTGTAAACCAGAAACAAGGGCGGCTGGCAAAATGGACAGATTTTTTTCCCAATGCCCTATTTTATGGGAATATGTGCAGTTTTTCTGCTAAATTAAGGGGTTTCTTTCAGCCATTAGAAACTAGGTTTTTATGGTAACACATCCAAAACTGTGGTCAGCAGAAACACATAAATTCAGAATAGAAAAATATGGATTGCTAATTTTTTTCTATTGAATGATTTAGTGACTTGAGAAAACCATATTAACAACTGAGAGAGATTAAGTTCTCTGTGTCTTACAGAGAACAACGGACTAGTCTGGTAAGACATCTCCCCTCTCTTGAAGAGAAAGAGTTAGTACATTATTTAGCACAGCTTTAAGCTTATTCTTATGTACCTACCTAGGTTCCTAGTTTGCTAAGAAACCTCATTTTGTCCCTTCCCTACACCTATCTTCCAATATTTTTCTTGCATTTAAATGTAGAAATTGCTGTTCATAGTAGAAAAAGATATAAGCAGAAATGAGCTTAAAAGAAGATGCAAAATTATTTTGCCATTATACATTTAACATTCAGGAGTCTCTCTCAGCTACACACATGATTCTT
Organism: Fringilla coelebs; assembly: GCF_963513975.1. Lineage (NCBI taxonomy): Eukaryota > Metazoa > Chordata > Aves > Passeriformes > Fringillidae > Fringilla > Fringilla coelebs. The sequence goes on along the minus strand of NC_140030.1, from coordinate 26,560,777 downwards.
AAAGGTTTCTCAGGATATAGATTAATACAAGAGAATAAAAAAGCAATTTGGTTAGCAGAAGACAGGCAGCAGTATAGACACTAAACAAAAGAAATTCAGTTATTTATTTATATATATATAAAGAAAAAACCCCAAAAAACAAAAAAAAAAACAAACAAAAATACCCAAACAAGCAAAGTGGGACTTTTTAACTCTGCAAAGGGTTAGAACACTGTTCACTCTAGCTGAATGCCAATTGCCCAGCAAAGCCACCCTATCTCCCCTCCCCTCAGCTGGACAGGGGAGAGAAAATATAACAAAAAGTTCCTAAATTGGGATTATGGCAGGGAGAGATCACTCACCAGCTATGTCATTGCCAAACCAGAGCTGGATTATGGAAGTTGATTTATTACCAACTAAAATCAGAACAGGATAGTTGAGAAGTAAAACAAATCCTAAAAACACCTTCCCTCCACCTCTCCCTCCTTCCTGGGCTTAACTTTATTCCTCATTCACTATTTCCTGCCCTGGAGCAGTGCAGGCAGACAGGGAATGGGAGAATAGGGTTAGTTCATCACGTTGCTCCTGCCACTACTTCTTGGGGAGAAGAGTTCTTCTTCTCCATTGTGGTGTCCTCCACCTGAGGGCACGAGTCCTTCCCATGAGCTGCATTTTGTCACCAACTGCTCCACTGTGGGTCCCCATGAAGTCACAGGTCCTGCCAGATAACCTGCTCCAGTGTGGGCTCCTCTCTCCATGGGGCCACAAGCCTCACTGGGAGCCTGTTCCAGAGTGGGCTTCCCAACAGGGCACAGCCTTCTTTCAGGCATTCCCCCTCTCCAGCAGGAGCTCCTCCATGGCCTGCAGGTGCGTCTTTGTTCCTCCATGGATCTCCATGGGCTGCAGGGGCACAGCTGCCTCACCATGGGCTGCACCAGGGGCTGCAGGGGAATCTCAGCTCTGGCACCTGGAGCACCTCCTGCCCCTCCTTCTCTGACTTTTGTGCCTGCAGAGCTGCTCCTCTCACATCTTCTCACCTCGCTCTTCTCTGGCCACAGTTACATCTGCACAAATAATGTGGGGCTTTTTCTCTTAGGGAATATAGTTTTGCATAATTAAGTTAAAAATTAGTTTTAATAAATACCTTCAAATTCATCAGGCTATTGTTATAAATAAGAAGCTTCACTAGGCCAATATTCAAGCAACAATCAATTTATTAATTAATTATGGTAAAGTATGAGCAAAACAGCGCTGGGTACAGTGGAGGCAGTTTTCCCTCCAACTGCACACCGATATTTGGGCTTACAGGTATTTATAGGGGTACTCAGAAGCTTTCTCAGCAGTTTCTATTTCTACTTGTTTACATCACAATTCTATACACTATTGTGATTTAGTTTTTCTCAGGATGCGTCCCAAAAAGGAGGGCTCCAAGATGGTGGTGGCAGCCTCCAAGACATTGGTCCAGTTTCCACAAGAACAATGACGAATCCCATCTGGTGAAATCCAGCTCCCCAGATGTGGGTCCCCCTTGTTATTACAATGACTATAAATCTCACAACAGTGATGTCCAGCTTCCCTTGGTGAAGTTGTAAATCCTTGAGATGATGTCCATCTTCCTTTCTCAAGCTGTTTTTCTCAGTTTTGTTAAGGAGTGAGATAAGCACATTTCCTTTCTATACATTCCAAAGCTATAGTTTCAAGGATACAAGCAATATTTTAAAATTATACTTAAAAAAGTTATTATTGCAGCACTCTTTAATGCCTGACTACAAGCAAAAAGCAGCATCCTTAACTCTGTAACTCAAATGCTTCTAAATTAATCCAGGTTAATTGCAAACAAAAGCTAGGTTCAAAAGCCTTCTTCCATGCTTTACTTTCTTCAGTTATTATTAGAATTTGCAGCCGTCCCTTGGTCGGTGTCCACACATATCACAATCACAAATACACGCGTTGCCTTTCTGTACCAGACACAAAACACAGCTTTGTATTTCACATTATGTATTTTAAAAATAAAAAAATACATAACTATATTTGAGGATCTCTTAGGTAGCTGACATTTACATAGTTTGGGAATTATTATTTTGTGAAGTTTCTCACAAGTTTTAATTTTAACAGCTTCTGATTTCCCATCTGTGTGCAGTGCACAAAATTTATAGACATGCATAGTGATTATTACTTTTTGCTTTTTGATAAATTTCTAAGTTTGGCTCACCCTTGAGATGTCAAGGTTTAAAAAAATAGTAAAAAAATCCTATAAGTTGAAGATCAGAAAACTAAATTGTTGTTCAGTCATTAAATAAAATTAGTATGATACTGACTGAACTGGGACAGTGCTTAAACACGTGGTAACCATGGTATGGTATAATCTATCCTTAAATTTCATCTACTCTGAAAGAAATTATAGAATTATGGAGTTAGATCCTAGAGCTTTGGAATGACTTGTTTGGAAAATTAAATAATTGCAATATGAGACTGAACTTAATACTCTATTTAGAAAAAGAATGAATCATCATCCATTTGCTCCATGGGTGAACTGAGCTTTGCAATAGTTGAGATTAAGACAGCCCAGCTCCTGAAATAAACCAAATTCATTTGTTCTGGCACAAACAGCAAATGAACTCCATCACTATGAGCAGATTTGACAACATTTGTAGAACTTGTAACATTTTAACATTTTCATTACTTTATTTACTCTTACTGGAGCTGGTCAGGCACTGGAAACATTTTTCCCCCACCCAAACTTGCTAAGCATTTGTCTGCTTTTTAAATTTCCTATCTTTTGATTTTCTTACCTTCTGCATTCGTTATGCACATCTCTAAGAGAACTATGAGGAGGACGACCAAATTCTGGCAAATTCTCCAAAAAAAAAAACCCAAAAACTGCTGGGAGCATTAAATGCCTTTGCTAACATTAAGAAGCAAAGAGAAAGGGTAAGTTTTGAATGTTTTGAAACTCCTCATGATCTGAAGGTTTTAAAATTTGGGTTCATATTGATTTTTCTAAATCTTATGGATGTGAATGCTCATTGTGGACTATGGATATTTTAGGAGTTAAAGCACTCTTATCTAAATGAAAAACTGTTAATTTGAAAGCCTTGTCATGGAGAAGTTAGAAAAAAATGAGTAAAAAATCTGTTACTGTTCTTTATTCCTCTGAACTTGAAATCTGTCTCCTATTATGCATTAAAATATTACATTCAGATATGCTCAGGTTTGATCAAATAAATTGTGAAATAATTTAAAACATTGTGCCACGATTTACATCTAATAAAATTCTAATGTGATTTTCAAATTTCTTTTTGTCTTGGAAACATCTTTTAGCATTCAGTGATTTTTTGAGGAAATGTTTGTGCTATGATCCAGTAAGTATGAAACATATGTGAAGTATTGATTCTATGACTTTGAAAACAGACAAATCTTTATGAGTGGGATGGATATTACTTCACTTCATCTGCTGAACTAGAACACACATTTCTGAAAGAAAATATTTTTCATCTTTTTTGTTTTGTTTTGTTTTGATCCATACTGGTGATAACATCTGCATTTAATCCTAAATTAGATACACAGGGGCTTCTTAAGGTTTCTACTAAAATGTTCTGCCTAAAACAGTTTTGTATAAAGAAAGTGGAGATATTTAGGTTCTTTTAATATTACAAAGTTTCTCTCTTCAAAGGCCCTGAAGGGTAGTAACTTCTAATCCTATATTTAGCATGTAGCATTTTCTTAAACTGTAAGGTTGTTATTAGTATTATACACTTGAAATGCATTTTTAATATATGATTATATAACTTTATGCTTTAAAGTATATGAAATTATAAGGATGCTGTATGGTGTCACACCTTTCCCCATGTCACATTTCATTTTGAACAAAATTGCCATAATGCTTGTCTAAGGTTTGACGAGTTAGTTGAGCTCTTTCTGACCTTTTAATATGGTCAAGTATCTTGAAACTTGTTTAGTGGAGAATTTTCTTCCTTGTTCAGTTTGTTGATGTTTTGGATGTCCTCTAGTTTTATATATTGCATTTTAAGATTGCCAGATGAATACCATCTGTGAGTGATTAATCTGGAATTTTCCATTTGTACTTCTACACTTCTGATGAGTAAGTGGGAACAGGCTAAATTCTCTAGAGTTCTACATTGTAAATGTATAAATAGTCTTATATTAAATTGCTTGCCAAATTTGCCTCATTTAAGGTTTTGCAAAATTGCAACAGAACAATGGATTAATAACACATAATTTTATCTCATTGTCTGGATTTGGGCTTTGTGGACCCAAAAATAAATCAATCAATAAAACATTCAGGATCAATCAATAAAATAATGAAGATAATCAAGATCAATAAAATAATTAGGATCTGAGAGTTGCCTCCATTGTATCCTTCTTAAGAAAGCAAAGATAACTAAACCCAGCTGCTAAATAATTACAAATGAATATTCTCTGAACAGAACTTAAACCAAAACTGGATAAAAATTTATGAATGCACTGGAGGAAAAACCCCCCAAAAAACCCACCAACCCCAAAACAAACCAACCAAAGAAATGCCACCATATCCCCAAAACAGAGCAAAACAAATCCACAGAAAAGCAGGACTATACATATTACCAGCTTTCTAGTATCCATATCTACAAGCTTCCTTTTCTTTGCTTTCTAATTCCCATGCAAGTTCCCTTGCTAAATGAAATGGCAAAACTAGCTTGTTATATTCAAGATACATTTTCTTATGTGTAATATAATCTCCTTATTTCTAGCTTATATCCTTTGCATCCTCTAAACAACTTTATTCTCATTTGGATATAGTGTTTTCTTTGTGCATCTGTACATTTACTTACATCTTAGATAAAATGTATGCATGCATCTCTCATACTTTTTTTTTCTCAGATGAGTTCTATCGTTTTATTTTGAGCATGGTCTCTGTTTCAGCCTCTATAGGCTTGAAGTAGAATACATTTTGTCATGCAAATCACATAGACTTTTTGGAAGACTTATTTTTCAGTTCCTTCATTTGTTATATAATGATAAACTCCTCGGGACTCTATTGTAAAACACTACTGAAATCTGTTTGAATTCATTTGTATTAATGTTGTTATGTACAAGATAGATGCTTATGTTTAATCTAGTTACTGACTTTATATCCAGTGGAGAGAAATCAAATTTCACATAGGATGACTCATCTCAACTGAAAATTGGTACTTGCAGGTCAGATGAATAAACAGCTGCAAGAGCTTCTTTCAACCTCCTGACTGTAAAGGGTGTCTGTGGTGACTGGACTAGACTCAGACATGTGATTTTTACATGCCTAAAGCTCCATGAGACTACCAGCTTCTCTAATTTGCTGTGCTGAATAATTGGCACATAACTATGAACTGAAGGATTAGCTCAAAGAAGAGTCCTAGGAGTCTGGAAACTCTAATTCTATTACTCTAAACCACACATCACCTTATTTGTACCGCAGTTTGTCCATTAGTTTTTCTTCTTCTTGTTACCCTTCAAGGGAGAAATTTGTGTTAAAGGGAGACTTGCATACTGGGAAAGGACAGTGAAAATAATAAGCAGAAAGGGAAAAAGTAAAAGAAAGGTACAAAAGGAATTATTTTGTATCAAGTGAAAAGGAAATTAGAAAGCCATGTAAACAAAGGTTTTATATAAAAAGGAACAGATCTAAATCTTGGAGATAATGCTGACAGATAAATTCAGGCTTATTGATAGCACTAAGGTAAGAGAGAACAGATGAATGGAGACTGTGCTCTGATCATGGAGAAGATTTTTGTGGAAGTGTTTGAGCTACTCTCAATGGATGAGCTGTAATATAAAGGTCAGAATGAACAGCAGAGGTAGAACTTCATAAGCAAGCAAAATATAAGGCCTAGTGTTTACCTCCATGTGGAGAGGAGAAACATGTTATAGAGACACAATTTCTCTCAGTTTTGTTAGAATCACAAGGAAGAGAGAAGACAAACATTCTAGATTGCATTTTATTCTTTATTTCTATTTAAGCATTTTTCTGTGTTCAGCTGCTATGTTATAAGCTTAAAATTATCCCAAAATAATGATGAAGGAGACCTTTCAGTGAAGTTATGCTGCCTTCCATGTCATTTACCCTGAGTTGAATTTTCTGTTACTTTTTCTTACAGCATTGCAAGAATGCTAATATGAACTAGAGCTGTAACATACATAATTTTATTTAATGTGTTTTGATGAACTAAGAACATGTAATGTGGGTGTCATAAACCCAGTCATAGCATAAGGCAGAATTTTTGTTACACCTGAAACTCACACTGAACTCTCCTAGGGTTGCAGGTTCACTGAGTTTATGAAACTATTTAGTGTCTTGAAAAGAAATAAGTACAGATATATTTTTTTTAACTGAAGCTGATTTATTTGGTTTGTATAGACTAACAACAAACCTGTAAGGATTGTCTCCATTTAAGAAAATCAATGTTTATTCAGCTGTATGAGGGAAGAGACCAAAACCCAGTTGAAATCAGGGACCTGCCACAGAGATCAACCATCTGTGTGTTGCACCGTATATGGCTGAGTCTTTTGCTGTGCCTGGGGTAGTCTGAAGGTGATCTGCAGGGACTTGTGCACTTGCTGCTGCACACTTCCCTTCTGGATTATACAGCAAGCTGTTGGCAGTGCGAGACTCTTCAGGGCTGGCCTCTACAAGGAGAGGGTGTAACCACTTCCATCCGGACCCACCACTGGCCACAGCCCAGTGCAGCATCTGAGTGCTGTTACAAGGAAACAAGCTCTGTGCATGCTCAGTTGCCCCACAATCAAACCATGAAACCACAAGGTACAAGAACTGGTATCCACAGGACAGCATGCAGAGATCAGTTGGAGCCTAGGAACAGACAGTATTGAAAGAAGGAATTAAATAAACTACAGTAAAGGAAGTGGGGCCATTCCCTCCTTTTTGCACATGTACTGCTGCTACTTATATTGTCCATTATAATTCCACTTTCAGAGAAGGAGATGGTTACTTAGACTATAGAAGAAAGTCCCTATTTTTTTTAATGCTCATCTGCAGTTTGTTCAGGAACCAGATAACCCTTACCCATACCTAAAGCAAATGAGCCGGTAAAGAAATTTGAAAGCAAATTGAATTTCTCTAATAGAAAACTCTTGACTATTCTGATTTTTTGATGTATGAGGTCCTATGTATACTCACATGCACATAGTTAACTATTCATTTAAATTATTATATCAACTTTATTGTGAAGTGTCAGAATTCATTCTAATTGTGCTCACACTGACCATTCATTTGACTGTACCTTCTCAAAAGATTTAATAATTTTTCAATAAGCATGTGCAAAGTTTGGAGTTTTTCCTTCAATTGTTTGTGTCCACTGCCTTTTGACTTCAGTTCTACATAATAATACAATGTATTTGGATGGCACTGGCAAAAACACATAATGATTGTTACCTGTCCTATCTTTGAATAAACTGCAATCTGGTATGCTGTGATCCACTTCATTATCAGACTTAGCAATAAAATATAGTACAGATAAACTTCAATTTGGCTTGACACTTCAAACTCAAGAGTTGTAAAATGTGTCTTTGGTTTTTAGTAGCTGTAAAAAAAATTGATCTCCAACAAGCAATGAAGTCATGTTTGATGTCATTAGAACATATATTTCCTGTCAGACAGATTTTAATGCCTTTTTTTTATTAATGAGGTATAAGGTAAAATTCAGAAAGGTATCTCAATGGCTTTGCAACCTAAGTATCACTGAAAGTCAATTTAATTTTATAAGTTTTCTAAAATGAGCTTACGGGGAACTTGTTTCTGACTAGTATGCTGTAAAAAGATGTGTAATGAAACCTGCTACTCTGGTCTACTCCTTTGACCAGAAAAAAAGAGTTAAATGAATTTAGCACTTCCCACTTGTTTAATAAACTTAAAGGTGTTTAAATCAAAGCTTCCTGTGATCTAAGTAGGTTAAGTACAATTAAACAGAATAAAGTAACATTATTCTTGAAGCACCTCAGATGGAAACCCCAAAAATTCATTTTCCATATACAAGACTATATGGTATGTCTTGAAAGGTACCAGACCAGGACTACTTCTGGGAGGATGGCTTACATTCATCTTGAAGTTGCTTTAGGAGAACACACCAATCATTGGTATTCTCTCTTTCTGAACTGAGGAGCACCAGACTGAATTGTTCTGAAAAACAGAGGTGCAGAAATACAGTCTGATGGCACAGGTGATCTCTCGAGCAAGACAGACCTGAGCTGTGTTGCAAACACTGCCATTTCTCCCTGCACTGTTAAATGGGAAAGGAGAACTATTCATGCAGTAAATTGAATCGGGGTAAATTATTAATAAACTATCTTAGCCCTGTGCTTTTCTTTGTTTTATTTGTTTGTTTTTTAAAGAAGGACTTATGTCTTTCCTTTATCCCCACACACAGTTTGTAGTAAAATCTGATTGACTATTAAACCGTTCAATTCTGCTATCAGTCTTCTCTGCTTCTTCAGTGTTTTTTAAGTTAGCTGAAATCAACTATTTTCCTGCTCCTATTCTTTCTCAGCCAGGAGATTGGTTCTCAGGTATTTTATCTCTCCCTTCTAGAAATACTACAGAACAATAAGGCATCAGTCACCGACATTCTCTACATATTTTTGTAAACAGATGCAGTCCCTCAATTATCTGCATGCTGAGTGGAAATTGCATAAATGTTACCTGTATGTATCTTAGGATTTTGAAAACATCGCAGACAGACATTATGTAATGTCTGTAGAACACATTCAAAACCTTGTGGATGCCATTATAAAGATTTTGCTTTGATTTTTATCTTTTTCATTCCTTCTTCCTCTGCCAACTCCCCCCAACCAAAACAAAACCACAAACAAACAAACAAACAAAATCTAAACAGCACAACATCAACAACAACAAAAAAAAAAACTTGAAATGAACAGTACTAGGCCATTGACAAATGTATTATTGCGACAATAAATATTAAGATTCGTGGTACATTCTAAGAAAGAATTTGACATAGGGATTGAGCACAAAATGCTGTATGGTGCCATAGACTGCTTGTTCTTGAGGTCCCACAAATGGAGTTTTAATGAGTTGAGATGAGTTAGGTATCTTTTGTTTACTTTCAAAATCAAAACACATTACTGTATGGTCTGTTGGGGCAAAATCCTGAATAAATATAACCTAAAGTAAATGTATACTTAAAGCTAAACTCTAATTAAAATAGATTTTATTTACCCAAGCTGTAGACACTTTAATTGCATAATAGCTCTAATTCTGTCAGGCGTGGCCGTGGGAGCTGCAGCACGGCATTCCTCGACAGCGATCGCCCTTTTCCCCCAGGACCCCCATGCCCCTGCTGCGCCCTCTCCAGCTGCGCACAGCAGGCACGGGCAGACATTTTCGGCGCGGTCGGCGAGCAGCGAGCGGTGCCCGGTCGCTGATGCTCTGATCACATCCTCAGGGGAGAAGCTGTCTGGCAGCTCCAGCCGATGCGGCACCGCTTTAGCGAGGCGTCTACCCGGACCCCGGAGGGCAGAGGAGCCCGGGAAGCGCGGCAGTGCTCGGGGAGGCACCGCGGGCTGCGCAGGGCGCCGGGGCGGGAAGGGAGAGAGCGGCACCGAGAGCCGGGCAGCGCCGCCGCCTCCCCGGTTCGGCACCGCGGACAGCGCCCGGCGGGCGGCGCGGGCGGCCGGGGCGGGCACCGCTCAGGCGGGGGCGCGGCGGGCACAGAGCAGCGGCCACGCGTAGGGACACGGCCACGGCCACACGTGCCGGGCCGCGGCCGCAACACGGCGGCTGCCAGGAGGCCAGCGGCGTGCACGGGCAGGGCGGCCCACGCAGAGACACCGGCGGCACAGGCACGCGTGGACAAACGGGCACAGGGGCACAGACCCAGAGCGCGCTCTCGGGCACAGACACAACCCCAGACTTATAGAAAGCGCCGCAGCACAGCATCACGCACACACAGAGTTTCACACACACACACAGATACACACACACAGAGTTTCACACACAGACACACACACACACAGATACACACACACAGAGATACACAGACACAGAGTTTCACACACAGACACACAGAGTTTCACAAACACATACACATTTTCACACACACGGACACGCGCCCGCGCTCCCGCAGGCACAGCGCGGGCACAGCCGCACCCGGTCACGCGTACGCGCGCAGGCAGCACGGACGCCGCTCACAAACAGCGCCTGTGCTCGCACTGCCGCTGACACACAGAAACTGGCACAGACAGCTGCACGCAGACAGACACACAGACAGACACAGGCACCCACACAGACAGACGCACAGGCTGTCCTGGTTCCTGCCTGGACAGAGTTAATTTTTGTCGTAGCCAGGAGGGGGCATGGCCGGGACCCAGAGGTTGCTCTGCTATCACCGCAGGTCTCTTCCTTAGAGAAGGGGTTCCTTCTGGTCCAGTAAGTGCGGGGTGGGGGTGGTGGGGTAACCCCGATTCTGAGCATTTGGCATGAGAATCAATTGTCTCTCTCGAACACTTTTGTTATGAACATCATTGCTGTTACTGTTCATTTTCTTATCTCATTGCTGTTTCCAGTAAATTGTTCTTATCCCAACGGGTGATCTTTACCTTCGATTCCTCCAATTCTCCTCTCTAGCCTGCCACGGGGAATAGGGAAAAGGGTGGGGGGAGCGAGTGGCAGCGTGATTTTAGTAGGAGCAGTAAATTAGGGAATACCAGTCCTAAACCACGACACAGACACACAGAGAGAGAGAGACAGACACACGGAGAGAGACAGACACACGGAGAGAGACAGACACACGGAGAGAAACAGACCCCCGCGAGCCCCCGCCTGGCGACAGCCAATGGCGCGGCGAGTCTGCCCCCGGCGGTGCGTAGCCACCAATGGGAGCAGAGGGGCCGTGTCCCGGCTGGCTCCGCCTCCCTACTTAATGCCGCGGGTGGCCGCGGCTCGCTCAGTGGCGGGAGGAGGAGGCGCGGGGGCGAAGGCGCGCGAGCAGCGGCGCGCGGCGACCCGCGCACGTGCCCGCCCCCGCGCGGCGCGAGGGGAAGGCGGAGGCGGGGCCGGGGCAGCGCCCGCCGCGGGAGGGGCGGCGGCACCTGCGGGGCGGCCCCGGCGCGGCCACCGGCGAGCGGGCGGCCGAGGGCGCGGAGCGGCGAGCCCGGCATCCCGCGCAGCCCGCCCGGCGTGCCCGCGGCGATGGAGCAGGACAAGTACCTGCCCGAACTGATGGCCGAGAAGGACAGCCTGGATCCCTGCTTTGTTCACGCCATGCGCCTCCTGGAAGACGGTGAGGCTCCGCTCCGCTCTCCCCCGGCCGGGGCGCTCCTCGGGGTCGGCGCTCGGCGGCCGCGGCCGATTGACACGGAGCGAAATCGGGTTTCCGGGCGGGCGGGACCCGGCCGCGCGTGGGCTCGGGGCGGCGGCGGTTCGGGGGCTCGGGCGCCCGGCGAGCCCGGAGGGACCCGTCCGGCAGAGCCCCCGGTGGCAGCGGCGAATGCCCCGCTCCCCGCCGCCCGCGCTCCCTCGCTCGCCCGCCGTGCGCCGGCTCTGCCGCGGCTGGGTCGCCTCTGCGGGAAGCGCTCCCCTGCTTCCCGGGCTCACTTACACAAAGAGGGATGCTGGCGTTTCATTACACTCGTTATATCCTGCTTTCCGCGCTGAAGTAATAAGGTTTATATGGTAATACTATTATACCGTTAATGCGGCGCTGTTTTAGTCGACTGCGCGGTGTCAGACATTGATTGGATATGGTTTATCAATTTCATGACAGTTTCATCCAGGACATGATGATTTCCTTTTGGTTTTGTATGGAGATCAGAAGACACCGGTTATAACATTTGGTTACTCAATGTAATTCGCTCTGCTTTCTTTGCTTTAGTTGGAGTAGAGTTTTAAGTTGGACCTCAGCTAGAGGTTCTTTAGAAAGTTCATAATTTAGTCTCTCTTTTAATAACTGCTCAATATAGTGGTTGAGTGAAGACCTCGTGGTACGGAGTTTCAACTTTTGCCAAAGTGTAATCCATTAAGTTCCTATTATACATGTTTTACTTCTTAGATTTTTAATAGTCTTTTAAAAAACCCTGTTAAACTTGAAACCTAATGTTGAAAAGAAGTAGTAAAGAATGATGCATAAATCAAGATAACCTATCAAGCTCTTAAATGAGATTAAAGCAAAGAAATGTGTGGTCAGGCCCTTGAGAGTCACACGTTCAAATAAACTCACATTCAGAGGTGGCAAATAATTTCCCAAGTTCTGTTTATGACTTAAAGAAAATCATAACTAATTCAGATTTACCATGCTAAGCAGTGTTTTTTCCTCTGTCAGCAGTTTTTATATTGTCTTTCCTTAATGTATTTTCTATTGATTGTGAATGAAGATATTGAGTCCAGGTTTTGTTGGAGTGCTTCTGTTTGATAGCTTTGAAATTCATACATGATTTTCAGTATGAATACAGACCCGTTTAGTACTCTCTTGTCATAGCTGCCTGCTGCTAAAGAGGCAGCCATGCTGCTTTTTACAGTTGTTTTTCTAATAATCATATTATAAACAAAGTCCTTATTTCTTAGAGGAATATACTTTTTGAGCCTTGCAGTTCGATCTTTTCCCAGAGGGGGGAAGTATCCACTGAGAGAGAGTGTGTGTGTGTGTCTGGAAAAGGAGGAAAATGCAGGAAGGACAAAACCGAAAGTAGGCAAAGAAAAGTAAAAAAAAGGAAAATAAAATTGGTTTTTCTAGGCATCAAGTTTGTGGAGAAGTTGCATTTTGAGCAACTGTGGCATTGAATAAATGAACTGTTTTCTCATTCCTTCTTAGCAAAAGTAGGACTGTGCATTATTTCACTGGTTTTTTTAAAAGATGAAGGTGAGTTGTCTGAGAGAATGCTAATGTCAGATTCACACCAGGTACCTGGCAGTATCCTTCAAAACACCATCTGTCAAGCTTTCTAGAGATTCGTTTTACATTCTAACATATGATGACTGTTAAAACACTTAACCACGGTTAGAATGTTACTACTTAAGAAAATTACAATTAATGCACTGGTTGCTGCTGGGTATAAGTACAAAGGAAATTTATAGAATGGGCAGAATTTTATTTTTTGGGTGCCAGAAGAAAATGGGATCCTGGAGCTAGGATCTCTGTAGTAGTGAATAATTTTTAGGTTATATTCATGATAAAACATTGTCTCCAGACTCTGGATTTCTGTTCTTTAGAATGTAATGTGCAGCCAGCTACATTCATAATGATGCCAGCCAGGTGTTCTTTTTATGGCATCCTAAGCATTTCTGATTGCCAGTACATTCTGTATCAAATGCATAAGTGCAGATTTGCTGTGGAGCTCAGAGCCATAAGCATTCACTCTGACTTGAAACTGCTGTGTTGTTTCATGTTGGCTGCTAAAACCTGAGGTTGAGAACAGTTGTGTTGCTGTGAGAAACCGCAGAAGGGCACACAAGCAATAAGTATTCCAGAAAAATGCTTCTGATTTGCAACAGTGGATTTACTTGTAAAGATAAGACTGCCCATTTTTTCCCAATAATTTTTTTTGTTTGTTTGATTCTGTTGCATGGTTTTTTTGTTTGTATGTCTGGGTGTACTTCACCAGTATTGAAACCAGCATATTACTTGTTTTCAATAGGTAGGTCTATGTCCTTCAGGTTGACCTGTGTCAGATGCATACTTGAATCGGTAGCTATTTATCCCTCACCATTAAGGGATGACTAGAAATCACTTACTTTAGTCCTTACCTGGGTCTGGTGAAATCCCCAGAAAAGGGACATTTCCTTTGGCAGAGTATTTGCATACTTACCAAACAACACAAAGAAAGGTGAGGAAAAAGGTACAAGTGCTGTTTAAATACAAGGTGCGGAGACAAAACCCGATTTCTTTAAAAACCACTGTGGGAATCTGTTGTGGATTCTGACAATGAACCTAAGTCTCTGAATGGCTGACTGAGTGCCTTAATCAGAAGACACTTGATTTCCCCATGGGTCATAACCTTTTTCATGTAGAAGTAGATCCTACATGACTGTTGCAGTATTAGAAATGGAAATGTCATTGGTATGTCATCTACTAGAAGAACTTGTGAGTGGCTGGTGGTATTTGCCTCAGCCTAAGTTTTTTCAAACTTTTGCAATATGCATTGAACATACTTATTCTGAGAATATAATTCATTCAGTAATTAAAATTAAATACCTGTTAATTGTAATAGGTAGTTGAACTCTAAAGAAAAGGCTAATCTCCATCTGTTGGAAAGGGCTTTCCTGTATCAAGTGAACTGTTTTGTGTACTAGGCTGTTATAAGAGCTGGAAGAGTGTCCCTGTTTCATGTATAGCTTTAAACTATTTTACTGTATGCTGGTTAACAGTAGTTATTTTCTCAGGTGAGATTGTTCTGCATTTAGTCAGGAGATGTTCTGATAAATGTATGAGGTCAAGTAATGCTTGGTTCAATAGAAAATGTCAAAAGTGAAGAGTATGTTTCTTGAGTAGTACTTTTTTTACTCAGCTTGTGCTTATACTGCAGTATACTCCAGAACTCTGGAGAGAATGGAGAACCTCTCTGTTCTAGTGCTGCTCCCTACCATGGAAGCTACCAGCTCCTTATATGTGTTACTTTTGCATGTTTGTAAATATTTATTGCTTTGTGTAAGATGTCTGTGGTCATGAATATAAAAATAAGTGTGTCACTTTAGCTGTGAAGGTGTGGATGACATGGAAAGATACAACCAGTTTGATAGTTCAAAACTGGTTTTATATCAGCATTCTATTTAATAGGCTAAAGTGTCAGCTAATTGTCTATGTACTTTTTGGGGCCAAGCAAATTATATATATGTATGTGCGTGTGTATCCTTTTTTGCATGTGTGCAGCTTTGGAATATCTTGCTTAGTGTGTTCTTAAAACCAACTCTGTGTTTTGTAATATAAACATAAAGGAAAAAGACCTATTGGGAAGAGCTGGCCAAAGTAAGAGCATCTCTCCCCATGGAAATATCAGCATTACTAGGGTAATGAGGTAGCTAATTTCTCTCTCTTATAATGACAGTGCAATTGACCTCAGAATTTCAGCTGGCGTTCTGAAGGCAATGAGAATCAGGCCTTTAACTTTAATCTTAAGTCCCTAGATCATTCCATGTGGTATAGCAGAGTTTGTTAAACCTCCAAGTTGTGTAAATTAGGCTCATATAGCTCAGCTATCATCCCCATACAGGCTTCTTGTAGGACAGGACATGATTATTCAAAACATTAGCCTTTACACTGAGCATTAGTAGAGTCTCTCATATAAGCCTGCAGTATTAGTTCTAGCTAGTAGAAAACTGTTGATATAATGCAAGTTTGTTTTATATTCAGAATTTCAACTAATACACTGTCATATGTGGGTTTGGGATTTCTTTGGACTGTTGGAGATTGATTTTCTTTTCATATAGGATTGCAACTTAAGTTCATGACTGTGTGTTTCTGTTAACAACCTGGGATGATAATAAGGTTGTTATATTAATATTATTTTTCTTGGAAATATAGAATATAACAATCGTATCTTTAGCCCTTGAAGTGAAAAGCTGTTGATCAAGCCTATGACCTGCTAAAACCAGGCCTCTGATACTTTTTAATTTTTAAATTTTTTTTATCGAAAACTACTTGCGAAAATATGCTTGCAAATTTATGAGTTCACTTGTCTCAACAAGACTTTTGACTAAAATAAGATAAAATGTAAATGTAAATTCATACACATATTAATCTGCGAGTGGTCACTGTTCTGCTTATTGTTTCTTTTATTCCTGATGTTTACATCAGGTGAGAAGAAATCTGTATTCACAAAATAGCTGCTATTAATCATTGTTTGCTTTGCTGTCTCAAGAAATGCACTGTAAAGATTGACTCAGGAAACATGCTAATATTCAGAGCGTGTATTTTAGGTACCTTGGTTTCATTAGAAACTAGATTTGTATTGATCATTTGGAGCCTTTTCAATAGAAAGTGCAAACTCTAGATGAATACAAGATAGTTAGGATTTTTATAAAGTAGTGATGTGCTAGGCGTTGCGGACTTAGTTCAAAGCTGACTTAAGGTAATGGAAATTTTTCTGTTGCCATTAGTGGGCTATCAGGCAGTCCTTGTAATACAAATACGATCTATTGACTGGTATAGCCAATAGGACATGCTTTTGCCTTGCAGAATGTAATGCAGATGAATCCCAAGTGATAACCAGATTTATGGAAAACAAAATACTATAAAATGTTAGAATGATTATAACAAAAGGAAATGTTATATTTATATTGACCCCAGCTTCTTAATCATAAAAGGCACTCTTGCTTCAGAGGAGAGAAAAAAGAAATGATAGATGTGATTTAAAAAATAAAAATAACAAAAATTCTTTCAGACATCTGAGGCCACTTACGACCATTTGATCTGTGTTCTTAGAAAACACGTGCTTTGAAACACAGTAAATTATTTTGCAAAGAGGCAACGATATGAGCGCAGTAATTGAAGTTTAGATTCTGATACCCTGGTTTATAAGAAAAGGTTCTTTGCTCTTTAAATAGTGCTGTTTGAATCAGTGGAGCTGCTAAAGGTGCAATTCAGTACAAATAGCAGAATTTAGTACCAACTCTTTAAGGGAAGGTCAAAAGTATTTGCTGAGGTTTATCTGGATGCCCAGAGCCTCATCAACAAAGTGCTAGGTTTTGCCAACGTGAATGTTTTCCTTGAAGGAGAATATTTTTCACTTGTCCTGGTAATTCTTTTAGTAAATTTATGTCATATTTATTCTCCTTGGTGTATACATAATTCAGAGTGTAACTGCTGTAACTGTCCATTTCTCTTCCTCTATACCTCTAAGTAAGCATTTTAAAATTCAGGATTTTGGAGATTTGTTAATATTTGTAGTTAGTACCAAGAGAAGGCAGAATACCTGGATGGCTGAGTAGAACATTCCTGTCAACTGTTAACTTCCTAAGCACTGAACACCTGTGTAATGTGTAGAATAGAGTGGCCATTCCTAACCAGGAGGTGGCATGATTGGGCTCCACATGCCAAAATAGAGCTTCAAACCGTGGCACCTTCTGGGAAAGGGCTAGTCGGGTCCAACAGGTAGGTCAAGTTCTTCTTCATTGGATGTATACTTTTCTCATCTAGGCAATGTGCACATAATACATACTGACAACAAGATGTGCTGGAGCATGCTGGGCTATTTAGTAGTCTATAAAATCTGATATGATCAGCAGTGATCTGTGCATGAGTCTTCCAGTAGAGGCTAAACATCTGCCTAACCCACCAAAGCAATGCCATGAGAGTGGAGCAGGTCCTCCATGACACAAAGACACAGGTTTCAGGTTCCAAGTATGAGATGTCTTGGGCCTTTCTTTAGAAGGCTTAAATGTCACTGCTGTTTGGTAGTTCTTCCCCAAGGTTTGTTAAAATGGGAATATGTTACACCCTTTCAGTGCCTTGTAGCTGTATAGGCCACACATGCTACTTTTATGAAATAGTTGTTTTCTGGATTGGCAGGGTCACTGCAGTCACCTGGTGCCTCAGTTCAGGGTTAGAGTGCCTTTTCAAAAATAAGCTAGTTTTAAGTGTTTTAGTTAAATCTCTTTTTCTTCAACAAACTGCTGGATGTGGAGGAAAATTCAGTGTTGCCACAGCTGATCTTAGAATATACAACTTTCTTTTAAATATTTTGAAAATAAATAGTTGGAGGAGTGTTTTCATCAGGGATTTGAGGTGTTAAGAAAGCATACACAACAGAATAAAAATTCAGTTTTGCAGGTGGACTCTGCTAAGCATTGTGAAGATATGCATTCATCTTTTCTTCACCTTGCATTTTTCAGTCCTTGGATGGGTATCAGTGCACTACATCAGAATAAGCAAGGAAGCAGATACTTTTTAAAATCAAGTGTGTAAAGTATATAGAACTTTACTGATGCTGCAGTTTAGTCTTTGGCTGTATAAGCAAATAAGATTGTGCAGTCTGGCCAGAAAAAGGGAAAACCTTAAAACTCGTGTAAAGATCTGATGTGCATAGTACATGGAGTCTTGGCTTGTACTACATATCTTCAGTGAATATGTTCTAAAACTCTCATCTGTAAGATGTAGACTGATGCTGAATTTCATTCAAATCTTTGAGATCTCAATGTGAAAAGACCTTCATAAGAAATGTGTAGTATTCTTATTACTTTTGGTACAAAATTACTCTTTTTAAAATTTGCAGGCAGAAATAATCCTGGATATTACAGTCCTCTGTAAATCCTGTCATATTTTAATTAGAATCCTGCTGGAAACGAGTACAGCTATTTCCTTATTCTAAAAAGGGCTAAAACTAATAAAAACTGGAAGAATTATTTAAGACTTTCAGCAGATTAAAAACCTCCAACCCCCCTCAAAAATAATACCCCCCTCCTGAAATAATGTATGCCTGTTCCTGATTTCACGACCTTTGCTGTTGAAAGAGATTTTTTTTGGTTTGAATACTGAAAAAATTATTAAGTGAAACTTCTAATAATGCTAATATGGTGATATTGAAGATCATCCACTCTTAAATAAGATGGTACAAAGTTTTGATTGTCATATAAGGCTGCATATGATATAACCAAAGACATATTAAAATCATCAAATGCTTTACTTGCACTGGGCATTCCTGTTTATTGTTCTTGGGTTAGCATGATGCAAAGGCTGAAAGACACAGGTCACTGCTGTTATAGAATTTCTCTGCACCTGCTGAAGTGCTCATCAGTTATTCTAGCATCTATCCCTTGTTGTAAGGGTTGCACTGACAGATGTAGAAAAGTCAGACGCTTTTGATTCATAAAATACTTCAAATTTTGGCAATCAATGTAACTATTAGAAAAAAAATAATACTATGTGCTAATCTGTAGAAGATTTATCAAAACATGCATTCCTCTTTGCTCTGCTTTGGATCTGGAACAGAATGTTTATTTGTTTTGTAGTAGAAGCATTTTGGCTTTTCTAACTGGTAAAGGCAGGTGTGTCTTCAGCAAAAGCAAAAGTAGGGATCAAAGCCCCTGGCTCATAATGAGTCAACTTCGAAAGAGCAGCACTGCAAATCAAGGAAAAACAATTTTCCTAAGAGGTTTGAGCACTGGAGAAAGAAAACAAATTCCCTAGTTTCATGTTCCCTGGGATTTAAGTATACGTTTCAAAGCTCTCTTTCAAATACTTGAAGTTAGAGAGCTTGTCTTCAAATCAGGGACCGTGTGGGTATGTTTTAAAATGGCTTTTCGGTATTGAAGAATTGAGTTAACTTACCTCTCACAGTGTGCATTTTTGTCTCTGTGTTTGTAATGTAACAATGTAGGCTCATATTGCTGATTTTTCTAAATATTTCTAAGTAAAGTTGTTTGTTGCATTTTGTCTCTTTTCAGATTGTGGAAAGGACATTTTGGTGTTGTCAGGGGTTGCTCTGAGGTCAAAATGTGAGCTCTAGCTGGGGAAAGAGTGAGACATTGTTCTTCCTAAATACTTAGAATTACACTGATTTGCTGTGGCTGTGGAGCTGTTTCCCTGACTTTCCCATTTTAACTTAAACTGTTTTTTCTCCAGTTCTTCTGAAAGGAGCAGCACCAAATTTCAGTGACTTACTGTCTCTTATTTTGTTATTTGAAGGGCAGACTAAGGACTGATGAAATAAATTCCAGGAGACCTTTTTCCTTCCTGTCTTCAGATAGCTGTTCAACAGGAAAATGGAGAGTTAGTTTTGGTAAATGATGCTTATTATCCTGGTGTCTCCACAGGGCTATAGAGCTATCTAATAGCTTTAACTTTTCCACAGGTACAGATTTGCAATTATTTCACTAAAACTTGCATGCAAAGTAGTAGGATTTAGCCCATTGTAAAATTTGAAATAACATCCTACTCATACTTGTAGATCCAAGGAAATAAATGAATTATATCAATTTATTTAGGCTTAAAAGCCATTGGTGGGTAATCTGCCATACCCAGTTCTTATATTGCATGGACTCCTTTTCCTGATCCTACACTCCTATTTAAAAAGATCATTTTGTCTTTGTAAATACAGTATTACAGAATGCCCTGATTCTCTTTGATTTTTTAGGGGTTGTCCAGATGCTGTTGCTGCTGTTACAGAAGTGGTTGGTTTGTTCTTTACTTCCTGCAGATGGTTTGGTGTGAACACCAACATATCAGGTTGTGCCTAAGTCTGTGATGAAGGGTTTTACTCATCAGTGTCAAAGGGGTCCGAGGTCAGCAGTGAATGTGGGAAAACAGGTGTTCATGTTACCTGTTTTGTTGCTCTTCTTTTTCTGGAGACTAAACTGAGAGGTAACCTGGAAATACAGTAGTTTATGTTGAGTTGTGTGTGACAAAAAGATGTTCATGCAGTACCAGCTTGTTAGAATACACAAACCATCTGTTCAGCACAAAAAGTCCCTTGCTGCTCCGAAGGGTATGAATAATCTGGAATGATATGTCAGATGCAAGGGGGAAGAGAGGACTAAGTTTTTACTAGAAATATTTTGATATAATGCCTTTTTTAAGGAATGTTTGTACTGTAAGCTTTCCAAGTGCTTCTTGTGGTGGAAGTGGGAGATGTTTTGAGCATAAAGTGGAAATGGAGCAGCTTGGTTTTGACACAAAGCAGGAACTTGATGTGATTCTGCATCCATCTAAACACTTACGATGTCCTGATTTGGAGGCAAATAGAAAATAATTAGAAGCTGCTATGAATTGTAAATATTACTAACATGGAAGATCTCAGCTGCTGTTTAGTCTAAAACAGGGAGAATCACTGTAACATAGATTGTTATGTTTATTTACTGGATAATTTAACACGTATGTAGGGGTGGCAGACACCTACAGAGTCCCTCTGAATGCATGCAATACAACAGTATCAAAATGATATAATTCTTAATAGAAGCTTTTCAGAAAGAATTGGATTTCATTTTATTTTTTTAAATAGACCAACAGCATTTTCAAATGCTTATTATACTATCTATCAGTTTTATCTGAATAAAACTTAAGTGAGGACTTCTGGAACCTTTTAGTTATGTTCAGTATTTAGTGTCTAATGAGAGGAAGTAAATTAGGGATTTGGGGTGAGTTTTTTCTTTTTACTACTCTTTTTACTACTACATTGAAAATGACACATTTTTTCAGTGCATTCCAAAAATACATTCTTGACTCCTAATTCTATTGCACAGGTGGCTTCTGGGATTTCTCCCAACAGGTACAGACAGAGGACAACATCAAAACCTTTCCCAAAGCTTAAAAAAATAGCATTAATAGTCTTATCCTATCCCTAGGAAATTGGAAAATTCTTCTGCTATGGTTTATAACTTTAAAAGTTTTTCTAAGTAATACAGTATGGGTTAGTAAAAGCAAGTTCTCTTAAGTCTGAATCTGTGGAGAGTATCTGCATTGTATTGGTTCTGCCTTCAGCTTCACTTTGTACATGCTGCTGGTATTGCTATCAAAGTGATTTCACGTTTTGAATTACTAAAGTGTTTTTGAGCTTATCACTTGCCAAGACATGAAGTTTTGGATACTTTATTAACACCATCTTTGTTCATTAATTCAGTATTGGAGGGTATAATTTCAATCATTACAAATTTCACTGTGGCCCTGTGTTTGTGCTAAGAGCTTTCAGTCCAGACAGCAACTCACTATCCAATTCTTTCCATTGGATAAGTGAGTGAATTAAAGTAAAACTGTCTCATAACCTGTGAGACATCTCTATTGCCTATAGTAGTCTATAGGGTACTTTTTCATCTGGCTGACAAAAGGCCCTCAGGAATTTTGTCTCTCATTTGAATACTGAGTAGTATAAAGGCCATAAGCTTGTGACCTCTGAATTCTATAACTTCCCCATCTCTCATGATTTAAACACTTATAGCCTGAGGTACCTGGACTGGGAAGGGATGTTTGGTCCAGAGGCAAGTCTCAGTACTACTGAGATAATGATCTTACTGTAAGAGTTATTCTGAAAGAAAAATAGTACCATTTTACAGTAACAATTTACTGGAGACCTTTAAAAAGGAGTTTTCAGGTGACAGTTAATCTCAGCTATCATAACATTATTGCTATCACTAAGAAAAATACTTGACAACTGCAGGGGAGAAAAAGTCTAGTCTTTGATGTCCATATGTATTCCTTTGTAAAGGGATATCTTTTAGCTGTTTACTGCAACTTTACAAGTGACCAGTCATTAGAAAACATGGGTACTGATGCTCAAAGTTAATTTGAGATTGCTCTCATGTGCCTGAATTGAGGTACAGCTCACGTTGGAGTCTATTATTTCTGTGTGGAACTTTAGAAATAATCCTGTGGTGTTGGTAAATTGCACAAATATCAGACTGAGGGATGATGTAGGACATGCCTTTTTGAGAAAATCTGGGAAGGCATGTTTGAGGAATAATTACTGCTAGTAAAGAAAAGAAGTTTTCTTTAGAGGCTGAAATACATAATTTCTTTGGTTGTTGGCATTGCTTCATTTGAAGTGGTTGAATATCCCATGCCCACTGACCATCTTTTCTGGGTGCCCTCTGTTCCATGGTTCCTCACTCAATGGTCCTGTTGGGTACAAAAGCCCTCTAGTGCTTTTTTCCCAGGACCTGGATGTATGCAAGCTGTTCCTTAAGCTACATAAGCTTAAGGGGGGGAGGGGGGGCAGGGAAGTCATAGTATCTACTACTTTATATAAGTCACTCAGTCTTTTGCACCCTGTAGTGATGATCTCACACATGGAAGTTCTTAATTAATTTTACTTTCTTTTTATTGTTCTTTTTCATAATTCTTTTGCTTTCCCTTTTGTGAATTATCCTATGTCATGTGATGCCATTGTCTTACTTGGATTACGAGCTATAGGAGGTAGGTGTGAGGTGCTGTGTCAGTATATAGTGGAAGTACAGGTGGTAGTGAGTTATCACCGCAAAACAGTTGCCCATAAATGCCATAATTGAGCCTTGGATTCTGTCCTGGAGATGTCTCCTACCCAAGTGTCACTGTATTATCTGCTCATTCAAAGCCTCAGTCCAGTTGGTCTCTTGCCTGTGGAGATATCCATGACTGAGCTTCCCAATGCCACCTCTAATAGGTTTTTTTGCTTTGGTGACCCTTGGTCTTTTTCAGCCAAGTATTGAACCTGTGATTTCTCCATCCTTTCTCTCAGTTAATTTATTTAGAAATTGTTGATTTTCTCTTCAAATGTATCAAGCAATAACCCATGCATCCTGGCCTAGATGGAAGGGCCTTCCTGCCCTCACAACAGGGTCTAGACTGCATTGTTCTTTGCTTTGCAGAATAATCCAGTTGTTCTTAATGTACCTCTTAGAACAACAATAACATCTTCTAGGCATTTCTTTGTTTCTTAAATAGCAGGCTGCTTCTGCCCCCTTTGATTTTATTTTAGTTTTTGTACCCACACATGCTATTCTGATTTCAACAGATGTCAAACACATTAAGTTGTAAAACATATATCTTATTCATTCTTTTCATCATTGGTCTTCCCTGTATTTCCAGGCATGAGGTAATGGTAACCACCTGCATGCTTATCAAAGGCACTTTTTAAAAACCAGCTCCCCGTGTTTTTTCAGGTTAAACACACACTGATATATCCAAGTTATTAATTTACATGGTTGCAGCAAAGGAAACTGATAATGGCTTGGAACGACAGTAGGAAATGAAGGGAGAATTCTGGGCTGGATATTATTAGTTTGTTTTTTAGGAAACAAAAATCTTTGAGCAGAGGAAACTAGCATGTGTCTAAGGCACCAGAGTTTAGTTGAATGAATTCCCTGAAGAGCAAGTAAGACCATGTGAATTGAATTGTGTGAATAAGCACTATTTAAAGAAAAAATCTACAGAACCTCAAACCTCTTGATTGGACATTGCCTGAGTTATCATTAAACAGCTACTAAAAGTTGGGATAATAGAGGAGACAGTGTGAGAGAGATAGACAAGCTAGAGAATTAAGCTTGAAATAACTGGAAAGGAAGCTGGTGTAAGAGTACAAGCATGAAGGAAGTATTCCAGCATGTAGCTAGAATAAATTACAAGAGAAAAAGTGAGAACAGATGAGAAAGTTGAGGAATAGGGAGGGAGGGATCCTCATATGGCCATTTGCAATCATAAAAGGCTGCGAAAGATTTTGCATTAGCAAAGTCTAAGGTAAAAACCAGGGTTTCAGTAAGATCTCAGAAGCAAGAAGGTGGTTTCATGTGTATTGTAGTATAATGCATTGGAAGCTACAAGAAGGAAGGGACCCACACTGGAGCAGTTTATAAGAACTGGGCCCTGTGGGAAGAACTCATTTTAGGAAAGGTCATGGAGGTCTGTCTTTCGTGGGAAGGACTCCATGCTGGAGCAGGGGAGGTGTGTGTGGAGTCTTTCCCCTGAAGAGGAAGTGACAGAGTGTGATGAATCAACCTCAATGCTTGGCACCTCCGATGGGGCAATAAGGAAGAGAATCAGGAGTAAAGTTTTATAAAAGCTGGTCTGTCTGTCCCTTCAGGAGCCGCTCTGTCAGTCACACTGACACACCTGAGCTGGGACCGAGGCCCCTTTGCAGCTGCATCCCCACTCTCACACCGTCACTCCAGGCTTCTGAGCTGGCTCCTGCCCAGGTTTCCCACAGCAGAGTCTCAGATGAACCATCCTTAAAATAATTTAATCTTGGTGCAATGACTAAATAACAGACAACCAGCTTGAGCTGGTGCCTCTGAGGAGGAACCCTGAACAAAGGACCCCCTGTGCTTTTATCCTTCACTGTCCAGGCCTGGGAATGTCTGGAACCCTGCAGTGTCTCTGGGTGCCTGCTCCCCTGGCCAGGCCTGGGAATGTCTGGAACCCTGCAGTGTCTGTGAGTGCCTGCTCCCCTGTCCAGGCCTGGGAATGTCTGGAACCCTGCAGTGTCTGTGAGTGCCTGCTCCCCTGGCCAGGCCTGGGAATGTCTGGAACCCTGCAGTGTCTGTGAGTGCCTGCTCCCCTGGCCAGGCCTGGGAATGTCTGGAACCCTGCAGTGTCTCTGAGTGCCTGCTCCCCTGGCCAGGCCTGGGAATGTCTGGAACCCTGCAGTGTCTGTGAGTGCCTGCTCCCCTGGCCAGGCCTGGGAATGTCTGGAACCCTGCAGTGTCTCTGAGTGCCTGCTCCCCTGGCCAGGCCACGGCTCCCCAGGCCCTTTGCTGGGAAAAGGGTCAGTGATTCCTGACCTCTCACTCAGGCTCCTTGTCCCAGAGCTCAGACTGGTCCTGCTGCTGCAGCTGCCCACTGAGGTACTGGCACTGAATGAATTCCTCAACAAAAATTAAGGGAGGAAAGGAGGGGTTGGAAGGGAAAGATGATTTTAAGGTTTGGTTTTATTTCTCATTATTCCTCTCTGATTTAATTGGTAATAAATTCAGTTAATTTCCCCAAGTCAAGTCTCATTTGCTGCTGTCAATAAATAGTGATAGGACCCCTCCTTTCCCTTATCTCAACCTAGGAGCCATTTGCTGCATTTTCTCTCCCCTGCCCAGCTGAGGAGGGCAGTAATAGAGCTGAATTGGTGGTCAGCCCAACTCATCTTATCCTTTTCAGTCCAGTAGTCTAGATTAGCTAGAAGCCTCCTTTGAAATGTATTATTTTGTTAGCTCTTGGTTTCCTGCATTGTAATTTCTTCTAATCTTCAGTAGCTTTGTTGGTCGTTCTACTGTATTTTTTGTAGTTCTCTTTTTTAATACAGTATCTGGTCTTACCTTGAAATGGAACCTGTGTGTTGCTCACTTTTTTGTTTAAGTAGAAAAAAAGTTTTCATCAGTGTGTTTATATCAGCTAGAGGCTCTCTGGTTGCTATGGTTGGGGTAGGGTATATATTGCTTTCTCTTACCTTGGGAGCTAAACTGCATACAATGTTATATTGATTCACTGTTGTTGTGGAACCAAGAATTAGCAAGGAAGCAAAGTAAGCAAAACACAAGCAGAACACTAACCTTTTGGAATAATAAGGGAATATGAAAGATTTACAGACAACATACTTGCTCAAAGAATAAGCAGATTAAAATGGGATGCCTACTAATAAAATTTTGCTATTGCACTATTGTAAAACAAGAGTATAAAATTTTGCTATTGCAGTACTGTAAGTGTAAAATTTTGCTATTGCAGTACTGTAAAACAGTACTTTTTAACAAGCATGTACAGAAATGGTGGGCAGCTGAGTTTGGGACTTTGTAAGCATCACAAAAGCAAAGTGAGTGGAATGAGATGACAAACTCTGATGCTGTTCTGGGATAGCATCTTGGGACAGCAGCTTGGGGATTAAATTCCAAGAGATCTGTGCACCACTATGTGCACTCTAAAGAGGGTGTTCCTTACTTATGGACTACTGCAAGTCTTCAGACCAAATAAAGCATTACTGCCTCTAACATGCTGTTTGGGACTCTCATACTAATCTAGGCAGATGGATGCAGAAAGGAATGGTGTAAGCTTTACCAAGAACCCAAACACTAAGTGGCTGCTTTTTCCTGCTCAGATAACAAACTGCTGCACAAGTGAGTGCCCCAGTTTGCTGACTACACTTTGTGGATGCCTCCTTTGTGGGATCTCTGCTATCCTCCAGCATATAATTTTCTGCTAAGAATGAGATCAGTGTTGTTCAATTCTGTTCATTTGACACCGCAGCTCTGTCTCCAGGTTCAGCAATGCTGAGTGTTAACCTAGTGCAGCAGCTTGAAAAATAGTTTTTTATTAAAACTAATGCAGGTTGGAGTTGCATTAATCTCTAGTGATGATTGTACCAGCCAACTGTGTGCCTGTTCCTGTTTGGCATATGACTCTTCATATTCAGTTTCTTTTTGGTTTTTCCATGACAGTATCTTGACTTCTTTACCCTGGAGTTCTTCCTTGCAGGAAGCAGACCAGCATTTCATCTCTAGAGTTTTATTTTAAAAACATATTATGTCTCTTAAGGCATGATGAGCTGCAGGAGGTGTATAAACTGCCACTTGCCAACTCATGTTTTGGTTATGACTTACACATTTGTATTGACAGCCAGCTGAACATGAGCCAGCAGTGTGCCCAGGTGGCCAAGGAGGCCAATGGTACCCTGGCCTGTACCAGGAATAGTGTGGCCAGCAGGAGCAGGGAGGTCATTCTTCCCCTGTACTTGGCACTGGTGAGGCCACACCCTGAGTGCTGGGTCCAGTTCTGGCCCCTCAGTTGGGGAAGGACGTTGAGATGCTTGAGCACATCTGGAGGAGGGCAACAAGGCTGGTGAGGGGCTGGGAGCACAAACCCTGTGAGGAACGACTGGGGGAGCTGGGGGTGTTTAGCTTGGAGAAAAGGAGGCTCAGAGGTGCCCTTATCACTCTCTACAACTCCCTGAAAGGTGGCTGTAGTCAGGTAGGGGTTGGTCTCTTTCTCCGGGCAGCAACTGACAGAATGAGAGGGCACAGTCTTCAGCTGTGCCAAGGGAAATATAGGTTGGATATTAGGAAAAAGTTTTTCATGGAAAGAGTGGTAAAATACTGGAATGGCCTGCCCAGGGGGGTGGTGGAGTCACCATCACTGGATGTGTTTAAAAAAAGACTGGATGTGGCACTCGGTGCCATGTTTTGTTGAGGCGTTAGGGCATGGGTTGGACTTGATGATCTTGAAGGTCTTTTCCAACCTAGTGATTCTGTGATTCTGTGAATCAGTTAATCAAATTGCTACTGAAAGTTCTTACAGCCAGCAAAGAAAGTCAAATGCAGCTACCTCAATGACACTTATAAATATGGGCTTCTTAACCTGAGCTTTTATTAAGCTGGTAGAATCTTGGTAGTCTAAAAGATAATTGCATTTTGAATAAGTCAAATGTCAGTTTTATGTTTTAAAAACCATACTACTAAAGCTCTGTTTGATCTTCAGCCTGAAAAATTCCCATTAAATAATCTCTAAGTCCTCCAAAACAGTGGAAAGTTACAATTCTGAGATTAAGTTAGGAATAATTAAGAAAAAAAGACAGAATTTGAAAGTATGAATATTTAAATTTTATTTTTCCTATTGTACAGTTTTCTTTCAAATTTAAATGTGGTATTGAAGCTTGATGGGCTACTTAAAAATTCTGGATGTGCATGCAGTTTCATCCTAAAATATGGATATATTATTGATGGAACTCTTACACAGTTAAGCAAAATTAATTCCTATCTCTTCTTATGGGGCTTGTCTCATTTTCCATGCATTGTTCTAAGCTCAGTTTTATTAAACTGCTCCTTGGATTTTACCAGTTGCAAAATCACCTGCAGTTTTAATAGAAGGAATGTATTTTGCTATCATCTTCCCAGATATCCCATTGAAATCATGACATTCCATAACCCTTCTAGAGTACTGGTGCAAGAAGGATTTTTATGTTCCGTAGAAATGAACACTGTTCATTTCGACAGTACATGGTTTAAAAGGATGAAGTATTTTCAGGGGTCTTTATAAATTTGTTTGTTGCAAAAGCAGATATCCCATGATTTGTAGTAGGTCTGAGTTAGCAATTATTATTTGGTATCTTTCTAATGTTTAGAGATACTTTATTAATTTCTACTTATAATTCATAATTTTGTTTTGCTACTGTTTCCTTTTCCTCTGTTGAGTCTTGGTAGTATTTTAGTCTATTCAGTGTTTTGAAATACTGAAAAATCTTGTTTTTTGAAATATACTTATTATCAGCATTAGCATTATCTCAGCCAGTTTTCCAGGTCACTTACAGTGATGTCTCCTCATCCTCTTCCTTCCCCAAAGATTTCTGCCTCTGTTTGCCTTCCTCTCATCTGTCCTCTTGCTTTGTTGCTAGCTGCCACAAAGCAGTTGGAATCTCTTTGGCCCCTATGGCAGAGGCCCTCCTGACAGCTAAAGAAGTACAAGGGTGTTGTTTATCCTAACCAGAATCCCAACTGATACACGGTTTCTGGACCATGCTGCAGAAAGTGACCTGCCTTATGTGAATAAAATACAGTTTTAGTCAGCTTGAGCTTTGTGCCATGTCGTACCTTTGTGAAATTAGTATAAATTCTATTATGTTTAACCAGTCTGAGAACTAAATAATGATTGATCTAAGTAGTATTTAACCTAAAACTATTCCAAGATCTTTCATGTTTTAAGGCTACCTTGCTGAATTAATAATTTTTCTTTTAACAAAGGCTGCAAGAAAGGAGGAATTCATTAGCTCTAGGTTTCTTGATGTTATCTTTTATTGTCTTTAATGTCTATTTGTGCTAGTCAGAAATGTACTTAATAGTGTTTCCTTTAATTCCAGCCTAATCTAAAAGTGTAACTTGGTTTATGGTAAAACGCAGTGAATAGCGCTATTTCTGAAACATATTGCTAGTAAATCTAAATTTACTTTGTAAGGACAAAAATACACCCGTGAATTAGTTGGTTTTGATAGTTATATTCTTCTGATGTATCATCATTCATGTATTTTAAAACAATAATTTCCAGTATAAAGGAGGAAAAAACCTATAGTATTGGTCTAACATAGATGAAGTATTAATTTTAAATTATTTTTCTACCCAAATACTATTACTGTATTCTACAAAGACATTTGTCTTAAAATTGAGAGTAGTGATGACTCATGAAAATTAGTCTTACGAAAATAACCCTAATAAATAAAACAGATAATACTTCTGCCTTTTCCACCTGCTTTTCAGTGCCAGAGAAGGTTTCCCTTCTTATTCCTAACTCTGTTGCCAGAACTTTACCAGTTCACTCAGACTTTCAGTTCTACACTGCTTGAATACAATTGGTGTCTGTCTGTGTGTATTTTCCACATGGTCTGCTGGTTTTCCAATACTTAATGTTTCTTAAACAAGCAAATTATTTTAATTTTTATTTTAATTTTCCCCCAGTTTTTTTTTCTGGCAATACTCTGAGGATACAAAGAAACATTAAAAATGGAGAAACAATAGTTAGCCAGACAGCTCCCAGAAACCCCACAGTAAATCAGTTCTGTCTAAAGCTAGCAGAGCAGATGGTATAAATTGGGCTAGTGCAGTTCAGTGGTCAGTCACCAGCAAAAAACAGAGTCTGCTTCCAGAGAGCAGTGGCATCTTGGCATAGCTGTGCAGATATTGTAGCTCTTTGCTCCTAAACAGTTCTTCCCCAGGAGTTACACATGTATTAGTTTGCTTGGAGGTAAAGCTGCTGGTTTGCTTCTCTTCTGTGCTGCTTCAGCTCATTTTCCCCAGCTAGCATTTCCAAGAATAACTGCCAGAGAAGGCCACTATTTCCTACTCTGCCAGGACCTGCAGAGGCATTTTGCCTCTGCTCCAAGCCACTTTCTTTCATGTCAGTGGACCACAGAGATGCCAGTGAGGCAAAAAAGCAAGCAAGCAACCAAAAACATGCTGGAATGCTGCCTTTAAGTACAACATGCCCCTTAGCTCATCAAGCACTTGTGAAGTCTGAGGATGAGCTGCACATTTTCTAGGAAGGAATCAAACCCAGTTTTAAACTTGATACTTGAATTGCACTTGTGAAAATTACCATTATATTGTACTGAACAAACAGCTTTGAGAATGCATTTTGACGTGGATGATCTCATTTGCAGTTCAAGATTAGCAATTAGTATATATGCTTTCCTTTTTGTTTTAATTAATTCCCCAAGTTTTCAGAAGGTAATTATCAGTCTTTCATTTTATGGAAGCTTGTATTATGGTATAACTATATGTGTGTATATATATGCACACACTCTATCTAGTTATACACATCTGCATACATGTATAATACAGCTTTCTAGTTATATATTACTTGTTTCACTTTGTGTTTCTCTAAACTGAGAATCAAAATTATTATTTCATAAAACACCTGAGTGAATCAAATGTTCTTTCTCTCTGTAGAAATACCCGTATGAAATAAAGCAGAAATTAATTAGATCTGGATCGTGTTTCTCTAAATAGCCTTACTAGTAGGTCATAAATTTCACAGCTCAGACTTGACCTGTGTCTATGAAATGTTATATATATTTAGAGCATTATGCACATTTTAAAAACTCTGAATCAAACCACTTATGAAGATGGAAGATTGGTAGAGCACACTGTATTTCCAACCAATTTCTGTTAAAGAAGACTGTAGTGTCAGTACTGTGGTACTGTCCTTATAGGAGAAGGCAGGAGATAGTGAGTTACAGTCTAGGAGTTTTCTTGAAACTTTTAGGTAAGGTGAAGATTATAATTAAAGACTGAGTAGCATGTTTGTGTAGTCTGATGCAGAAGTATCAGAATTTCTCTAAGGAAGAGTCTTCTTTTTCAGTCTGTCAGAGTTCTTTGAAAAAAAGTAGGTAAAGTACATAAAGGTTACCTGCCAGACATAATGTTCTAAGATTTTCACAAAGCCTTTGATAAGATTCTTCATAGTAGGCTGCAAAGAAAATGAATGGTGACAGAGGAAGTAGCATAACTTAGGTATGGTTTAAAAATGGATTCTGCTGAGGACAACTGGAGAAGTAGTTTGCTTCTGAAATAGTAGTATAACCAGAGTTATACCACTGTTGATTGTGATGAAAAGGAAACTGCCTGAGGGCAGAATTTCCTTATACGTGTAATTTCTGATTAGGTAGAGCTGTCAGATCTGTATGAAGCTCCAGATTATCAATGTGATGCAGTAAGATGCACATAGATTTGGGTAACTAGCTTAATGGGTAAGGCTTTTTGGACAGCAGCCTATCCTTTAATGTGGTATTTAGGGCAGGATGAAGTACTACAGGAACAATTGTGTTTATTTAACGAACTGCTAACAGAAAATAATTATAATGTTGTCAGAATATTTTACTTGGCGAGGATGAGAAATGAAAATATGTTAATTTTATGGGAAGCAATCGGTGCATTTAGTCCTTTCACTTTAAAGATCAGGAACAGACGAAATACGGTTAACTGCATCATGACTGACTTGCAATGATTTATGAAAAAGCAGCTTTAATTTATTTTAAAGGGAGGTTAGAGGGTCAGGGAGCCCAAATTGGAAGACACCTTGAAAGATTATCTGGTTTAACTTCTTGTGGGAAAGGGATCATCCTGTATGAGGTTACCTAGCACTGTGACCAATCATGTACTGAAAATTCCCAGTGATGGGGATTTACCATGTCCCTGGGAGATTATTCCAGTGGTCGAAGACAGCCTTTACTGAGGTATTTGAGAAAATTAACTGGTTGTATCTTTTTACTCTTTCCAAAAAATAGTAAAACAAACAGACAGTTGTAAAATTAAGGAGTGCATTAAAAACCCATAAAATAAAGTAATTATGTATTATAGTCACCCTGTGGAAGTAATTAACTGTACAGGGCATTTAATGAAAAACCAAGGTTTGAGTTTAATTTTCTGTATGTACTGCATACCTAGGAACAAATAAATCAAGCTGACACTCTCCATTGCAGAGTGCTTTATGTGTTTTTATGTAAGATTATAAGATTGGTAGAAAAAATGCTTTCAGATTGGAAAAATGATGCTGTTCCTTCTCTCAGCTGGAAATGACTAAGCAAGTTGATGATCAATGGAAGTTCAGACTGCATCTCTTTAGAAGGTTGAATAGTGTCTTCCAAACTGCTGTTCTTTCAGTGTATCATAATTTCTGAGAAGCATGAAGTTCTGATGCTCATTTCACTGGGAACAGTCAGATGCTGGAATAAATCTGAAAACTTACTCTGTATATCCATATTTGCATTGTTGTTGTGGGTTGTGAAATGATTCTGATCATTTTGTAATTCAAAAGTCCCACATTGATGTTGCAGAGGAGCATACAAGATGTGGTTATTTTCCTGTTCTTGTACATAAATATTGACACAAGGTCCAATGCTGGACTGAATTCACATAGTTTGAGTATTGTTGTGATTTTGTGGAACAGACTGAAGACAACACTTAATGGCCACCGCTGTGCACTGGATCAGGTTTGCCTGTTGTACTGGCAGAGGCATGAGGCTTGGATGGAAGGATCTGAAACCTTATCACTTTAAACAGAGCTGGAATGGCCCTCTGCTAGGGAGCCTGTGTAGGATGTGGAAAAGTGGTGAGTAAGTCAGAGTATGTTTTCTGTGATCCTTTGTTGTGACAGTGATCACAAGGGTCCTAGGATGAGGGAAGAGATGAGAAAGTTGACTCCATGTTTCAGAAGGCTTGATTTATTATTTTATGATATATATTATATAAAAACTATACTAAAAGAATAGAAGAAAGGATTTCATCAGAAGGCTTGCTAAGAATAGAAAAGGAATGAACAACAAGGCTCAGACTGACCGAAACAGTCTGAGCCAGCTGGACTGTGATTGGCCATTAATTAGAAACAACCACATGAGACCAATCACAGACCCACCTGCTGCATTCCACAGCAGCAAATAATCATTGTTTATATTTTGTTCCTGAGGCCTCTCAGCTTCTCAGGAGGAAAAATCCTAAGGAAAGGATTTTTCATAAAACATGTCAGTGACACTCTGCCCTTTCTTCCTCCAATACACAAAAGCTGTATCCACAGCGTTAAATGAAATGGGATAGTACTAAAGCACAAGGACTGGCACATTTGCTCACATTGTTAAATTTGTGGGCTATTTTCTCATGTGATTTTGGGGAATTCGGGCTGGAATTTTTCCAGAGAGAGGCTCAGCATGGTTCAGAGTTGAACAAAAACTTGACATTTGCTGTAGTTAGTTTAGTCAAGCAGATGTGAGTTGTATATGACAGCTGGTTTTGAGGCCAGAGGAAGTATCTTGGCCCTATTATATTTATTTAGTTGGTGTATATTAAGATGCTGATAATGTCCAGTCCCTTTTCATTTCTTTTCTTCTACTGTCAGGTTTCTACAGCTCCACATCATGATACTACGTTCCGCATACTCATCACACGGTTTCCCTCTCCATTCCCAACGAAACAACTTTCATACTACAGTCACGACATTTTTCTGCTTTGCTCTTAAGTGCATTTCAGGTGCACTTTCCACCCTATTTCCCTAAGCTGTCATGTTTGCTGCTTCCCCCTTAAAACCTTCGTTATTCTGTGTTATTTAATAAATGATTCAGAACTTCTGCAATTCAAGAGAGTGGTTTGAAGAGCAAAGCACGTACGATCTCTCTCCTCGTTTCCTAATTTTCTCCCTTCTTCCTTTACTTGCACACACTCAAATATGGTTTTACTTTTGCAATATTTTAATTTGTAATTTCCTTAGGCAGGAAGCATCTGTGCCTTGTTCTGGATGTTTTTAACATGTAGTGGATAATGGTGAGAGGAAAGCTTTGTTTTCCAGAAACTTCTGCTAATCTTTCTAAAACAGAATGCTGCTGATGGCCACAGAGTTGTCCATACATATTCTTTATGACCGCAGTGAGCTAAGGTCACTTATGTATTGAAAGTAGGTTGCTGTTCTGAACATACCTTCTATCCATTTTTGGTTTGATCATGTGATTTATGAGGAGTCAAATAGATTGCAATGGTTGGTATCTTATAGAACTTAAAGTAACACTTAAAAGTCATTCCAAAGCCACAGATTTCTGAAAAAAAGATACCCACTTTTGTTTACATAATAAGGTTCATTACATATGGTTTTAAAATAGTTTTGAACAACAAAAATGGAAAAATACACCTTTTCTGTGGTTGTGCTTCTACAGGTGTATGTAACTGTATAATGCTGTATACTGTCTGTGACTTGGTAATATTATTTATGTCCAGATTTGTGTAGCATCTGGAAGACTGAACATGGCATGAGTACTTAATTGATATCTGTCTGAACTGCTTAGAATCCTGGCAACTGTACCCAAACCAGTCCCAGGACGTTTCGTTGGGAGGTACGTGCCTCTCAGAAAACTGTGTCGGGAGGAATGCAGAAAAGTGCTGCAAAAGCTCAGCAGCTGCTCAGCTGCAGCTGTCCTGGCTACAGATTTATGTGGTGTCTGTCCAAACATCCTTCTCTGTATAGCTAAAAATTGCTGTAGTCACTTTGGATACAAAGTCATCCTCCAAGGAGGTTTTCTGATTTGAAATGAATTGCTGGGGTACCCTGAGTAGACTGAGAACTGAAGCTTTGAATAAAATCTTCTTTATGTTAGTACTCGAAACATAGAACATCAGGTCCTAAAACTGGTTAAATAATTTGAACAGGCTTCTGTAAAAGTTCTGGACAATCTCTGTTTCTATGAGAAGACAAAAAAGTTAAATTAAAATAAATATTACCAAGGAGTGTTGATTCCTTAGTTAACAAGTAACTTTTTATTATTATGAGAAAAGAGATTTTTAAAAGTTTAATTTTGTACAGTAAATATATTTGGGTTTCTTTCCTGTAGCCACTATGAACTTGCCAGTTTCTTGGGAAGGGATGGGGAGAAAATTATATTCCACTTGCAGTGCATTGCTAAAATTAAGTATTGATTAAAATTAAAGGCAAGCATATTTTATAAGTCTTGCATAGATTGGCCAGTCTGTCTTTGACTATATTAAAACAGATCTGTGATAATAAATTTTAAATCAAAGTAATGGACTACAAAAAAAAGACAGTACGTTGTATCATGGTTGATGATTTAAAAATGCATGAAGAGTTATTTCTCACCTGTCTAAATGTTCTGTGTGACAGTTGGCTGGCTGAGATATTTCCCAATCTGCTTGAGGTCTGACCATCCCTGTATCTGTTGCTTGTGTCTGGGATGGTTGGCTTCTCTCTTTCTAGAACAGTAAAAGCAGTACAGGAAGATAACTCAAGTTCTGTGCTACCACAATCCTATTAAAATTTCATGAATTTTGAGTATCTAGGAGACCAAGGAATGGTAATGCAGCTATTCTGAGGTATTAAGTTGGCCTGGAGAACACTCTGCTGCTGGAGGAATGTTTTTCCTTAGAAGAAAATGGTGTGGTGTTTCTTTGTAGTGCAAAGTTAGTTTCTTTTCTCAGTAAGCTGAACAGGAAAATGTATGTTTTTGCCTCTTCTACTACAAAGACTGAGAAGACTTCATTAAAACTGCTTTCTCTTGGCATATGAAACTTAATTCAGAACACTGGAAGGAAATAGATTTAACAGGGAAGAGTTCATCTTAATGCTGAATATAGCTAGAGTTTCTAGCCCCAGAAGGAGATAAGGAATTTCTGAATTTAATGGTTCCCATCTAAGGATTGGAGCTGAGGTGCTGTCCAAGTTATCTCATATACAAAGAAGATGTAGTTCCCAAATGTTTTTTGAGAATGAAAAATGAACTGAAATCATCATGCTCTCAGGGATACACTGCTGCTTTACAGGAATGTGCTTAGAAGAGCTGCCCTGGAATATATTTGAAGATTAATTGAAATGTTAGGAAACTGAGTGGGAATTTGTCTATGGATATTAATATCCCTAAGTAAATGTTACTAATCAAAAGCTTCAGTTTGATTATGAGGGCTTTCTAGATGAGATAATTTTGAAACTCTGAGTAGAAATCAGGCTTAAATTGTAATGCCAGAAAGACATCTTCCTTTTCAAATGGATATATACCACCAAAAAAGTAATATTTTATGAATCAGTAAATGATCAAAACAAATTAGGAAGAAACTCTGTTAAAATGTTTTTAATGATTGACAACTCAGAGGTAACTAACAGATCAGTATTTTCCTAAAACAGTGAACCATGCCACTAGATGCAAGTGCTGTAAACTCCTCCACTTTAGTACCTTTAAAATGGCCATTTCCTGCTGAATTTGTTGCCAGGCAGTGTCTGCCTACCCAGTATGGGCAGTCCAGGCTCTGCCTGTCTCTGTCTGGGGTAGCTGCACTCCTTTATCATTGTTCTCTCAGATTTGAATGGGCAAAGCATTGACTTTTATATGTCACAAGGGGTGTTTATGCATTCCCAATACAACACTTAAGGAGTCTGGGACAATCTGCAGAGTAGGGATGACACGGTGACACATTCTCATTCTGCCTTGCACTGTGACTTGTTTGGGGTGACACACTTCTTGCTCTGTGTAGGGCAGTTAGTTCTTTGCTAAGGCACCTGTGTTTGCATGCACTATGAGCTCTATGCTTTCATTACAGTTGATGGAGGTACAGTTTATGCCATCTGTGGAATGGGGAGAAATTTAACTGAATGTCCACTTCAGTAGGCTGAGCTATTTTCCTGGCTTCATTATCTCTGTTGGTGAAATTGGTTCAGTTATCTGAATATGATCCAGTGCCATTTTCTATGTCCCATGGTATCAGAGACACCGTTGAATCAGGTACAGGTATGACACAGGGCCTGTGGGAGACTTGTCCCCTTCCAGAGTGGTAGCTGGAGACTAGATGGGCTGTCCAACATCTTGGGTAGTAGTAATTCACTATATTTTGGTAACTGAATCAAATAATTTCATTTTCAGCAGACATCAAAATTTAGGTGTCTTAATCTGAAGATGAATTTCACTCAGGTCTAAAACATCCATGAAAGGATTGGAAGTAAGGCATGGAAATCTTTAGATTTGTATGCTGCTGCACTGGCAGCTTCAGGAGAGATGCGATGTCCTTTGGTATCTCAGATTGTGCTAGGGGTTTAAGATTAAGCAACTGAAGGAAGGGCAGAGTGGGTACTATAGTGTAATTTTCTCAAAGTTATAACAAAAAATACGGGAATACAAAGAGGATCAGTGGAATCAGTCAAATATCTTCTAGTTATTCCAGTCCAGTGAAGTTTTTGCAAACAAATTGTATGAAGTCTGAGCAAGAGTGGAATGTTGATGGTGTTTTTTATTCCAGAATTGCACCAGTCTGCCTTTAAATAAAATATTTATATAGTGCAACTGACTTTTAAATTTTATCTTACATCTGAGATTCCTAATTGGAGTTACCAAGATTTTAAAGCTTTATTTCATATAAAATAGACTTTAAAATCTGTATGGTGAAATCTGTATTAAAATAATTGAGAATAATGTTTAATTTGTATAATGAATAACATGTGAAGCTTTGTTTCAAAATACTGCTAATGTATGTGAATATAGGAGAGCGTGGATTGCTCTTTCATAACAAGTAGCAGATGTGACTTAAGTTCCTGTTTGATATTGACATGCCTGATAACCAGTAAGTATTAAGTGAGAAACTAGCTGGAAAGAAAACAGTGGGAAAGATAAAATTCCCAGGATAAACAGCTTCAAAAGAATTAAGATAGCCATGTCTGCAGTTCCCTTTTAGAAATACTCATTTGACTCTATCCAGGCTGTCATGTCTTAAAATTCCCAGGGCTGGCAGCCTAGGAGCTAAGGGGATCCTAGAGCTTAAAGCGATATCTTAGGTAAACAGAAGAGTTGTTGTTATTTAAGCCATCAGAGGAACAGGCTGGTATAAATGCAGTGTGTTGTACAGCTGGTATAAACACACTCTGCAGGGCAGGGTGGCCATCCCCAGCAGTGTTGCTGGGAGGTTTGAGTTTTGCTGTGGGGGCAGTGGGTGGGATGAGCCCATCCAGAGCCATGTGCTGCACTGATCCCAAAGAATCCAGCGCCTCCCAGGCCCTGCATCCTCATTGGAATGTTAACATCATGGGTGCCCAGCCTGTGCTGGGAAGGTCTGCTGTTACGGGCTGCTTTCCCCTGGTAACTGGCTCAACATTTTAACAGCTTGAGATTTAAATGGGATTGTTCCCTGTATCCACTGTTGTTCCATTTCTCCAGTTCTGGGTCAGGCCTAAGGCATTTGTCTGACATGAGAGCTGTCTGCTCTCCTGGGTGAATGAGGAGAGGAGGGCTCTGTCTTTGGGGCCTCAGAGGTAAGTAGATAACATGGCTGTTTTTGTTCTGTTCTGTTCTCTTTGTCACTGAGGTCACATAGGGAACCTCTTCAGTCGCTGTCTCGGGTTTTTTACCTTGGACAGTTCCTTTTGCAGTCGTGAATGGTGATCCTGAGGGCTGGGCAGTTGCACCTCTGGTGGGACCTTTTGTGCTGAATCTACCGGGCGCCATGAGTTCCTTCTTGGTTGTGCATGAAGTCCCAGGAATGCCTAGAGCTGGTCCTTCTCTCCACAAATGATTTTGCTCTTCATTGAACCCAGGTGTTGTAGTAGGTGTCCTGGATCCAGCTGGGGGAAGGGCAGGTGTTGCCATGCTTATGGCCTGGACAGCTGTAGCATTTCTAGATTAAAATACTTGCTTTCCCCTTTCCTAACCTGTGTGTACAGGCTATGTCCTGATTCTCCCCAGGTGACAACTAGAGGCAGCCTGAGTAAGATTATAAGTGAGAGTTTGCTCCGTTTGCTCTCCTTCATCTGAAGACAGATGAAGCCCTCTCGTGAATAGGCTGAGATATCCCAGGTTTCCCATCAGGGATGTGGAAAGTTCTCTGGGCTGTGTTGGTCCACTAGTTGCAGGGAAGCTGCTTTAGTAACAGTTTAGTAACAATTTCATTTGGGCCTTTTGCCATTATAGTATTAGGCTTCCCTCAGTCTCATAGGTCTGTTCCTCCTTCCTGGTATGCAGCTCTAAATACATTATTGATTTTTAACCCTCTAGTCCAGTTAGAAATACTCTTGGACCAGAGTAGTCTTCTGGGGATGGTAGGACTCTGTGTCCCTCCCAGGTTTACTGCAGGTGTATTCTGCCTCAGTGTTCCCCTCATTTCTGCTCTGTTTTTCTTGTAGTTTTGCAAGTTTCCGAGGTGTATATGAGATAAATTTCCAATGTGTTTGATTTACTCCATCACCCATAATTTTTGTGGTCTTAGTTTTGCTTATAGGTCTGACTAGTTGCTGTTCCTCCTGTTCTGATTATTTCCATATCCTGAGGGTCATTCCAAATGTCTCTGTCCCAATCTTCAGATGAGACTATGAATTTTATAGTGCGGCTTCTGTTTTTTCTTCTAACTTCCTTTTTCTGTCCTTGAATTGACTATTGACTGCTACAGTCATGTTTTGCTTGATTTCTATCTTGGTCTTTTTCTTTGTGAAGTCCTGCTACAGTCATGTTTTGCTTGATTTCTATCTTGGTCTTTTTCTTTGTGAAGTCCCTGGCATTTATTTTTGGGCATCAGTCAGACATGCTGCAAGCACTTTACATATTAAATCCTTTGCTTTTCCATCTTTTACTGATGCTTTGCATTCCCTTACAGTGCTGTTTTACCTTTCCAATACCATCTTGTTGGGCCAAATCCTTCCCCTTCTGCGTGGATTTGCAATTGCTAGTTTGTAAAAGTTCTCTGAGATGTCAATTTCCAGTTTGTTTGAATACATGTATTTCCTTTCAAAGGGAATGGCCAGATTGCTGTGCTTGATATGCCTAAAGGGATTACCCTACTCTGCACCAGTTTTAGTGTGGCAGAATTGTTGAGAGAAGGTGCTCAGCAGTGTATGACAAGTGGAACACAGCGATGGTGTGGATGTCTGTGTTTAGATTTCTTGCTTATACAGTATCTACATGTTGTCAATGCAGTGTCTAAATAAGAGTCTAACTCTATGATCTGTTACTATGGTTTGTATAATCAGGTCTTGGTCCCTCGTGTTGGGTCACGAGGATTCAATGAGACAATTGTACTTGCTGAATTTCTCTGGGAAGTCTAGGTGCAGCTGGGTCTACTTAGCCTCAGAACTGGCCAAGAGATTTGTCTAAAGAAGGTTCAGCTGGAAGAGAACAGGTTTATAGTTTTTCACCTTGTAGAATTCAAAATTACAAGGAAATTTTGTAGCCTCTTCAGTATTTCATTTCCTCATTTGGACACATACTAGTGATTTTTGCTCAGCTTTCCAAAAACGAGTGTTTCTCGTCTTTGGGCTGGATGTACCCTGCAGGTGTCCCTCCCAGGGTAGGATGCCCCCTCCCCAGGAGCTGCCTGCAGCCTCAGGAGACCCGTTTGCCCAGCTAGCCCAATCTCCATCAGCATTTTAACACCAGGAGACCTTAGGGGGCAGGCTTTTATGTCAATATATTTCTCAAGCCTTAACCATTCATTGCTGGTTATTTTGGTAAACTTAGTAACATGGGACAGACTTTACAGACATTTATGTCATTATAAAATTTTGTTAGCATGAAAGACAATACAAATGGTGTATATTCCAGTACATAAATTGCAGTTTACTTGGAAAATATAACAGTGGTCATGACAGAAGTGAAAATTGCTTTATAATTTGATGAAGAAGTTTATTCAAATATAATCCATAAGGAAAAGCATCCATGAGTTTTTCTAAAATATCAAGCTAGTCACTGACTCTTCAGTTAAGGTTTTCTTGGTGTCTGCTTCTGTTAACTCAGGTTGTCTAAAGGTAGATTGTACATACTGCTGGGACCTATTGCTTTTTGTTGACACATTCAACAAGTGTATGAATATTTGTAATTCAGTCTCTCCAACTAATTCTAAATATACCATGTTTTTTCTTTAGACTTCTTAATATCAGTGATACACTGAGACAGTGCTCAGATTTGACTTCAATATGTTGCACAAGGTTGCTTTATATTATTTAAATCTCATAAACCCTACCAGTGCCAAGAGGAAATGCTTCAGAGCCAATTTGATTTTCAAACAAAATGCACCCTATTTGCAACAAATTGCCCTGTGAATGTTTATCATTGTAAAGATAGATTAAAAGAAAGGTGTTATTTTTCAGTTTTTATGGGATAGAATGGGAAGGACCTGAGCTTGGCACAAGATGAGAGAAATTGCATATCTGTCTTCTACTTCATAAGTGTTACGGCTTTGCCAGAAATACTGGTAGCTTGTTGATGGACCCTTAAGAATTAATGGTTTAATTAAAGAAATTACAGTAACTGTAGATTTTTCTGGAAAAAAAGATTGTTTCCTGAGTAGTCAGACTGGAACCATCTGTTAATACTCACATTGCTGCTGTCTTGTACTGTAAGAAACAGTACTGGTATTTCCAATGGATTTATCTTTATAAGAATATTTGGCCTCAAATCAGTTACTGAAGCTAGAAATAGTATAACATGAATGGCACTACGTAATGTACACAAATACTGAGTCTGTCCCTCTGAGACATCAGTCTTCCCAATTCACCTGAACTTACACAATGAAATCAGCTGCATTCCAAGGCCAGTAGTCCTGTTGAACTGTTGTGAGGTTTACTTACTTTCCAAAATTTTTAACAGGTGTTTCTTCATTATGGAATGCTTTTTGGGAAAATTACATTAATCTTCTTAAATATTTCTATTGCTCTGATTGGTCAAAGAGTTTGATAGATAGGCTTTAGTCTTCTGAGGTTCTGTATGTGCTTAAGTTCATGAATTTTAATAGTTGCAGTCAGTCATGAAAAAGAACCTAAAAGGTGTTATTTGTCCCCAAGTTGTGACAGCTCAGTTGTGAAACTTAATAT
Organism: Fringilla coelebs; assembly: GCF_963513975.1. Classification (NCBI taxonomy): domain Eukaryota; kingdom Metazoa; phylum Chordata; class Aves; order Passeriformes; family Fringillidae; genus Fringilla; species Fringilla coelebs. Next base: position 26,518,607 of record NC_140030.1, on the reverse strand, counting down.
GGGAAGATAAAGGTGCTTGAAAGGCTGAAGGTGACTGAGGGTCGCAGGGAATCTTGGGCAATTATTCATTCCTGTGGTGGAAGGATACCAAATGTGCATTTCAGATTAGACAGTCCATTCATTTTTTGATTACTTAATGTGGAAGCTAGTTGTCCCAGTTAATCAGTATGAAGAGATGAGCTCTTAATTTTTTTCTTCCCAGAGATACAATATGTTTAATAAAAAGAACCAGATTTTGCTGGTGTAGTAATCTTGTTTCTTTCAATCAACCTGTTGTTCAGCCAGCTGCAGTTTTGAGTAATTAGTGCCAAAAGAAGTACAGCTACTTGCTTTCCTTTTGACTAAGAGGATGTGAATCCCTCAGGGATGACAATTATCTGTAACCTAGGCAAAACAATCTGGTTTAACATATTTTAGGTAATTGGTAGAGATATCAATTAGGGATAAGTATTGTAGTCTTTTGACAATCTTTTAAAATTGGGAATTGATATATCAACTTGTGTTAGAACTGCAGTGGGGGTGTTTTATTGTTTTTACTTTTTGTGTTTTGTTTTTTTTTATTGTGACTGCTTTATATTTTCTGTCTTAATGTCAATGCATAGTTTTGTAAATTATCACATTGAAAAAAGACAAAAAGTATTCCATGATTAGCTTTCTCAGTGGATAAAGTGTGCTGTTTATCCAGACTTCAGTTACAGCTGTGGAACCCATCATTAAACCCTGCTGTTACCATGTGGAGAGCAGTGATGTGCTGGTCCAACACTTTGTGCATAAGCTGGTTGAGTTGTTTGGTCTCTGCTGCTTTATTTATTGCAGGTAACACTGACTCATTGTGCTGAGGGCTTTTTGTGTGAACAGAATCACAAGGAAGTCCATTCTGAATGAGACAGCAGAATGTTTATATATGAGCTAAGCATGGATAGTATATGATAGAGCTATCATTTAACATTCCACAAACATTTAATTTAAAATAAACATACAGGAAACTAAGAGTAGATTTGGAAGTGAATTTAAAATTAATTTAAAAATGTAAAATTACTTAAAACTTACAGAAGAAAGATCATATATACCAGAGTATCAATTTATCAACATTTATTTCATGGACATAAAATTCTTCCAAGACTGTCCCTAATCCACGTAAGTCTTGACTGATGTTTGCAATAGAACTTGAATATATTTCAGTTTTAATAGAAATTTCCTTGTAGCTCTAGCTGACTTGCACAATCTCAGATGTTTAAAAGGAGTGCCTACAAGGTCTGTGTTGTTTGGGGATTTATTACAGATTGACTGTTGCCAGAGGATGTTTAAATTAGAGTTACCTTTAGTAAAACTTTAAAATTACCTATGTATATAGTTCCAGTAATACAATAGTTCTAATAGAAGTATAGTTCTAGTAATACAAAGAGCTCCTTGTTAGAATAAGAGATAGATGGTTGTTTTTTATTATTTTGACATTCAGTGGTATGAGTTTGAGGTAGCTGGATGTCTAATATATAGGCAATCTAGCTTAATAATTTTAAATATAGCTCTGTCTGAGGGTATGATTTCAGAGTTCTACCCAAGAACAATCTCTAGTCTTTTTCTCTTAACTGATCTCTTTGTTTTTCTTTATACATTCATTACAGTTGCATTTTTTTTAGTAAAAAGCTTTTGAAGAAGAAAAGATACCAAATTTCAGGATTTTTGGAAAGGATTCAGCATGTTGGCTCTTCCCCAAAATGCATTTTGTACCATTTTCTTTGTGTATTCTTCCTTCCTTTAGAGGGAAATTGTATAATACCATGCAATGACTTCTTTAGAAGTGGTTAAGAAACACCATTTGCTCTTCTAAAGTAGCCTCTACTCAGAATTTGTAGATGTCTGTGTGTGTATCCCTTCAGATTGAAGAGGGAGCTACTCAATGAATGAGGCTTTCTGCCTAAAAGCCTCCTAAGTCCCAAATGGCAACCAAATTTACTCTTCTCCTAGCACTGCCTGACTCCAGCCTGGGCCCCTTCCCTCCTGAGTCTGAAAGCTTTCTGTCAATTTTAATGCACTCATCTGTAAATGCTCAGAAAAATTACATTAAAGATAATTACCAGCGCTGTCATACCCTGAAATTCTATCCTGTGGTATATTTAGCATTAATTTCTTGGGTGCTCAGCAGGGAGCAGTAGGCATGGAAATTCAGTGGATCAGATTCTGTCTTGTTCTGTGCAGCAAGAATAGAAAAAGAGGGCTGTCTCACTTGCATGGACTGCCTGTCTTTGCACAAACTCCATTGCATGTGCTGCTGCTTCCACCAGCCAGAGAGGAGACTTAAGATACCTACTCTAGGACAGTCACATGCAGACCTACTTAACCAAAGGTTAGACAAAATAAGGCAGCCTGCATTTAAGAAAGTGAACCCTATTTCACAATTTTTGTATCTCATGCTGTAATTGTGATTATTAATTAGAACTGCAGTTGCTTTTACTGCATACACTAACTTGTGCTTCTCTAGGTTTCAGCAACAGTGAAGAGTTGATCCACACACATTTCAGTCTTAGCTTTGAAATGTATAGACCTTTGGGCATGACTAAAAAATAAGTAAATGAATGCTGTAATGTCTTCAGAGGATAAAGACTGTTAGGGTAGATATCATAAGCCATGTAGACTTCTGGGCATTGCTTCATGATAGTTTTGCATTCACAGTGCTGAAGTAATTAGTAAAGCTGCTAATTCCTGCAGTGCCAACAGCAGGACCCTGTTCTAGGTTTGGCAGTAGCATTACTGGAGCCTGAATCACTTGAACAGGCTGCCTCACAATTTTATCTAACATAGCCAGAGAGTGCTGAATAGTTCTTACTACGCTTCTTCACTGATTAAGTGCAAAATAATAATAGCCTTAGAAAATAGATGAAATATAAATACTACTTTTAGATTTTTGTGAGAAAAAACTAACTTCAAAACCTTTCATAACTGTATTGCTGTTAGTTGTTTACACTCAAATCCATTTGCTTTTATTAAGTTTCCATGAACACTTTAAATTGCATTTATTATTGTGCACAGTGAGAAATACTTATGGTTCTTGATTGCTTTTTTTTTTTCCTGTGTTACATACTCTGGCACTCAGGTAGGAATGGTACTTGTTTCACTATATTTTAATAATTGTTCTTGGGAAGGTATTTTTGTGTGTTGCAAATACACATTTGTTATTTTTAAGGAAATGCTAATTACCTTCCAGGATGCTTACAGCACTACAGAGTGAGCACGGGAGGCAATTCAGCAGAGGACTGCCTGTCAGTGAATTCCTGGAGGAGAACCTGTGAGGTGGCTCAGGAGCTGGGGTTGTGATAGGTTCAGTTCCTCATGCAGTGTGTTGCTTCAGAAAGTTTGGGTCCCACTGTTACTTGGGCCTTTTAAGCTGTTAAAAGTTATTTTGCCTCTTTGAATGGGCACCCAAAGATACTATTTTATTGTTCAGGTTTTTACTGACTTCTTAGATGTTCCAAATTTCTACCAAGTTCTGCATTTTTTTTCCCTGTGGAAACCTAGCTGACTTCTGTCTTCACATACATTAATGTTTTAGGTTGATATTTCTCAAGTCCATATTTTATGAATGTGTTGATTTATCAAAAATGTGTAAACCAACATTAACTTATTTCCAGTCCAGTGAAGGTACATGCAATGTATTATATTAAAGCAAGTCCAGTGTAAACTTTGGCTAAATAAAAATGTCTCATCAGCATAAAGCATTAATAATATGTTGAATTACAGAAAGATTAGGCATTGAAAGTCACATGCTCTATATTGACATGCCTTTAACTGAATCAGGTATGTTGTTGTAAGATCTCTGTCCAGATGGATGTTGAAAATACCAGGTGATGGAAACTGCATAGCATGTTTCCCTGGTTACTCTGTGCCACTGCTGTTTTGGGGAAATACTTACTCTCCAGAGGTAGCATTTTTGCAAATACCTTCCTGTAGTTTAAGCTTCTGTCATTTCATTCAGTTATTCCTTCTTAGCTCTGCATGCTTGATTCCTTGCATTCAGCACCCTCAGGGCAGTTTGAAGAGCAGTTCAGTAAACAAATTCTGCAAACCTTGTGTGTGTACTGGTCAGCTCAGTGGTTGTTTTTTCCAGCATCATGTGGGTTAATTTGTATTGCACTCTGTTTGTATCATACTCCATGACTGTTAGCACATTAAAAAGATGGTTGGGCATCTGCATTTTCATTTGAATATCTGTTGATGAAAATGTTCTATTGCAGACATCAGTCAAAAATTACGTGGATCAGGGTCAGTCTTGGAAGAATTTTGTCCATGAAATAAATTGATACTTTGTGGTATATATAATCTTCTGTAAGTTTTAAGTAATTTTAAATTAATTCCCAATTAATTGCAGCATGATGAAATTCCATTTTGGTGTATGTAAAAATGAACTTGACAGCATCCTAGAAAATTTAGTGTAAGACTGTTCCTGCTTTTTAGTGCTGAGAATCCCAAGAGGAGCTGTTTCACCAAAGATGTGGTTGTGTGCATCTGTGTGAGTGTAACGCAGCAGGAAGAGGAAAGAATATACAGAATAAGAACAGCACCTGCTTTTCATTGCCCAGATGATCATAACAAAATTAGACTATTTAGTGTTATAAATTAGAGGTCAAAAAATGTGTGTTGCCTTGCAAATTACTTTGTGCCTGTCTCCCATATGTCCTCTGGTTACCTTATTAGGGGTACTTCAGAGATACTTTACTCTTTTTAAGCAGTGAAATTTTAAAAAGCAGTTTTTAAATTAGGTACATATTTTCTAGATCTATAACTCTACAAATTATGTACTAGAATTTATTTTAATAATTAAATACATGCTCTTTCCTGCGTTGTTAGCAGCTATCATACAATATTTCATACCATTGCTATGATTGCACTGAGTGTAAATGAGCTTGGGAAATGAGAATAATTCCTTTATTGCAACCACTAAAACATCACTCAAAATCTTTCATCATATCCATATGTGCTCATGACTTTCTCACAGACTGCCACTCCTTTTTGCTCCTCACCAGTCTTTTTAGTGTCAAACAAGTTGGAAGGGTGAAACACTAAGGGGGAGCTTGTACAAGTCAGAAGAGAGTGGGACAACTTGAGTAGGGTCTCTTCAGGTACCCAGTGATAGGACTTGTGGGAAGGGTTCAAAGTTGGGCCAGGGGAGGCTCAGACCAGACAGCAGAAGCATTTCTTCACCTGGAAGGGTGATCAGACTCTGGAACAGGCTTCCTAGAATGGGAGTTGGTGCTCCAAGCCTGTCAGTGAGAGGCATTAGTAAATTGTCCTGAATAATGTGTCTTAGCTTTTGGTCAGACCTGAAGCGGTCAGACTTGCACGAGGTGAGCATTGTGGGTGCCTTCCAAGTGGAACAGTCTGTTGTATCCTGCGCTCTGTTCCATAGGAATGGGAAGGGAGCTGAAAGCATGTGTCAGTTGAGGCTGGAAGATGAGTGCTGTAGAGAATTGACAGGGAGACAGGCTGCAGGTTGCCAACCATTGGCTGTATTTCCCTCTTAGGGCTTTCTCCTCCCCATCTCTGCTATTGCAACTCTATTGCTGTCCTCCGTCACATGCTTTTTTGCTGCCTTATCTGCCTCCTGATTTTTGCAGCAAGCTTCCTTGCAGCTGTGCCCTGAAAAGCACATAATGAGTAATGTGAAAACATATGTCTTCAAAAATGGCTTCCATTTGAGGTGGTAGATGCTTTGTTCATTATTTGTGTCAGTTTTTCATGTTGCTGTTAACGATGGAGAACCTCAATAGTGAATTTCCATAATTTGGGTTGAAGGGATTGCATCTAAAACTGGCTTTAGCTCTATTACTCTGAGCATGTTTGAGTGCTGGTGTTTGTTAATAATGGCCATATGGCTGTCATCTCCATTGTCTTTAATGCACTGAAAAGTCCTAGGATTTTCCTATCTCCTGTCACTGTGTTTTGATGTCTTTTTATCTTTGATGTGGCATGTGCCCACATTTAATTCTTCCAATGCATTCTCACCTTGTTAGTGAATAACCCACCAGCTACTCTGCTCATTTTACTTTGACATTTATGTTAGTTCCTGTATCTTTTTTTTTTGTGTGTGTTTCTTAAGAACACCTGCTGAAAAATAATGATAAATATGCTTAAACAAATGAAGGCCATTTTGATTGTATACTTCAGCAGTAGTTATAAAGATTTAGATATAAAACCTGAAGAACTGATTTAAAATCAGTGAGATAACATATTTCTGTGACTTCCATGATGTTAAATATGCCTGAGATGATCAGATTCATAATTTTTCCAAGGATTATAAACATGTTGAAGTTTTAATAACCTAACATGCTTCAGCATTGGATTGCATTGGACAAAGAAAAGATGTTAAAATACATTTATGTGTTTAAAAATGCCTTTATTCATTATGAAAAATGCCATATTGATATTTATAAGAAGTATTTCTAAAGTTACAGTATAAAGATTTCATCATCAGTCAATCAAGACAAATTAGTTGTTGAGGAGTACATAAAAATTGCAGTGACATTTATTTTAACCTTATCACAATAAACATAAGAAAATGTTTTTTCAGTGAAGCATAGACCTGCTGTCATTGGGAAGGAGAAGACATACAGTGGTTATATTACATTGCTTTGTGTGATCGTGAGAATTGGAAAGCGATTTGTGTGACCAGAGCTGTAGATTGCCCAGATGGATACTTTATTTATGGCTGTTGTTATCATGCTTATGTTACTATGAGATGCTTGTGAGATCTGTGTACACAGGTGTGGTTGGCTTTAACCTGCTTACTCATCACTTTATGCTGAAAATTTGATAGTGCTTTGTGCTGGTGTTATAATTGTTTTGAGTTTTCATTTTTTGCTTGGAGATGAATGTCATTGTATGAAATACTGTTTGTATACTTTCAAAATAAATTTAGTTACCCTTATGTAGCTGCTGAGATCCTAGACACTCTGAGAAACAGTCTCCTAAGCACAGTCTGTGCCTGAAACGGCTGCTAAAATTCACTCTTTCAGCTCACTCTCGTGTTGGTACACAAAGACTGGTACAATCCTTAGTCATGGGACTCCTCTTTGAGGAATAGACTGTTCCCAGATATATTTATACCTGTGTTGTGATGTGAGGTCGATTGTCATAGTCTCGTAAAAGCATGATAATTATACTGCCTGAAATTGCAGGTTTTAGAATCTGTCAAATAGTCCCTGACTCTCTGGAGATGAAATGGTATATTAAAATCTATCTCTTTTAATCAAAATATCTGTATATCAGGTTTTCCATGAAGCCAAGTTATAGGTAACATGGACAGTGAATGTCTCATTTGACAAACAAGTCTCTGAATAACTGTGAGGGTTTTTTTGAAGTCAAAGTATAGATTAAAGGAGGGTACTTTATAATATAAGATTATAATTCAGTGATTAGACAACAGATCTATTAGTAGGAGCATTCTATTATGTAACATATCTTGCCATTCTTCACTTCTGTGATGTATCTTCACATTTTGTACTGACATTTCAGTTATCTTGGCTATTTTCAGTGACACTGGTGTTAAAATAGAGTGATCTATCTGTCTGTATCAATATAATTGTGCAGACTGTAGAAAAAGTATATTGGAATATTTGGAATCATTTAGATTTTACTTAAGGAGTTCTGGAAGTATATAATGTAGTATACAGATGCCTGCCAAGTGTCAGCCTTCAATGGGGTTGCCATGGTTTTTTGCTGAAAATAAGGTAGCAGTGAGCGTGCAAATACCTCTTATCTTTTTTTAGAGCATCTGCTATTCAGTAGAGTAGAAAATCAGGCATCATGATGCTTAGCAGGATTTAAGTGATAAATGTGGAGCCAGTTAGGTGAAGTGAGCTTGCTTTGAGGGTAGTAACAGAGAGTAATCAGAATCTGATGTGTGTGAACTAGAGACCCATGGTGAAACTTGGGATCCACAGAGAGTCAACAGAAGGCTTTGCAGAGTGAGAGTCCAGTGCACTGCTCAGCAGAGCTGCTTTTATAGTAGCAATAACAAGAGCAAAACAAGAATATAATAATCTCTGTAAGAATTGTGCTGATCTTTTGAAGATTCAGAAGAAGTAAATTTTCAAGACCATTCTTAATGCAACCCCAGATCTTTGAATTTTTGTGTCATTTATTCATTCAATACCATTCCATAGAGTGGAAGAAAAAGAAGAAGCATATTTGAATTAGAAGGAAAAATAGCCAAAATACAGAAGATATTTCTGTGTAGGTCGACAGCCAGTTTTTGTGCCATGCTTGTTTTGGCTCTCTTGAGAAGTAACTGCTATTGCACCTTATTTATTTTATGCCTCCTGCCTCTGCTGACTCTTCTCTGATTCAGGGACTAACATCTGCTGTGAGGTCCTTTCCTTTCTTCTGCATTACCCATGACTTAATCAATTTTGGGCTATGCTGTACACAACACAGTGCAGAATAATTCATAGCATTTGCTATACTTGACAGCTATAAAGTTTATATTACTGGTTTTGTAATTTATTTACACATCTCACCTAGCTAATATCAAGAGTGGACTATTAAGATGTTTACCAATGCTTCTTTCAGCTTGTTTCTTTGCAATTACAGTTCTAACAATTACTACAAATAAATACGTCTCTAAACAAAAAAATGGTAATCATTGCCCTATTAGTTTATTTTCCAGTTGAATCTTGAATTCAAAATTAATTTAGCTGGAACAGATAGTACTCATATATCCTCCTTCAGTTCAGTGTGAATTAATGCAAAGCTAATTGCAGCTGAGTTTACTTATATTGCTCAAGAATCCTTTTACAAAATTCCTGGCATTATTTAAGGCCATCCTAGGTGGAAGATTTGACTGTCCAGTAGAAGTATATCAGAAGATTGGATACTCTGTTAAAGAATACTTCTGTTTATGAAACAAAAATTCCATTGGGTTTGACAACCTTTTGCATATAGAACAGTAGACAGTGTCCCAATAGCATAAGGAATGATGTGATGCACTTCAGAATTTCACTGGTACTGTGCCCACCATAGTTTATGTTCTATATAATAGTTTTAGAGCTGATTCATCATTAAGATTGTAGAGTTGTACAGTACCTACACTACTAGCTTTTCACACAGAACAGTGGAGCTCTGGAGAAAAAAAAGAAAAAGGATGATTTCTTCATCATGTCTATTTGTCTTTCTTAGGTGCATTGAAGATATATATCTGCTAGCAGGTGAAGGACTAAAGCATTCTAAAGTGTTCCTGAACCATAAATAAAACCAGTGACTTTATTGTTAGAATATATTTATTAACATTCTGCTATGAAAAAGTTCAATTTTTAATCATCTGTGTTTATGACAATTTATATACATGTGAAACTTTCTAAAATTAGGAACAGCTCTTGCTTGTATTGCAAAAGGCAATGCAAGATGAATATTTAAGCATGAGTTTTATCTCAGGTTCTCTCTAGGGAATATCACATTGCCTGCAGTGCCAAATACTTACACGACAATTCAGGGTGATATCCACACCCAGGGGTATCAGGTTCTCTTCCCTTTTCCTTGCAGTAAGCATACAGGTGAGCAGTGTAAGATCAGTCTATTTATTTAGTCTGTCCATCCAGCTAATTTTTCACATTTGCCTCTCTTGCTGCTTCTGTAACCTTCTCTCAGGATGTCAGCTTAAATCTGCCTGATTTGTATCCCTTCAAAACACTTCTGATTGTCCTTTCTTAGAGTTTGACCTGTGATTTTTATCTTTTCTTCCTACAAAAAGCAGGTTATGCTTCTTTCTTCAGATCTCTTCAAGGTGTTTTCTCCATTCTGTCGCCCACACAGTCTTTCATCATTTGTTACTGAGATGTCATCTCCCAGCTAAGATCTGCCTGCTGAGCCAAACTTCATCACTATTCTTGCAGATCCTCAAGGAGAAATATCTTTACTCTTCTCATGTGGTTGTCCTCCATGCTCGTACCTGTAAACTGCCTTGGTTTGTCAGTGTCATATTAGAAAAGCACTCTTGTAAATAAGAGTCTGTGTTAAAATGTGTCTCTTTCCTGATGCTTAATATTGAAGGTTTAATTGGAAAAACAGTGTATAAACTGGCACTGAAATGGAAGCTGGTAATGTTTGCTAGAGGTGGCTGGGATTGGCTCTGCTGGACATGAAGGAAGCTTCTGGCAGCTTCTCACAAAAGCCACCCCTGCAGCCCCCCTGTTACCCAAACCTGGCCATGCAAACCAAATAACCACTGTAATAAGTATATAAACAGCATAAGACTGGGCTTCTCCTTTCTTTATACTGTTGTGCTGAAGAATGTAGTAGTATATGTTCATTGCCCAGACACCATTTCTTGGTTGGGATTTTGCATAATAGGAAAAACAGGGAAGGAAAACCAGTGGATGGATTAGTTCATGTTCACTGAAAAGTAATGCATTTTTCTTGTCTTTTTCCCACTGATTTCCTAATTGTCTGTTTCTAGATCTAAGTATATTTAGTGGAATCAATCTCAGGAGAGCCCTTTCATCCTACAAATGAAAATGTGTTGGCACAGTGCTGTGATTCATGGGCAGGTTTCATAGTGTTGGATCTAGTGCTGTACTTGGTTGTAGGGAACTTCAAGATCCAGTCTTGCTTTTTTTGGAAGTATTAAGGGTGTGGCTTCAAAAGATATCTGCTCCTCTGAATCCTTAATTTCAGGATCAATTAAGAACTTAAACATCTTTAAAATCCAGGGCTAAGTTAATTTTTCCTTAAACTTGTCAGTTTTAGAACATATCTCTGTTGTTCTTATGTTTCTCTTTAATGTTGGGTTTTCACAGCATGTTTTATGCTGATCCTGTGGCATATAATTGTTAGAGCTGCTGACACACACAGGTTTCTACTCCAGTTTCATGATGTATTCTGTTTAGGTTGTTGGGCACTACTGCTGATCTGTGTTTGCTAAATGTTTCAATGGACTTCTTACACAGAGCATTCTCAGATGCTTCTCCTTTAATAAAAACATCATAATTTCTCCAGTAACATTTATTTTCAAATTCATAGAGTTTGTCTTGATGAAATGATTTTCATATGGCATGAGAGAGAGATGTTTAATAGGGGACAATAGCCAAAATATAATATAGAGCACAGAGGTAAATCTGCATATTTTCTGTTTTCTTTTGGCAGATAGCCAGACAACCTCTTATGAGAAGTTACATTTTTCCAAGACTTTCAGTTAACTACATGAATAATAGTTCCATTTTTTGCTTGCAGATATTGGAATCTGTCTTCATATAATAATGATAGTCTAGCCTTTAATTTGTGTGCAGGAATTTTAATTGGTAGAAATGTTTTCCATAGCAGCATGCATCTTCTAAAATGGAGCAGCACACATCTTTTGATTAATGCAGCCTAAGTCACTGGAGTGTTCATGGTGGCAGCATCAATTTCAAGGCAGAAAAGCTAAAAAAGAATGCAGAAAGAATAGCAAGCCTGTTAATATCCCATGTGACTTTATTTGTATGTTAATATTTCAAAATCTAGATTTTCGGTTACCAACATGCTATTAAAATACTATTTTCTATTAGGAACTTGATGTTTTCTTGGTTTCATTAAAGAATGATGTTTTTTCCTGCACTTCTCTAAAATACTGGTAGGTAGATGCATGGATTCAAATGTAATGTGGTTTTTTTTCCCCTAAAAAAATTGAAATAAATAATTTTATGGAAAAGTCCTTTCATGTCTATTGTGTAATTTCAATTGTAGAAGTATTTTTAAAGTAGTACACTTCCTCTGTGTATTGCTTGACCCTGCTTGACTTTGACATCTTAGACTGTATAGAATATCCTAGAAAATACTACAGAGGCATTTAACATGTTAATATAACATTTATGTGGAGTTTATTTATCCATTTACTTTTTATTTTTAAACCATGATATATCAAGTTGCTAAGAGACTGTTAAGTATTTAGATAGATGGCAAAATTAATATTTAACATTAAGATTTCAAAATATGCCTGATCAGTGAGATGGTCTCTCTCTGCCCATTTCATTTCTCTTTTAGCTCCCATTCAGAAACAATTCTTTTCTTCCTCTCTGATACCCCTTCTTATTCTCCACCTAAGTGTAATCTTCAGATTTATTCCTTTGGTTTCAGGTGTCCTGCCTGAGAACTTGTTGCTGAAGATTGATGAAGCATGGCATGAACTTTTGTCCTTCTTCTCCTTTATTTTTGTTTTTGTTTGTTTGTTTGTTACTTTGGTTGATCCTGTTGTCTTTTTTCTTGATTTTCTGCTTCGTATTTCCTTAAGTGTCTCCTGGTCATCTTTTGGCCCCATTTCTCTCCACATTTCCAGATGCCTTGCCTTCTATCTTTATTCTGGCTTACTTTTTTTTCTGGAAAATATTTTTTAATGGAAAACAAGCTGTATCTATAGTGTCTAATGCCATGTCTTGTACAATATTTTGGAAGCAGTCACAATACTTAATTTTGCTTTCATTTAAGAAAATGTTTTTCAGCCAAGAAAAGAGTATAATCCATTGTAGTTTTTGGAGAAAACAGAAGAAAATAAAGGTGCAGATAAAAGTTTCTATTTCTTGTCTATTCTTTCCCTCTTTTTTTGTTTGCTTAATAATTTAATTATTTACTTACTTTTCTTTTGAAATTAGTCACACTTGCTGGTTTTGTAGATGCTTGAAAAGACCCATGTCTTTTCTTGAAGCATCCTTTTAAACAAATACTTTTAAAATGGACTTTAATATTCTCAACTGAGGTGCCATGAATCCATGTGTGGGCAAGAACTGATATGCCCCAGTTATTATCAACAATCATACCTGTGATGCAAGAGCATGTTGAGACAGGACAAGGTGCAATGTCTTCAAAGTGAGAGTAGGTTTTAATAATGTATTATGAAAAAATCCTTTACTGAGGGTGAGGGTGGTGAGGCACTGGTCCAGGTTACCCAGACAAGCTGTGGATGCTCCATCTCTGGGAATGTTCAAGGCCAGGCTGGGTGGGGCTCTGAGCAACCTGCTCTTGTGGAAGGTGTCCCTGCCCATGGCAGGGGTGTTGGAACAACAGGATCTTTAAGGTCCCTTCCAACCTTTAACATTCTGTGATTTTCTCCAGTACTGAGTGCTGTGTATTTTCTGACTGGAACAAAAATCTGTCTTATATTTTCATTACTCCATAAAATTAAAATAATGAATATATAAGTGCCATCAGTTCTTGCTATTGATGGCATCCATCCTAAAAGAGAGAAAGCTATAGGATTTTTGTCAGCCTTAAAAAAACCCAGCATTAAAACAACCCCAGCATTATACATACCAAGACCTGATGGAGTATTTTTTGTATGAAATGGTTAAAATTTGTTGAGAAAACAAGCACTCCACAAAAACATTAAATTCCCTATTAACTCAGCATCAAGTTGCAGTTTTTGTGTTGGGTTGGGCCTGAGCAGACCTGTTTTGCAATGGAACAGATTGTCTTGCAACACTGTGTACTCCTGGAAATTTTCTTCTTCGAGAATGAGCCTGTGGCATTTTCTGAACTTGAGAGGCTGAGCTAATCAAGGCAGCTGACAAACCCTTCAGCCTGCTTGTATCAGTGTGGGTTTGTCCAGGTTTGCTTTTTGGCCCTGTACACCCTTAGGCACAAATTGACAGATTTTTTTTTTTTTTCCAGCCTCTGACATGGTTGGCAAGAGACATATAACCAGATGAAAAAGTTTGTTAGTCCAAGACATAAAATTTAGACAAATTGAAAAATTTCCTTTCACCTTTTCATTGTGAATTGTATTTCTGCCTGTTTTTAAAATAATTTCTGATACCTAATCTGCAGCAGCATAAACACTTGCATCTGATTAATTAGGATGCTTCTTGTGAAGCAGGACAAGATGTGGCAGGTCTTGGAGATCTCTCTGCTGTTTCACCAGAGCTGGGAATAAAAAAGGCTCCTTAAGAGATGAAGTTTTTTGTATGATTGTTAATGAACAGTGATGTAAATTGTGAAGGTGACATATAAAGTAGGAGACAGGAAAGAAGTAAAAGGTGTTCCCAGATACACAAGGGTATAATGGGCAATTTTATTTGCTTGATGAGTCTAAGAAAAACAGTTGCTCATTTTCACTCTCAGAATGAAGGCCTACCTGCCTTTCTGGAAGGAACAAATTGCTCCTGAAGAAAAGCAGGCATATAGCAAATTTGTATGGTTTTCTGAGTAACAAGATTAACCAACATTCAAATTGGTGAACAAAACAAGCAGAAAGGTACTTTTTAGATGAAATTTAATGTCTCTATCTATTTAGAACATGGAGGCCTTCCCAGCCTTACTTATTCTGTGATTCTAAGATCAAGTCCATTAAGCAGCACTGCCAAGTCCACCATTACACCACGTCCCTAAGTACCACAAACTACATGTTTTTTGAACACTTCAGGGATGGTGACTTCACCACTTCCCTGGGCAGCCTGTTCCAATGCTTCACAAGCCTTTCAGTGAAGACATTTTTCCTAATAGTGAATCTAAACCTCCCCTGATACAAGGTCCTCTTGTCCTATCTGTTGTTACATAGGAAAAAAGATGGACACACACCTCTGAACACCCTCCTTACAGGTGGTAGTAGAGAGCAATAGAGTCTTGCCTGATTCTCCTTTTCTCCAGCCTAAACAACCCTAGGTACCTCAGATGCTCCTCATAAGACTGGTGCTCCAGTTTAATTTCCAGAATTATATTGTGGTTCTATCCTGTTCTGCACAAGTATTCATTGGGTTCATAGTGCTTTACTGGGCTGCAGTACATTATTCCCTGAACAGTTTAGTGATAGATATGCTAGTAAGGAGAAGGGTAACGATGAGCCTGCAGAGTGGCAGCTATGGGCTCCTATGTCAAAAATAATTTTATTATATTCCCTCTCAGTCATGTAATCTGTGCTTCTGCATTTTTCAGGTATTCGGTGTTCACAAATCATAGGGCAAAATGAGTACTGGGATGACTTTTATGGTAATTTTAAGAAAAATTTTCCAAGGAAATACAGTTAGTTTCTACAATTAAGTGGTCTGTCTGCCAGGCTCTTTTCCCCCAATATTTTCTAAACATGTTGGCTAATTTCAAATTTAGGGACAGTAGAAATTCATTAGTTACTGTCTTCTTACCATTTTGTGGCAGTGACAAAAGCGATGCCTGAAATCAGGTGTTTGGAAAAGAGTCATAATGCTCCTTAGTATTCTGGAAATGCTGGTTCCTGGAAGGAGCTCTTGTCTCCCACAGAACTGATCCCAGTCTTTTCCACACTGATAATACAGCAAGGTGCACTGGGCTTGAGGAGTGAACCTTTGAGTCTGGCACAGACTTTTATGCCAGTTTTTCTATCCCCTGGACTAGGAACTGCCTGGAAAGTGGGTGCCATTGCTTTGACTTCTCATGATGAAAAGCCATCCGTGGGAACTGAGTATATATTTGGCTTTATGACATGTTGCTGTTAGAACTGCAGGACTTCGGCATTAAGAAAAAGAAATGCATCTTTTTGACAGAGTGAAAAAAGATATTTGGGCATTTGGGCCAATGTGGTGTCTTCTAGCCAGCTGCAGTTAGGAATAGAATGCCTATCATTTATGGATATCCACTTGTGTAGGGGTCCAGCAAGGATTCAGACTTACTCCTGGACTGTAACAAGCAGCTGTGTGGATTCATCACAAGGAGGTTTCACTGTTTTGGAAGCTTCTCAGGTTGCTTGTTTCCTGGCAGCGCTCCTGCTTACTCTGGATTCAGTTTCATATAACTGGTATTTGTTAGTGATCCCATCTGTGATACTTTTTTAAATTCAATTGAATAAGAAGCAAAGGATCTGGTGGAGAAAAAAGGGATGCTTCTCATCACTGATTTTTAGATACATGCCAGGAGCATACACTCTACTCATATTATTTGAAAACATTATCCTGGGCCCCTTTTTTCCCCCTTGACAAGATAACAGGCTTTGATGAAGTGGGTTGCAGACAGGTTCAAACATGTCTTTTTCACCTTTTAAAATTGATTTCTAGAAATGTTGTTGGAGGAATCAAAGGATATTTGCAGGAAATGAAACAACTCTCCTTGACATCAATATGTTTTAATTTAGTGCTGTGGCCTGCAAAAGGAAAACAAGTATTCTTAAGACAACATGACAAATCTATGCGAAACGTGCAATCAGTTGTGATACCAATTTGCAGGAGTTTTAATTCCTTGTGTCAAATAACCCAAAGCAGTGACATCATATTACCTGATGTTAATGCGGTTTCTTTCTTATGAATGCAAGTTCACTTGAAATTTCCTTGGTTGCCATAGAGTATCCTATTTCCAGGCAGGACTGAGGTTTCCTGCTTTTTGTTGAGTAGTTTGAAAATAATTGGTTTATATCAAGTTGTAAGAATGTCCCTAATCCTGCCTCAGTTGCCAGAGCTCTTTCTTGCATAAGTAAATCATAGCCAAGAGCACTCAGGGTCACTTAACAAAAACTAGTATGTAGCTTGTTCCTACTTCTGATGTTGGTACTGGACTGGTTTCTGCATCCTTATTTAATGGCTGTTTCATTAAATGAACAGGCCCAAGCTTTGGCACCTTGTTCACCTGTCCCTGTCATGTCTGCAGATCAGTGGATGAGCAGCCAGTACTTAGACATGGCCTGAAGTGCAGCATGGGGGAGGGAAGCCTACTGAGTGAGGTATGAGCATGAGTGTGTTCTGTCAAATCCATTGAAAAATCAAATGCAGAAAAATACACAGGAGGTACTGCAATAAAACCTCCTCAGATTATTAAAATATCTTAAATTTTACATATTTTCTTTATTTCAGCGTCTTTTGTTTTCACTGCACATTTACAAGTGTGTTAATTCAGGTTTTCATGGGTTATATATTTTTTTAGATATTGCTAAAAATTTATCCTGAAGAGGTGGTACAGGAAGTTTGATCATCTTTTTAGTGTGTGCTACTTCCAGGGGGTTTGTAAGTGAAGGCTTAAATACCTTTCTGCTGTACAGATATCACTAGTTTAGTCCTTCAGTTTAAACATCAATTTGTCAAAAAGTTCTTCTTTGTAACTGTTGCTCTCAGTCTCATATTGCAACTGAAGCAGATGAGTCATTTTCCATTGTGATAGGAAATGGTGTAATCTTTGGATGAACTAGGAAATCCTGATAACATACAGTAAATCTCTCCACATCATTAAACTTGACATTTGGCTTAATATGCATGCTGGCTACATAGTCTTAACAAGCACCTGGATGGAACTTCTCTGTTAATGAAGTCTTCGATCAAACAATGGATATTGAAGAGAATGTCACTGTAGACAGGTGAACGTAATCATTCTTATCAGTACTTGAATGTTTTGTTTTCTTCTTTTGTGCTTTTTTACCAGTTATGAATAAAAAGTTTGAGGTTTTTATATATAACTATTTGTTTTGTATATATGAACACTCTCAGTATTTTCCTGTCAGTATAGCAGTCAGAGCCATTCTTTGCTGACAGAGCTCACTAGGAAGCAAAGGTCATACTCTGACACTAAAATCTCTTCCACCTCTCAGCTGCAAATTCCTTGCATTTACCTTGTGTTTCATCACCATCTCTTCTGAACTTCAGTTTTCCTGTCAGTCTTTCAGATACAGATGACTTTTGGAGCCCAAGATCTGAAGTCACATCCTGAATGAAAACTGCTATTTTGATGTTTTGTAGACTCCTTTCAAATACTTTGATAACTGTCTGAGCAGAGATTATCAGCTCATTAGTGGTATTGCTAACTGGAAAACCAGGAGAGGTCAGTGGGAAGCCTGAACTTCAAGCAAACTTTTATACTGGTTGTTAGCTTCAGTATATAGCATCTTTCATAGTTTTCAATATTGTGGACTTCTAGACATCAGTCTTATTCTGCAGCCGTTCAACCTCACAGTAGAGAAAAATCTGAAAAAGGCTAGATAAGAGCAGAAAGGAAAAAATTGCTGGCTAGTTCACATCTCTGTCTTGCTCTGAGGACAGAATAGCAAACATTATTATCGCTAATAAGTTCTACGACTGAAGAGAGTAAAAGAAAATTCCCAGAAACTGTGAAGAGGCAGAAGAGCTTCCTTTTGGCTGGTTACTCCAGCTGGGTAGAGCAACCCACTCAAGAATACCAGCAGGTTTCAGATAGTCAGGGATAGGTAATGAATATGTCACTGGTGGACTTCCCTGCCATTTCACTGATCGATTCATCTTTCACCCCTATGTATCTGTTCCATACCACACAATATGTAGCACAGCACTGATGCTTTTCGTCCAATTAATCTGAGAGAACACTTCAGCGTGTCCTGAAGGGTTTTGTTGAATAAACTTTGACACAGTGGAAACTACAAAAATCTTTGGCAAAAAGCTACTTTTCTTTTCTTAGATGTCATAGCAACACAGTTTTCTAGGGTGTTAAATTCAAGGACACCTAGAGACATGTTCACAAATAAATACACTTGTGATGTTTTTGTTGGTTTTTGCTTTATTTTTTACTTGTCCGAGTAAAGCTTCATGCTCTCTATTTCTTCTTTTTATGAGTAGTCTCATTCTCAGATGAAAGAAACCCAGGATTAAATAAAAAGTATTCCAACAACTTTCAGGTTTGCCTTTCCTCCAACTGGTGACATATTCGTTACACTGTCTAAGCTGCTCTGAAGGTAAGAGGTAAGGAGGGAGAACTGTACTGGGAACAGCTATTTAGTGGACTGCGCACCATAGTTAAACCAGTACCATTGCCAAAAACAAACTTCCAACACAGGTCAATTCCCCTAAGGTATGTTTGACTTCAAAGACGCTTTTGAAAGAACTTTAATCTTTAAAATCTTACCCAGTGGCTTGCTCTCTTTTTAACAATTTGATAAAAAAATATATTTAATCAATGTTTTATTTGTTCAGTTCCTTTAATAGTCCTTCTGAAATCCTAACGATAGTCCTTTTTTTTCCAAAGCTAGAAAGCACCTATATCTTGAAGCTGACATTGTTGTCACCCTTTAAATCTTATCAGCAACTTTATTTAGTAAGTCATCGCATTCAAAATGCATCCCAGATCTTTTCTTTATACTGCACTTGCTGATGCTGACCTTTGGATTGCTGTTGGTTATTTTTACTGAGGCGAGAAAGACTCCATCAATTTCCTGCAGCGAATTTCATTTTAAATAGTTTGGTGTCTTGTTTTGTGGTTTTTTTTTTTTTTTTTAGTGATTGCAGTTGCTATATATCTAGAATTACATGGGATGGTGTATCAGTGATAGTGGGAGTGTATTCAGCAGCTGAACTAGGATTATATGGACAACTGTCTTGAGGAACTACTTGGCAGTCAGACTTAAAACTCTCCATGGAAGGGTGCGCATCAGAGCAGATGTTCATAAATATAGTAAGAACAAATTTTTTCATTTCAGGACATTTCTAGTTATTTAATACTATTAGTATCATCTTTATAGCTTTTTTAATCTATACTGATCTAAGCGTTGGTCAGTAGATGGATACATTAGGTAATTATTTTTCTACCAATAGTATAATTTGGACAAGAAACTATCCTGTGGCATAGCTTTGCAAGCTGCTGATTACACGATGGGTAGAGCCAAAGTAGTGACCAGGCAGTAAAAATCAGTTGTCAGAGACTGAGAGAGGGGATAGAAACATAAGATTTTGCACACTTGAATTTTCCTCCTTTGTTTTTCTTGTTAATACTTTTTGGTTTTCATTTAATGAGAAATACAAAGTTCTTTAGATCTTTAATTACTTTTGTACCTATGTTAGTACATTTTGTTAAAAAAGTTTGCTAAGGATACAGGACTTGGGCAATCATGCTGTTTCTGTCTTCTAACTTTTTTGCAACAACATTTAAATCTTTTGGACAAATTCCAGAAGTTTGACAGACACAGATAAATCTGAAATTTTTTGCATTTGTAGGATCCTAGGATAGTTCACATTTAAAGGGGCCTTGGGAGATCTCTAGTGCAACCTCCTGCTCAAAGCAGGGCCAGCCAGGGGTTCAGACCAGGTTATTTGGGGATTTGTCCCGGTGGATTGTGAAATCCTCCAGTGGAGGAGATGGTTTATCTGGGCAACCTGCAGCACTACTAGACTCTGAGAAAACTTTTGCATATGCACAGGCCAAACTTTTCTATTTTCGCCTTTTCCCTGTTTTCTGTCACCATTGTGTCACACTCCTGTGAAGAGCATGACTGCTGAGCTGCTGTTAGATCCCTCAGCGCTGTCTCTTCACCACAATAAACAAGCCCAGTTCTCTCAGCCTCTTCTCACAGGGTGAGTGCTCCAGCTCTGACCACCACCAGTGGCCTCCACTGACCTTGCTCCACTCTGTCAATGTCCTTCCTCTTCTGGGGAGGAGAGGGCAAGTCTGGCCCAGTGTTGCACATACATGCAGTCTAATGAGTACCTACTAAAGGATCACTTTTCTGCAATTTCTCTATGTTCTATACAATAGGCAGCCTGATAGATGATAATGGCCATAAAATCCAACAATAAAAAATACCTGCATAATAAATTAAACTTTTAATTTACGCTGTCTTTTCAGACATGCCCAAATTGAAAAGACCTTCAGTGCCTTATGGACGGAATCTAGTCATAAGGGAAGAATCTGTAAAAGACTTTGAGTTTATCAATATGGATGCTTTCAGCAGTTCCCCTGTGTAATAACATACTATACCTAAAAGTTGGGTTTTTTTCAATCTGTAACATCACAAATAGATGCTTTCCCCTCCTGAGAAACACTAAATACCCATTTTTGTTTCTTCTCATACTGTGCCTGATTTTGCTTGTCTCTGTCATTCCTTTTTGACTTGCCTTTCAGAATTCTTTCTGAACATTATTTTACTAGCCACTTTTCTTGCTTGAGTGCTGAGGTGATTCAGCTTGACTTAATACAGTTACAAAGCTTCAGATTGTATTTGACTAGAACAGATAACATAAACATGTAGATCTGACCTACAATTATCTAACAGGTATTAAATTTATCACTGGCAGATGTATTTCCTTACTTGTATCTGATGTAAGAAGAATTACTCCCTTATCCTGTGTGAATCATCCCAGCTAGCTGTGTGACTTAACGAGTATGTGTACAGGAAAATGTTGTTAATACAATACATGAATGTGTTTCTGGGTGAATATAGTGAGCCAGGGGCTAATTTTTTAGTGGTCATGGTTGATTGTACTGTCCTTATAACCCCTCCCAACCACTGTTGATACACTCAATGTTTTTACTTTTAAGTTATCAATTATTAGGGGTTTGGATGTAATTTTTATTGCTGGAGACCTCTTAGGATGTTCACTTCCTATGAATCAATTTCATTTTAATGTATTCAACTATGGAGCCATCTGCCTTTTTTTTTTTCCTGTCTCAAAATTCAGTACCCCTGCTTTCAATTAAAATGTAATGCCTTGGACAGAAAATGAGCCTTCATGTATGTTTCTAGTATTTTCTGTTTCTAAAAATATGCTGGGATTTTTTTAACACTGTTCTAGGTATTCAGAGTTACCCCATTGTAATTTTTTAATGAACCTTAAATTAAAAATGCTTTCTCTAAATTAGGGCTGTGATTTGGTGATTGTTATTTAGCACTGGCATTCTTCCTCTTACAGTTCAAGCATTCTTTCATTAACCTGCAGAAAAAGTGTACTTCGAGTACTAGATAAGCTTGATATACATAATAGTACATGCATGCAAGAAGTTGGTGATACTCCCATTCCAGAAATCATTCCCATTAATAGAAACATATGATTGTTTCAGAGGGCTTGACCTTGTTAACAGCAGCCCATGATTCTTGATTGAAGCAGTGCCAGTACTGCAAATGCAAAGGCAAGAAAAGCCAGATAGGCTGCAAAATTCCTGTAAGTGGGAGGCAAATGTTGACAGCAGAAAGAATTGTGTAGATTTAACTTTTTTGGTGGGTTGGACAGACTGACAAGAAGAAAATTATTTTTTGAAGAGTTTTGACATGACTTTTAAGTGTAGCAAAAGGATGTTTTTACTCTGGGGTGCCTAATTTTAATGGAAAAAATATATTCATTAGAGAGGTTTTGTAATAGGTGTCAGGGACTTTGAAGAGAAATGTAATTAACATCATTTTATTGGCACTGTAAGAGTAAAGCAGAGAATAGTGAAAAAGAGCTACTAACTTAGCTTTCCATTTTATAAATCCATGAAGGAAAAATAAGCTACTCCCCTCAAAAAAATTCCACATAATTGGGCTGACCATATTTCCAGAATTTTACAGCTCAAAGTCTGGAGATGGCTCAAGATAAAATTTCATAAGGAATAGTATCTCTAAAAAGATATAGGTAGAAATGTGTTTTTGTCTCTGATACGTCTCTTGTCAGGGCCTCTTCTTGCATGACTGAAATGTTTTCTTCCAATGAAGAGGAATGAGGGATGTGTGTTATACAGAAGCAAATGTAAGATTACTTGTTAATGGTAAAAGGCAAAAATGAGGCATGTTTGAGGATTGATCCTGGAGGAGGTAGTTGAATAGCTCTGTGTCTCCCTGGTTAAATTTGGTTAGCTCGGAGCAAAAGTGAGTGGAAAATATACAAAGTATCTTCTTGAAATGCTTCATTTTTGCTTTTTACCTAAGATCAGTGGTGCAGAAAAGGTACCACTGAGATCTGCTGTTTGCACTCTATGGAGGAATGATGTTCATTATGGACATTTTATTTCCACTGGTGTAGTTGGTTGACACTGACTGACACTGACTGGATGCCAGGCACCCAGGAAAGCCACTTGCTCACTCCCCTCCGCATCTGGACAGAGGAGAGAAAATTTAATGAAGGGTTCATGGGTTGAAATAAGGACTGGGAGAAAACACCCATCAATTGCCATCAAAGGCAAAACAGGGTCAACTTAGAGATATAAAGTGAATTTATTGCTACCAAAATCAGAGCAGGATAATAAGAAGTAGAATAAAACCCTAAAAACACCTTCTCCCCAACCTGTCCCCTCCTTCCTTCCCAGCTCTACCTCCTACCCCAGCTGCACAAGGAGACAGGGAATTGGAGTTACGGTTGGTTCATCACCCATAGCTTTTCCTCCTGCTCAGGGGCAGGAATCCTTCCCCTGCTGCCCCATGGATCCCTCCCATGGGAGACAGTTCTCCCTGAACTTCTCCAGCATGTGTCCATCTCAGAAGAATCCGCTCCCTGTGAACTGCTGCGGTGTGAGTCCAGCCCACAGGCAACAGTTCCCCTCAAACCAGGTCACTTTTCCACAAGGTGCAGTCCTTCAAGGACAGCCTACTCTAGCATGGGTCCCTCTCACATCTGGTCTTCCATGTAGTCACAGCCTCCTCTCAAGTATGCACCTGCTCTGGTGTGGGGCTCCTCCATGTGCTGTGGGTGGATCTCTGCATCCCCATGGATCATCAGAGGCTGCAGGGGGACAGCCTGCTTCACCATGACCTTCACCACAGGCTGCACAGGAATCTAGGCAGTGGTGCCTGGAGCATCTCCTGCTCCTCCTTCTTCACTGACATAGTTTTTCTTCTCACATTTTCTCACTCTGTTCTTCTCTGGCTGTGATTACAACTGCCTCGCCATTTTTGTTTTGTGTTTTCTTTAAACATGTTATCACAGAGACATTACCACTATTTATAGTTGTCCCAGCCTTGGCCAGCAGCATGTCCATCTTTGGAGCCGCTGGGAACTGGCTCTGCCAAACTCTGAGGAAGCTTCTGGCAGTTTCTCACAGGAGCCACCCCTGTAGCTCCCTCTGCTTCCAAAACCAGGCCATGCAGACCTAATACAGCTGGTCACAAGATCCTATAGTGCCTATAGCTTTCTGTAAGCAGCAGCACACATTCCCCTGCACTAGGAACGCAGTCTGCAGCCAGCAGCAAAGCTGCGGGAGTCGAGCAGTAAAGAACTGCCTGCTGTGTGTCAGGACAGCTCTTGGGCTACCACCAGTGCCAGGGACGGTCCTGGTGCAGATGAGTGACGCTGGAGTGTGTTGGCATGTTCCAGCTCTCAGGGCAGGATGGTAACTGACCTTTTTGACATGTGCAGGAATGTACTCAAGAGCTGTGTGGCTGTAGTCTGGCATCTCTTGGTGGCTCTGCTTGAGCAGGGGAGGTTGCACTAGATGGTTCTCTGCAGATGCTTTCCTGCCTCTGTGGTTCTGTGACTTAAAACACACTCAAACTAAGAAAGCCCCTCCAGATTCCATGACATGGGAAGGTTTGAATGATTCTATATGCTCATGAAGAGCCAGGTTTGTCTCCCACAAGTCAATTGTCCATGTGGCAGCCACCTCCTTTCCTTTGGGGCATTTACCAGTGACTGCACAGAAAACTAACAAGCTAAACACAAACATCAGGGACGCAATGAATGCAACGTCTCACTAAAGGCTGTTGGTTCTGTTTTTGTAGCGTGTTTTGCAGGTGACCATTGTTTTTGCAGTTGGCAAGTAAAAGTTTTCAGCTAAAGCAGCTAGCTGTGTGTCTGTGCTGTGAGCAAGTTGGCAGCTTGATCTTGGCCTGGATTCCTTCATGAGATTGTCTTAATTCTTCTTTTCTGTGGTGGTGCTATGTAGCAGTCTGAATTGCTGCTAGCATAGTCCAGAGTAAGGAATAAAAAGGGACCTTTGTATAATATCCACAGATGTTTTATTCAGCCTCATGGTGAGATGTTCAGGTCCCAGCACCTACACACAGAGGGTCTCAGTTTCTCTCTGCAGGGCCCTGGGGGCTGACCCTGGTCTCGGGGCAGTACAAAGATGAGGGCCAGTCAGAGAATAGGGAAAGAGTGGCTCAGGAACATAGGAACAGACATAGGAACAGGGGAAGGAGCCAGTGGGTCTAACAGCTTTTTGAGGGAAGCTTCTTGTGTCTCCCTAGACCAGGGAATGCCCCCCCAGGGTCTCCACAGTACTAGTCATGGAGCGACATGAGGAGTGTACACAGTAGAGGCCAACTGTAATTCAGTACAAAAATTTAATACAGTTTGTCTTGCTCCAGTAATTAGTGTATTGCCTCTGTCTTTTGAGAAGACTCCTCTTTTTGCTCCAGTCTTACTTAACAGTGCTTGACACAACACTGTTTTTTGATGACTTTGGTAGTCTTTGGCCATGGTCTGACGAGCCTGTAGCCTGTAGTGCCACGCTGGGCATTAAACTTGAGGCCTTGTACAGGGCATAGCATGGGGGCAAATTTCTCCATGAAGGCTTTGGGGGTTATTGTTAAAGTCTTTAAAGAAGAAGAAGGAAAGCCTTTTCAGAGGCTTTCTTCCAGGTATTAGATTTGGATTAGTATTATAGGCAGTGCCTTTGAGATAGAATAATTGTAAATTGACTTCACTGTTCACTGCTTCGTTGTGAGAAGAGTGGTAACAGGAGAAGTTACTCTGGGTGATGTTTGGGATAAAGCATAAGAAAACAGGTGTGGAAGGACAAGAGATTTCCTAATAAGTTGCTGATGTCTTTGGTACCAGGGCAAAAACAAGAAGAAGTTGGTCACACTGTAGAAACCCAATATAGATAGAAAGGCACCCCCATACAAAATGTTCCCCATTTTATACACAAGTGGGTACCATAGAATGCAATGACAAAATTAGCAGTGAAATTTCATACCTGTTATCCTCCTAACCTGAAAAGGCTTTGTAAAGGTGTCTTTAGATTTTCAGATGCATTTTTTGATGGAGAATAGATCCTTAGCCTCAGGTTTGAGCATTTGAATTGACTTTATTTTTGCAATTGTTAGTAGGGGCTGATTTTATTTAAAGTAGTATCATTCCTGACACTGGTAAGAGGGCATGCAGTAGTTCCCTTGTTTGTAATGTGTCCTACCAGGCTTGTGCCCAGCATGGCTGCGGGACCTCCATGGGGATCAGTTCTTCTACACCTGGCGTCTCCGCTGATGGCGCTCGCTCCACCTCATGGAGGTTAGGATGTCATGTTCCATGCTGCTTAGATTCTCCTGCAGTGTTTGGTGCTGTGTGCTGCGGGACCTCCCCCGGGATTGGCTCCTTGTCACCTGCGGTTCGATGAAAGAACTGTGGTGTGCTTGCTGAAGGCGCTCACTCCTCCTTGGGGAGCCATGGATGCCCTGTTCAATCTGTCTCGCATAGCATTCCATCCTCCTTGGATTCTCCTTCAGGGGCAGTGTGCTGTGGAACCTGCCTCGGGTTCGGCTCCTCGTCACCTGCGTTTCTGTGTAAGAATGCTGGCGTCCCCGCTGTTGGCGCCTGCTCCTCCCTGAAGAGGCACGGATGAACCAGTCGTGCCTTAGAGCCCGTCCCTCATCGCGTTCCATCTCCCTTAGATACTCCCTCAATGTCTGGCTGGAAGAGCTGCGTGACCTCTGCTGGGATCGGCTCCTTACTGCCCTCGGTTCTATGAAAGAAACCTGGTATTCCTGCTGACGGCGCTTACGCCTCCCTGAGAGGGCACGGACGTGCTGCTTGGTCCTTCGGCCCTTGTCATGAGAAGTGCTCGGAGCCGGGCTCTGCCGCCGCCTCCTGCTGCTTGAGTGGTTGTAGCCCTGGGCCTGCTGGACCCTGGCGTGGCCATCGTGATGCCTCCTTGGACACCTGCTTCGGCTCTTCTCTTGGGCTCTGCCACGGCTGCCCCCACGGCTGCCCCCACGGCTGCCACCACGGCTGTCCCCACGGCTGCCCCCACGGCTGCCCCCATGGCTGCCACCACGGCTGCCCCCACGGCTGCCCCCATGGCTGCCACCACGGCTGCCCCCACGGCTGCCACCACAACTTCTGCTGTAAGACTTGCGGTGCTGGTGTCCTGGGGAGTTATGCTGACCTCTTTCTGCAGAGCAGGACCCAGCTCGCTCTCCTTGAGTCTGGCTGACAGAGCTGATGGACTCCTCGATAGAGTGCACCTCAGAGTTGTTGTCTCCCACCATGTGGAATGTGTATGGGAAAGGTGACTGGCGTATTAGGCCCTCTACTCTTCTGTGGAACCACTCCACCATGCAGTAAAAACAGAAAGGGTGCCAACGCCAGCTCATGGGAGGTTGGTCATTAATGCTGGCCCGGCAGATTGGGCATCTTAGGTTCTCCGAAGCACCTGGACATGCGGCCCGGGATACCTGGCTGGTGCTGGCAGCAAGGGAAGAGGTGCCACTTTCAGCCAAGTCTTCCTCTGAGGCCATTTTGACCTGCAAACCAGAGAGATAAGCTATGTGTGCCCTGCTGCTGGGGACACAATCTGCAGCCAGCAGCAAAGCTACTGAAGTCAAGCATTAAAGAACTGCCCACTCTGCCTCAGGACAGCACTTGGACTGCCACCAATTCTAGGGACCATCCTGAGGCAGATGAGTGAGTGACACTTGAGTGTCTTAGAATGTTCTAGCTCTTGAGGCAGGAAGCTAACTGACCTCTCTGATACGTCCAGGCAGGAGCTGGGTGGCTGGGAAAGGAATTCCTGGCCTCTCAGCAGCTGCAGACAGAGCCTGAGCGCATGGCAGACTGGGACCAGTACCCCAGGTCCTGTCAGTGTCCTTGTCCAGCAAATCTTCTCTGTGCCCTCAGAAAGCACACAATGGGATGGGGATCTTTTTTCCCCCCCACCTTCAGATGTCTGTCCCCAGTGGCGGAGGCCAGACGCTGTGGCCTTTCGGGGCTTCCCCAAGCATCCAAAAGGCTTGCTGGCACACATGTCACAATGACTCGCTGGTGACATCATGGGGCTTTCGGGGACCACGCCCAGAAGACACAAACTGCAGCCCTGGGGAATGAAAACTTCCAAGATAGCTCATCTTACACGGCTGCTCCACTGTCAAGCAAAATCCTAATGGCATATTCTTCGTATAAATTCATAGGTTTTGCTGATCATGCTCAGTCCTGTGTTCTGTTCTAGAAATAAACCAGCTCAAGGCATTTCTTGCTCCTCAGTCAACTTTGCAGGTCAAAAGAGGTGATAGACCACTGGAGCAGTCTGTCCAGTGTGCAGCTCCCCAGCATAGGTAGAGATGGACATACTGGAGAGTGTCAAGTAAGGGTTCACAAGGATGATGCAGGGTCTAGAGCATCTGTTCTACAAAGACAGGGTAAGGAGTGCTGCCTCCAGGCTGTTCAATCTGGAGAAGGCTCCATAGGGATCTTTTCCAATGTATACCAATAACTGAAAGGAAGGTACAAAGAAGACAGAACCAGGCTCTTTTGAGGGGTGCCCAGAACACAGAACTTCTCTCTGAATATTGAGGAACTTTTTTACTTTGAGGGTGACCAAGCACTGTCAGGGTGCTTGTGGGCTCTCCCTCCTTGGAGATGATACTCAAAACCTGTCTGGCTGTGGTCATGGGCTAGTTGGCACTGCTTCCTGGTAGAAACCTGATGTCCCCAGTGTCCCTGCTGCCTTCTGCTGTAATTCTGGGCTCATAGCCTGGCCCTCATCACGATCCCTTTTCATTTGCTTCTCTCTCTGTGTTTGACCTTAAGTGCTGTGAGACCTCCCCTAAAATGGGCTCTCTGTTGCCTTTCATTCCCTGGAGGAAACTCAATGCCCCACTGCTGTTTCTTGTGCTTCCCATAATAAGCTGGGACTGGCTCTTCTGGATTTAGAGCTCAACCCTTGTCATGGAGTGAAACCATGTGCCACAGCTTGTCTCGGTCTTGGTAGATCAACAAACTCTTGTTCACATAAGTCTGATAAGCGCAGCTGAAGTAGTCTTGCGTTAGCTTCAGCAAAGATGCCACTTTCATTCCAAAACTTCCATTTACTCTCAGTTGAAAACAAAGCACAAGGCTGGCACTTGTTGCAAGGCCTGGTAGATGATTCAAAGCAGAGCATTTTGTCTTAACCTTTAGTACCAATCCCTACTGACCATACAGACTTTTAAGTATCTTCAGCTTTCCAGGAGAAGGAGTTTAGTTGTTTATAAAACCAATGGCGTCCTGGCCTGTCTCAGCAATAGTGTGGCCAGCAGGAGCAGGGCAGGGATTGTCCCCCTGCACTCAGCACTGCTGAGGCCACACCTTGGATGCTGTGTCCAGTTCTGGGCCCCTCACAAAGACATCGGGGGGATGGAGCGAGTCCAGAGACGGCAGCAGAGCTGGGGAAGGGTCGGGTGCACAGATCTGATGGGGAACAGCTGAGGGAATTGTGGTTGTTTAGCAAACAGAAAAGGAGGTTCAGGGGAGACTTCATTGTTCTCTTCAACTACCTGAAAGGAGGTTATAGTCAGGTGGGGGTTGGTTTCTTCCCCCAGGCAAGTAGTGGCAAGTGAGAAGACATAGCCTCAGGCTGTGTCAGGGGATGTTCAGGTTGGACAGCAGGAACCATGTCTTCACAAAAACAGTTACCAAGCCTTGGAACAGATTACCACGGGGCGTGGTGAAATGACTGTCCCTGGAAGTATTCAAAAGACGTGTAGATGTGGCACTTAGAGATGTGGTTTAGTGGTGGACTTGGCAGAGCTTGATTACCAGCTGAACCTGATCACCTTAAAGGTCTTCTTGAACTTAAACTTCCATGGTTCTAGTGAAATATATATGTACATGTAGATTGACTTTCCCCACCTGCCTTTTAGAATTATCTAATTTAGTACTGTGTTCACAATACATTTGGGAAATTCCATTTTTTCATTTAGTACTTACTGTGCTTGTAACACTTTTCACTCTTTATGCACCTTTGTCTCTGCTCTCTGTACCCCATAGCACACCCCTTTGTATAATTGCATTGGATCTATTTTCAAAGAACTTTTTATCTATTAAACCTGCCCAAATGAGTATTTTACTTACTTAATTGATGCTTGCTGCTTTCCAGATTAATCTTCCACTGA
Source organism: Fringilla coelebs (assembly GCF_963513975.1). Classification (NCBI taxonomy): domain Eukaryota; kingdom Metazoa; phylum Chordata; class Aves; order Passeriformes; family Fringillidae; genus Fringilla; species Fringilla coelebs. The sequence continues at coordinate 26,488,906 of NC_140030.1, read as the reverse complement.
ATGCAACACACCACATTTTTTTACATGTGTTCAAGCGTTTTACAATAATGAAATGTTCTTCTGATGCTTTAGTGGTTGTAAATAACTTTTTAATCCTAAATTATTGAATATATATCCCATCTGAGGTCTTTTAGGTGTGTTCTCTGGGAGGTTTTAAAAAAGCATATGACTGTAACATTAGAGAACTGTCTGCTGGTGCAGGCTTTAAATAAATAATTTCATCTCATAAAAGCAGCATCAACATTTATTAACAAATCATGACATGGGCTGTTCTTTTCAACACATTTTTTCTTCATGCTTGTTGGAAGTCAAAGAAACTTGTATATGAATGTTAGAGAGTGCTGTGACTGTGTTCCTCCTTTCCACTCTTGCTTTCCCATCCTTGAAGCAGCATGTTTCTGAGACCCACAGCTGTCCCTTTTCAGATGTAATTCAATTATAATTAGCTCATTATAAGCATTCCCACTTTCTGTGCTCTCAACAATGTCACTGCTGCACAAGCAGTTTCTTCCGTGGTACCTGTACTGTGAGGGAGCTCTCAGGCACTATATAAGATGCTCTTTGCAGGACGATGAATTCAATTATTTGTTGTTATCCATCTGTTATAGAACATTAGGAGATAAAGAATTCAGAACTATTCTACTGAAAATATATATTTTTTTTAAATTTTAAATTCTAGAGTGTTCTACAGATTAGCAACTTTTTATATATATATATATAAATGTTTTTTACTGCGTTTCTTAATTGAAAAATTTTTTTGAGCAAGAGTTAACTTTATTTCTGATCTTTAACTAATTCAGAAGTACTTGAATGGAAACTCAGTAACAAGAAGAAGTTTCTTCTGTTTTCTAGTATTTGTACTGAAAGTTAGCTATTGCAGTTAGAATCCAGCTTAGTTCTGACAGGTCACATTTACAAAAAGGATTGAGCTGTGATGATGCTATTCCCTTTAAAAGACTGACAGCTGGAATTGTAAGCCTCATCTATTCCTGCTCCTGCTGAGATCATTTGGCTTCCCTTTCAGCTGGGGAAGAATTAGTTGTGGAGTGTGATCTGTGGATTGTCACCTCTGCCTCTCAGCACTGCTGAGGGTCCAGGTTCTCCTAAAGACAGCAGTCCCTGTCACAGGAGTGCAGACAGCACAGGTGTTCAGTGCACGGTCTGGGTAGGAATGTGTAAGTTAAAACTTCCTAAGGATGACAACTACCACGTCACTGATTGTTCTGTTTCGTGATATTTTTCAGAAATGGAAAAATTTCAGGGTTCCGAAGGCAAGAAGGAAGATGAAGAAAAGAAATATCTTGATGTTATCAGCAACAAAAACATAAAGCTGTCAGAGAGAGTTCTGATCCCTGTCAAACAATATCCAAAGGTACTGTAAATCTAGTCTAACAATTGTTTAATATTTATTAATATAATGATGAAAAAGTTATACACAACCATTTTTATTGAGTCATAATATGCAGGCTTTGTGGTAGTAAAAAAAAGAAAAATTAAGCTCCTATTTAAATGTATCTGTTAGCCATTACATGTTTTAGCTTCTGTCTCGGGGCCTTCAGAAAAGCAATTAAAGTGAATGAGATTTTTTTTTTTCAAATTCAGGTAGGTCTTGTCCCTATGCAAACTGCTGAGGTTTTTTCATCCTTTCATAAAATAAAATACCAGTTGCCCAAGAAAAAAATGTTCCAGTAACTCAGAAAAGCTTTCTTGTAGAAGAGTTGGGGGATTTTTTTCTGGTGTAATAAGTTTTAAAGGATCAGATGTCAGGATTGCTGAAGGCTGTGACTGAAAATGTTTATTGCTGTTGATAAAAATCAAATGTTTTAACATCTAAGACTTCCTTATTAGTTCTCATTGTTACATACTTTATTGCAGAAAAATTATTTTATTTCTTGCAAAATTTAGCTGCTCCTGGGAAGTTTTTGGTTTTATATTTTATAAGAAAATATTGGGTTTTTTGGAACTTGGGTGTTTGTTTGGTTTTCTTATACAGTTTTTAATTGTACATAAACAGTTATTCCGATAGTATTCATACTGAAATGATAAACATCTCTGTTTGTATCCAGAGGATTTTTTTCCTTGCTGATTTATTATCACATGGTACATGGTTCACCATTAGCCTTGATTACACTTTGAGCTTTTTGCTTTATACTTTCATCAGAGCAATAAATTACAATTGGTAAAAAGCTCATCAAACAAAATGAAAGGTGTAAAAAAATTGAGATTCAATGATTCTAGCTGACACTTACCTCCTGACTAGTGAATATAAAACTGAGATAATGTAATAATCCAAATGGTAAAGACCTTAGAAACACATACAGTGCTATAAGGAATGACTTTTTTGCTGCATAGCCTGAGGTGCTTTGCCTTGATTTGTGATATTTTGTGTAAATGCTGTAGGTGACCTGAAGTTCTTAGTCAGGATGTAATAGTGCTGTAACTTCGTAACAGCAGTGTGATAATAATTCAGAATACTGTTTGATGAAGGTAGAAGAATAAAAGACAAACTATTTAAAAGACAAAACACTATCATCTATCCAATATAGCACCTGAATGTGATTAAATTAGCTTCATTTACTTTAATGAATGTGTCATATTAATGAATAGTAAAAGATATAAGGCATTTTTTACAGCTTTTGAGTGGTGGAGCAAAAGAAATCAGTGTGATGGTAATGAAGTACTTATTCAGTAATGCAGAATAATCTCTTGCAGGGTTTCTGTAGTTGATTTGCTAGCAATATTCCCTGCTTGGCATGGAACTATTCCCAGAACTGCAGGTTTCCTGATACTGTCTCTAGGATCTATCTTTCAAGGACTGCATTTGCACTTGGTATCAAATAGCTGATTGCTGTTATCTAGTGTCTTGTCTTTTCTGGCTAATTGTATACATTAGGCAAATCAGCACCCAGCAGTTGCTTCAGCTTGCTTTATAAATAATGAAAAAAGTAGAAAATAATTAGGAGGATTAATTTTATATATTTGGTAGAATGTGTTAATAATAGCAGTTGATCAGACTTGTATTTATAAACAGTTAAGATAATTACCATATGATTTCACTTAGGAGTATTTTCTGTTTGAAAGATCATTATTATAAATCATTCATTCATTGTTTGATGATAAATTTTCTTGGGCAGTGCTAGGTAAGCAGGGTTCTGTAAATATGCAGAAATGGTCCAAGTGTATAAAATTGTTGAAAAAAAATTCTGCCCAGTTAAAAACCATATAAAACAACAGTTTACAGGCTCTCTGTTTAGGAATGAGGGCAGCTCTTGGAAGACATTTGCACTTACTTTAACTTCATGTAAAAATATAAAGTGCTCCAAGGGAACCTTTGGCCTAAAAATGTATTATGGTCTGTAGGCTAAGCTTCAATGACAGCTGTAGAGTCAGCAGCAGCATTTTAAGGTTTGAGCAAAAGTTAACACAAAAGGCTTCTAGTGGCTAAATAGTTCTTGAAGTTGCAGAATAAGCCTTATGAAACTCAAGTCCACAGTCTGGTGCAGGCAACAGGAAAAAAATATCAAACACTGTGATTATGATTAGCAACAGCTGTCTTATGTTACCAGCTGGTAAAGACACAGGCCTCTTTCCTCTGCTCTAAACCAAGGATCTAAAGTAAAGACAGGGTGTTAGTTGATACTTCAGCAATGATCTTTTCTGAGGTTCATTATCTTAAATACCAGCAGCCCAGGTAAAAACAGCATATCATTTACACACACTCCACTGTGCAGCAGATATTTTTAATGCAGTCAAAATTTCTCTTGAAACAGTGATGCAATGTCTTTGATGATCCTTCTTTCTGTCCCATAATGCCTTTTTTTTTTTTTTAACTTTCATGATATGTGAATTCCAACTAAGACTTGCGTGCAAATACCTCAGGGTTTCTTTAAAAAGACTTCAGCAGAGATCAGTGTGAATTTATTTCAAATACATCAGATATGGGAAAAGAGTGGGTTATTTTAAAAAAAATTTAAAAACTCCCAAAAATCTGGAATTATCTTGTTGCTGAAAAACAAAAGTAGCGGTTTAGATGCTTGGTGGGCAACTTTGTCATTTGCATGGGAGTACAAATTTTTGCCATTTACTTACTTGTAGTTTGGCTTCTGCTGTTTCCTGTAGTTCCTACCTTTTTCTGTGATCACTTCTTTAAGGAGCATCTAAACTGGGCTTTGCAAATTTGTTCCTTTGCACAGCTTAAGAATTTGAGAGCTTGTTTAAAGCCTTAGCTTCATGTAGCACACAGAATAGGAAGTTTTTGTTTGCAAACTTGTTTGATACACATTGTAAATTAAAATATTGCTCACTTTGGTGAAATTCTGCCCTCATTATCCCTGGCTTCAGCTTAGCTGGGTTTCAGCCATTAAGGAATAGCTCAGTTTTTTAATTTCTTTTGCTTTCTGTGAGTGCAGATATATGAAATAGCCGAAAAGTTAAAAATAAACAGTATGTGCATAAAAGTCTTAAATATTGCAGTGCATTTGTCTTGGTTTGACCTCAGCCAGCAACCAAGCCTCATGCAGATACTCACTCACTCCTGTACCTGTGAAGTGGGAGAGAGATGGAATAGTGACAGTGGGCTGAGACAAGAGACTTTAATAGCTAAAGCAAAAGTTGTGCATGGAAGTGAAGCAAAATCAGGAATGTCTTCACTGCTTCCCATGGATAGGCAGGTGTTCAGCCATCTCCAGAGAACAGGGCCCCATCATCTTTAATGGTGACTTGGGAAGACAAATGCTGTCATTTCCAATGTCTCCCTCTCCCACCTTTATATGCTGGGCATGACACTGCATGGTCTGGGATATTCCATTGGTATTTGGGGTCAGCTGTGTGTCCTCCCTACTTCTTGAGAATCCACAGCCTCCCTGCAGGTCAGGTGGGATGAGGAGCAGAAAAGCCTTGACACTGTCAATGCTGCTCAGCAATATCAAAATCCTCTCTATTATATCAACATTGTTTTCAGCACAAATCCAAAACACAGACCCAGACTTTGCAGAAAGTGATCTCTACCCCAGCCAAAACCAGCACAGCATCTGTTACTATTTTAAAGATTTAGTGCCAAATATTGTTAGTTTAAATTGTTTTATGCTTGATAAACTCATTACTTCAAGGAAATAACTTAGACAAACTCAGCAGGTCTAAAGAATTTATTGTGAAGGGTGAACTTTTCTGTTTTTATTCTGTCTTTAATGTGTAACTCAGACAAGTAACATGATTTCTACTTAGCATTCTCATTCTTTCATGTGTTGTTTCTCTCAAACCTAATGGTTGTTGTTATGCTTTCAAAGCAACTGTTGTCATATTAATCATCTGCAGGTGATTTGTGTGTTCAGTTCACTTTTAAGTAAGAGATGAAGACTAAGATATACTAATATATCCATTAAATGGAATGAAAATAAAATTAGAAAATTTCTAAGGGAAGTGGGACCTGGGCTGAATGAGTAGCCATGACTTCTCTATGTGATTTATATTGTTTTAATTAAATAAGTACCTTGTTGTTGTGTAAGGCAGGAGGAACATTTGATCTGTCACTAATCCTGTTGATGTTTCAGGAGATTATAAAAACTCCAACACTTTAATAAGAAGAAAAAGAGCTAAGTGTGCAACTACAGAATGGAGATTTTTACTTGCCTTGCTAGTATTTTTTTCCTCCTGTGTAAGACAAGAAAAGCCTCTATACTTGGCAAGATCCTGGAATTTAGACTGATGCCAAAGTAAATCTGAAGATTTCACTGGTTTGGTATTCAACTGAGTTCTTTAAAGAGAAGCCTGAACATTGGAAGGCAGAAAATTATTAATTTACATGAAATTGATCCTGTAAATAGTTGTATAAATAAAGAATGTTTTCTCATATATCTTGAAAGACTTCTATCCCTACCTGGTCTTAATGAAAAAACTGAACATGCATCTTTGTAACAAAATAATGCTTTTCTGCTTTGTGAATGTGTGGGGAAGTTTCAAAATTCCTTTTTTGTTGAGCCCAGTTCAATTTTCATATTCAAGTGCAATTGTCACTTAGAATCTCTGATCCACATAACACTAGGAATAATAAGGGCAAAAACTACTTTACGTACTGTGTTTAATCTGGAATTTATTAGTATTTGATTTTTTCATTAAATTTCAATTTCTGAAGTCACTGATACACAGAAAATTATTCCAGAAAATTTATATAAAGTGTTTTAGTACTTAAGATTTATAAAAATCTAATGAAAAGATACTTGAATAAATGTTATTCAGTGGTGAAAGACCAGGCCCTATTAAGCTCTCAGATATTAGAAGAAGGATCTTTTGAGTTTTCTAATAACTCGGTTCTGCTTCTTACCAAATTCTCTATTAATGTATAGTTTCAATTTTGATCATTAGCTAAATTTCAGATGGACCAGAAATATTTCAAAATTTGAATTATAGTTGAGTATCGTTGACTTTTTTGCTTCAAATAAATAGCTATAACCAAGATATTTTCTTTAAATCACTTCTGTCTGAACTGTCCAACTAATTTTGAAAAGTGAAATAAAATATGTGAACATTTTAAGAGAGAAAAGTTGGAAAAATAGTTATCTTCTTGTACTTAAGCTGAGAGAAAAGACAAAACCTCTCAAACCTTAAAAACTCATTCTACTTCTCCAAAATTTTCTTGCAAGTGGTGCAATTCTGCTATTCAGTGCAGTTTTTCAGTATTTCTGCTTGTAGTCTTGACCCAAAATAGATAGGAATCTTCTGTTCCATTTGATGACATTAGGCATTTGGAAAATCTAGACAAATACTTTAGCTGTACTTTCAATAAAATACATTTTAAAATATCACACAAATTTTTTTCCCCCACCTGACTTATGTAGGACCTGATCTTTCATCCCTCTACTTACCTTTTTCAGGTAAGTTCAGGAAATGAACCCTGAGTCTAATGCTTCTAGGGCCAATGCCAATCTTGTGGAGCTCTTGAATGGTTACAGGAAATACCTTTTATTATATAAAAATAATTTCTGTCCCCATTTTCGTTAATGTTTTATTTGTTTTCATAACGCTGCTGTTGAAATCAGCTCTGACAGCATTAACTACCTTCTTTTTTAGGCTGAGAAATGCTGCTCTGTACAGACCTCTTTAAAAATTGTTTCAGAAAGTTGTTCCTGACTGCAGAGAATAAAGAGTATTCCAGGTAGAATTCAGAGATTTGCCTTTCTGTTTCATTTAACTATCCATGTCTGTATAAATCTTCAGCAATGTAATTAAAACAGCATTAACAGAGTTAAAAACAAGTAGTATAAAAAAATATTCCCAACATTAGGGCTTCTTTCCTTGCCTTTGATTGCATGACGGTGAAAGATTTCTCACGAGGTATCTTCCCTTTATTTATACATGAAAATACGTAGTTCAGCCTTCATCCTTTACTGTTTTCTTCCGAAACTCATTCTTGAAATTAGAAGCAGAGACACAAAATTGCTGCTTAGTGATTGACTGGGATTTACTCAGGCTGTTAGAGTGGTATTGCCTTCCATATTTCAAGGCAGACTTTTGGAGTAGCTGGAATTTACCATTTCATATTGCAGAGCACTCAAAGGCCAAAACTAAGATGGAAACACCCTTTGTACTCAATACACTTAATAAGTACACCAAGGAGCTGACATTCTAGAAAACACAATGTAAGTAGAAAACAGGACAAATAAAAATATCAGCAGGAGAAAGTTGGTAGCTGGTAGCAACTATGTGAAATGCAGACAAGTCCTAGCCACTCCCCACTGGGCATGTTGGTCATGACTCATGTTTTCTAGGCCATCAAAACTCTTATATTCCTCTCTGTTCTTCTTTATTATTCCTATTTCAGGGGGGAAAGAAAAATATAATTTTTAACACCGCTTTAATAAAATAAGTGTGAGAGTGGGCAGGATTTCATCCTGCTTAAACCAGCAGCTCTAATCAGGAGCATGATTTCATGTTAATGGTACACTGGTTGTATATGATTGATTGTGGACATGTGCTCAGCCTACACCCAAAGATACTTGGGGTTTTCTTTGCAATTACAGCAGCATTGTTTCTTTCTCTGCTCTTGGTATTTATGGATGATTTGAGGGCTAAATTTTGTCTTCAATATCATCAGTGCAAGTTCAGTGTTTTCAAAGGAATCTGTTTTTGGAATCTGAGGGGAGTTCAGCAAGCAAGTATGTTGATAATTTATGATAAGAATCTACCTCACTTCTACTTATCTGTGTTGCTTTTTAAGGACTAAGAAAAGTAGTGAACAGTAAAAATTAAACTTTCTGTCTAACTACACCGTGAATCATATCTACTAAAGCTTTCAAATTGGACCTGTGCTTCATGAGAACTGCAAAGCAAACTCTTGCTTAGAGTGAGATTTTTCAGAGTACCTTTGACTTCAGCAGGAGCAGAACTAAGCCAGCTATGTGTATTGATCAAAAAGCTCACATATTTATTATCAGGTTTGGATGACTTGTAAGTACTTTTTTTCCTTCTAGCTTTTAAGAGGATCAGTTGCCAGTTACATTAGTTAGCATTTGTAACATCAACATTTTAAAGTTGCAGGGCAGTAGAAGAAAAGGCTTTATGAGAAATTGGTTCTATTACATGTCTGGGCTTTTCTCTGTCCTTAGAAATTCAAGTTTGGAAAACTCATAATGTGTGCAAGCAATAGGTAGAACACTGTGTGGCTATCAATACTTCTTCTAGCACAAATCCCAAACACAGCACCTTGCTGTCTGTAATGAAGAAAATTAACTCCAGTCAGCCATATCCAATACAGCTTTTCCATTTGAAATGCTGCTATCATATAGGATGTGAGATTTTACCTATTTTAGTTGTGGTACTATTTCATATACATATTTCTAATAATAATAGTAATATTTTTAATAAGGAAATATATTGCAGTATAAATGTAATGAGATTTTTTTAATGTTACAGTCTTATGTGTTAGCAGAGAATGAAAGAACAGTAAACTGATAACTTTAAGCAAAATAGGGTTTAAAGAATGTTTTGGAAGTTTGTTAAAGTTGCTGTTAAAATAAACATTTACTTCCTTTCAAACATTGAAAAAAGATCCAATATTTAAAGGAAAAAATGCACACTGGATGCTTCAAAATTGCTGCAACAGGTAGCTGCTGGTTGTTTTTCCTATGCCTCCTTTTTTCTAGTCTAGCTTTGTAAATGCAGAATCTATGTGGGCTAATCAGTTCTTGAAAGAAAATATATTGTTTTGTCTTACACAAACACTCCTGAAGTATGTTTTTACCTCTTGAAGCTGAAGATGAAATCTGTTTCGTGGCTTTTCACGCTTTTTCCTCTGTTCAAGTCGTGCTACAAGGTCGCTTCAAAGTTGTCATTAATGTAGTTTAAAATAACTCTCATCTAATTTTTGAAAATCACTTACAAAATATTAACACAAGAGATCATACTCTGCCTTGATCCTTTTGCAATAGGCCTAATGACTAGACAGCAGGTAATAGTGCTCATCATCGAACAGTTCTGATTTTGGTGGTACCCAAGTACACAAGCAGTTCCTTGAACTTCAGAGCTAAGGAAGCTTACTGAGTGCATCTGTGTCTTCTGCTTAGCTGTGAGCTCTGATTTGATGTTTTGCTGATGAGTATAATGACAAAAATTTTGTCTTCTATGGATTTTCTGATCTCCTATGGCATAAGCATAAAGCATAGCCTTTGCCTCAGTTTGAACACCTTCTTCTATCCAGCTCTATGTGTTCTCCAAACTTCAAAGATCTTACTTGTCTTTGAAATAGCCTCCTCTTGCAAACTGAGCTGAAGTCAAGCTTTGAGGTCAGTAGTTACTAGGGAAAAAGACTGCACAAGGCAGATGTTCACCTTGCCTTGATTCCCTATGAAAGGCTTGGAAATTACATGGCCCCATGGGTCATGTGTGACTCCTCACATGGGAGAAGGCCAATTACAGCAACAAGGACATACCAGCAGCCTTCTCCAGAGCCTCTGTGCCCCAAGGAGAGTGAATGGGAATTTTCTGGACCAGTTAGTTCAGTGACAAGGTTTTCCTCCTCCTCAGGACTGTCCTTTGAATCATTTTATAACTCCTTTGTAACATCATAGATTTTGGTGACTTTCTTGCTGTTTTTAAAGCTTCCCACACATCATCAGAAAACTTTGAAACGTGTTGCTATACGGAGGAGTATGGTAATGAAAAAAAAGTTATGCTGAAAATGCTCTTACTTGCTGAGTTCCAGCTATTTAGCCTAGAGCATGTTTGACCTCAGCCACCTTCTTTCCTGTTTTGTTTTTTACCCACATTGAGCAGACAAAATAAACAGGTGACACTTCCACATAATGTAAATGCAAAGGATATGCTCTAATAATGTAGAAATCTGTTTCATAAATGTATCTTTCATGCTTTTATTAAAATACATACATATATATGTGTGTGTTTGTGTTTCATTAAAACTTATTAAAACTGTGCCTTCCAATTTTAACCTACATAACTTGGTAATAACATCAATATATAAACATTTTCAGGGCCACAAGAATCAATTGCAGGCACGTTCATTTGATAAAATTAGATTTTCTATTAACAGTAGAACCACCAATTTATCTGTGGTTATTTGTGGGGTTTTTTAACTGTTACATATCTGTGGTTTGGGATTGTGAGTCAGAAGAAAGATATTACACCCTGGGAGGAAACCATGCCCTCCCTCTTTCATTTCAAGAAATGTAGCAATTCATAGTTCTGTCACTCACATGTTCTTGAAGGAAGACTAGGAGGAGACAATTCTTCTGTCACTTTTCCTAGATATGAAGTCACAGTTTTGTTCCAACAGGATGAATTTAGAACAGGTGACAACTCTAGCAAAATGTGCTTCTATCTACCTTCTGAGATCACAATCCTGCTACTGAGATAAGGAGTGGGTAGCACTAAGGTAAATATTGTCAAATATGACTTATTCTACTACCAGAAATGTCCACCATGGCATAGATAACATAATTGCACACCCTTTGCTCACTAATCACTGGTTTCCAAGCTGGTAGACCATCTACTGATGAGACAAACTGTTTATTGTCTATGTCAACTCAGCAAGAGAGAATTAGATCTTCTTCACCTGGTTTATTTTACCCAAGGAAAAGTCACTGAAGCAATGCTTATTGCAATATTAAAAGAAAAATTATACAAGCTATAGAGAATTGTTCAATAAGATAATAAGAGTGAACATGTTGGTCTCCAAAGTTAAAGAAATCTGATATTAGTTTTGAATAAGTTATTTCTCTGCCCTTTATTAAAAAAAAAACCTGATGGGTAGCAGAAAGCCAGAAAAAGCCCTTTTTTTTCTGAAAGAGAACAATTTCTTACTGCTTTTACTAGCAATAAATTCTTGCTGGTTTTTTTTTTTTTCCTTATATACTGGGAATATTGTTTCAGATTGTATAGCCTTAGGCTGCTCCTTATTACATTGCTTTAAATACTTATTTTTATGATTGAATGCCAGTGGAATTTGGAAGAAATAGAATTCTTTCTGTGTAAGTTGTAAAACTTTATCTCAGTTACTCACGTAGGTACCAGATACTATAAATGTGTAACTTTATATATAAATAAGAAAGTGGATATAATTAAGACCACGTTTTATGTCATGTCCCAGCATGATGCAAGGCAGTGCTTTTTGGTTTTGGTAATTTTCAGACCCAGGAGTCAGCATTCTCAGTGAAGCATGTCCAGTGAATTTTCATGTTGCCTAAAAATAATCAACATACTGAAGTGGGCAGGTTATCTGCAGATTTCCAAGGTATACAAGTACTTTAAAGATACCAGAAATCACTGCATATTTTTCTAGATGTGTTCACATATGAAACTGAAAACACTGATGTTTGGTGGCTTTATTGCCAAAACATCACCTGACATTTGGTGCTTATGAAACTCTCTTCTTACTCATGATACTATTTAGATATTTCTTTAATGGAAACCTCAGTTTTCCAAAAAACCCTAATAGCATGTCTGGCTGGGAAGGTGGTGAAGCTGGTCATTATATACAGCAACTACTGTCTCTAAACTTTGCAAAAATAAGCAATTTTAAGTCCAAGCGTATAAATCACATTTCAGATGGGTTTTGTGTTCCTGAATTGTCTTGCTTTAGTTACAAGTTGCTTGTGATTTATACCATGTAGCAGACACAGAAGTTACAAAATTTAAAAGTAATTTAAAATATAAGCCATTTTTAGGAATGTGTCACTAATGAAGCCATTAAGAACTGTGTTGTGCTCTCCTGGAAGAGTCATTAACTAACGCAGAGCAGAGTTATCAACCCTGGAATAAGGGTTCATAATGTAAGCGCTGACACTAACAGAACTGTAGCACAGAAGTGGTGTCACTGTAATTAGCTTAGTGCTAGTACAAATCATGTTTTATTATTCTTCAGCCTCTACAAGAAAAGAGAGTTTATTTCTTTCAGGTGTAATTGCATTTGTCGCATTTTTTGATGTTGTATAAATGATACAAGCATGAAAAGGCAAGATGACTTTCAGAGCACTCTGTATCATGCTTTTTGGAATATCATTAGAGGGAAGAGATGATGGGAAAAAAAGTGGAAAACAAAAACAAAGCATTCAAGTTTTCAGATATTTTCAGTCTTTTTTTTTTAAGGATTCCTTTTCAGAAGAAAATAACAGGATGATGGGTACAGAAAAAGTGTTCTCTTGTGGATATACTGGCAGGATGACAAACAGGGAGAAGTGAATCTCTACAAATCCTCTCATGATTGTTCTTCAATGAAGAGAGAAAATTCTATTTTTGTTCCCTAGGAGCAGATTACCAGAACACACCATGTCTCTGCAAGGATGTGTTTCATTAGGCTCAGGCTGAAGCTCACAGAACAAGTGCATGGAGTCAGTTGTGTCTGCAGGAGCAGAGCTAGGTGCATTAGTGCTCCACAATGCTGAATCTGTCCTCTTAGTCTGGAAGTTGTCTCAGACTTCTGTAGAGTGAAACTGCAGACATTTTCTTCATATTCAGGATATCAAGATAAGGGATATGTAAGCTGGGAAAGGAATGATGATGGGGCAACCATTGTGTTCATCTGCTGCCAGTAGAAAATTATTGCTTACATTTCTGTGTCTAATTTTAATTTTCCAGTTATAAGGAAGACACAGACAAGCAAGTTCAGAGGATGACTGCCAAGATCACCAGTGGCTGGAGCATGAGCTCTGTGTGGAGAGGCTGAGGGAGCTGGACTGAAAAAGCCAGGAGGAAGAGTTATCTCCAGAGGACCTAAGAGCTGCCTCTGCAGGGAGGGTGTTGAGGAGACGCTTCACAGTGGTGCATCTTGGGGGTATAAGAGGCAGCAGGTGTAGCTTGGAAAAAGAGATGTTCAGAGTGGATAGAAGGAGAAACTTTATCAGCATGAGAACACTGAACCAAAGGAGCAGGATGCCTAGAGAGGCTGTACAGATAGAGGTCATTCAAATTGTACTTGGCTGCAGCACATCAAAACACAGTATCTTTAAAGTGGCTTGCAGGGTTTTTAAGGGGGTTTTAATTTTTTTTAATCTCTGGTAACCTAGTTGCAATAGCTCTGAGTTCAATAAGTGAATGCCAGCTGAAGACTCAGATTTCTGAGTGGGTTGAGTAACTTCAGTGCTCTTATATATCTTTCTTGTTAGCACTACACAAGTAGTGAATTTAGAAGTGATTTAGGTATACGAAGAAGTGCTCACAGGTGTAGAAATACTCTTAGTTCTGTCCAGGATACCCTTTTACTGGGGTTTTAGATTATTCAGAAACCCAGCATTTGAACCTAAGAAATTAACAAAAGGGGGAAAGCCCCATTTTTTTCTTCCACTATGAAAAAGAGGCATTCAAAACAGAGAGAGGAATTAATAAAAGTGATGCCAGTATAAAGAGCTATTTATATAGCATAGACTTGGTTTCTTTCATGTAAGAGCTGGCAAGAGAAAACTGCCAGACAAATCACTTTTGATAGCAGATATTCATTGCAATGAAGAAACAAGAATATTTTCAAATAATATATTATTTTCATTTTTAAGGTATTAGGAATGCTGTAATCTCAAAACACCTTTATAGTCAGACAAGGAAATGAATGCTAATAACTAGAGGCATCTATTCATTTGAGCTTTCTATTACAAATAGTATTATAGGAGATGAATTAATTGGTACCAGAAACATTGATGGCTATGTTCTGGGGAAGGAGACTCAAAAGTAACTTCTGAGAAAACAGTTCAACTTTTTATTTGTCACTGATCAGTGTGATCAGTCATTGAAGTACTTTGGAAACAATGCAAGATTCTGTGAATGCATTGCCTTTTCATGCTTTTCATGTTTGGCCAAAGGTACTGCTGGAACAACAGTGGGAAAAGTCCCTTCATTCCAGTCAGAGAGGGATGGAAAAGGAAAGAAGGGATTCTCCAAGAAAGGATTCCCACTCAGCTATGTCCCCTGCATTTCCTCAAAACCCACATGTGAGCAGACTGTTAAGTGTACAGTGTTCAAGGGAGGCACTCAGCATTTTTTTAAACTGAGAGCATTTAATGCTGCTTGTAGGTTGGTGTTGAAATGTTCCCTCATCCTTCTATAACCAGAAGCTTCCTTAAAGAATTAGAAAAAAAGGATTTTCCAGGGTAAATTATTTAATCCTAAATGTTTGCATGTAAAATAGGTTTCCTAAAAGAAACATTTTGTCTTTTTTTTTTAAAATTTTTTTAGATTTTTTTTATTAGTAAGCTCACAACGTCTACTGTAAAGGTAGTGAAATGGAAACAACTAAGAAAAGGCTGTTACTGCACTCTTGGGACTACCACCTCAATATAGAACCTCATCAAAAACATTGAAAGCCATTGGAAAAGCCTCTCCAGCTCAGCTGTTGCTCTGAAGTGTTTGTTTGAAGATGCTAGCTCTCTTTACCTACATATCTTTTTACACCTTGCATCCAGGGTTTTTATTCACTGGTATTTGCGCATTTTCTGAAAGCAGAGCCTCACATGTCCACTTTTCTTTACAAATTTCTGTAAAGAATTAAAGAAAGTCACTGTGGGATAGAGATACTTGAAACCAAATGTTTGTTGCATAAAGAATGCACATGTGTACACACACATAGGAGGACTTTTTAAGATGAGCAATCCACATGACAAAATATGGTTAATTTTACCATTATCACCATGGGAAAGATTTGGGTTGCATAGAGACAGTATGCAAAGATTGCATAAACTTCCAAACACATCATATAAAGAAAACTGGTTTATTGATGTGTAGTACTGTCCTGTACAAAAACAAACAAACAAAATATGTAACATTAGGCTTTTATGAAAAGATAATTTTTTCCCCAATGGAAATATGCTCCTAATTTTTTATTGTAAACTGTGTTCTTATGTTTAGAAAGCTGGATCACTATCAATTCCCCTGTCTTATCTCCCCTCTCCCCTGCCTCAAAAGGCTTTTCCATATGAAAAAAAATAAAAATCAGCTTTGCTAAGAAGTTAATTTCCTGGTAAAGGACGATTGGGATGTACTGATAGGGTGTAGATCAAGCTAATTAATGCATTTAAGAAAGGCATGTGGACAGTATTGCAGCTGCTACAAACAAGGCTTGGAACACACTAAAGAGAGTTGTAGAATTATCTTTAATTCAAGTTTCTGTATTGTTCATACCAGCAGCACTAATGCTTGGTCTTTTCTGGCAGTCACTGTTAAATTCAGTTGTTAGTTGAAGAATTCTTTAGTACTTGGGCAGATGTTACCTCAATGTTGCTAAGGGTCAAGCTTCAGTTTCAAATATCTTGTTTTTTTTTTTTCCCTAAGTCTTTTTTTCCTGGGTTTTTGGGGTTTTTTTGACTGTTCTCAGTGTATCCTGTTGTAAAGGTGGTGTTTGTATGTGTAAGCTGAAAAAAAATATTTCTGGAAGTTACTTTGGATTTAATTGCTTCTTCTTCACTAACTGGGTAGTGGGTTTTTTTCAGTGTGATTAAATAGAAATAATAATGCAAAACGTGGTCTTTTTCTACTGCTCTCTCTCTCCCCTTTCTTTAAATTACACTCTTGGACTTTGTTTTTGCAGCTATGATAAGACATGTGCAGTACACAGTACATTCATGATACCTAAATCTTGGATATAACTTCCCAAAACGAGACTCCAGTTTTTATAGGGGAGCAAGACTGGGCAGTTTTGAAGTATTTTGAGGATGTTTTCCCCTTAAATCAGAGATTTAGCTGACTATAATCAGGTGTCCTACAGTCATCACTGCTCTTTATTTTTTACAGGGAGTGATTACATCCGTAATGGTTCATATTATTGCTTATATTTGGATAAGTAGCCTGCAGGTATTTTTTTTCATTTATCACATTTCTGTTTTTAAAATATATGATGTTTAAGGAAAAGAAATGCTAACACTCTAGTGCTGCCTATTATGTAGTACTGTTTGTACATGAAGACTGCATTTATGTCGTAATGTGAACAAATGAGTCACCGAGGACACTAACCACAACAAAGTTTGTTGGGTTTTGGGAATGTGGTTTTTTTTATTCAAATGAGATCTCTGTGGAAACAGGTACTAGTCTGAAGCAACACTAAAAATAAATAGTTCTCAAGTATAACAGCTTGAGAAATTGGCAATTAGGAATTTCATTATGGCATTGCAATGATATGTATATATTTTGGATTTTTATGTGATCTGTTTAGTTTTACTGGAGACACTGGGAGTATTCTTCAGATGCATAAAAATAGATTCATTTTTCTCAAATAAAGACTTCACTTACAGCAAGGAAAGTGCAAAAAAAAAGGCTTACTTTAGAATCTGCTGTGAGTTACTGTTCAAACTTACTGTGAACACATTTTCTTCAACAGTTAATTTCTGCCTGAAAGAAATAATTGTAGCATCAACGCCTTATTCTGCTAACTAAAGTAACCTGAAATCTGTTGGAAAATAGAGTCTCTAAGATGAAGGAATAAATTATAAATGTTTTTTCTTAAGTAAGTACACTGTTTCTCATTTTCTGAAAAATTGCCTCATTCATACTTTTTAAACTGGAAAATCAGGACAAAACATAGGCTATTCCTGGTGCACAGTCTGTTGCTATATCTGTATGTAAGAAGTATGTTAGAAATTTGCATTACTTCACTTTCTCTTCAAGTTTCTTAGTTTTGCAGCCACTGTAGTCTGTTAATTGTTTGAGATGTGAGCTGAATTGAAGTGGGTGGGGTATCAGCCACAACAATGATTTATAATGAAAACCAGCATGTACAGGACCCAGAACATACTGTGATAGACCTGTTGACTGTTCACCTTAATTTTTAGGCAAATTTTAATTGTAATTTTTCTGCAAAACTAATTTATTACTGTTATATAACTTAAAAGGAAAATGAGGTACACTATTTTGGTGGGGAACTGATCAAGGGCACATCCTAAATTTTTCCTGGGTTTCAGGAGGAATATTCTCAGAAATTTATGGAAGAATAGCAAGAACAGTATTTCCAATCATTATTATCAACTAACGTTGCAGTAAATCATAAAGGAAAATAGTGTACTGGTTTTAAATTAAAAGAACATTAAAAAATTAAAAGATGATGAGAAAACAAAGAACTGTACAGTTTTTCTTTCCAGGCAACAGAAGGCCAATGGCTATTTTGAAGCTTTAAGGATTTTTTATTGAGTAGTGTGGTTAGAAGAGGTAGTAGATTTCATGTAAATTGTTATCACTGTGTTATTCTGGCATCCAGTGTATTTGTCAAGTTTTAAATGAAATTTTCAACTCAGGAAGTTTAAGGTCATCATTTGACATACATCTTGTGTTAATTCCAAAAACAGTGAAAAGTGGTTGTTATTGTATCCATCTGTAGCAGTGGAAAGCAATTTTAGTAGGCTTTGGAATAAATACATGTAAGATGATACACATTTTTCAACTGAGTCTGACATCTGACTTCATGAATACAAAAGACCCTATTAATCATGAGGTGATAGAGTCACATACGTTGTATTTATCATTTTTGTTGGAGAGTAAGTTGTCTCTTGTTAATGTTTTGAAGAAATACATAGTAATTGTACAATACAAATAAGAAAGTAAAATACACAACTAACTTCTGCAGAAGCTTAAATGTTGGTTTCTAACTTTTATGTTACTACTTCACAAATTATAATGTGTGCATGTAGGGAATGTAATTTCCATTTCCATTTTCAATCTGTAATTGAGCAATATGCATATAGGAATGTGTATGTGAATAATGCTTAATTCCATGGCCTTAAAGCAACTTAGGCTAACTTTATATGGATGCTATCCAACATCAGATGTGCTCATGCAATCTACAGAAAGTATGCAAGGACTCTGCATCAAGGATATAGAAGTAGTATTTTCAAATAATCTTCAGTAGCATAAATGAACAGCAGTTCAATATCTCAGTGTTTACTCCCTGGAGTCGACACAGCGTGTTGGCATGTATAACCAGACTACATGGGGAGGGATCTGTTGTCACTTAGCTAGGAGCACAAGACTATGGATATTTATTGAAATACTCATTTTTGATCTCTACCAGGTAATTTTGTGGGAAACAATGAATCTTTACTTGTGGGTAGACTTTCAAATACCACATGGCTCATATTCCCCTTGAAGCAAATAGAATTCATGACTACTGGACATCTATTCTGACATGCAACTGAAGTGATTTGATTATTTCAGTTGATTTGTAATAATGGTTTAATACCTCCAGTTTGTGTGCTCTGTCCAACCTCATTTTGTGCATATTATGCATAGCTCTTGGGGATTCCTGAATGTTTTACCTATGCACTTAGTGTCTTCAAGTAAAGGAAAGATTCAAGTACTTACTCATAATGATGAGTTGATTGCATAAATTACCTTCTAGTCTTTCTAGTGTAATACAGTTTTCTTCTTCCCTTTTCACACCTCTTCCATCATTTTCCTTTGACATTCAATGCATTATATTAAGGGATGAAGCTTTTTTGTAAGTATTAGAAATAATATTATAAAAAATATTTAAAAGTTGGGATTTTCATCTTACTAGACTCAACAGTCTACTCAAAGTCAGAGGATCACAGGCTGGACAGGAAGCTGTAAGTGTTTAACAAACCAGTGCATCCTTAAGTCTTACAGATCTTAGATTCTTTTTTAAAGCTTCCCACCTCCTGTTGAGGTATCGTCTTACTAATGCCTTACTGCTACTCCATATTTCTCTTCTTCTGTCTTAAAAGTCCTGAAATATGGTAGCGTCTTTTTCTTTCTTAGGGGTGTAACAGGACATTCTTGAAAACCACATTCCATAAAAATGGCTTAATGGATAACAAGGTGTGCCACTAACAAAGGCTATTTGCTATTTTTCCTCTTCATTATTTTAAAATAACTATACAAGTCCTGTGTGCTATAGAATTAGTCTTGCCAGCTCTAGGTTGATACCAATATGCAGTGTAAGATAGGAGTTATCAATATGTACAACAGTGTGGGAGACTTCAGCTATTAGATCTGAAAGCAGATCTACAAAATGGAGAGCTAAAATGACATACAGCAGGGCTAGCAGCATCATTTCCATAATCCTTTTAAAATATTTTGGAAGATTTTTCCAATGGTTTTATTTTTTCTGAGAGCTGCTGCATTCTTCTTCTTGTGCATACTATGGTTTCTGGCTTTTGGTCTTTTGTTCTGGGACTTAAGTCTATCATAGGTCATTGTTTGTCTGTTTTGTGCCTTTTTGTGTGTAGGAGAAAGAGAGACTTCGTGAGCTACTGTGTAGTACAAGTGTGTGTTCAGACTCAGTCATGCACACGGTCCTTCTCAATTCTGTGTGACTGAAAACTCCCCACATATTTTCATATCACTGGTTAGAGAAGTCTAGAACTGGAAATTGAAAACCACCCCTTTTCTCCCTCAAGCCCATCATTGCCTCCATGTGTAGGCAGCTGTAAGCAGCAGACCTGAATGGATTTTGGGGGGCAAGAGGCACAGGTGACTGCCTTGTGGCACTCATGAGCAGGCAGTCACAGCTCTGCATCTGTGTAGAGATAGCAGGACATCTTCACCTCCACTGGCCTCTGCTAGTGCCAGTTGTTTGCCCAGTAAGACATAAACTATGAGAGCAATTTTTGAGGCCATAAACTAGAATTCAGTGGGAGTTGAAATTATAAATAATATATGATGAGTTATACATAATGATGGGTAATACATAATGAATTACATTTTCATGAGCTGTCCTGAGTTACAGGACACACAAACCAAAGCAGCAATTGTCCCCTCAGCAATAAAGTGGCTGATAATTAACTACTGCAAGTCTCTCCCTCCCATTGCAGACTTTTCAATATTCTTGCTTTGCATCCCTTTGTGCAGTTCTAAAGGCTGTTTGCTCTTGCTGGAAAGTAGCTACCATGGATGATTGTTTTTCCAAGCTGTTAGGACACTATAAGTGGTGGGGTTTTAGGTGTGTGATCTACACACAGGTTTCTCCCAGTTTGAAGGAAGTTCATTCCTTGCTTTTTCAGATATATTAAAAAATATTACAAGATATTTGCCTGTACCTATCCATAGCAAATTACAAGTGTGAAATGCACTGTCTTAAGCAGTGCCTTGCATGTGAAGTGCCAAGTCATCACCAGATGCAGTCCCAGTAATTTCAAGGGCACAGTTTTTCTCTTGGCTTCTTGCTAGCTGTAAAACTTTATGGATGCCAGACTGCCTAACAGGTGTTGCCCTTTTACTTTCTGTATTCATTATATAGCAGACACCTGATTATGTGTTTTTGTCCATCCTTTAGTTAGTTACCCTTCACACACTCTTATCTTCCCATCTGTCTATTTCAGATAGACCAGTTTGTCTCTTTATAATACCTAGCCCTTCTTTTATGTTTTCCTAACAGCAGATGATATGGATTCTTGTAGTATCTCATAATTCTATATGTAGTACTCTATACTATACTATACTATACTATACTATACTATACTATACTATACTATACTATACATGGTATTCTGTCCTGACTAAATATTTGGAGCATTTCTATGCATGACCTGCATATGGTCACCTTTATTCTTTTCAGGCACACCTTTATTCTTGTGGAAATTGTTGTAGTGTGTTTTTATACTTTGGAATACTTTGAAGTAGTTTGGTTTTTTTATCCTTGTAGTTTTCCCACAAAGTTTACCCCAGACTGTACCCCCTTTTCCTTTACCTATGTAATTCCTCTCCCTTGATGAGATCATCCCCAAATCCCCACCCTGGCTCTCTGTCAGTCACTCAGTATCCCATCCCCTC
Source organism: Fringilla coelebs (assembly GCF_963513975.1). NCBI lineage: Eukaryota > Metazoa > Chordata > Aves > Passeriformes > Fringillidae > Fringilla > Fringilla coelebs. The sequence continues at coordinate 26,467,699 of NC_140030.1, read as the reverse complement.
CATCAAGAAGCTTCAGTCCAAGACGTCAAGTGATTAGCCAGAGGCCAGGGGTCAGCCCCCTGAGACTTGCTGTCCTAAATGTCTGTTCCCCAGTGCCCATCCCTTAGGGTCATTTATTGGTTGGTAAAATGTGATCTACTTTTGGTTTCCAGCTCCCTTTAAATGTAACCTTGGCACATCTCCCGGACCCTTAAGGAGCAGGAGGTCCCCTGGCTCCTGAATAAAACCTTGGATTTGCCCCTGCCAGGAGTCAGCCCCTTTCTTCCACCGATGTCTCTGGTGTCTCTCCTGCTGCAAAGTCGACCAGCCCAGCTGCCCTCAGCACCTTTGGGGCACCAGGGAGTGTCTCCCTGCAGTCAGCCGTGTCAGGGTTGCTTCCCCGCTGTCTGCCGACTCGGGCCTGCCTGGGGGTTCCTGGGAGGCTCCCAGAAATGAAAAAAAAAATCAGTTTTTAATTTTTAAATTTTTTTTTAATTTTTTTTTTTAAGTTTTTTAATTTGAAGACCCCAATAATATATTGTAACAGGAAGAAGAAATGGCTATTTCAGAGATTCTTATGTATAGGGGCTAATATTGCAGCATCTGTGGATGGTTTTGGGTATTTAGCTACATGTGGTAAATTACAGTGTAATGAATTCAGTAGTCCGTGGGTATAGCTGTTCTTTTGTGCATATACACATGCATGGATATAGCTGTTCATTTGTTAATCTTACAACATACATATTCTCTTCTGACTCTGCTCCACTGTTGTTCACTATAGTATTTTATGCATCCTCTGTTAAGGAGCTGTATTTGTCATTCTCAGGAGGAGCGTCAATGCAGCACTTTAGTGACCTCCAAAACTCTGTCTGTCACGGGTTTCCCATTCTCAGGACCCCTGAGAGATTCATGGGTTCTTTCCTTCTCTTTAGTTCCTGACATCCCACGTCATTCTCTTCACATGGAAACTTGTCACCACTGAATAATTAAAAAACCTGTCTCCCACTCATATGCAATGTAAGCTGCATAAATTAGAAATGAAAATTTTCCTTGTTAGTATGTATTTTTGACATAACTTTCCTCAAATTTTAATTTTAAAAAGATAGTAAAATCACTTGGTAAACATAACCCTTGTTCAGTTGTTATTTCGAATGTTTCTACCCAAATTGTGCATAGGGTAGTGCTGCCTTAGGTCCTGCAGACAAAAGCCATGACCCTTAGGGTTGTATCCTGTACAGTTCACCTTGGAGTTGAATTCTTAGGTGTCCAAAAATGGCTTTTTTCTCCCTCCTTTATTCTTGGCCTATTCCTGCTCTGTTTGATGGCACATGAAGACATAGTAATTCTTCCATCCAAGCATGTGGATGTCCTGAGGACGACTTGCTCCAATGTTTGTGTGTTGCTTGTAGGCCATAACTGAGTGTCTCCTCTAAATATGTCAGTACTAACAGGCTGCTTAGAACACCACTGACTTCATAAAGTCATTAGAAGAGGGTCTGTGTCATTAGTACCTGTGTAACTGACACTTGTTCACTTAAAGCACAGAAAATTAAATAAATGCAATGGGAAAATACCTTACATGCACTTAGCCATGAAAATAATTAGTGTAATTAAATAAGTTTCTTCAGGATTATTAGTGGAAAATTCTTAAAAAAAACCTGTGAAAGGCATTATCAAATGCAAACAGCATATACTTATATAGAGTACAGTTGTCAAATCTGTTTCATAAATATACAAGAAGGTATTGACTTCCCTGATTTTCTCTGTAAGTTCTGGGTTTTTTGTTGCTTTATTGTTAAATAGATAACTAATTAAAAGAATCACAATGCTGAATAGTCTGTGTGTTATGCTGGTGCGGATCACAATAGGTGTTTTATTTTATTATTTCTTTATTGACTAATAAATTTAAATTTATCTTATATAGTGCAGTACATGCAATGACTATGTGTTTTCTGTATATCATTCTCTGTAATGCACTTCAGGTTTTAAATTGTTTAAAAATGTTTTCATATTGCAGAATGATATACTAGCATCTCTTCATCCTAGGTTCAGAGGGTTTTTGTTTTTTTCTGGCATCTCAATATATGTTGTCCAAGTGAGTTACACATTCACAGGAGGAAAGTACCAGACATCAATGTTGCCACTGCAGGATAGCCCTCAAACTCTAGTCTATGACTTAGGAACTATGTTTTTGCAACATCACTAAACCAGTTTGTTAGGGAAATGTGGATAAAAACTGAATCTATTTAGTATTAACAAAAGATAGCTTAACACACGAATGTGGGCAGAGTGGGGGGAATGTGATGTTGAGCTGTTCACTCTACCCACTTCTCCATTTTGTAATGGCTTTTCCCCTTCTTTCTCTCCTTAGTTTCTTTCCCTTTATAAGTCCATGATTAAACAAGTGTTCTTTGGCAGATAAATATTGCTCTCCCAGGTAAGAGGGACAGCATTTGATATTGTTTCTTTATGCATAGGAAATAAGGCAAAAAAAAGTGTTAATATTTCAGTCCAAGATTTATATTTTTATGTGATTTATTATTCATAAGTTTTTATAGTTCTAGAAAAAGAAATCACCATATTGCTTCAATGGAAAGTAATTTGTGGGTTGTAGATTAGAGCAGTGGTATATTTCTTTCAATCAAATCTTACAGATTTATAAACATCAATATGTTTAAGACCTCATACAGAGTTGGCAATATCTGTTAAAGGTTTATTGTTGCAGTAGCAGCATATTTGTGGAAATAATAAGAGGCCATATGTCACTTCTGAACTGCACCTGCAGTTTGCACTCATGTCTGTTCAAGAAGCATCCGAATGGGTTTAGTCTATATGCTCTCTGAAACTGAGGTCAGCCAAAAATTGCCTGTCCATTTCAGTGCCCCATAAAAATTTGGTGACTTAAAAGTTCCTGCCTTTCTAAGTAGGGCAGATCAAAGAGAAAATGACGGTGTTGCCAAAGAAATATTATACTTAGTGGATAGAAGCCATTATCAGGAATTTCCTATCCTCTGGGTAGTTTCATGACTCTTGGTCTCTCAGCTTGTGAGTCCTGCTTTTTAAGCCATGCTAAAATAATTTTCTCCCAAGCAGACTGATCCACTGAGTAGTTACTAACCTTGAAAGTAATATCCTTTTCTTAATATATTTTTAGGAACCTCTTATAGCTTGACATACTTTTTATTCTCTTCTTGATTATAGCAAAAGAGATACACTTTCATTTTGGAGAAATAAAGATATAATTTTCAGCCCTTGATATGTTCAACTGATAGAGCAAGAATGAACTGTCCTCATTTCATTTTGAGCCTAGAAAGATTTGTTGACAAGTAGTCTTTCACATTATGTCATATCACAGAAATTTCCCTCTTGTTATTACAGGAGGATGAATGATCTCTTGTTATTACAGGAGGATGAATGCAGCAGCTGGATGTTCCTACATAATATTTAGCTCTGTGCAATATTTAATCCATCTGTATAAACTTTAGAACTCTTTTCCACAAATATTTTTCTTTTTTTTTTTTAATTTTATTTTCTCATACCTTCAATGCCTTCTTAACAGGACTTGTTTCAGTGAGAGTTTTAATTGAGAGAAACCAAGCTAAACCTGCCATTTGTCTTTAGGGCAAGATAACCACTTATGCAACTTTCAGTTGAATTGTGGCTACTGAAGCATTTTGCTGTTTCTGATTAGTCCCACAGAGTGTGAGCATCCTCATCTTGTCAGTTCAGGGGAGTCATTAAAGCCTGGGTAAGCTGTGATGATGTATGAGCTATGGGTATGTAAATTCCCTGTTAGCAAGTGCATTCTTCATCTTGTCAATTTTTTGCTACCTGCTGCTAGCTCTGTAGGTAGCCCTGTGCAGCTGATTGAGGAGAAAATATGGAAAGTAGATTGCTCGTAAAGAAGTAGTAGAGGTGATCCCTACATGTTCATAATTAGGCTTCTTTGGAAGACCTTCTCTGAAAACTGATTTTCATGTTACTTGGATAGAATAACAATGCAACATGGTGTCTGCTCTTCTGTGTCTACCTTACCAAGAAAAATCTATGATTTTACCTAATATTAAGGCAGTTTTAGAATAGAATAAATAGAATAAATAGCATTGAACTGGCAAGTTTGAGAAACACATTATGTATTTTGTATTGTATGTTCAAAAAATTATTTTCAGAGTAAATTCTCAGATGTTGTGAAGTATTTAACGTAGTTTCTTGTCAGTTACTAACTCACAATATACCTGGGGCTTTTCCACTGTATCATGTGGGTTTCTCTGTAGAAGTTCAGCAACATAAAAATACTCCTGCTATAATTAGTAGCAACCTTCTGTATCAGTAATTTGTTTTCCATCTGATGGAAATAGGTTTTCTTCTTAGGGATAATGATGCTCACACACACAGTGAGTGTACAGTGATACTGCTAATGCAGAGCCATGCAATCAGCACTTTGGTTTAGCATCACCTTAATGACAGCATAGCAGAGGGTATTTCCTGTCAGAATTACACCTATAAGTTCAATTCAGCAGGCCAGTTGAGGGTGGCTTTTTTTTGTTTTCATCACTACAGATTCTTTTCCTTTTTGCTTGTTTCAGATTCCTAGAAAAACAAAGAAATTTATAAACATTTTTAAAACATTTTGGACCTTTTCAGAAAAACAAGTATATAATTCTGATGACTGCCACTTGCTTACTAGTCTCTAAGATTGTTTTTTGTAAAGGTAACTTTAATGAAATTTACCATTATTAACAGGTGAAAGTAAACAAAGCACAATTATGTCCAGCTAGGAAAAAATGACTGTATATGGCGCTGCTAATTAGCTGCTGTATATGCTTTTAGCAGTCATTCCCTTATCAGTATGTTTTATTTAATGGAATCTAGATGACTGCTTTTTTTCAGCTGAACTGTGAGGCACTCTGCACACACCAACCTGTTTGGTCATAGGAGACTCTCAAATGGCAGGTGAATATGTTACAAGTACTCTTTATACATACTGAGACATTCCATACAATTAATTATGAATCAGAGTAGAATTATTTCATGGCAATCAGCAGATCAATTTGAGAAGGTTTTCTTAAAATATTTATTTTGTACAGAGATTGTTCCAGTTACTAGTGTGAGGGGTTTTGCACAGCTGGTGATAGTTTCTCGGACTGTGTGTGAGTGATTACCCATCAATCATATTGCCTAATTGGCAGAGACAGCTACTTTTTACTATATTTGGGAAAAAACCTGAAGAACTGATTGGTAGCAGCTGTCTGGTGTTTGGAGATAGCACAGGTTTTAGTGTAGCATTGGGCTGAAGGAGAAAATGAAATGTTGGCAAAAAGAGCACATAGACAGCTGCTGTTCTTTTAAAAGAATCTCTCCTATTACAGAGGTCCTCTTGATTTGAAGATCTCTTATGAAAGATCTTGAACATGAATTCATTTTAATGGCCATGAACAACTGAATGTCTGTTATATGTACATTTATATGATGGCACTTTATCTTGTATTGCTGTATTAAAATAATTTTCCCTCTTTACACTGGTGATGCTGCACCTCAAGTAGTGTCTGGCTCTGGGCCCCTTGCAGGTGAGGGTTGGCCTCTTCCCCTAGCAACCAAAGACAGGACAAGAGGAAATGTCCTCAGACTGTGCCAGGGGAAGTTCAGGTTGGACATAAGGAAGAATTTTTTCATGGAAAGGCTTCTTAAACATTGCAATTGTCTGTCCAGGGAAATGGTGGAGTCAGTGTCATTGGGAGCCTTCAAGAAAGGACTGCACACAGCATTTTAGTGCTATGGTAAATTTGGCATGGTAGTGTTTGGTAAAAGGTTGGACTCAAATGATTGTGGAGGTAATTTCCAATCTAACTCATTCTGTATAATTCTACAATAATCATTGGCATTACAATAAAATAGTTCCTTCACAAATTATTTGCTTTTATATTATCTGATATTTAGTTAAACGTGCTTGTCAAGAATGGTCAAAAAGTTATTGAAAATATTCCTTCATACAAAGGAAGACAGGTTTAATGGATTAACATTACTGAACAGCATGTCCAGCTGTTTGGACAGTTTTCAGAAGGATCTGATGCTTTGGGACATTAAGCTCCTTCACTGCTCCATTGCCTGACCCTGCTCTTGGTAAAGAAATGCTGCCTGATGTCGAGTCTAAACCTCCTGTGGCACAGCTTTGAGTCATTCCCACGGGTCCTGGTGCTGGATACCAGGGAGGAGAGCCCAGCACCTCCCTGTCTGATTCACCTCATTTGGAATCTGTAAAGAGCAATGAGGTTACTCTTCAGCCTCCTTTCCTCCAAGCTTGACCAGCCCAAAGTCCTCAGTCACTCCTTTTAAGACATTCCTTCCATCCCTGACAGCAGCTTTGTGGCCCTTCTCTGGACACATTCAAGGACCTTCACATCCTTCTTAAACTGAGGCCCAAAGCTGCAGGCAGTTCTAAGGTGATACTGCCCCAATGCTGAGCACAGAGGGGTGGTCACCTTTCCTGGTCACCTTTCCTGGCTGGCTGCTGAAGCTCTTTGATGCACTCCAAGCTGGGTTTGCCCTCTTGCCTGCCCAGGCTCACACTGCTGACTGATGCTGAACCTGGTGCTGACCAGAACCCACAGATGTCTTACTACAAGGCTTCTCTCCAGCCACTGCTCTCCCAGTTTATACCTGTGACCAGTGTTAATCATTCCATATGCAGAATCTGGCATTTTGACTTACTAATTTCATGCCATTAATCATAGCCCAGTGCTCCAGTCTGTCTAGATCCCTCTGTAAGCCCCTTGTCCCTCAGGAGAGTCAACTGCACTTCCTAATTTGGTGTCATTGCTGATGGTGCACTTGATAATCCTTAAAAAGTATTTCTCTTGTTTTGCAGGCTAATAATATTAAAAAATCTTTCTAATTAATTTATAATTGCATTTAAAAATATTGCATCATTCATATCAATACATTATTGTTGTCTGGGAACAGGAAACAAAACTGTAGTTGAAATACGTTTGTTGTAGTATTTGAGTTGTGACAACTTCTAACAAGTACAGCTTGAAGCATCTGTTTCTTGGAGAAGAAGAAGGGATGTTAAGGAAATACCTCAGATATGTAATTTAAATTCATAATATCAAAAATTATCAAATAATAAAAGTCATAAACCTAAACAAAATAGTTTTTCAAATTATTGAAAAATTATTGAAAAATTATTTTTCAAATTATATGAAAATTCTTTAAATATCTATGTAATAGATTATAAAATACTTCATAATTTAATAATTGAGTTTCACTATTATTTTTACTTTACTCAGAAGAAAAAAATAAGGAATTTCTTATAAAGTAGAAATTACTTATTTTGAATAGTTCCCTTATAAATTTCTTTGAATTAATTTTTAGAAATTAGTAGAATTGAAACAAAATGCAAAATTCCTGAAGTGGTGTAAAATGTGGTCAATAAGTAACGAGAAACCAACTTCATAGATGATCTGTTTTTTAAAAACATTTCCATAGTAGCCTTCATTATGGCATATGGACGGGTTTGGTTTCTGTTTTCATGGGGGGAGAGTCTATTCCAGTTTAACATTCTTTCTCTAAGTGTCATGGGACCCCTACAGAAATGAAAGCAAACATTTATAATATGCTGCTTGGTCATGAAAATTGTGCTCTTTAAGGAATGCAGTACAGGTGATAAGGTTTTTATAGGATGTGAGCTACTTGAAAGAATGATGGTGTATTTTTTAAGCTTAAGGTATCATAGCTGTACCTCTTCCTCATTTACTGCAAATAAATTTTTCTTCCTGAAAGTTCCATTAACGTTGCTTGATATCCTCACAGCATGCTTGCCTTATGTTAAAGTGTCTTCATCTCAATAATTATGTTGTTTTACTAAAGTAAGAAGTATTTATTTAAACAAAATATTTGATGCTTCTGAATTTGGGAGAAGTAAATATGGTGAATATGAAAAAATGTCAAGGAATCTGGCTAACCCTGGAGTTGATACAGCAGTGATTGCTGTAATTAATTTTTTCCCAAATATTTTCTGTTGCACAGCATAACTCCACAAAATCTGTACCATCTGGCTGAAAAATTCCCCATTTAGCTTTGGTAGAAAGGTGATGTTTTGTCTTTGAAATAACAGTTAATTTGTCACCCAGAACTGCAGAATAATCACTTCTGCTCAATAGACAGCCTAGATTTCTGTGTCAGTAAGGGTTTATAAGGTGTTCAGTGTTCTTGTGTTTAAAGAAAAAAAAAAAGGCATAATATTTAGATTTCTAGACTTGGCATTAAAGGAGCATGTTTGCTTAGGGATTCTTAGGACAATTAAGTGCAATGAATTTTGGTATCCCAATTAGTTCTAAATTTATTTGGTTCAGAAGTTAATTCAAATTAGGACCACATCAATTCTGAGTCAATGTGTCCAAACAAGAACAAAATGCAATTAAACTACTGCACTTTATAATTTGTTTTAAATACATTTTTAATAAAACTGTAAACAAAGCCTCAGTCTTTTAACTAGCAACTTCTTTCATGGTGCATCCAGCAGTTGTCTATGCTAGATTTTCTTTGCCTTTTTAAATACAGAGAAGATGTGATGCAACACATGATCCTGAGCTGGGAGGTGTCCCCAGAATGGCTGTCTCAGGTGGATATTTGAACAGCAAATAAATGTGGGGTGCTGGCTGATACCCATGTCAGACTGCCCTAGATACAGCACCTCTGTAGGTGCTGGGCTGAGCCTTACACCTGCAGCCTGCTGGCAGTTTGCCCTGCACTGCTGTTTCTGTGGTACTTCCCTGTGCCATTTATGTCTCTCCATGATTGCCTAGTGTAGGTTCATAGCACTTCTCACAGGTAATCTGGTGCAGCCAAAATTTTTCTGTGTTCCCTTGGAAGTCCAGACCAAAGTAAAGCTCTTTTCCTTGCCTAAGTGATTTGGAGAACATAAAATCTTTAGTGAGAGACTCAATATTGGCATGGAGCAGTCCCAAATCTTAACATTATCTTCTTCTTGAAGTCTTGTCCCAGGTATTCTCCATGGCAAGAAACTTGTTTTTCCATCCCGTGGCTTCTAAGTTTCTTAATTAGTATGTTGAGAGTGACTGTACCCAGCTCATACAGGAAGACAAAATATACTCCTACACAGTTTTCCCAAATCATCTGAATATTTCTAGCAGGTTGATTCTGATATTTATAATAAGTTAAATATACATCATTCAGACATTGTGAAATATTGCTTCGTTTTTTTCCCCCAAAATACATTAATTAGCATTCATTTGACCCATAGAATTCTTGGTTTTTGCCTCTATTTGTGTTTTGTACTGAACTGCATATTTTTCATTTCACATAATCCTTGATTTTAATAAGATAGTTTACTTCTTTACCAAGTATTTATAAAATGGGGTGTGCAAAACTCCTTAGGTTTTGTGATGCACTCCAAATTGCTTTTACAGTCTGCTGTTTTCAATAACATGGTGGTTGGCTTAGCTGGGTAGAAAGGGGACGGTTATATTTTGCTCTTTTTCTGTCAAAACACTTTAATTATGTTTGTTTGGAAAGTTTTCTTAGAGTTTTCAAAAAGTACTTTAGGGTAAGATATTCATGCCCTCTCCCTTTTAGCATTATAATAGCAATCAATAGTCTTGTCTCAGCCTTACAGAGAAAGGAGATTTAACTGATTAATATTTATGTGTAATACCTGAAACACTGAATGGCATTGTTTGTAGGAAATTCTGATTTAAGGCAAACATGTCACAGGGTTTTCAGAGTCTCACAACATTAATCTAATCAAGATGAAACTTTAGGGCAGCAGAGGTGATGAATATTTTGCTGTTGGATTTGAGCTGTAAGCAAAGCAGATGTGGCAAGTCCAGCAGTGCCAGTGCCTGCTGGCCCTGCAGCCTGCTGGCTGGCCACGTCCTTAGCATTGCATCTCCTGTCTCTGTAAAGAGATGACTTCACTAAAAATGCATCTTGGAAATCACTCCAGTTAATTCCCAAGGACTGCTTGGAGGCTGTTGGAGAGGCTCATGGACTGGCCCAAGGCCTTGCCTGAGCAATTGTAACGATGCTGGTGTTAGCAATGTCCAGCTGTAGCGCTGGGTTTGTCTCCTGACACTGTTCATGCAGATGTGCAGCCTGTGCAACACCCTCTGCTTGGTGGTTTATGAATTTCCAAAGTCCAAACAGAAGCTTGACCATGGAACTGAGAGCAATTCCTCTGCCCACTTGTGCCAGAGTGGAGTAATGGAAGTGGGTCCTTCAAGTCTGTGCAGACACATAATCCAAATGACAGCATGGTCATTGCATTGCAATTATTTTGAATTGAATGAGCTGTAATGCATCAATGTGAATATTTGAAACATGAAGAACAGCTCTGTGTTGCATAGATATAATGTATATTTTAGTCGGCTTTAAGTTGTTAAATCTGTGGTTTATGGTTCATACACTATTTCCTTTGGGACACTGCTCCCCAGTGTAATAAATTTCACAAAGTCCTGGCAATTTATAACTTCTTTGTATATATCTATGAGGTAATTTTTAGTGTGCCAAAATACAATAAATTTATTTAAACAGAAATAAATTGTTTGGCAAGGCTAGAGCAGAATCTTTATTTCTGAAGTTTGTCCTAAATAGTAATCGATCTTAATACTTTAAATAGGTAGTGGACTTTTTTATTTTAACAAGATAAGGGGATTGAAAAGTGCCACATCCTCTGAGAGGAAACTGATCTGATTAGATGTGTACAGACACTTTAAACAATTAAGGATTCACAGTAATTAACTAAATATGTTAGAACTGTTAGTGATACAGGCTAAGACAAAGAACTAAGAGAGAAAACACTTGAAAGGGAGAATATGCCCAATATCTTTTTAATCAATATTTTTTTCTGGTTTGTATTTTCCAGTAGTACGGGGAAATCTCAGTTATAAGGAACCATATTGTATAGAATGGGAAGGTATTTATAGTTCCTTACAAATTACTGTTTCTGCTTTGAGCTTGATTTGTTTTCAGAGATGCTGTACTAAATTTTGCTTGGAGACATTGGCACATTGATTACTTCTAGTTTTCAGGTCAATGGGGACTGTGCTCTGCTTATAAAAAAATGAGAGGTTACAGTAAAGAATCTTTGATGGAGTTAATTTAAGATTCAAGGACTTGCTTGTATACATACGGTTCTACTGACAATGGTATTTAAAAAGCCTCTTTCAGTATAAAACAAAAATATTGATTAGCTGTGAAAGTTGTCATTTAGCAGTTTACAAGAGCACTTTGAAAGCATTTATATGAAAATTAGGAAAAACTGAATACACTGAATGTTTCATTAATTTTATGTAATGACATATTTTTTTTCCAAAATATGCAGCAGACTCAGATTGTGCAAATTAACAGTAATTGTGACAGTAAAAGAATATTTTGCCATGTTTTCTGAAGACTTTCTATAAATCCTGTGCTGTAAACATCTCTGACTCACTTTCTTTTTGACTGATTTCTTATCTTCCCCGTGTCTTCTAATTTTATATAAACCAATTTGTTTGCTTTAATGTTAATAATAGATAGTTCTTCATCACTTTAAAACCACCTCTCAAAAACAATTATTCAGGAATTTGCCAACTACCTCATGCCTATGGCCTATAAGTGCCTCAAAACTCTTTTATAAAGATAGAATAAATATTTTAAAAAATATATATTTTACAGATGAACCTTGGTCTCTGCATCTTATAACAAACATTTTCACCTATTCAGTCTGTCCTGGTGAATTCTGTCATATTGTAAATAAATTTGATGTATTTGACAAAGTAAAAGAGGAATTTTAATGTTACTACTTGAAAAGGCTATTTCACAATTATATGACTTTCAATTTAGCTACAAAGTCTGAATCTACACTGAAAGGCTATAAAGTGCTATCTTTTAAAATCAAGGTTGCAAGAGATGAATAATAACCTTCTTCAGATTAATTCTTATAAAGAATACATCAGATCATTAATCACGGTGGTTTTAGTAAATCAATAGGAAAAACCAGAGAGAACCTCATTCTTCACTCTCCTTGTGCTTTTCCATCTGAAACAGACCAACTGTGAGTTGTATGAGAACCAGAGTGTTGAGCAATTATTCTGTGACATCCTTATTAATTACATTGCATCCATTTCTTTGTCCTAAAAATATGAAAATTCCTGGACAAATAGAGGAGTAGGTTAGGCCTTCAGCCTATATGCTGCAGTATGAAGAAACTCAAGGAAATTATTTATTTGTTGTATTCTGTCTGGATGAAATAAAAAAATGTACATTGATATCTCTTCCTGCATAGCAGAAGAAAACATGCCACCATAGATGGATTGTAGTTAATTTTTCAGGGATGATAATTTATTGAAATGAAGAATATAATTTATTTAATTGCCATCACTCTTATAAATTGCTGTCTGAATCTCTAGGTATGACTCCAGAGTGCTGCCAAAAGTGCATATTTAGAGCTTAATATTTGGATCTAAGTGTACTTCAAAAATATATTTTAAAAAAAATTCAGTCAGTTATGTTCAAACTAAAATATAAGAATAACGTATGCCTAAAGTTTTAGAGTATAATATTATATCTCAAAAATTTTGCATAAAAATAGAATTAATTTTTCAGTATAATACAGTATGAACAAAAGTCTGGCATGTTTTGTTTTTTTCTAATACTTTTTGCATAGTATTTTGGTGGCGGGACGCTGAATGAACATAGCGTGTGATCTATAAGAAGATGGTGATACTTGCTTCACTATCTCTGACTATTTCAAACTCTTGCAAAATATTGCAAACAACATTATTATCCATTTCCTGCATGACTAATGTTGTTTAGCTCTTCCAGCAGTGACCAGCACTGGAAACTGTCACTAAAACCTAAATCGAATAGAGTCAAAGGATGCAGAGACACATCTCCAGAATATTACCCCAACTTGCTAAGGATATCCTGAGCTCAGGGTAGTTTCTTTTGGTGAATCTTCTAGTCAATCCTTAAATCTCAAATTTGGAGGACTGCTGTGCAGAAAGCAATTTTGTACTGGTTCTGAGACTGCTGCTTGCAAGGGTCTCCTGTTTTCCCTTGAGCTGTTATTTTTCCTGATTTCCAAGGACTTAAAATCAGCAAATAATTTTGTTCTTAAAGGTAGAGTGTGTTTTAATGTTTTTACATGGATTTACATGGTATTTCAGCTGTAATTTTATCACCAAGTGTCATAGGATGTAATTTTTTATAGCCAGTCCAGCCTTCAGAACCTTGACTTAGCTTAGCATTATCAGTAAAGTCTGTTTTCTCACTGTTCATTGCTTTCCCTGGCTTCAGTCTCCTACTGGATCTCTGAAAGGCTCAACTAATCACTTCCTTCCAGTGTGAATACTGGCAATTTACTACAATTTTTCACCAGTATTTAAACACACTTTCCATGAGAGGCCCTTCCTTCTAACACCATGTCATCCTGGTCTTTTGGAAATCAGGTGTCTGGTTATCAGTTTACTTTCTAACCTAGTGCAGGTTAGCTTGTCCTTTAGAGAACACTCATAGATGCCTGAGAAATTATTTCCCTTTAAAATAGCCACCTCTCAGCTCTTTACCTACCTAATGTATTTATTTTATTGTTCACTAAGTGCATTGTTTATTCTGATTTGTAGTAATTTAATTGGAAGTTCTTAGAAAATTTTTATTGCAGTCTTCCTCTCAACCACCTGTCACAGTTTCCTCCACTATGAACCCAGATGGAGAAAAAGTATTTTATTTTTGTGTTCTGACCTCATCTTTCTTGAATTCTCCTTTTATAGCCTGAACATCTGTTAGCCCTACCAGCTCTCTGTCTGGCTTCCAAATCTCTGAATACTATTTTATTTTCTATTTTTATACTTCTTCAAGTTGTTCCTCAAAGTTTTCTTTTACTTCCTCTGTGTAAACTGTACTTTGTTTTTTTTAGGCAGATAGTTTATGGTCATTTTTGTTTTCCTTATTTGAATACAACGTTGGATTTTAAAAAGATCTTTTTCTTGAATTTAATAATTGAGGTAAATATAATTCCATACCCTGCATATGTCATCTCTTTTATTTCTAGGCATACCCACAGCTAGATCCCTTGTACTTCAAAGGAGGTCTTTTCTTTTTTTGTATGGGGTCGTGGTGAGGGAAGTCTTGGACTCTTAATGTGAGAATCAGCAAGCTCTAAATTTATTGATAAGCACCAGACTTTTCTACACAACAAGTAATAAGCTCATGCATATTCTGTAAGCTAAACAATCTATTGGTTATACTACAATATCAGCTCTTCATTCTTGAGAACTTACATTTCTGTTTCTCGCATCTCATCCTCATTACTGTAATCGTTCCATAGCTATGCTCAAGGACACAATGTTGTTGCAGATGCAGAAACTCAGATTAGCTGGGTTTGGTCCTTTCCTAGTCTTTGGTCAGCCAATAAGAGAATGTCTGTGTGACCTCTGTCCTTTAGCCATTCCTCCACTGTACAGCCTCTTCCTATCCTGGAAGTGTCTCAGTTCCAGGTGTCTCCCAGTTCTCCCTCCTGACGCCGCCGTTTCAGCCCGTGACTGGAGCTTTGCCTCAGAGCATCCCCTTCTCTCTGAGCCTGCCCACGCCCTAGTGAGGATGTGGCAAAGGCTGCTGCAGCTTTCAGCTCTCAAATGACCTGAGAATTTTGTCTCTGGAGGTTCTGTCCTGCGTCCCTTGTCCGTTTCTTTTTTTAATGTAGGCACTCTAAATTGCTGTCACTAGCGTGTCTCTGGAGTCTGCATAGACCTCTGGGGTCTGCAGGATGCACTTCTCCTCAGAGCCAGCAGCTCAGGTCTCTGTCCATGTCGTGCTTATAAATATTCTCTGACATTTCTGAGAGAATAGTGGAGTTCTAGGCTCACCAGGCTTGACTGCTGTGACACTGGAATTCATCAGGTGAAAGCCCCTTTAGGATTTGGGCATCCATGTTTGTTAGCAAGCATGGAGTTCATTTCTTTTGTATTTGCTAAAGATTAATGAGACAGCAGCTTGCATTATTCTAAGTGGGTGATGTACAGGCTTAAGAATAACCAAACATGTAATGCCCATACTCTGCATCTACAAGCATTGACAAACCTTAGTCTGGAAATTACACTTCTACAACAGACTCAAAAATATCCATTTTCTGCTGTAATTACAAAAAATGCAGAATGCCACATGGCATAAGAGAAGACATGGCAAGGGTGAAAGTTGTCATCTGAGGTAAAATCTCTATGAATTTAAATGCTTTACATGAAATGTGTTGTTATGCACTGATTCTAAAATAAGTAATCTTTTTATAAAGCAGTTTCTCACAGTAATCTAGTGATGTAAGTATGTATACCACTTTGTGATTTTGGAGATAGTGCTATCAATGTGAGGATGCATTTGCTTGGTTGTCAGCATCATTGTATAGTGTTTTAAGTGGAGAAGATTACATGAGTGAGTAGTTGTCCATTGATTTCATTGTTGCTGCAGGTTGGAGTGCACTGGTTTGTTATTATTTTGATGCAATATTATTTACAGGGTTATTCAGTTTTGAGAGGAGTAGAATTGTTTTGTAAATAAATTTCCAGTGGGAAAACATTGCCAGTAAATTACAGGTGGAACAAATCTTTAGTTTTTACCTTTAAGAATAAATCAGTTTTCTTCCTATACTTTGCTATAATCTTAATGTTTGAGACATATATGGTCTTTATCAAATAAAAAAGCTTCAAAGCACTTTTGAGATTTACACAGAATATAATGTTCCACGTAAACTCGCACTTACATTTCCCCTCAGTGTCTGTTGGAAGTTAATTTTCCTTATTGTTTCACATGGTTTTGTCACATATTTGCTATCATTGTTTTAGTTCATTCCAGTAGCTATTGCATTTGCAGGCACAAAGGGAGTATAAATGCTGGGGGTTGCAAATCAAAACATTTCCTCATTTGTAACACTTGAATGCAGTGATTTCCTGGAGGAGTATGGAAGAGTACTGGAAGATGCAGGTTCCCAGGAGGACTAGAATTTGTTCTGTTTATTGCAAGACCTAGACATTGAGCTAGGTGTGGAATTTATGACTTTTTGTAAATGTAAATGTGTATGAGATCCCAAAGTTCACACAGTTACTGAATGACTGAGGCATTGAACTGGAGACGAAGAGCAGCTTCAGGCAGAGGGTGGTGTGGAAAGGGACTGATGTGCTTGAATTTCAGTACACAGACATGAGTCTCACAACTTGGTCAGGTGCCACTGTGAAAGTGAGTTTCAAAGCCTGAATCATGTTCCTAGATACCAAATCTGTTATTTGGGTGTGGCTGTGTCAGTTTAACTCTTCCAGGAGAGGACTCCCAGCTCCCTTGACTAGTTGGAGCTTGGGACATATTGTCTTGACAAGGTGAATTGAAAATATTCACTGCCTTCATATTGGTGGTGCTCTTTAATATGTATTTTGCAAACACATTCATCCTTCTTGAAGGTTGTAGATGTGCTAAAGCAAGGTAATTATGATGGAATAAATATTAAGTTGAAATCAGATGGTTATGAAATACACCTGAGGCATTTCTAAATCTTGTGTTAGAGAATTCAATATTACTTCCATAATATTCTTTCAAGTGTGAATCAGATCTGAGCCTGGGGTGCAGGAATTAAAAAAAAAAGGGCAAGTGAAAAAAACAGCAGATAATTTAATATTTTATCAAGTAGGGGCATCCAAACCACAGTTTAGTTCACCCAGGAGTTTTTGTATGGCAATGGCAAGACTGTTGGGTATTCCAGCTTGCATTATTCAAAGGCACTCAGGCCTTCCAGCTCAGGCTTGCCATCTCATTTGTCATATACTGTATGTCTTGGTCTTTCAAGGTGTTGTCTTGCAAGTACTTTTTCCTGTGCTACATTAATGAAGTTTGAAGCACAGTATGTTGCTTGCAAGGGAATACCATTCAGCAGAGTATTACAAATGAGTCTCAGGTTTTTGGATTCTTTTGATACTCAAATACTATAAAACTGTGATTTCTGTTTTTTTAAAGAGAATGAATAGATATTCTGAATTGCACATAGAGAGTACTATGAGTTTCAACTTGGCAAATTATGAACATTTACAAATCATAGAATCATGGGATCATAGAATGGTTTGGGTTGGTAGGGACCTTAAAGTTCCAACCCACCTGATGGGCAGGGACAGATTTTACTTGATCAGATTGCTCAGGGTCTCATCCAGCCTGGCCTCAAACACAGCCAGGGTTGGGGCATCCTCAGCTTCTCTGGGCAACCTGTTCCATTGCCTCACGAGCACTCTCACAGTGAAGAATTTCTTCCTTATATCTGCTCTTAATCTACCCTCTTTCAGTTTGAAGCCATTCCACCTTGTCCTGTCTCTCTAAGCCCATGTGAACAGTCCCTCTCCATCTCTCTTGTAGGGTCCCTTCAGGAGCTGGAGTGCTCCCTAGGGGCCTCTCTTCTCTAGGCTCACCAACCCCAACTCTCTCAGCCTCTCTTCACGGGAGAGGTGCTCCAGTCCCCTGATCTTCTTCATGGCCTCCTCTGGACCCTCTCCAACAACCAAAAATAATGGGGGAAAAGTCTTGTTTGTTGTATCCTTATTTAACACGTTTAAATCTTTAGAGTTAGCAAATCTGTTGCATTGCTATCTAACTACAGAGGAATTACTCTCTCTATATTTTAACTTTTGGTTTGCAATCAGCAGAGTTAAATGAAATGCAAAATCAGGTATCTGCTCCATTGATTTTTACTATTGCAATTAGCCCTGTGTACTGTGGAGGAGGAGGCTCTGCAGGTCCCCATGTCTGCATGGTAAAATGCAAGTTGGGGCAGTTCCAGTTTGGAGAATGGACATGCTCTTTCTGAGCCCAGGATGTTACCTATATAAACCAATGGAAAGCTTTCTGCCAGATGATGGAGGTAATGCTGCCTGTTTTCTTTCCATAAGCTCATAACTGTGAGGAAAAAAAATAAAGGAGGAGTCTATTTGGTTGGTGTGCAGTCTGCTCTTTGAACAGATTGCTACAGGAGGTGTCTTCTGAGAATCTGCTCATAAACAATGGCAATTTACTTAATGGTATTTATCCTGCGTTGTCCCAGTTTGTGTTCTGTCCTGTCACATCTGACTGAATGGACAAATAGAGCACAATATCGGTTCTCTTAAATTTTTATCATTTTCACCTGAATTATAGTTGAGATCAGACAGATGTGTTACCTCAGCTATTTTGGAACAGATTAAAGCAGCAGTTTGAGTCCTTGAATTAAGTCTATTAACTATTTCTTTCTTGTCAATGTTATTTTGGAATGCTTTGCTCCTCAAATATTTCTTTGCATTACCTTCTCAGATCAGTCAAGACCTCATTTAAAAATCTTGAAGGATACTTGGTTTTCTTCTCTAATTACAGTAGAGCACAATGAGATGGAAGGAAGAAAAAAAATTATCTTTTTGAATTTGCCCTTAGTAACAAAGACCAAAAAAAAGTAGTGTAGAAAATGCAGTAGGGGAAGGTGAAGGAACCAGAGTTTCATAAAATATTTTGGAATGCTTTCACAGGCTTGTTTAATTTCCACAGAGCTATGTGGTTTGCATATGTCAGTCACTTTAAAGTAATGCTTTGCTTTGATTATGGACGTGACTTGACAATAAAATTGTTTGCATATTGCTCAGTTTATGTAAATTGATACTTAAATGCTATTGTAAGTATAATTACTTTAATAGCAAAAGGCAAAATCAAGTTGACTAACAGAGTTTTTAATTGTATTAACATAAACCATTTGTGATTTAATACAATGGTGTCTACAAAATTAGATACTATATGCATGAATGTTAAATCAGTCCATTAACACATTAGGTCCAAATTAACTGTTATTATGTTTCCTTGACTGATCGGAAATTTGTGTTTTATGCTACATTTGAGTAGTCCACTAACATACATGGGAAAGATACATTATTTTTATGGTTGGGTATTCAACCCTAACTTATCCTGTTTCTTGTTGACTTAGAGCTTATCTTGGGAAATATATCATCTGGCAAAGAGAAATCTTTCACATAACAGGAAATCGTATTCAGCTCAGTAAGAGTAAGATGATGTGCATGGAAGTCCCACTGTACTACTAATTCTTTAGATATTCTTTTACATTACAAACTCTACAAGTTAGAAAAAAGTTGTTAGGTTGCTGCCAGTTAGCAAAGAGCAGATGGTGTTTATTACTGTGACCGGTAAATTGTGTATCTGTGGGAGTAATAAGCCCAATTAGCCAAATGTTGATTGTGCTTTTAAGTGTTGTAATCTTGGTACCTATTCCATACCTGTGAGTGTGTTCATTATAAACTTCTTTGTGCACTTTGGAAAAAGCTCAGTGGTGCACTTCTGAAGCCTAAATTGTTGGCATTTGTATAAATACCATTTTAGATAATGTCTTCCTAATGAGCCAGTCTGAGACACATAGTTCCAGGAATTCCTTATTACTTACTTTGTATTTTATTTTCCCATAAGTGGTAAAATTTGACTACTTCAAGCTTGGCTAGAATGAAAGTTAAAAGCCAGGCGGCTTTGTGTCCTAAACAATCGTCTTGCCCTTCATTCAATAAAATACAAATCCAGTACAAGGGAAAGACATGTTTAGCTCAGCATATTCAGCAGTTTTTAAAAATGCTGCTCTTTTTGCATAGTTTCCCAGCAGGGAGCAGTGGGCCATCAAAGAACTTCCCTGTTTTTTAGAGGCATCAGAGAACTTCCCTGCCTTTGGGATCAGTCACTGCCTCTGACTGGTGGCCAGTTTGCTGCCATCTCTAACCTCTCTCCAGCCCAGGCTCAAGAAGCCTGAGAACCATTCCTGTTGGCCCTCAGCCTTCACTGCTGCCCCAGCTGGGCTGGACAAATAGGGGCACCCTTAGGAAGAGCAGGGTAATTACCCAGGTTGCAGGAGGAAGACAAAAGCCAAAGATAAAGTGTGACATAGAGTTGTGCAATTGTACCTTAAAGATCACCTGGTTCCAGTCACCCTGGCTGTGGCTAGGGACATCTTCCACTAGACCAAGTTGCTGAGAACCCCGTCCAGCCTTGCCTTGAACATTAGGATCCTCTTTCTCATTTCTGAGTTGCAAAAAGCAGCCTCTGGTGTTGTTTTTCTGCCAGCAGAAGCTGTTGCTGCTGCACTTACTTTGAGTGTAACTATCCTTTTGAATATCTGAGCCTGATGATTTTTATAGCAGTGGTTTCACAATCCAAATGAGCAATTGTTGCTACGTACATTCAGTAAGCTCTAGTTTGGGTTTTTTAAACATACTTGACAGCTCTGTAGGATCAAGATCATGTCTTCCTGCATGGCTGTGCAGTGCCTGGTACAATGAGTCTCTCTGGATACTTCTGCAACTAAATAATAAAACCTTTGCAATTAACAACTTGTTAATTGAGGATTTAAATTAGATGCACAACTTTATTTTGTTCCTTGGCTTTTCCTCGACTGCCTCACCTTAGATTTAAAAACAGTACCACATAAAATAAAATGCTTGTGTGTTTTACAGATTAGGAGATTTTAATAAACGAGACCGCTAATGCATGTATTAGAGAAAGAGCCACTCCAATTTTCCTGACTTAAGAAAGTTTAACTAAAGAAGGGTATATCAGACACCAATTTTTTCTTTATATCATAAAACTTATTTTCATTTTAAGGCTCATTCAAAGTGCTTTATTTGAATGCCCCAACTTGTTGCCAGAATTCTGACAGAAAACTGCTAAAAGTGAAAAGAGAGGAGGTATTTTTCCTATCTCAATGTAGACTTCTATATAGAAGATTTTTGTCTGGAGTTGCTGACCATCTGTTTCATGGAATTATGCCAAAAGTACATTTTCACTGTAGATTTAGATGCTTGCAATGAGCTGGTAAATAGCCAGACAAGTATTGCAGCATCTTCTTCTAGCACAGCATAAATACAAGTTCCCAGCACTTCTCAAGATAAAAAAAGGTGTAATAAAAACCCATTTATTTCTTAGGTAAATCTTCTTGTCCCGGTAACTTTAATAATTCTAACTTTGTTAATCAGATTTAATTTATTCTTGAAGCAATTCCACTGATTTAAGCCTGAAATTAATTTGGCCTGGAGTTTTCAAGAAGCTGTATTTTGTCTTTGAACATTTAATTTTTCTGTGCATAGCCTGGCACTGGGTTATTGTTCAAAGCCTAACAGAGAGATGAGACCCAGTGAGCTCTGGAGGAAAGGGCAGCTTTCTCCATTTCTCCTTTGGTTCTGGGACTGCTGCAGAGACATTTCTCTGATACAAGACTATAAGAAAGCAGTAGCACACATTCTTTGGAGTAGATCTCCAGGGTACATTCATTTTCTGCTTCTGGTATTTGCTGTCTCCTGACATGCTGTGCTAAAGTAGAGCTCTGCAAAATTCAGTCCTACCAAACAGGTGTCTTGGAAGCTCTTCTCCAAGAGACAGCAAGCATTACATCACATAGTTGTAGTAAAAAAATAATGTTGCATGCTTATCTGGAACACTAAATTCCTTTTGTTAAAGCCAAGAAGTACAAGATATTGAATGGGGTAAGCAGCTATATATAGAGGGAGACAAACCTGGACTCTGCAGAATCTGCTGAGGAATAGAATAGAATAGAATAGAATAGAATAGAATAGAATAGAATAGAATAGAATATTATTATCACCACTTTTAATGAAGGAATGGGACAACAGTCGGGCTAAAACTGATTGATTGCTCCTCAGATAAACATCAGTCAGAGGCTGTGAGGTTTAAGAGAGCAAGCAGTCGGCTGTAGCTCAAAATGGTCACAAGTTCTTCATTACAAGACAATATATAACTTTCTAATCCAATGGACAGTTGCCACAAAGTTTATTTTGCTGTTCTAACCTATCACCTTTACTTACTTCTACTGCACTGCAGATACTTTTATCCAATGGCTACTATCACTCATACACACATATGCTTCTATTAGAACATCTGAACTCTGAGCTTACTCTATACAGTTACACCCCTACATTATAAACCCTTCACCATCTTATCAATACAGTTTCTCACTTATTTAAGGCATATTCTTACTTAAAACTATAGAAACATAAGTTTATAATTTTTCTGCTTAATGTCTGTGTACTTTAATTTTGCATCTATCCAAGCTTCTTCCAAGGCTGCAAATCAAATCGTCCTGTGTCTGTGGAAGATTCTATCTTTCGATTTCCCACAGTAGAATAGTTCCAGTAGGATAAGGTCTACAATGCTCAGCCCAAATGCCTGACCAATTCAGGGCTGACCAAAAGTTAA
Source organism: Fringilla coelebs (assembly GCF_963513975.1). NCBI lineage: Eukaryota > Metazoa > Chordata > Aves > Passeriformes > Fringillidae > Fringilla > Fringilla coelebs. Next base: position 26,445,472 of record NC_140030.1, on the reverse strand, counting down.
AGCCTGTTATTACAGGCATTGTAATAAAATATGCATTCATAGTAGTCCAATACTTCCTTAACATGAAGTCCCTTATGCATATCAAAACATGAGATACTTTTAAAATAAATGCTGTTCTAAATTACATGAGCTGTCAGAAGTTCTAGAATAGGACCTTAATTTTAGGCAGGTCTCAAACAGTAAGGTTTTGTTCAGGCATGACTATCTGTGTCTTCTCCACTTTTCCTGAGAACAGGATAGCATTTAGAAAGATTCTTCCCCACCCTTACCCCCATCCTGCTCTCCATGAATAGGGACAGGATTTCGTGAAGATAAGTAGCTCTGAAAATGGAATGACACTTTGTCTCTCCACAAAGGAACTGATAGCAATGGTGAACAAAACTCTGAGAAATAATAAACCTATTTCATGTTGTCAAGCCAGGGCTATTTCTGGTGTGCTGCTTCTTGAAGAAATTAATTTCTTCTCCCAGTTCAGGGCTTTGTTCTGTATTATCTTACAGCTAGAAACATTTGTCTTATCCCATTCGTTATTTATCTAGCTTTTGTTACTGCTGTGAACACTGATCAGTGTATAAAATAGAAACAGTCACTGACACAAACGTGTTTTTGGAATGGTAAGCATATTCCTTGATTCTGGTTGTAAAACCCTATTAAATTAGATTTTTATGAAGTAAGAAGTGTCGTAGTTCTAGTAGAAATGTATTCGGGCTGCCTCAATTAGGGACACAAATATTCTTCGAAATGTAAGCATGCATTTTCTGCCAGTCATTGTACTTAGCTTGAGGTTTAAATGCTGATGCTATTAACTACCCCTTAGATTTGTTTTACCTGTGGTATGTTGTCCTGAAGTAGTTAGAACAAAAACTTTTGATGAAAAATGGGGAGCCAGAGCTTTGGCTTTGGGCACCTTACTGTGTGATTGCTTGTGTGAAATGTGAAATTAATGAGGATGCAGATAAATCTGCTGAAACTGTGTGTATATATTGGTTGGGGAAGATGTTGGAGATGCTGGCTGTAGATAAAGATCTATTGAGCTGTATTCTCTGTCAGGTTTTATTTTGCAGAGGAAAAGGTTTATTCCACAGTTGTTGATACACGAAACATCATGCATTTGATTATAAGTAAAGCATCCCCTGCTTTCACCTGATCATTTTCCCCTGAAGACATGCATCATCTCACCCAGACAAATGATAAAAAAAATCTAAGAAAATAATATAAAAAATCTCTGCCATAAACCAGGAAGGGTTTCTGCAAGCTAGAAAGCCTAGCTTGTTTATCATGTTCATAAACATGATTGAAAAGTTAAGCCCCCTATAAGAACATCTAGAAACACAACAATATTTTTCAGATAGAAGTTTGTTTGCTCCCTAGCAGTGAAAGCTTTCTTTTAATATTCTCTCTTCTATATGTCAGCATTTCTTAGCTATCCTCTCCTAATATGACCAGATATTATCCCAGAGACTTAGAGCTACTGTTATTTGGAGAAAATTTGTACGCATGGCAGAATTGGATTGGATCTGAGATTGCATAGTGAGATTTGCAGTTACAGCTGCTGTACCAGGAATGTGGATTTGTGGGCAAGGCTCACCATTATATGGAGTTTCCACATTTTCTTTTACTTTCTCTATGCTCAGGTTGTGTGTGCAGGCATGTGGCTCTAACTGGAGCCTAAACTTTCCAGCATTAAAATTGGTTCTGCCCAGCATATCTTCATTTAAAAAAAAAAAAAAAAAAAAAAAAAAAGAGAGATGAATGAAGTTGTGTTTCCTACATTTTGGGCTGTTCACTGAAACATCCTCTCTCCTATGTGCTTCTTTTATCTATATATACAAGTTACTGAGTCACAGTTTCTCTACCAGTACTTGCAGACCTTGGGAAGTTTTGGGATTATAGATTGTGCTGAGGATATCCAGTGGCTTCAGATCTGCTTCAGAAGATTGAGCATAACATTAGGATGCCAGATACAATGCCATGGCTTTTCTGCAATTTTAGACAAAACCAAACTAAGAGCAATTCAGTTTTTTAGTTGTAAGTAACTGCTTCCTTCCTGATATTTGTTTTGTAGCTAGTGGATGAAATGTGAGTGTCTGTCTGCTACATAATCAATAGAATTAAAATCCCCAGCCACTTATTTCCTGTGAAGTGATTAAAATCCACTTAGCACATAACATGGTCTGTGCTGGCCATACTGCTCCTTTGCAGCAATATGTCAAGGTAATGACTATACAGTTTATGAAGTGCTTAAATATAAATGGTCAACATAAATCTTCACAGAGTGTAATTTAATAGTTTTATTCCATTCAGAGAACAAATGTAGTCAAGCTTTGGTTGGCTTTTGCTAGGCTTTGGCCTTCTCATAGTTTCCTCCAAAGTTACTTGTTACAGTTCTTTCACCTTTGAAAGGGTGGCTTTTCTTAATACTAGAAACTCTGAAAGGATGCAGCAGGACATGGTTCTTGTCTGATTGGTGATCTGTAAGTGTCACAAAAGATTTGGTGGTGTTACTTATGACACCCTCCCTTCCACAGGTAAGAGGGTCCCTGCAGAGAAACCAGAGGTCTGCTGTTTGCTCAGCCATCCCTAGTAAACCTTACATACATGGGTATATAAATGGGTGGTTTTTCAAATCTTATTTCTATCAATTGTTTAAGTCTACTATCTAGTATTAAAGTTCAGTTCTTGCCATTTCTTCCTCATTGTTTGGTTTATTTTCATACAAAATTGAATAATCAATTTGAAGCCAACAGCTTCTTCTAAGCCAAGTTTTCCCTGGAAGAGGCTGAGCAACAGTTTGAAGACATAGGATTGTTAATACATTGACTGGGACATTGACTCAAAATCATACCCTATTTTGAAGAGCTGATACCCTTTATTAAATCAACAGTATTTTTACTTGGAAAGAAGTAAAAATACACCAGCTTGAAAAATCTGGTTTTGGAGCTTCAAATCATGCTAAATTTTCCTGAAAATGTTACCACTAACTACTTCCTCCATGGGCACATTATCTTTTGGTTTAGGTGACAGTAGATTTTACCATACATATTTATTTTTCCTGTGATTACATACTATTTTCTTAGATAGTTTAACCAGTATTTGAAGGAAGCTATAAATTATTTTTAAGACACTGGACTAAAAGCATCTGGATTGGTTCAGAGTTTGGGTGTTACTAACATGGCTGATGCATTTGTGTTACGTTTTTGCTGGCTAAAGTGAAAACAAGAATATTTCCCCATTTTTTCGTTTTTAAAATAGAAGATAGTGAAAAACAATGTATATTATAGCATCTTGATAGACTTTTGTGTGTATTTTTGACAGCAACATTTTCTTGATTGATATTTCTTAATGTCATGTTATTTTTCTCTGAAATAAAACCAAGGAAGTGCTGATACAATGACACCCCTTCTGCTTTGGTGGGGCTCATTCTTTTTTGAAAGCCAGACCAGAATACTATCTGTTCAGACTTGCACATAATTCTAAAACATCTTAAGCAAGTGCTGATGATGTCCAGTCAGCTTATGAAGACCACATACCATAGCATTTTTAAAAGATGTTGGAAATAATAAAAACTAAGAAATGAAGAGACTGTTGATTACAGAATAAACAAATTACTTAATAGACTTCCCCCTTTTTGCTGCTTTGTGTTGACTTGATATTAACACCTCATTTATTTATTATTCTATCTTCTGATTTTCTTGTAGACATCTCTCCTCTTCATACAGAAAAAACTGCTGTATGTGTAGCATGAAGTGTGCAGTGTTTCGGAATACTAGCAGTGTGGCAGACAAAGCCATGTTCATTTTAGAAAATGTCCTTGAATATCTGCCACGATCTGTTGGTTGCCATTTGTTCTGGTGCTGGCAAAAGGGGTATTTGAAGGCGATACACAAAACAGCACTTACTTTCAAATTGATGTGCAAAGCATCAAGTCCCAAAAATCTGTCTGAAGCTCTTACTTTGCAGGATATACTACTTGCAAGTAAAGCTGGCTAACTTGGGAAAGAACCTAGGCATTCTCTGCCAGTACCGTGTCATGAGCAAATATCTTGTTAAGCAGTTCACTAAACCTAGCAGCCACTGGCCTGTTAGTCCTGGAGAGGAGCCTCCCAGGGTTCAAATAAACCATGAATACTTTTACTGTCTTTCACACTGGATGAAAAACTATCTTAGTTCTCCAGTCTTGTATCTCTGTCAATTAGGCTCAAAGCTAAGTAGGCATAGTTCTTTTAAAGGAAAATAAAATTTTCTTGTTTAATCATCATGTTTATTAAGTTTTTGGAAAAGTACCCGTGGGTCTAAAAGAGTTCTCTTTATTTTCATTCTAGTTCAATTTTGTTGGGAAATTGCTTGGACCAAGAGGAAACTCTTTAAAGAGGTTACAAGAAGAAACAGGTGCAAAAATGTCCATCCTGGGAAAAGGATCCATGAGGGATAAAGCTAAGGTACTGTGTCTGGATTCTGGTTGCAATTAGTTGAAACGTGTGTTGTTTTAGGTGTTACACTTGGATTGCCTGTCTGTTTATTAATGAGTCACTTAGAAGGCCTACAGTAGACTCTTGACTCCAAGGCTACTTTGTGTTTTTCAAGTTATATCATTTGCTTAAATATAATTTTTTTTCTTGCTATGCCAACCTTGCTTAGACCTTCACAGTTGCTATAGTATCACTGTTCTTTAAGTAATTCACCTAAAAGAGAAACCAGTTTAAAGTTCATTTGTTCTGAGAGAAGTCTCTTTCTCATGTGAAAGTCCAGCTTGTATATATTACTACTTTAATATTGGTGTACATAAATGAGTTTTCTCTTTTGTTTTCTGTTTCTTTAGAGATTGGTGGTTTTTTTTAATGTTGAATACTTATTCAGGGTATAGTTCTAGGAGAAGATAACAAAATGCACTATAGATAAGGAAAAAAAAAGTTTGGAATCACAGTCTGGTCAATGCCCCTAAGTAATTACTTGCAGGTAAGTGTTACTCCTCTTCAACCAGTTCCCCACCCAGTTTATATACTGGACATGATGCTCTGTGGTATGCAATATCCCTTTGGCCAGTTTGGGTCAGCTGTCCTGGCTTTGCTCCCTCCTGGCTTCCTGTGAAGCTCCTCACTGGCAGATCATGAGACACTCAAAAGTCCTTGGCTTGGGGTAAGGACTGTGTAACAACAACCCAAACATTAGTGTGTTATCAATATTACTGTCATACTAAATCCCAAACACAACAGGGTGCCATTTATTAGGAAGAAAATTAATCCTATCCCAGCTAAAACCAGGACATAAGGAAGCTTTCACATATATTTGGCAAGTACTGATTGCACTGTGATGTCTTTTAGAATCTGTGGAGCAGCAGTATTATGGTCAGCACAGAAATAACAACTCCTAATTTCACTGTATTTTAACTGTATAAAGCCTCTAGTAATGTTATCCATTATTCTTCTTTCCTTTCTGTAACCTCTGTCATTAATCTCAGTAGCTAAAATTATGAAAGCAATAATATGCTAAAATAAAGGAAAAGACCAATCAGGATTTTTTGGTTGGCATTATCTGGTCGTGGTAATGTGTATCAGCAGTCATATGGACACTGTGAGGTCTGCAATTGCAATATTAAAAAAAATAAACCCACAAACTAGACAAATTAGGCACACAGATTATATTTAACTTTTCAGAGTTTTCTTTATGACATTTCAGTCAGACATTTAGTGACACTTCAGTTCTGATTATAAGATAATACATGTTGAATACACTATTGATTTTATTTCCAGGTGTTGACAGGTAAAATATTTTAATTACTTATGTCTAACTTCTGGAATCATAAATATTTCCCTGGATGAAAGAATGTATGTCCCGCTAAGTAGCAGTAATTTGCCTTAGTACTACATCTGATGCCCAGTTGCTCCATTCTCAGCCACCCACTCAGATTATTATTGCTGAGAGCATCAGTTGCCCAGACAGAAGAGTGTAAACAAGTTTAACACATAATAGACAGATTAAGACTTCTGATTTTGAGATTGGTCACTCTTCTGATCATATAATTTGATTTTTGTCTGATCATAATGAACAGTGCCAGCATGACAGGTACTACATTCATCATGAGTATGTCAGCAAAATTTGAGTATGTCTTCAAAAGGTTTATAGTCCTTAAGAATAATCTGAAATTATGAGCTTTGTGGAGACTCATTCATATGAGACTGGTGTAAAAAAATGAAGTTCTAGGGTAAACTGGCATTAAATATAGCAGTCATGAAAGCAATTTCTGTAGAGAAAGGCTCATAAGCAATTTATCTTAATCCAATTTAGGCATTACTGACTCAAAAGAAAACAAAATCCCTTTGCAATTACAGTGAGAGGTAGAAATTTTCTCATCCATGTACTTCAGTGTTACCAGTTCCTGGCAAAAGACTGTGAGAATAATCATGGGATGGGTAATAGTTACAATTAGCATTTCAGAGAGGCTATTCTAGGTTGAGATACTGATTAAATGTAAAGAAAATATGTTTGACTGTGAGCATAAATAATGGTGTGAATTGCTATATTGTTAAGGAAAAAACAACTTGCTCTGGTTAAAACAGTTTTCTTGTCAAAAAACAAGTGCACTAGTATCATTTATGCAGTACTTTTTTACTGATTTAAATACAAATTACCAAAGTCTGGAGGCTTTTTGTGGGTTTTTTAAACCATAAAAGAAATCAGTTTATGTATATTGGCTGATAGATCTTTGTTTTGCAGGAGTATTCAAGAAAAATGGATGTAATTTCTCTCTAGAAACTAGAATTTCCTTAAAGCTGTCTATATTATGCCATAAGCCAGAGCAGTTTCTAGACAAACTGCAGGCACGTGTGCTTTTCTCCTCCAGTCTGCTGCAGCTGGATGCTGAGTTGCATCAGAGAAGCAGAAACAGAATTGCTGCTGAAAAGTGCTGAGTACATTTATGCCCTAGAACCCCAGATACTTAAATCTTCAAAAAGAGCTGATCTGCTGATTTGAAGTTTTTTAGTGCCAAAATGACAACAGGGAAGTTCTTGGCTCGACAGTGAACTGCTCTGGCTATAGTCAGTAATTATGGTCATACAGAGGGGGAGTTTCTGTGTCTGGGAGGTGGATTATATCAACAGAGATATGTATGCCTGTTCCTCAGAATTTCCTTATCTTCCTTAAAGAAGCCTGTGGGCTTCTTTAGCCTCTAAATTTGAGAGGCTAAAGATTTTAGGCTGTTTCCTTTTAGAGCAACAGGGAACATTTGTTAAGAGTGACTTGAGTTTTCTGAGTATCTGCTGTGCCTACAGTGTGGGAACAGGATAGATTAATTTGAAAAGGCAATGCAATTTACCTAAAAATGTGTATTATGAACAGCTCCAATTGTGCACAAAACACCACAGAGCTAATGTATGTCACATGAAGTTATGTTAGATGTTACTGAAGAGATGCCCAAGTATAACTGCATCAGTAGTTTGTTTCTATTTTTAAGAACATTTTTATTTTAAAAGTGACCTAAATGAGTCTGTTTGGAAGAGCAGAATAACCTAAGAACAATAGAATGTTTTAGTTTTGATTTATTAATATATTAAGTGTTAGACAAAGAAAGATTTTTGGTTATTTTTCATTTTGTTGAAAAGAAAAAATAGTTTTTTAGCCTGCATATCTTTTCCTGAAAATTCATTGTTCATCGCCTGCAAGACATTTGGAAGACTGATCAGTTATTTAAACTAAAGGGGGTCACATTGTCTTTGCTCCAAACATGTTTTTGAACCATGTTTTACTTACATAGAGTAGGATTTGGAAATTAGTGTCCTGATAGCAAAGTTATTTATTAGACTAAAAAAATGCTAAAACACTGACTTTTACAGTAGCACATGAGCTGTCAAACACACATGAAGCAAAACATAAGTCACAGTATTTGCATGAAATCTTCTGCAGGCTGATGTATAATTGCCATTCCAATTTAAAATTTTTTTTATCTAGAGAAATCCTGTAAACACCATTTCCTATTCTGCACACTATCTGTTTATTACCCATTTCTCTCATTCCTTAAACTTGCACTTACTTATGTCATTTGTCCTGGCTACTGAAAGGGTTCTGTCATTCATGATTCATATTGTCTTCCTATAAAATGTGAAAGCTTAGAGAACAAACTTGCACTGCAGCTTTGAAAAACCACATAAACTACTTTTCTGAGAATCAGTCTTCTATCAGCTACTGAGCACTTTTAACTGCTGCCTTCTTCAAGTTTCAGTTTTTGTTAAAACTACTTCTTTAGGAAAGCAGAGATAATTGCTGTGGAGCTACATGCCTTTCTTTAATGTGTGGGTGAAGTGCTTTCCAAATAAGGTCCACTGTCACTGGACAACAGCTTTTCCTGTTAAACAGAATTTGTTTCCTTACCTTTTCTCTAAAAGAAAAACCAAGCATTAGGAGCTTGTTTGCAACTAAAAAGATCTGAAATTAGCACACAGTGAAACTACTGAGATGCAATTATTAGCATGTTGGCTTTAGGTTGATTTTTAGCAGCTATGTTATGTGAGCACCTTAAAAAATATTTTGAAAATATGGGATAGTTGCAGCGTGCACTGGTGCACTGGTCTCTTCCCTGCGAGGTGCTGTGAAGTCAGTCCTGCAAACTTTAAATAAATGTTTCAATATCTTACAGGCTTAAGTCCATTTGTCATGTGAATAATGCCCAATAGGTTTTTGGTTTGAAGCACAATGTGGTTCTTCATTAGGTCATGTCTACCATGGGCATAGTGTCCTAATAGTGGAAAGTTAGTTTTCTGATAGGATTCTCTTGACTTCATTGTTTTTTCAAAAAAGCTATAAATTAATGCTCAGATAGCCCAAAAGGGAGGAAAAATGTAGCAGGTTTTGTCTATAGGATGTCATGGTCCAAGCATTGGAGTATATTCTTCCCCAGTGCTATTGCTTCACTGAAATGTGAGATCAAAGGTGTTGTCTTTAGTGATCAGAGTTTTAAAGGTTTTGAGTATCACTACCTGTCAAAGTGTTAAAGGTCATACAGTATATAGCAATATTTTTTCCAAGTGACAGTGTCAGCATTCTCAACAAAATAAGAAGTTACAAAAGACTTTAGAAAGTTAAAAAAAAAACCCAAAACAAAACCAACCAAAAATCACCTAGTGGTCCACTGCACAGCATTTTGTACTGGTGCCACTCCACCCGTGCCTGTGAGCTTTCTTGCTCTGGCTCATGGCAATGGTAGTTTAGCTCAGTGTGTTGCCAGGAGTTTCAGCTCTTAGAGTTGGAGATAGAAATTTGGGAATTCCTATAAAAACTCGATTTAGTTTTTTAAAAGATAACCTTTAGATTTACTTCCAACATGCTGGGAATTTTGATTTGGACTTTACGCAAAATCTCTGAAATGTTAATTTCTTAGGCAAGTATTTCTGTTCCCTTGAAGTACTCCTTTTATCATATTCAGCTGGAAAATCTCTAGGGGAAACACAGAGCAATGAGTGGCATTTAATTTAGAAAACTAGCTCACAGCTAGGAGCATCAATAGTAGTTTTAAATCATTAATTGCTGCTCACCCATTTTGTATTTTTCCGCTAGGGTTTCCTTTTTTGTGTTTAAAAGTCGTAAAGACTTTGTATTTTTATGTCTACAGACAAAGCCTTACAGACATTCCACCCCACAAACAGGTTTAGGACCAAGAGCAGGATTGGGCCCTCAGCTTGCCTTCAAGATGTGAGCAAAAGTTACAAGAGCACACTGCTTCTGCTGCAGCAGTTTTTTTGTCTTCCTTAATATCTTCAGCTTCCTGGTATGAACTGCTGTGGGGCTATAAGGATCATAACAAACAACCAGCAACAAAGAAAAATGCAAAGGAAAGGACACAAACAAAAAGCAGACCACCCCATCTTTTGAAACTGAAATCTTCAAGGACCAAAATGGCAAAAGGATGTTAATTTTTTAAATCCTACTGTAAACTGCATTCTCTGTTTTTCCTTTAAGTAAGTATGTCAAAAGGTGCCAAAGGCTTTCACAATCTAAAGCTAGGTTTTTACTTGAAAAAAACATTCTAAATAAAATACTTTCTCCTTGTACAGAGAAAACGTAAATTTGTTGTCAGGCACAGGTTAAAAGAAGAGATCAACTTTATCACTGTTTTCCTCCAGTGTTACTTGTATTCTACAACTTCCAGCTGCTCAACCATCCCAGTTTCTTGAAAAATACTTCTGTGTAACACCCCTAGTGAATTGTGAAGTCCTTTTTTTCCCTGATAGGGGAGGCGATTTGAGGTAGATACAGATCACAACCGATATTTCTTAGAATAGCTTTTATTCTATAAACTTTTACTGATTCTATTAAGTATTGCAATTATTTAGGTTTTTGCTAAAGGTGGATAGTTATTCTCAGAAGCTATTCACCTTATTGAGTCTCCCATCTGAACTGCAGTCTCACGATTACCTGGTTAGAACAACATTTGGGAAGACAACTCTAACTATATACTCAGAAAACAGAGGACTTTACTGGCAGGTCAGTGGTAGGTGTTCAGAAAGTCTGTCAGAGGAACCTTTTTTTATGAAGACCCCATAGTCTTCATCTGCTTAGAGCAGTCATCTTGGGTGCAGGCTGAGATCCAGACTCACACGGACACAAATGTGTGCCCGTTCACCAGCACCAGTAGTCTCCAGGGCCTGCCAGTCCTTGGGAAGCTTTCATGCACCATCTTCTCAGCACATACTTCTCATTCCTTTGACTTTCTTCTTTATTTTTCTTGAAATTATTCTTCCATCTAAACTTACAATTGCCTATAGAATCAGTTTGTGAGAAGTCAATGGATGAGACATTAATGAAAAATGCTTTTTCCAATACTTCTCTTAGATGTCTTATGTCCACTCATCGTCTGTCCTCTCTTATGTTTCACAGATCTTTGCAAATCAGCTTGTTTCCAGAAAGTTGTTCCCTCTTCTTTTCAGAAAACTCCACGTTACCCAGAGGGCAACACCTAGAAAAAAACAAGTTTTCTTTTCTGCTTCTCAGCCACATCCTTTTAACCAAATTTGTATCTTTTGATATCACAGTAAACTGAGTGCTTTCAGTCATTTATCCTCCCTCTAGCACAAAAAGAATAGGTTTATATAATAGAGTCTTTCTAGGTGGGGAGTCATAAACCTCTTATTTTCTTGTCATATCCCTTCATGTTTTGGTTTTATGCCTCTTGCCTGTCTTCCAGGAATGAGGTGCTACAAATGATTTTGGGAAAGACAGTAGTATCCCAAGATCATTTGTAGTACCACATCTCTGGCAGACAGGAGCATCTTCTGTTTAATAGCTTGTGCAGGTTCCATTAGTTACCTATTGGTCTGGCTTGTTGGCTGAAGTGGAATCAAGCTCAAGAATATGAAGCCATTGAGCCAAAGGAGTTGACTGGCCCCACTGGGATAAATTCTTCCCTTTCTGATATTCAAATTATCCTATCTGCATACCTAATCCAGGAGATGCCTTGTGGTAGATCATTCCATATATATCAGAAAGCTCATCTGTGTTAACAGGCATCTCCCAATAACTTTGGGGTTGGAGCCTGGCTAGAAAGAGCAGTTGCCTCTTTTCCTTCAATTTATGCAGTTTCAAATGATCTGCAGCAGAGTAGTCCCTGGCTTTTTCAGTTTGTGCCATAAAATTTTGGAAATCCATTTCTCTCCAGTTTGTTTCTTTGCAGTATGGATTTTTTCCTTACAAAGGTGGTTTGTTATATTTATATCAGAGATTTACAAAGTTTTCTCTGACATCTCTCTCTGAATTTTTGAACAGGTTCAAGTACATAGTCCATATTGCTGCAAAGAAAATAGCATTTTAACCAATTCCTTTTGCGTTAAGAACAGATCTGCTTTTTTTTTAACTGGGTGGGTAACCACTCTGACCTTGCTTAGAGGAGTTAGGCTTAAGGTAAGATTTTTGAAAGCTTTGTCATCTGTGTGTATATGTGGAGAGAGAAAGAAAGATATATATGTGATATATTGCTCCAATTCATGGTTGAGCATTAAGTCTCTCTGTGTTAGCCAGTTCCTTGGTGTTTTTTCTGCACAGTGACTAGGGCTGTCTGTCTCTTGAGCATTTTAAACTCCCTTGCTATTTAATGTCCAACTCTTTTATCCCCAAAAGATGCACAGTCACTTCGGAAGTCTCAAGATTGATTTGTAACTCATTTCCTAAATGTTTCTACACATAGGTAGGGCTTGCATTTTAAATGGAGTTGATATCACTTACATTTTAAGAGGAGTATAGCTCAAGTAGCTCAAGTAAAATTACTTTGCAATTATCACCAAATTAGTCAACAGTGTTCCTTTCACTTTGATATAAAACCTGCTGCCTTCTCAAGTCATACTTGAATAAGCCTCCAGATCATTCCATGTCCTAAATGGGGATGATGAACCACCTTTTTATTTTTCAGCTGAGTTTCGTGCAGCATGTAAAGACAAAGCAACAGTACCAAACCATTCTTTGGTTTGGAAAAAGATATCAATATTGGAAAAAGATAGCAGTATCAGAACCCACCAAATTACTGCTTCCTGCCCATATATGAGGCAGTGCAGCTCCTTGTCTCTGCAACAGTGACTTCCACCTTGTTAGAGTCCCTCAAATTCTAGAAAAATATTTTCTCTAGAGATATGTTTCTGCTGCCCTGTTACCTCTGACCTGCACTTCAGAATCTAGCTCTGAAGATTGGGCACCAGGGCACTCTGTTGACTTCTCCAGTCAGGTTCCAGTTCTCTGCATTTTCTGCCTGGGCACTGTAGGAGTATGTGAACAGGACCTTTTTTTGTCTCATTAGAGAAGTTATTTATATTTCTCAGTAAGCATCCTGTTTCTGCCCTCATGGCAGCTGGAAATTTTTTAGTTGCACTTCTGTAAAAATGCTACTTGTGATCTGTGTCAGCAGACTTTTACAGCATTCTAGTATTATAGCTAGAGCTCAATTTACTGCAGCTTATTTTTGTGTAATTAGATACTCCCATGTACACCGTGTGGGTTTCTGGAAAGGGACACAGGATGTTGCACAAAGTAGATGTTATTCAGTATTGGAGTTTACTTTTAGTGGTACAAGACTTGGGCTGTCATCAGTGTCAAGAATAAGCCATTAGGAGCTGCTGGGTCACAGGAGCATCATATTTATTTCCTGACCACTTCTTATCCAGTGTCTCCCTGAGGCAATGGTAACAAAAAGGACCTTGGTGAAGATTGCTCTTGTGGTGTTTTGCCCAGTAAATATTCCCTGGGAGAGAAAAATCGTAAATTGAACAAATGAAAAAAAAACTTCATGTCCTTTTTTGTCTCTCAGAGACAAATTTTGGACTATAACCTTCAGACTGTAAATATTGGAAAAAGCCTGCCTTGTTGATTCTGTAACTTATTTGTCTGTGATTTCTTGAAAAAGGCTATAACTATCAAACAATTTGTGCAAGTTTTTATGGTTATTAAAAGAAACCAAGCTGAAGTCTCTGATGTTTTTTATATTCTTGTTTTAATGAATATGTTTGGTATTAAATGAAAAAATACTTACATTTCTTCACACGCTTGGAATATTGGAACACAAAGTTTTATTTTAAATTTGAAAATTTAAATTGGCATAAAAAATGAGATTATCACATCTTCCTACATTAAACCTGTATTAATTACTGATGAAAATTAAAGTTCATCGATTGGTTACATGCCAAGACAGGTTAAGACAACCAGGAAAATGGGACACTCATTTAAATACTTTAAATGTTTGTAATTTAAATAAAATTTGAAAATTGTTGGACTATTCTTCCTTGATGCTTAAGGAGGTGAATAAGATATTCTCTAACACTTTCAGAGTCCCACATGTGCATTTTTTGTGCTGTTGAAGCCAGTGGCAGTTTTGCCAATGACCAGTGCAAGGAATAAAGCACTCTTAGTCTTTAGCTGAGTGAGCAAATGAAATTCACATGCAGTCTCTGTATAGTTCTCTGTTAATTTTTAGACTAGAGCTCCAGTCTAAAGAGTGAGGTGTTAGAGTGGTTGTAGGGATTCAACAAGATATAGCAATGCAAGTATTTCCTCCTAGCACAATTCATGGAGTGATACAATGCTTCCATGTAATTAGTGATGACAACATCAAAACAGAATTGCCAAGAGGGCAGTTTAGCTCAGTGTTAAAAATTTCATACTCTGAAGCTGATAGTTAAGAAAATTGCATTGTCCTCACATAAGAACCACATCAGACCTCAAGCAGCTGTTGTTTTATTACTGATGTAACACAGTGGTGATGTTAAAAGTCTTTATCACCTCTCTTGAAAGTAATCTTAAGACTGACTGATATTTTGTAGTTCTGACAGGACATCTGTAAGACTTACACTGCTGGGTTTAAAAAGATGGGAGACATTCTTTTCTTTTCTACAAAATTAGGCTGCTTCCAAAGAGCAAAACATTGAGGTAGTGCTTCAGCTTTATTCTTTTTAAGTTGAAGGTAATGGAAGACCATGAAACTTTAAAGAAGTCAAGGCAAAGAAGTGGCAAGAGAGCAATGTGGGAAAGGTAAAGATAGTCCTTAGCTGAGAAAAAGTTAATATGCTTTCTGTTTTGTCAACTTGTAAATGTTTAGTAGTTTTTTTACCTGAAAGCGGATTAAATTTTTTGTTTGTGGAATATTGTAAGGTTTTCTAAATATCCTAGCAAAGTAAACAAAGTTATGTACACATGTATTATGCATTAGAAACAAGCTGCCAAGTGACTCAGCTGCAATCTCCCCTCTGTCTGCAGTAGTGCCAATTTCACACCCAAAAGTCTGAGTTTCACATCCAGATCTGTGCCAAACTCTTCTTGATTTCAGCTCACTTGTATTTCATTGGTCAGAGAACAAGTTGGTGCTTGTTGGCAGTGTCCCGTGTCTGCCACTCTCTGCGGGGGCAGTCCTGTGCCTCCCATCTCCCCAGAGGTTTGGTGGTGTGACCATCCACCCAACTGGGCCACCCCTTCTCCTGCACATGGCCTTTGCAATCCTGAGTGGCACTGTCAGGGTGAGTCCTAGCACTGCTGTCCCTGCCTGTGGAACAGGCAATAAGTTTTCTTGAAAAAAATAAATACAGGAGGAAATAAAGCAGCGCATTCATGCGTGAGAGATGGGAAGGTAAAAAAAGAGAGACAAGGAAATTAAAGTAAATTAACTCAATTGCTTACAGCAATTCAGGGGTCTGAATATATTTTCACACTGATGTTTTTTCCCATCTATACTTTTTCAGAACAATGACTTATATTCCAAAGTATTTTAGTTGTCTCCATGCAGCTTCAAAAAGACAAGGTTTGATCTTGCTGAGTTTAGTCTTATATTTATTATTCTTCCTGTTTTCCATATAGATAAATGCAGAAAGAACTAGTTTGAAATATTTGTAGCAATTACGTTAAATCCCAGTTTTCCATGCATAATGTTATCTGTACTCTTGAGGATCATGATAAATACTTTTAATATACTTTAATGGGCTACTCTTACAAGGAATTTTGCATTGCCACAATAGAGGCAGCATTGCAGTAAATTAAATTACAGTGCACACAATTAAATAGAATAATGAAAAAAAAAATCTGACTTGGAGCAACAACTCTTCGGAGTCCCCTGAAATTCAATTCCACAAGAAACATAATAGAAGAATATGGTGAGTGGAATTTAGATAGCTAAGTTAGATATTATTTACTTTGTAATATCTCCATCAGGGATTAATGTTCTCTTATTCAGTTGCATTGATTAGTCTCTGGATCATTTTTCAGATTGATTACTATAGTAATGTAGCATTCCTTTTTCATTTATCTACCCAACATCAATATAACTTTAGGGATATAACTTCATCGCAGTACTGTTGTTATGTAATCCACGATAATTTGTGGCTTTTCAGTAATAGCTTTAAGGAAATCTTTACAGATTTTATTTGAGTTTATAGCCATTTATACAAGAAAAACCACCCCATCTTTCTATCATCTGCTTTGAAAAGAAAATTCTCTGACAGAGAGGTGTTCTCTGACAAGCTTCTTTCCAAGTATGCTTGGCTGTGAGGTATGTTTCTGCTTTATCAAACACAGCTAAAGTAAGGAATATGTGCAGCTCTCATAGCTATGTTTTGAATACACAGTGGAATCAGAAAGTATGATATTAGCATTGCAAGTGATAATATTTACTTTTTCCTAATTTTTGTAGTTTCTGGTTTTTTTTGATTGCGGGTGAACATGAATTCAATCCAATTTCAAGCCAGCACTTGGAGTCTGCAGGTCTATAAAGTTTTCCTTTAGTTCCCACCACTGTGTGGCTTTGGCTTTATTTGTCAGTTCTTATTTTCCATACAGTAAAAGCTCTTGTCCATCTAATTTAGAGGCGTCTGCAGAGAATTAACTTGTTGATAATTACAAATCTTACAAATGTGGCATGTTAATACACTAAATTCAGAATTTTCTGAGTTAGGATGAATGAGCTGTTATCCCTACAGAATATATCCCATACCTAAGGACATCTGTGGATGTGCTCAAGGCTTTCAGGCTCTTTTGCCTATTTATTTATTGATATGGTATTATATCTATATGTGAACTCAGATATTCCTTTGGTTTGAATCAGATCAAGTCCATTTATAATACAAATAGATTGCTTTTTTTTTTTTTTTTTTAGGATTTGTGGAGAGGACAAGAGGGGTAGCAGTTAGTGATTGACATCAACACAAAGCCTTGCCCTAATCCCTGCCTCCTGTCATCTTCTTCCTTTCACAGTCTCTGAGAAATTTCTTTGAAACCAAATCTTTAAGTAGTAACTCTAGCACTTACTAGACCCTGATCTCATAAACTGTGTTTAGAGGACATAGGAACACAGCTGGGATGTTTTTAGTTTATGAATGTGCAAATGCTTTGCTGAATTTTGGCCTTACAGGCAAATCTTCCTTTCCTGTGCTTACAAACCCTGCTGTGAAAGTCAATGGTTGCACTGTGTGTTTGTTCTTTGGTGCTCCAACAGATGAGTGATTTAGGGGGTGTCTGTAAACTCTAAAGAATTCGCTTAAGAGTAATTTTTATGAAATGGGGAGGAAAAATAAATAAAAACTTATCTTTTTTTCTGTCCAGCTTCAGGTCCTGCTTCAGTCTCCTCTTATGTTAAAGAAGTCCATTACTGAATGCGCATCTGGAATGAGAGAGAAAGAAAAATAATTTTTTCTTTGTATTATGTTGGTAATCTTTCTCCAGGGGTCTGTTTACAGAATTAGGGGATATAGGGAATGTCCAGCAAGTCTTACTTTCTTAATTAAAATATAATTAGCCATCTATATAACTCTCAACTCTAGTGTAACACTGGTTATATTGAATCTTTACCTGTTAAGAGACTTGATGCAAAGGTATATATGTAAGTCTAAAATTAATGTTTCACATTTCTTTAAATTGATGTAGCAAATGTGTACTCTTGAACAGTTTGACAATAAATTAATTCTGTTTTACTATTTCAAGGCCAAATCCTGAGTGTCAACAGTTGCAAACAAAATTAATATTTTAGTTTGTTCTTTTGAAGATTTAGCTGCAATTGCTAACGTGCTCTACAGAAATGAATCTCTTGCAATCATCACACAGTCGGATCTGGGAAGCTTTTTCTTCAACTACTTTAAAGTAGAAGGCTCAGTCATGATGCTGAAAATTGTGTGGTAAAAAAAATGATGTTATATTAAACATTGAAATTTTTTTTTTTGCCCCATTCATGACCCAGACCCTGGATAATTTGATATGAGGACCTAATTGCAGCTTTCCAGTAGCTGAAGGGAGCCTACAAGAAAGATGGAGAGAGACTATTCACTTCCAAGAGCCTGTAGTGACAGGACAAGGGGTGATGGCTTCAAACGGAAAGAGGGCGGGTTTAGATTAGATATTAAGAAGAAATTCTTTACTGTGAGGGTGGTGAGACATGAACAGGCTGCCTAGAGATGGTGTGGATGCCCCATCCTTGGAAGAGTTCAAGGCCTGTTTGGATGAGCCTCTGAGCAACCTGGTCTAGTGGAAGATGTCCCTGCCCATTGCAGGGGGATGGGAACTGGATGATCTTTAAGGTTCCTTCCAAACCAAACCATTCTGTGAGTCCATGACTGTGATATGAGTCCCTATGTTTCACAATTCCTGTATTTGAAACTACTGTCTTTGGTTTTGTTTGTTTTCTGCCATCTTCTCTCTTTCTTATTACATCAGCAGAGTGACATACTGAATCTGCACGTTTTATTTCTCTTTTCATGATACAGACAGCTATCACTGCTTCCTATTCTGAAGTTTGTAGGTGAAACATGACCATTATATATTCTGCAAAAAACAAATTAAAATATAGTGGCTGAACTTATAAAATGTGGAGTTTTTTAATGAAGTTCACGTACAGTAACTGCTGTGTTTTTTTCTTTAGGGTTTACCCTTTATTACTTTTCTGCCTAATGTACAAAATATACAATATGCATTATGATCTACAGATGCATACCCTGATAAAATAGTTTTAATACAAATTCACCATTAAATGAAGATGGCACATTAATTTCATTGAAGTATATCAGCTAGAATAGTTTAGAAAAGGTTCCAAAACTACTTGAAGTATAGTGAAAAAGATGTTATTTAGTGTTAGGACTACATGGAATTTTGGCCTAATACACCTACAGAAATACATTTCGAATGTATACTGACAATCTGTTAATTAGGCAATAATCTATAATTCAAAATAGATGAAAGCATTTTACATGTGTAGCACAAAAATGCAGCAAAGAAGCCTACTGTGTAAACTTAAATTACTTTTTTTCACATGGGCTTCAATGAGAAAGGGCTTATGATAGGTCATAGACCATGTTATTTGTTGTATGGACTTTAGTTTCAACTGGGCTTCTCCATGTCACAACTATAAATTTTGCTCTTAATATATAGCAATAAGTGCAAATTTTCACATTTTGTTTTATGCTATTTGTAGAATGTAGTTCAGCAGTGAAATCTAGGAGATGTCATACTACAATGAATTATTAATTCATCTAGTGTCATTTCCTGGCTCTGGAAATAGTATTCAGTGGTTTATAAAATTGAGACAAGAAAGAGAAGCAAATTATATTCTTGGATAATTGAAAAAGATAGTGTGATTGAGGAGAGAATTTGTTTCTCTCACACATAAGTTATCACTGTATACCATGAAATACATTATCAAATAACTCTTCATAATACATTGGCTAGCACAGAAGCATATGTTATGTGTCTCCATTCAGCATGCCTAATTAAATTTTGCTAAGATATTTGTGCAAAGATTTTTTCTTGCATTGGATAAGGAAATGTCACTAGAAAGAAAAAAGCAAAAAGCACAACTCATTTGTGTCTTTGGAATATATTTTATGTATGGGGTAAAAGTTTGGGAGGAGTATTGTAAGCAAGTATTAGAAGAGATTCCAGATACCAGAAAGGAAATCCAAGAATCTTTTTAGATAAGAATTGAAAAAAAGCTATAACAGGTGGTGCAATCTAATGAGTTTTCCTATCCTGAGTTTGAATTATTTCTTTCATTTTC
The DNA here is from genome assembly GCF_963513975.1 of Fringilla coelebs. NCBI lineage: Eukaryota > Metazoa > Chordata > Aves > Passeriformes > Fringillidae > Fringilla > Fringilla coelebs. The sequence continues at coordinate 26,425,977 of NC_140030.1, read as the reverse complement.
TGTAAGTTAAAGAAAAGGATTTATAGACTTAAAGGAAGCATCATTGCATTAAGGCGCAAATATTATGGGGCATGAAAAACTGGGATTTCTTCCATACACCATGACATATTTATGATAGTTTGTTCCTTTATTTCTGTGATTTCTTGATGTATGCTCTCATTTTAATTTAGAGAAAAGTCATTCTGTATATATTGAGCTGGCCACAGTTGAGTGTCATTAACAAGATGCATGTGCTTCTGGACTAGTATGAGTGTATTTGGGTGACTGGAACTGCTAGCAATTATTGTGTTGCCTTTTGGCATCTTAGGGGATAAAACCAAAAATGCTGAGACTACACATAAAATGATAATTCTATATTGTTTATTCTTTTATACTTTTTTTAGATGTCTTTGGTGACTGAGTTGCTGTAGTCATTAGTTGGAACTTTGAGCTACTTGTAGTTTTATAAATGTGTTTGGGTTTTGTTGGTCTTCTTGTTGTTGGGTTGTTTTTTTTTTTTTTTTAGTAGAATTTAATTTCTGTTTTATTTCTTACTTTATTGTCAGTTCAAAAGCATTGTGTTATTTAATCTGGACAATGTCTAACCCTTTAGATAGATTGTTCATTTTGTACCTGCACAGTCCCTGGTGTGGGCCTGACATGGACATGCTAAATTCTGCAAACAACCTTCACGTCTCTGAAGTTTCAGTAAACTCAGACATAAAAGGAAGGGGAAACTTCACCTTTTTAATGCACTGCTATTCACATCACCACAGGTGAACTCATTGCTGCATTCTGCATTCTTCAGGTGAGGCTCTTGGTTCTGCTGGATAGCCCAGGAGTGGTCAGTGCCCTCATTTAGCTAGCTAAGGTCCATGCCCGATTTCGGGTATGTGGTGTGACCACATCTGCATAAGAATGACCTGAAGCTGCCTCTTTAGGCCAGAGGTGCTAATGTATCACAGTGGAGTATAGTGAAGTTGGATGAGAACTTGGAAATGATCCAGCAGTGTATGCTTGCAGTCCAGGAAACCAAGCACATCCTGGGCTGCATCAAAAGCAGCATGGCCAGCAGGGCAGTGGAGGGGATTCTGCCCCAACTCCACTCTCTTCAGACCCACCTGGGGTACTGCGTCCAGCTCCGGGCTTCCCAGCATACAGAACACTGTTTGAGTGGCGCCAGACCAGCTCAGAGCGCTGGATCACCTCTGCTGTGGAGACAGGCTGAGAGAGCAGGGGCACTCAGCCTGGAGAAGAGAAGGCTCTGAGGAGATCCAGTTGTGGTTTTCCTACGTATAAAGGGGGCTTACGAATCAGACACAGAAATCCTTTTTACCTGTACACTACAGGGGACAGTGTATTTAAACTGAAAATGGGTAGATTTGGACTGGGGTCTAGAAGACATTTTCTATGATGAGGGTGGTGAGGCACTGGAACAAGTTGCCCAGAGCAGTTCTGGGTGTCCCATCCCTGGAGGTGTTCAAGGCCAAACTGAATGGCACTCTGGGCTTTGAGCAACCTGGTCTAATAGAAGATGTCCCTGCCCAATAACAGGCCACTTGGAGCTAGAAGATCTTGAATGTCCCCTCCAACCCAACCCATTCTATTATTCTATGATAAAAATACAGATTTAATTTGGGAAGCCATAAAGATATCTGGGTATGCAATGCCCAGCCTAAATGTTTATGTCTATCCTAATAAATAGTGAGAGCATAAAGCCTGACTTTGAATTTGAACCCATATTTAAATAAAGTCCTAATATGGTCAGGTAACTTCTTCAGCAACCTTGGAAGGGGTTCAGTAGAAGAAAATCTCAAATGTCATTTATTTGCATTCTGCTTTTGCCGCTCTAATAGATACCAGTGTAGGAAATCTCTGTTGTCTCAGATTTTATGTCTGAAAACATCAGTAGTATAGTTTTCAGTTTTGCACATGATTCTTACCTAGTTTTTTCTTATTTCCAGATGCTCCCACTGCTTTTCCTGTATCATAGTTTTTAATGTATTCATATGCATATCAAGATCTCATTAATAGTTTTGAGTGGGATTAATTTTGACAGGCTAGAGTGTCATGATTGGAGAGAACATTTTTATTGAGCCTGAGAAAGACAAGGAGTTTGTAACAAAAAAAAAGTAACTTTTTTTTTACCTTAATCAGATATTAAGATCAATATTGCCAAGTTGAGTAAAAATAGTAGCTCCTAAGTAAAAATAACAGTTCCTAAGTACTAGATTACTGTTTATAATTTTCTAAATTTTTATTAAGAAATAAAAAATAAAAATAGGCTACTTGGCTCTCATTGATTATGATCATGTGCAAAAGAACAAAATAAATGTCAAATTACAGCTATTACATAACTATGTATCATTAGTTTATTATATCTTTTTAAACTTTTGACTGTCTTCTACAGTGGAAAATGTTATTATATCTCCATTTTTAATTGCCTTACTGACCTTTATTTTTCTATTTTTCCAAAATCCTTTCAATATGAATCCAATTTCAAAAGTTGATTCCAACGTTCTTATTAGGCATTTCATAAATGCATGCTTCTGGCAGACTATTGGTTTAGGTGATCAGCCCTTAAATACTAAATACTGCATTTTCATTTAGTTTTGACATGGATAGGAATGACTTGTCAAGTAGCTTTTGTAAAAATGGCATTACAGAGTACTCTTGCAACATAATATAAAAGGAACTTTGAAATATAAAGTCATACTTTCTTAGAGAATATGTAGGTTGCAATACGTTATAAAATATCCTGCTGAGCAGCATATCACTTTCTTTTGAATTTTGATGTGAATTCTGAAAGTAAAAATGTTTTCAAAAATCAAAAATAATCATACTTTTAAGAGCATCATTTTTCCATTATAAACTTTTGAAAAAAATAGGTATCATGAGCAACCTATTTATCCACACTAAAAAAGTAATAATTTAATCAATATGGACGTAGTGTTATTTCTCTCATGGTACATCAGAAAACACAGACTTATAGAAAAATCTAATGAAGCTAGTAAGGGTATGTGGATTTAATCCAAGAAAATACTGTCTGCTGGAGATTTAATAATGTGTAATTTGTGAAAAAATAAACAACATTCTACCTGCCAAGGTCACGCAAGCCTTGGAGTTATTTATGTTTTTGGTTTTTTTAATCAGGATACTGCTCTACTTTCACTTTTGCAGTCCATCTTCTGCACTGCTGCTGACCAAACAAAGTTTTGGCCATCTTATCTAAATTCCTGTTGTGCCTGGAACACAGGAATTCAGATAAGATGGCCAAAACTAAGTACAGCTCCTGATTCAGATGCATAAATGGAAATAGGCTATAGGGCAACAAAGTGCATAAACCCTTCTTGGAATGGGTGGAGATTTACTGAGCACTGTCATCAGGGTGCAATTATCTCTTCATGAGACAAAATACAGACATCTGTCTTAAGGCAAGCTGAATTATTCTCTGGTCAGTGTTGAGTGAGTGTCTAGTGCCATTTAAAGTGCCTGAGGGTATCTCACTGTGCCCTGTACTGAGAACTTTGACCTTCACATCCCACATACTTTCCTCCCACCTTTTATGTTTGTTAAACTTCTCATATCCACTGGTGTGTCCTGGCATGTTCCATGTTCTAAGCCTTGTACTTGGATAATTGCCTCTCTTGTCTGTAATATGCTTTTTGGCATATAGCTAGGATTGTGGACTAAGTATTTTATCAAAATATACTACTAATATACTACTGCTAATTTCTTAAATTCTTCTTAACTTCTGGTTAGGTTTTAATTGTCTCCGAGTTACTTTACCTGGACATCCCTTTGTTCCATATAATGTTCAGAAATTTCTAAATCCTTCTTGTACCCCTGATGTATACCCTGAGTGCCAGTTTCATTACGTCTGGATGTTTAAACAGAGTTGCTTTAATTTCTGGTTTTGCAGTTTCTCAGTGTTTTCAATCCTCAGTTTTGCTGCTAGACTGAACTTCTCAGTCTTCCAGACATTTTGCCAACTATTCAGCAGTATTCATTTCAGGCCACCAGCATTGCTACTGTGTACACAGCAGTTGTCTTACTTGCTGCATCCTTTCTTGTTGTGCTTGAAAGCCCTTTTCTCTTTTCTAATCGCTGGGCTTTGGCAGCCTGAGGCTCAGAAGAGGAGGCATGGTGCCAAGTTCTCGCAAGCTGTCGGTCTTGATTTCCAGAGCAAACCCTATGAAAGAAAGGGTGCTGTGAATAACGTGGCCAGCGTTAGGGAGCACAGCTCAGGGTTTTTTCACATGCACATGCTGTTCACATTACCAAAACCCACTGGGCATTGGCAGCAGCTGCTGCGTCATTGCTCTGCCGCCCGTCTGTCGGCGGCCCCGGGGGAGCGTCTTCCAAAGCACGTGCAAGGAGACGTGGCTCTGCACAGTTCACAGAGTTTGTAATTTCATTGAGGAAATTGCCTTTTAAAGCATAGTATTCCACAGGAGAATCCAGAATTTCCTCCAAGAATTTAATGCTTAAGAAAAGAGGTACAGAGTGGCACTTCCTCCTTGGTGAGGAAGGAGAAGTCAATCCAACAGTTGCCTGCAGCCTCCTGACCAGTCGGCAGCGCCATAAAAATCCCACTGGGGAATTCTGGAAATCCTGGGAAGGTGAAGTGGCCGAAGATGGCTTAAAGGGATGTAATTCAGTAGATATGGGGCACCATCCCACAAAACCAGTATATACAAATAAACATCAAAGCCCTGTCAGAAATGTCATCTCATTTGGACCTGTTCCATGGAGTAGCTCTTCCATATTTTGAGTTTCTGCTTCTCAATAGACAGAAGGCACTTACTGGTTCCTTGCCACACACTCATTCGAGAAGCTTTTTAGCTATTACTTAACAGAGTAATAGAATGAATACTTAATTCATTTATTTTTCCCTACATAGAATAATTATAAAGCACTAACAGTATCCTCAGTGCCAGTAGTCAGGAAAATATTCAGGACACTTGCTTGGGAGCGTGGCTGATAAACCTTTCTTGTGAATGAAACATTTTTCTGCTTCCTTTAGTTTTGAGCAATTCTCCTCCTCAAGCATGCATCAGATACTTTCAAGTCTGAATGGTATGGATAAAAAGACTTTTTAAGTAAGTTGGGGTATTCATCTGAGTAATTGTCTTTACTGATTTTTAATATTCCATTTAAGGTGGAGGTGGTGAAAGAGATTTTTAATGCCTACTGTTTGTGTATATTGATAAGTATTTCTGTCTGAGGAAGACTTGCATGCCATGAAATCTAGTATTTATATTGGAAGTGTTCTTATGTGCCACATCTGTGCAACTGTGGTGTAAGGTCATAGGAAAGACTAAGGCCTGTCCTCCTCACCCTCTTTTCTGGCAGTTTGAAATGTGTTGTAATAAAGGGATAACTTGGGAAAATGTCCTCTCAAACAACAGATGTGCTTAGGTCAGAAGATCCTGTTTTTTGTTTTGCACCTGCTCACTGATTTTCTTCTAATGAAAATCTGCCAGATCAGCATCATCTCCTTCCATCCCACAAGTCATCCAAAAGGTTCATTGACCTGCCCAATGCAATGCTGTGCCTCTTTCTGTTATTTCCCTTGCATTTTCTCTAATGCTTCACATTACATTCTCAAGTCAAATTTGAATTCATTAGGAAAGAAAAAAAAGGTCTTGGATAAGAGAAATAGGGGTTCATGAACCTAGGAATGAGTACTATAAAAATGCTTGTGTAATTTTAAAGGAGAAGTTTGCCATTTAAAAATAACTAATTAGAACAAAAACCAGGAAAGAACTAATGACCAAGGACATGTTCACTTAATTTCCAGAAAGCTGACAGCACTCCAGCAGTGTCAAGGGGAACTTAGGAGTTTTGATGTCTTCATGGGAACAGTTAGTTTTAGAACACCTGGGTGCAAGGCACGGTGCTGGGGAAAGATAGGCTGGATATTTATTCACAAAGTAGTGTGGTTTAACCCCAGTCAGCAGCTCAGCACCACCCAGCCACTCACTCCCAAACTGGTGGGACGGGGGACAGAATTGGAAGGGTGAAAATGAGAAACCCCATGGGTTGAGATGAAGACAGTTTATGAGTAAAGCAAAAGCCACACATTCAAGCGAAATAAACTGAGGAATTAATTTACCACTTCCCAGGTGCTCAGCCTTCCCCAGGAAAGCAGGGCTCCATCACATGTAAGGATTACCTCTGAAGAAAGCTGGAGAGGGACTTGGAGGGATGTAGGGATAGGACATGGAAGAACAGCTTTAAACTGAAAGAGAGTAGGCTTAGCTTGGATGTTAGGAAGAAATTCTTTACTGTGAGGATGGTAAGACAATGGAATGGGTTGCCCGGAGAACCATGGGCTCCTCACCCCTGGAAGTGTTCAAGGCCAAGTTGGATGGGGTTTTGAGCAACCTGGTCTGGTGGGAGGTGTCTCCCCTACAGCAGGGGGCTTGGAATTAGATGGTCTTTAAGGTCCCTTCCAAACCACACCATTTTATCAAGACCAACATCATAATTCCAAATGTCCCTCCATTCTTTTTTTTCTTCTTCCCTCAGCTTTATATGTGGAGCATGATGCCATATGGTAAGGAATGTCTCTTGTATCAGCTGGGAGGAGCTGTCCCGGTTGGGTTCTGTCCCTCCCAACTCCCATGCACCTCCAGCCTCCTCACTGGTGTGGTTGGGTGATAAGCAGAAAAGGCCTTGGCTCACTGCTCAGCAGTAGCAAAAGCATCTCAGTATTGCCAACACTGCAGCACAGTCCAGAGCATTGCCAAAACACCTCACACTGTGAAGAAAATTAACTATTCCAGCCCACACCAGTACCAGTGGAGCAGGCGCAGGGTGAGTTAATAGGTCTTCTTTACTCATCCCTTTTCTAGAAGCTGCCTCAGTATTTGGTCAAATTTTGCTAGAAAACATAAGAATCACATCCAGAAATACCCCTGGTAGTCTATTTTTGCTGATTCATTGTGCCTAAAAGGCTCATCCACTCAAGAAAATCAAATAAAATAACATTCTGGTCAATAAACACTAGGGAAATTCAGCTCATAGGCTGATTCCATGTAAAAGGCATTGACATCAAAGAATCTGCTGCTAGGTACTTCGGGAGGAAATAGCAAAGGTCAGTATTCAGTAAATTAAATACTCATTGCAGATTATTTACTACTCTACTTCATACCCATAAATTAGAGACATTTCAAACCAAAATATGTGCAATTCCTGCCATGTTAACAAATTCATCTATGCAATTTAATACAAGCAATAAGGGTCTTTTTAAAAATTACTTCAGACTAGAATAGTAATATTCTTGTTTTTTCAAAATGATCCTAGAAAACTGAAAGGTGTTAAGCCCTTTGGTGTCTAAAGGAGTCTGTTCCTTTGTCCATCCTGCTCTTGGTAAACCCAGGAACATAGTACTTATACTGGAAATTGCTGCATTCATTAATTCCTGCTTGTACAACTTGGTATGTTGTTTTCTGTTTCCTTGTACTTCTAGTGACCAGATAACTTCCAGGCAATTTAAGAAATCACTTAAGAAAGGCTAGCCATTTAAGCAGCAATTCTTTATTCTTTAGGTATTTAAATTGCTATAACCTTCTCAGCAGTTAACATATTGGACTTTCCTAAGTACTTAGAAGGTAATTGGGTTTTAGCTTTAAGAAAAAGAGGGATAATAATTTCAAAACCTATCAAATATGGATCCATTAACTTCTTGAAAGGAGGAGAAACTTCTCAATAAAAATGTAATGGCATTTATCCTCTGGAAAATAGCATCGTGAATTTCGGTCTCAGATGACTGGGCCCAGAGTCTGTAAACCCACCCAGCATGCTGTGACCTCACCAAGTTGTCCCATAAGGTGTCAATAATTCCCCTCACTGTCATCTTAGAGTCCCTTTGTCCAAGGAACTTATTTCCATAGTCCTCCTATTCTCTGGGATTTAAGGTAAAAAGCAAAAAGAGAGGAGAGATGCAGGGTTACACTGGGGCTGCTTCCTTTCACATCCATTTCACAGGGAGGATTTGAGGTATCTGACACTGTGGACACAGAAGCTGGGCAAAGTCCCCACAGGAGCACTTCCATGGCCCCAAAATAATTTGCTTGCATTCATTCAGATGAGAAGAAGAATGGACGATGAAGGATAGAGGTGGTCTATGGACTGTCTTTTAAGTCCATGGGTGATCACTGCTGTGGATAATGCTGTGGTCATACTGATGCATTTTTTTCTAACTGTCTTCCAGTTTTTCTCCCCAGAGGGCTCAGTGGTTGAATGCAGAAGTAAAGCTTGCACACAGGGTTGTTTGACTGGGCAGTTGTCCATCCCCTGCCACCGCACAATGCTCCTTCTGCCTCCTCAGAGCAGGCAGTGTCTTCGTTGCCAGAGCTGGAATTGGCAGGCTCTGTGGGCTGTGCTGATTCCTGTGCCTGGCCTTGAGCAATGCTCCACTCCCTGTGCGCTCAAAAGGTAGAAGTCCAGGAAGAAGTAATAATTGAATGCATAACTAATTGTTACACGATCAATAACTGGTGTATTTAGGATTGCTTAATTTCTTTAATTTCAGTGCAGAGATTTGGCTGCATTCAGCAGTTCTACAACCTGGCTTTACTCTTCAAGTAATCTGTCAATGATAACCTTTTCTCTTAATCACTTCTGGAAAAAAAGGGTCCCTTAGCCAGGCCATACCCAGTACTCCCTAGGTTCTGCACTGGTATGGGGAAACTCACCTGTATTCATTGCCAAATGCAAATACTTAAAAGGAAAGGATTTTAAAAGAAGCAAGTACGCATCATCTTAATGCACATAATGTAAAGACTAAATGAGGGCTTTTGGAAAGCACTCAGTACTCTAGCCCCTCTTCAATGCATCACTACATAGAAAATAACTCTGCCATGAGAGATGTTACCCTCGTCACTCTGTGTTTCTGTCACTTTCCTGGTCTGCTGTTGGCCACTCCTCTTGCTGGCTTTCCCCCACAGACAGTCCTCAGACCATCCCCAGCCAAATCTGAAAGCTCTCCTGAGACGGAGGCAGAGGCAGTCTCATCTACAGCAGTGCTCCAGTTCATGTTGCTTTGTTTAAAGATGAATGTGGAAGCATTATGTGTTGCACAGCATTTTCTTAGATGGTGTGTGCTTTTAAGAAGTACCTGTGCTTTATTTCTCCACATACAAGCAGAAAATTTTCCCATTAGCTTTCAACAAAAGACAGACTGTGCAACAGCAGTTTTCTTTCCCCTAAGGATGGCAGGCTGTCGTCTCTATTAATCTTCCACACATTATTGTCACCTGCATGCTTTGTTCCAGTATGACGAATTTTTAAACCAAATATAGAAAACTAGTGATATTTGAGAGAAAGTAATCCCCTTGACAGACAGTTGTGAATGCAAAGATGGAAGTGGACAGGGTTAAATTTGTGCCCTATGGTGAGCCCTATGGCCTGTTTTGTTTCTCTTCTTCATTGTGGTTACTGAAGGATTTTTAAAACTCAGTAACAAAATTTCCAGGGAGTGTTTCCCTGTTTCTTTCTTTATGTTGGAGGTGATTTTATATACTTTATAAAGTCATCCTGTGAGCTTCAAAGGGATATTTGTCCATTTAAAGTTGTAAACATTCATTAGAGTCCACATTATTGCCACCATTCTTAGGGCAGCACCCAATGCATTTAATCCAAATGAGATCTCTGAGCTGCCATCAGAATAGAAAAGGTTGAATCATGGGTGTTCCCATTCACATTGCTATTTTTCTTTCATAGTTTTGTTGTAGGTTTGGGTTTTTTTTTTTTTTTGTTTATTTTACATTACTTTCAGTTGAAAAGGGCCTTGATTGTTTTTGTTACTCAGGTTATATTGTTGGTGTGTGCTGCAGGTTGGCAGTGATGCATAGCAATGAACTTTATTGTACGTTATAGCACTCTGTGCCATAGTACTGAGATCATATTATTTGTTCAAGGCATTTTGTGAGATGCTGACTTAACACCATTTAAACAGTGTTTATGTGGGTTGTGTATTAAATTGTCCTTGCATTTATATTAGTATTGCCTCTAACTGAAAACTGTTAATTTTCAAAATTAAGAGGAAGTATTAAAGCTGCTTTTCCCACTAAGTTGTTTACTATTACATGTAATTAATAGCTACATTAAGTATTCTAGTTAAAAATGTTTTCCTGCTTTTTTTTCTCCCAGCCTTCTACGCATTCTTATTTAAAATGTGGTTTAGTTAGGATGGATTTTTCTTAGGTTGTAGTTATAGTCCACTACTGACTTCTTTTTCATGGCTCAAATTGAGTTCAATACCTATATTCCAAGGTACAGCATAGATATTTCTTAGAAGTGTCATTCTCTATAAAAATATATCATTTTCTTGGATATTTTGCAATCTACTGGCTTAATAGCAAGTTACAGAATTATTGCCTCTCTGTTCCAAGTTGAAAGAAACCTTTGTTACAAATAGTGAAATATAAATGGTCAGTTATACCTCCTGGCAGTACTGCAAACTTGAAAACTTTGGATCCAAATTATTTCTTTCAAAGTTGTACAGTTTTTAGTATGAGCTCCTGCCATTTTACAGAACCAGGCAGAGAGACCAGAAGAGTTGTAAAGAAGGAAACCTTAAAATGGCAAGTGAACGGAAAATGTTGAGCTTTGATATTAATTAAGCGTTTAAAAATTTGCTTATGTAATATAAAGATCCAGAATTACCCTCCATACCCCTTATTTTCCTGCCAAGCCATTTAGTATTATCCATTTGGGTTTGGAAAGCTGATGAGAGCCAGTGAGGGAAAACAACACTAGCAAACTTATCAGGTCATGGATTCTCGGCCAGGAGATGGAGAGCTGTCCTAGCCCTGCCTGTGTGGCTCCAGTGGGATGGAGAGCTGTCCTAGCCCTGGGCTGTGTGGCTCCAGTGGGATGGAGAGCTGTCCTAGCCCTGGCTGTGTGGCTCCAGTGGGATGGAGAGCTGTCCTAGCCCTGCCTGTGTGGCTCCAGTGGGATGGAGAGCTGTCCTAGCCTGGGCTGTGTGGCTCCAGTGGGATGGAGAGCTGTCCTAGCCCTGGCTGTGTGGCTCCAGTGGGATGGAGAGCTGTCCTAGCCTGGGCTGTGTGGCTCCAGTGGGATGGAGAGCTGTCCTAGCCTGGGCTGTGTGGCTCCAGTGGGATGGAGAGCTGTCCTAGCCCTGCCTATGTGGCTCCAGTGGGATGGAGAGCTGTCCTAGCCCTGGCTGTGTGGCTCCAGTGGGATGGAGAGCTGTCCTAGCCCTGCCTGTGTGGCTCCAGTGGGATGGAGAGCTGTCCTAGCCTGGGCTGTGTGGCTCCAGTGGGATGGAGAGCTGTCCTAGCCCTGCCTGTGTGGCTCCAGTGGGATGGAGAGCTGTCCTAGCCTGGGCTGTGTGGCTCCAGTGGGATGGAGAGCTGTCCTAGCCTGGGCTGTGTGGCTCCAGTGGGATGGAGAGCTGTCCTAGCCTGGGCTGTGTGGCTCCAGTGGGATGGAGAGCTGTCCTAGCCTGGGCTGTGTGGCTCCAGTGGGATGGAGAGCTGTCCTAGCCTGGGCTGTGTGGCTCCAGTGGGATGGAGAGCTGTCCTAGCCTGGGCTGTGTGGCTCCAGTGGGATGGAGAGCTGTCCTAGCCTGGGCTGTGTGGCTCCAGTGGGATGGAGAGCTGTCCTAGCCTGGGCTGTGTGGCTCCAGTGGGATGGAGAGCTGTCCTAGCCTGGGCTGTGTGGCTCCAGTGGGATGGAGAGCTGTCCTAGCCTGGGCTGTGTGGCTCCAGTGGGATGGAGAGCTGTCCTAGCCCTGCCTGTGTGGCTCCAGTGGGAGGGTCTCTCTCCTTGTCTGGGGGAGATGAACCAGGGTGATGCTCAGATGAAGCAAACCTGGATTTATTATATTTCCTGTTTGTGGAGGGTAGCGTTAAAGCCAGTCTTTGCTGGGATGGATCCTGGGGAAGGAAACTGACTCCGAAGTACTCTCTGGGACAGAGCTCCTCAGGGCTTTCCTATTATTGAAGCAGCTTATGGGCTGTTCTGGGTTCAGGCTGACAAAATCCATCATGCCACACTGCATGGCTGGGGCAGGACCATGACAGGGGTTCCTGTGCCAGCTGAGCTTAGAGAACACATGCTCTCAGGTCTTTGTCCTATGCTCAAGGTCTGGAAAATGATAGGAGAACAAACAGCCAACCAGACAACAACCCTACAGCCCAACAATTTTTAGCATATTCATTTCTATAATAAATGAAGTGAAATGAAGTCAAGCAAGCAAGAAAATAACACTTTTTTTCATGTAAAATTCATTAGAATAGACAAGAACACGGGGAAATAAACCACATCCATATATAAATATAATGGATTCTTTTTTTCATGTAGTACAAAATAATATTGTTAATGAAAGATATTTCACTATCAGCTTAGGAAAGGCACTTTGTGTAAGCAGAGTTACTTTGACAGCTTAATCTGATTAAATAAGCAAAGTTGAAGTAGGGGAAAGTCTTTTCAGTTCAAATACAGAGTTTCAAAATTCCTGCCATATTTTTTCTAAGATCTTCATGGAAGTCAAAATGAAGTTTAGAGGCACTTGAGTCTTTTGTTCCTGGCAATTTCAATTGCTGGCAGCCAGTGCTTGTTTTCTTGGCCTGGTGATTGAAAAAAATGTTAAATGAAAGAAGTAGCAAAATTAGGTTGTTGGATTACTTTTTCTTAAAACCAATATAGCCTCAGTTTTAAGACTGAGTTTTCACCCTAAAGGGAATCTAGTTTTTTGAATCAGTCTGTACAAAGCTAAGCTAAGATGAAAGGCATATTGTAACATGTATATTTATGTAATATGAATCAACAAAAGTAAAGTTGTGCAAACTATATTCTACTTTTTCTTATTTTTATTTTCAGAGTATTTTATGTAAGAAGAAGTACAACTAAAGTATAAAACATATAATGTGACTCATATCTTATATTAGATGATATTAGGATATCATTTCGATATCCTAATAGAATTCACTTGAAAATCTGGGGTTTTTTTCATTATTTTGTTTCATAATAGAAAAGTGTATTAAACATGTGTGTAGTCATAAACAGCACCACTCCATTCTGCAGAAGAAGCAAACACTGCTTTTTGTTGGCTGACATACTGTAAATTGATAGTCCTGCCAGTTCTGTTGGTCTAAACAGTTCTGAAGCACAATGACTTCCAGTGTGTTTGCAGGGTACAGAAGTTGTCTCATGGTGGTTTAACTCATTTTTGTGTCATATATATATGGCAGGCTATATCAAATAGGAGTATTATTGTTCATCTTGATAATACAATACTTACTGTGGTCTTCTAATTGAAAGAACCATTCTTTAATGCCTGAAAGCTGTCTGCTGTGTCTAATGAGGAACATAGATAGTCACAGTGGACATTTGGAAAATTCAGTAGCAAAATAATTGGTGTAAAATTGCAATTCAGCAGAGCACTAATGACCATGTGCATAATCTCTTGAAATGTCTATTATGCCCACTTTATGTTCAGCACTTTGGTTGTACAGATTTATTGAGAGTCAGAAGTGAGAACAGGCAGCACAGTCCATGCCAAATGGTTTGCTTTAAATCACAGCCCACCTCTGGTGACTGGCGGGCGAGCAGAGCGAAGCAGCGTGCGCCAGTGCAGGGTGGGATGTGCTGCTCAGGCACACACAGGCCGTGAGCTGAGCGCTGTCTGTCCCTGGCAGGGATGTCTGCTTCATTCTGGAACAGCCAGGAGGTTGTTCTGCTCAGACAACAGCAGGCATCTCGTCTGGATTCATGGCAGAGCCGGCCCAGGAAAGCTCACAGGCAGGAAGGATTCGGTTAGAGGAGGAGGAAAAGGTGACCGAGGAAACCTGGGCAGGCACTTGGTGGTCCTGTAGTGAACAGTGCAAATTAATTACATGGTTGTATCTGTGTAGGCATTTTAAGTTTACTTTGATGAAGTACTTTAGACATAATTTGATTCTGATACTAACATTAAATTTAAAAATTATATGCTTCAATTGTGAGGTTTACTTGAGTTTCTCATTCTCCATTTTACCCCATTGTATGTGCCTTACTGTTATTATTGCTGCACTACCATCCATTTTGCTCTTTACTTCAAACTGATGGGAAATTGCACAGTAAAAAGAAATTATATATACATAAATAAACATATGTATATATTTAATATTTTTCTAAAATAGAGGAAGAAACAAAATTACAAATATGTTGAAAAATGCAAAACAAATCAATGTGTTAGGCCTGTATTTTTCTCCTAACAAAAGCATTTCATATTTAAGCAGTTCACATGTCAGTAAAAATAGTCTACTAACTTACCAGCACTCTGGCAAGGCATTGCTTCTCCAAAAAAGGATACAGAGCTATCTCATACATTACCTGAAGCTCCAAATACTGTCTGACTGACAGTCCTGGTAGGCTACCGACATTGTAAATGTCCAAGGAGGTCAGTGAAGCTTCAGCATGTGTTTAATGCTGAAGTGCCAGCCCAAAGAAGGATGATGTTAGGACTGAGCATAACAACTCTGTGTCAGAAGATCACACTTCCCTGCTCTAGAGAGGGACTTGCTCCTGCTCTGTCTGTAATCATATTACATGGCCATTTTAATGACCTGATTAAACTCTTACAATGAGTTCTGCTTCTATTACTAGGATCTTTAGTCTCTCTCCAGACAAAAATAATCTCTGGTAGTTATAAATTTAGTCCTTCAGTTTCCTTTTTCTTCCTCCTTCTTTTTTCTTTGTTTTCTTTTTTAATTTTTTTTTTTTAATAGAGAATGTATGTCCCTTCTAAATCTACTAGGCAATAAGTGCAAGCTATTCTAAATGCCTCTCCTGAAAGATATTCTCATAGTTCTGAGCATCCTAGTAATTTGTCTTTGTACCTATTCCAGCTTGAACCCTAAACTCATTGATGCTGCATTGGCTGCAGTCGCTGTTTTCAGTGAAAGATTTTTGATCAATATTTCTCAATCTGCAACAAGCAAAATGCATTATAAATACTGCAATGAAAACCTCACTTCATTTATCACTTGGCTTAGAAACATAAAGCCAGATTATATCAACATTTACAAATACAACATTTTCCAAGGATATAAGTAAATGACTTAGTGCTTCTGCCAGAAAAATTACAAAAGAGAATCTAAAGAAAAATGTTTATTTTTCAATGCAGTATATATGAAGTATTATATTTAATAATGCATAATGTTGGTGGGAATTTCAGTATTTCTTAACTATAAATTTATTCATGCAATATATCTAGTAAAATATTGTGTATCTTTTCTAATTTTCTATTTTCTGTGGCCACGTGCACTTTTACTGTTGTGTTGTGCTAATTTTGTAGATATGCTTTCAGAGTTGCAATTTCTATGAAAAGAGGGATTTGGAGGAGGAAAAAAGTGTACTCATCTTATCTGTATAAGCCTAGCAAAGCATTGCATAATTCCTTTTAGTCCTGAAACAGTGTATGCAGATGCTTTCAGGGACTGACCAGGAAAAATGAATACATTAAGCACTGTGATCCTGAGCCCTGGGGCTGCTGTGTTGGTGAATAATGCAGAGGATACAGCGCATTTTGCATCTGGCCTTTGTGATTTCTCTCTGTTGCCTCTGTATTTAGATCTTTTTCATTTGCAAGTCTTCTTTTTATTCTTTTATTTTTTTCCTTGGGTTATTTTTTTTCATTTAATTAAACCTTAGCACAAGTGGCATTTTCAAAATGAAAGCATTCTGAGCTGTGGTAGAAGCTGAAATGCAACTCTTTTATTATTCACAATCTTAAATGTTTTTACTAATTCATATTCACTTCACAGCCACAGAGTAGGCATTATAAATTGCCTGGATGGTTCTAATGGAGCCACTTTCACTCCTTAATCTCACTCACTCCTAAATTGGCAGTGACAGTGTAAGTCCATTTTCAGGGCATGTGCTTTTAAGGAACATATCATGGTTGGTTTTTGAAAAGCAGTTACCCAGTCACAGCAGGGGGATTGAGTGCCTTTAATTCAGGAATTATATAATTACATGAGAAGGCAGGACAGGCCTCCAAAGGAAAATGAAGATTACCAGTGCTCTGTATTTTACTGTTCTCAGTGCAGGTATGATTGTGGTACTATAGCTAAAGCCAAGCAGAAGGTGACAGTGGGCACTTTCAAGTGTCTGGATTTATGTGAGAGGTGGGGTTTCGCAGCTGATGCTTTTATCTAGTTAAGAGTTAGAAGTTGCACTATCTTTGGAGGAATCAATACACCCCTGAATGAAAAGAGTAGCTGCCTTTGGGAAGTATGGATGTGATTTGACTTTGACAGGCACCTTTGAAGCTGTGCTTTGTAGAAGAGTCATGTTCCCATGAACTGGAAGATGGACACGCTTGAGGAGCTTTACAAAGTAGGGAGGAAAAGGACTTTTTCCACTTATTTTGAGTCATTCTGAAAGAAGGGATGCTCTAATCGTGCCATGAGAGCGACAAAATATGAGACAGCAAGACTAATTGTGGCTGTGGGGTTTATTTTTTCTTTTTCTTCTAAAGGCAGGATGCCAGCTCTGCTCAGTTAGTGGAAATGAACTGTGAATGGAAGACATCAGCTCTGTGCTGAGCCTGAGGTAATGAACCCACCTTCCAGCAGACAGAATTAGTGTTTCTGCTGTGCTCGTCGCAGCTCTGTAGCACCTGGCTTTCAGTGAGTTCATCCCAGACTAGGCAGAGGGCAGAACACACCATCTAAACATGTTCTCCTCAGCCAAGTTAAAAGATGACTTCTGGGAGGATTGGTTGTGCCTTCTGGTCCCTCTGAAAAGAAGTTTCTGTCTATTCCTAGTTATTTCAGATACCTTCAGAAACCAGCTGGTGCAACCCACTTTGCTCTTTGAGACTTTTGGCATTCAGCATAGCTCATTGTGTCCTTCCTTGCCTTTCATTTTCAGGTAATGACAAGACTAATGGAACATGAGCTTAAAATGTGGTTTTTCAGATTAAAAGCACAAAGGCAAATATACAGGTCTTTATATAAAAGTATGTCAAACATACTTAGAGATTTATGAAGATCTGTGGTATCATATTCTGTGAAATGTGCTAGACTACAAAGGGTAGGAAAGTACATTCAAACAGAAAATAATTCTTAAATTCTTTAGACTTTCTAAAGTCATAAGTTTGAAGTCAGTAATTGTTTTTCAATATTCTATTGCTGTTTCTTAAATTTGTCTTTTAATATCTAGCCTTGCATCAACAAGGAGAACTCTCCTAGTACTTCCAGAACTTCTTACTCATTCTCTGTGGTTGGGTAATGCCCTTTCTGCATCTTATAGAGGAAGACATAAGTAGCATTTCTGCACTTTGTTCACAGAAAATGTGTTCCACATGCCTTTTACCTGAACATAGCAGGAAATAGCAAACAGGCAGTTTTCTTGTTCAGAAAGGAAAGCTTTCCTTTAAAAATCCTGACTCCAAATAGGATCTTGTTCTTGGCTTCCTCCTGTGAAGACTTTCACATGGACTCCTGTGTCTCTTGCCTCTGTTTTATTTTGTTGGGAGGCAAAAAGACCTCTAGGTGTAGCCAAATGGGTACTGGGTCCTGCATTACCTTCCAGCTTGCAGGTGAAAACACCACACTGGATTGTTCCATTTTTCCATTCAGGAGTCCTGTTTGTCTGCTGGTTTTCACCTCTTGGTGGGCGATGTGGTAGCGACGTGTTTATTCACGCAGCCCAAATGGGTGATGGATGCCAGACCTGACAGCCACTGGTGAAAGACAGAGGCACTGGCAGATGTAACCTGGCTCCAGCACAGACTCTGTTCTGTTGAACAACTCTTGTAGCTGTTCCACCAGGTTTGGTTGGCAGTACTGCTGGTGGCACATGTATGGCAGTCGCTCCCAAGGCTGCCCAGAGGCTGTGCCAGGCTGTTCCTGTGCACACCAAGCAGCCTGCAAAAACCAGACAACAGTCAGCAAAACAGCACTGCACAACCTTCTGGCTGTGCCTGATCAATGTCTCATGGTTTTCAATTTTTCAGAAAGCAAAGCTTATCAGGCAACAGTGAAGTAGCTGCAGCTATCTCCACAAAACCCAGAAAAAGATGTGAGAAAATCTGGTGCTGTGCTCTAAAGCTACCATTATCCATTATACAGAGCACAGTCACATCCCTTTCCTAATCCACTAGCTGCAGAAAATCAGCAATGAAGATCTTAAAGGCATTCAGTTTGCCTATATAAACCTAAATAAACAGGGTACCAAAAAAGAGAAGCCTATTATTTTCTACCTTTGTTACTGCATTTTATGTACCCTTTCCTTCTAGACCTCAAACTCTTTTTCCCCTGAAAATGAAAGCTGAAATTCTTTGAGCAGAGAGCAGAAGGATTCTGTTTCCAAGCCGCCTGTTTCTTTATGAACACACTTGGGAAACACATAAAAAGATTCCCCCAAGATTATGTTTTCAGATACCTCATCTGTGTAGAAGGAAATGAATGGAAATAAGAGAAAAAAAATACAAACCAGTCTACTGAAAAC
Source organism: Fringilla coelebs (assembly GCF_963513975.1). NCBI lineage: Eukaryota > Metazoa > Chordata > Aves > Passeriformes > Fringillidae > Fringilla > Fringilla coelebs. The sequence continues at coordinate 26,407,521 of NC_140030.1, read as the reverse complement.
AGGCAAGAAAAATTCCCTATCTATTTAGATGAGTACTGTAATGGGCTATACTGGAGACACTAAAAGAGACTGATGTGCTTAAACCATTTGTCAATCATGTTGATCAAGAGTATTGCAGACGCAGAGAATGCAGATTTTCAAATGTGAAACCAGAATGGTTTGATTTTTCAGTGCAGAAGACCAAGTCTGAATTAAAACATCTGCATGCTGTGCCTAGATTCAAAAAGTGATAGAAACAGTAGGTGGCTCAAAAGATACAGCATGGGTTGATTACAAAACTAGTCAGCAGTCACAGGCCTCATGTGTGGGGAAATGTGATGATTTATATCATCTTGGACTTGGTTTGTGCACTGGCCCTTTGCGCTCTGGCCTGAAAGTAAAAGGTTCTCAAATCCGTACTTTTAGGTTTTTTAACAGTGTATTTCTTATTAGTGCATTTCAAGGAGGGTGTTGTAAAGCAAAGGAGAATCCTTCAGAGGTAAGATTAATGCATGGCACTTCGTAGCAATGCATCCACTTAAGTCCTGTGTTCACAAATTGAAATAAAACTTAAAAGTTAGAGCAACCCATCGCATCAACACACAGTCCAAAGGCTTCCTTTGGCTCTCAGGCAATCTCAGGGAGATAGACCTGTTGATCTAGTGTTAGACTGGCTGGGTCTGGCAGGCAGCCTGTCCTCTTCTCCCTTCCACCCTGCTGGGGCTGTTTCTAATACAGCCTCATTTTTTTTGTTTTTTTTTTCCTAGAAACATGCAATGCAATAGCATGCAAACTATTCTATTGGGTAATAATAGCAGTAACATTTACTGGCTTTAGATTAAATTCAGAAAATAGATATCATCACAGCTTCTTAGCCTCTTAAATATTTCTTTACCATTACTATCAATACAGCTTCAATAAGATAAGGAGGAAGCACACTGGACCTCCTTAAAGTTACAAATATTTCAATTGCATCTGCTGATCTAGGGGAAAGGACACTAAACTTCACAGGCAAAGCCACTGCATTTTTGCATTCCTATCAATACTTGCATAATTTGAAAAAACAGCTTTTTCTGCTTCCTGTTCAAAGGAAATTTTGCCAACCTCAGTTTGTTAACCTCTCCTTTCTACTCATTGTCCAGGGACTCTACAATTCTGTGTGATAGAGGATGCTAGCAACACTTGGTCAAATATATTCTCACTGGCATGAAAGAACAGCAATTCCTAAGCACAGAACTAAGCACAAAACCAACAGGTTTTGGACTTCACTTCTGCCTGCAGTCTGAAGTTGGTTTTAGACAGTCCAGGGTCATTGCTGCATTATATGCAGATTACATTTATTTGCCAAAATATTCTCCTGAAAGTGGCATTTAATTTCTCTTCCTGTACAGCAGGATGCTTCAGTTGCTGTTCTGCATTTCCACAGACACAGAAGAATCAGATCCCCTGTCTCTGTGGCAAACATGATGGTTTATCTCGTTTGTCACCCTCCCTTGTGTCTTAGGAGACAGTGGCAGAAGGACTGAAAACCCATGTGTGGATTAGCGGGTTTGTGGGGAAGCGGATTCTTTGGGACCCTGTTCCCCAGGGAGAGATGGTCAGTAGCCCTCATGCCTCTCTCACTGGGTGCTGCAGCAGGGCCAGGTGACCCCAGCAGAGGCAGGCACTGGTGAATGCAGTTTGCCAAAACAGCAGCAGCAGCAAGGAATGGTTTGACAAGAGGATTTCAGAGAGATACTGGGGAGAAAACAAAACCCCCAAAAAAACCCAAAACAAAACAAAAAACAAGCGTCTTTCCTTCCTTGTTAGCCATTTTACATGTAAGTCCCTGGTGGGGGAAGGTCTCTGTGAGGGTGAAGGAGGGCTGTGCCAAGGAAACACACGTGCAGTTGGTGCTGGAGGAGGCACTGCAGCCCCTGGGACAGGGTGCAGGGAGCACAGGAGGCACAGTGGAGGACTGGAGGCAAGTGAGCCAAGGGTAGTAATCCCCATCATGGCCAGAGGTCGAGGAGCGCTGCTAATGGAAATTTGTCATGCTCTGCTTACCAGAGAGGCATCTCAAGTGCTTTCTCCAGGCTCCTCCATGCATCTTAGGGGAGTGCAGTAATAAAACATGATGGCCACAGTGCCATCAGACTGCAGAGGAGCAGAACCTGTCCTTTTGTGACAGATTTACTGATTGTGAAAGGATGTAATTGGTAAATGACAGCTGTTAGTTTATCAGCTGCTGTGGTGCAGCATGTCTCTGGAGCCTGAGCACTATGTGCCTTTTCTGCTGGGGAACTCCATCACTGTCAAACCCCTCAGTAACTTACATAAAATGAAAATAGAACAAATGGAGTTTCTCATAATTAGGTATATCACCTGTCTTAAATCGTACCAGAATCTGCTTGCCAGTGTTGCTTGCAAGCACTGTTTCTGAGTGAAATAAGAATTACACTGTGATGCAAAAAAAAAATAGGTATGAAGCTGGTAATAGTAACATCTCTGCCTGCACTTGCCTGATTGCTTGGGTTTCCACATCTTTCTTTCTTCTTCGTGTCACCAGCAGTGCAACATGTAGGTCAATTGTAAAATACTGCAATTTTCTATCAGTATGCCCAGTGAAAATAGGTAATGCTTAAATATGTGTTTGGAAGAGGAAATTGAATGTTTCAGATTCATGATGGATGTATTATCTTTTCCTGAGCAGTTAAAATGATGGCTGTAATCCTTCAGTCAGTTTCCAAAGCACTGCCAGCAGTCTTTAAATTTGTCTAGCATGGTCCTATAAGTCTTCATTTTTTTCCTTCATCCTGATAATTTTTATAAAAGAATCCAACCAATGCTTTTCCCCCCATTTTCATAGTTACCAATTCTATTTTGATTTCTTCTTTTTAAATATGATTTGGACAGATCCAATAAGATACATAGATCCATAAACTGATTCATTCACCTGAACTCCCAAGTCATCTTGAACAGCAACCTCAGCTTCAGATGAATCACCCTGTTTGTTTCCATTGAGAGCTCCATGTGATTAGTTTAGGCTTAAAAATCTATCTTGTGGATGCCTAAGTCAAGGTAAATGAAGCCTGCTCACGGGACACAAATCATCACTCATTTGTCCTATAGCTGTCTTTTCAGACTGGGACCTTTGTCTCAATCCAGCAAGGACCTGGGGTTGAATACAGCCTTGGGAGGAAGATAATGATGTCTTTGAAGAACCTGACTAATTTGGTCTTTGCACACTTTGACTCAAAACCCCTAACATTTAGGTGGAAAAAGTAGCACAATGAGCTAAGTCTGTTAGGAGCTGAAGCTCTGCTGAGTTCTTGTGGTGCACATATTCCTTATTTAAGAAATATTTTTTATTTTTCCCTTTTTCCAATTTAGGAGGGAGAAGTAAAAGAACAAGAAATATATTTTTTTTCAGCATTTAATACCAGTCATAGCACGTGTAGATGTTCATACAATGATAAAAATATCTTCATCTTTTCTCTCAAATCTGTGGAGAAAGTCTGCCATTAACAGCGTTATTGTTCAATTTTATTTTATGCTCATTTGTACTGGTATTGAAAATGAGCAACAAGGGAGACCACAGGTACTAAAGCAGTAAAGAACTGGAAAACAAATAAAATGCTTCATTTTCAGCCAGAGGCAGGTTACAATGTTTCCTGGGAAAAAGCTTTTAATAGAACTAAATTTTGTTGTAAACTGATGCTGACATTAGGCAGAATTGACTATAATTTATTAGTTTAATCTGCATTTTTTTTTTAATTATCTGAGATATGGCTACTATATAATGAAAATTTTGCAACACTCAAAGCTTGTGCACAAGGTTATTTCTTCATGCATAAATCTGAGCACATAAAGGGGGTTGGAGGAGTGCTTTAAATTGCCAGGGATGATCTGGATGATAAAACTTAAGTGCAAAATGAATATTAAGTTTTAGTGCAGTAAAATTAGCTGACTCTGAAGACTACAGGTACTTAACCTTTTCTTGAGTGCAATTATCTGTTTTAAACTGAATTATAAAATTATTTTACTCTTTCAGTTTTATGTATGTTTGGGGTTTCGGTGATAGTCCGTTCTGGTTTGGATGCTGTGCGAGTGTTCATGGGAGATGGGGAGTTGTGGGTAGAGGATCTGCAGCAGTGTGCTTTGAGCTTTCAGAGAATGCCCTGGCTGCACTTAGTCACTGACACCTTGACATGGCCACTTTAGTACCAGTGACATCTCCAGCCTGGGGTGAGCTCCTCTGAAATGAGTATATACCTGGTGTTTTCTTTGGGGCACTAGGAAGAACAGTGTGAAATTCTGAACGCTGGACTTCCTCAAAGAAAGCCCTTTCCATCATTCAGGCTACTTTCTTGGTGATTTACCTTGCAAAGGAGCCAGTCTGGCTTCCAGTGTCTGTTCTTAGGTAAACAATGTATTCTAAAAATTTGCAGTGAGGAATACCGAAGTTTCCACTGAGTCACAGACTCCCCAGCCAAAAGCTACCAGCATCACCCCAGCCAAGTTATCTCAAGATAAACAAACTTGGCAGAACTTATTTTGACTTCCTTTACTTTTCCTTTACAAGTGATAGCTTTTTAAAGTACTCTCTCATGATGCAAAGTTCAGGTCAGGTCCAGACTGCACTGCCAAGGAGCTGCTGTTACCTGAACTGTACGTGGTCTGAGTACTCTGCACATTCCATGAAAATGAGTCTTCAGTAAATTTCTATTAGAATAGCTATAATCACTAGTCATTTAAAAATCATGTCTTTTACTCAGATTCATTTATGGCTTATAATGGACTAATGTCCTTACAGATTTCCATTCTGAGAAAAATGTGTTCTTCGTCTTTGCAGAGCAAATTCCTATCATATCTGAGATGACCAAGAATCTGTTTGCAAGCTATTTTATTTGCAGTCAGTAAATCTGTCAGACATAAAATCATGATAGTTCCCCACCACAGAAAGGACATGGACTTGTTGGATCAAGTGCAGAGGAGGGCCACTGAGTGCTTAGAGGGATGAAGTACCTCTCCTATGAAGAGGAGCTGAGAGAATTGGGATTGTTCAGCCTGGAAAAGAAGTTTAGGGTTGATGTAATTGTGGCCTTCCAGTACCTGAAGGGAACCTACAAGAAAGAGGGAGAGGGACTTTTTACAAGAGCATATAGTGACAGAATGAGAGAGAATAGATTCAAACTGAGACTAAGTTTAGATTAGATATGGGGGAAAAAATTCTTTACTGCAAGGCTGGTGTGGCAGGAACAGTTGCCCCAAAAAGTTGTGGATGCCCCATCCCTGAAAGTTTTCAAAGCCAGTTTGGATGGAGCTCTGAGCAACCTGGTCTAATGGAAGGTATCCCTCCCTGTGGCAGGGTGGTTGGAACCAGATAATCTTTAAGGTCATTTCCAACCCAAACCATTCTATGATTCATTCTATGATTTTATGATATATGTAATACTGTTACAACACATTTATCTGTCAACTATTTCTGACACCTTTGTGAGAAATCATCCAAGAACTTGCAATCTCATAAATATTTATTTGTCTAAATGAATATAGTGAATAATTAGATTTTCTAGATAGTAGAGGAACAAGTAATTTTGCCTTTGAAAATTGTGTTTGGGTTCTTTATCATTATGCAAAACAATTCTACAAGAAAAGAAAAAGTGGAACTTGAAAAATCATGTGTGACTGTCACATGGGAGAGGGAATATGTCATTTGCAAAACATTAAAATTCTGGCTCAGAAAAGGGATATGTTTGTGAAGAACTGTGGCACGCTGGTTGATTTTTTCAGTTATTTGATTTAATTTGAAGTACTTTTTCTGAAGATAATGCATTTTTTAAGTCAGCTCAGGTATCGAAACATTTTCATCTGTGTAAATGCCATTAGAGATACATTTGCCAATTATTTATGAACTTCTTTTCCCTCTTCATCTCCCCAGAGTTCAGTTTGTCTCTGCCATTATGGCTTCCCTCCACTGATGTGGTTTGTACCTCACTGCATGAGAATCAAGGGGATACAAGAAAATTGTGGTCTCTTCTAAATTTGTGGTAGGATACTCAAATCCATTTACTGCTCTTGTTTGCAATGTTGTGGTTAATCAAGGGACAGCCTTAAGGAAATCATTATTGACAATCAGCCAGGAAAATGAACTTTATAATACAGTTTATCAGACAGGTATTTAAACTGCTGGAAGCCAAACCATCCCCATTACCCTGCCTGGGCCAATATGGCATTCAGGGAGATGTCACTTCCTTTACATCCACTATTTAGGGAAGTACATTTCTTCTATCACAGGTTCCACTTTGTATCAGGGTACAAAACATTAACAGGGAATCCTGCACAACGGTGGAGACTTGTTAGGAAAAGCAATGAGGAGTTAAATGGGATCATCAGTTTGAGCTTTAAAGCCTTGTGCTTGCAGGGGCTTTCCAGTTGTATTGAAAGGGTTCTGCAGAGACACAGCAACATTATCCTTCAGAAAGTCTTTAAATGTGGAAGGAGAGGAGGAGGCTGCCACTGCAGGAGGTGAGGAGGTGAAGGCAGCTGGCAGTTCTCCACACATCTTGCAGCAGGCACGATTTCTGAATTTGCAGCTGAAAGTGGCTGTAAATCGCTCTCCTCTGCACTCTTTCAGCTCTGATTATAATGAGCAATCAGAGTGGTTGAAGTGTTGCCTTGCTTTCTAGATGAAGCACCTGTAATACTGTTTTGAGCTCATTTGAATGCTAATTAGTAATAGGATCTTTAACATCAGAAGTGGCTTCCATATTTGACACATAACCGCCTTAAGCATACACATTTATGTAATAGGTGATAAAAGATACATCAGCAAGCAATTGCAACTGTCATAGAACAAAAACATGTTGGGGGTTTTTCCCTAGGTGTGCAACACATCATGACCCACATTCATCGGTTCACAGTTCAGAATGAGACAGGAAAGCATAAGAATGCACTCAGTCTGCAACTCCTGAAAGTTGCAGATTGAAAAGTTTGGGTAAGAACATAAGAAGTAGTGAAAATTGAAAGGCTTTCCAAGAATTAATTGTTTAAGGACATCTTGAACTGCAGGAACATCGAGATTGCCAAGACTTTGGTCTTTAGATTCTCATATGAAAATATTTCCATATTTGTAATAATTGTTTTAATCTTGATCTGTTTTGTTTCTAAACTTTATTAAATTGGACCACCAAAATGGTCTGCTAGAGGCTTTGCAGTTTTCATTTATCTTCCTTTCTTAAAAATTGCCTAATAGAAAATGCTCTAGTAATTGATATGATACACTGAGCAAATTCTTTCTGCAGACCTGAGTCTAATGCCTTCAAGATCTTTCTCCTGAAATAACATTATCTAGAGTCTGTGCACACAGAAAGAGGTGGTCTTTATCATTGGAGAATTTTTATTACTGTTTAACTCATTTTCTGGATCACTTATGAATAGTTTAACAGAACACGTTCCCAAATGGTTCTTGTGGGATTAATCTAGCAACTTCTCTAAAATGAACACCTATTTTCTGACTTCCATAATGTGTAACTTGATGAGCTCTCCAACTGCTACCTCATTAAGGAAAAGGGCAGCAGCTCCTCTTTTGTATTCAATAGGAGTGTATTGGGAACATCTGTCTTACTTAGTCCCTTGTTACTTTAGGAATCCCACAGAAACTTAAGCCTGAAAGAATTATCAGATCTTCACTCTCATGTGGTGCTGCTGCCCAGACACTTCATTCTGAGGAGTATTACTGTGAACAATTCTGGCATCTGTGGATTTCAGGGATAGGAAGCAACTGAACAGGAAATTAGATGGCCAGGAGCTGGTGTTTAGGATCAACATCATGCCTGAATCCTGGGTGTTTGAGTTCTTTTGCAGCTGTAAGCTAAGTGAGTAAGTTACACAGGTTGGGAAAGGCTTGGAGGTCTCTATGGAGGCACCTGCAATAGCAATTAGGCTTTGAAGTAATACCTATGTGCATAATACAAGTCTTTTGTTTTTCTTATGCATAAAATAACTTAGACACGGATTTTTCCCACCAGAATTTTCTCCATGGTAGAAATATTCTTTCTACTGTTTCCTTCAGGTGACCAAACCCAAAGTCTTTAAAGTACTTGACTACAACTGGAATTTAATTTTATTTCAGTTCAATAGTTTGTAGCAAAATAATTCATTCAGAACCTGGAGAACTGCAAAACGTTTCTTTTCATATAAGTCCATATTCTTAAAAACAGAATATCCTTTGTGAATCTTGTGACACAAGTGGTATTTATTCTTTGGAGGAAAAAAAGCGCGTTCTTATAGGACTAATGCAATCATAATAAAACTTAATGACGGAGAAGGAACAAAAAGGTAATACAGATATTTAATTTAAATTTTCCTGTTTGTACATTTAAAAAAAAAACAATACTGGTTTTTATTAAGCACAGTTTTTGGGAACACTATGTACCTAACAAATATAAAGATGAATGTTTTCTGATTAATAAGAATTTTTGATAAATAAATTACTGTCAGTTTATGGAATTCTAAGCATAAATACAGTTAGCCTTCTTTTCATGATGTCTCATAATTTGTCATCATCTAGTTTATTGAATTACCTAAAACATTAGTAGTTTTCTAGTGTCTATAACATTTGTATCACTTTAAGGTGACTCTTCACGCACTCTCTCTGAAAAAAAAAAAAAGGGGGGGTGTTAAAATTTATAAAACTGTTGGTTCCAAACATAATGAAATAGAGCTAGATTGATGTAAGAGAACTAGTAAAATTATTTCTGGAAAGTAAAAATGACACCAGAGGAAAAGAACGTATATTTTCCTCCAACCAGTGTAAATAAAGTTATATCTGCTTTCCTCAAATGATGTTTCTCTTCTGCCAAAGGCTTGATGCTTTATTGTTGACACAGTAAGCTCTTAAAGCTCTTACAATGTCATCAGCCTTTATTATATCTCTCTACTCCTCATTTTTTCAAATCACTAAATAGCTGTATTTGTCCTTTTGAATGTGGTGATTTGGCCTTGGCAGTCAGCAGCCTGGGTGTAGTTAAGCAAAACCCTATATCATACTGAGGAGCCCTTCCTAAAGGGATGGTGCAGTTTGAGAATATAGTCAGTGCTCATTAGTTTTCATCCTTTTGTGCAGAGACTCATCCTCAGCAGTAGCTGTAGCCATCACAGTTTACACTGTGGCAGAACCCAAGCAATTGTTTGTACCCTGAGATGGGCATGTGTATAATCTAACACTGGTGGAACTAAGAAGTGCATTGAAAGCAGAAGGTCTCATCCAGCTATATAATGAGGCTTAAAATTACACACATGGAGCTGAAAAAAAAAAAATCTCTGTATCCCAAGAGTACTTTTAGAACTGGTCATCAGAGGCAATCAGTTCCTTATGTTGTCCTTCCACTGACACTGGTATCCCTGTGTCCCAGTACATGTGGTGTTGCAGGCTTTGTGCTAAAACCATAGCACAGGCTGGCAGGTCCCAGCCCTTTCTCTGGACTGCTCAGGATCTGTCCCCAGCTCCCTTTGAGCTTGCTGACTTCTAGCAGCCTTTGTCTAATGGCTGAGTGATTTTTACCTTAACTGCTTTATTTTTTTAGGTTTGTACTGTATCTGTAATTAATGGTAGCAATAATAAATCAATATTCTGTGTGGACAGTGCTGCTATGGCCCTAGAATTAAAGGGCTACACAGGGGAGTTCAGGGTAGGGATAGAAGTGGAGGCATTGAAAGCAAAGGCATGGGATGATAAGGAAGGCTCTGGGACTGTAAGCAGGGACTAGGCATCAAGGTCACCTGCAGGTCATTAAAGGGACACAACATTGGGATGTGGCTAAAATGACATCATGAGTAACAAAGAGAGCAAAAAACCAAACAGACACAACAGGTGTAAAACTTACCATATCTAGTGAAATTGGATGGGAAATGGAGTTGCTAAACAATAGAAAGAGCAATGTATATAGCATGTTTACCATCCTAAAAATAACCCCCTGTGCTTCCTGGAGAGAGGAGGAAAAAATTATTGCTGTCAGTTTTATGTGTCTGTAGTGGATTGTCTTCGTCTGGATGCCAGGCACCTACCAAAGCCTTTCTATCACTGCAGATATCCCACAACTGCAGAGGGAAGGGAAAATATAACAAAGGATTCATGGGTTGAGGTAAACACTGAGAGAGATCTTACCAAATACTATGAAGGCAAAACAGGCTAGAATTAGAGATACTGTTGCTAATAAAATGAGAGCAGGATAATGAGAAACAAAATAAGACTTTAAAACTACCTTTCTCCCCACTTCTCCCTCATTTCCAGCTCTACCTCCTCTCCCCCAGTGGTGCAGTGAGACAGGGAATGGGGGCTTACAGTCTGCTCAGTTCACCACAGGTTATTTCTGCCTCTGGTCAGGAAGAGGAGTCCTTCCCCTTATCCAGTGTGGGGTCCCTCCCACAGGAGACAGTCCTCCATGAGTTTTTCCAACATCAGTCAATCCCACAGGCAGCAGGTCATGCTGCCATGAGGGTCACTGTTCCACGGGCTGCAGTCTTTCAAGGACAGGCTGTTCCACCATGGGTACCCCACAGAGAAACAAGTCCTGCAAGGAAACCTGCTCCAGCATGGGCTCCTCTCTCCACAGGTCCCTGCCAGGAGCCTCCCAGGGGTCACAGCCTCCTCTCAGGCACCCACCTGCTCCAGTGTGGGTCTCCTCCATGGGCTGCAGGAGGGTCTCTGCATCCCCCTGGCCCTCCATGGGCTGCAGGGGCACAGCTGCCTCACCATGGGCTGCACCAGGGGCTGCAGGGGAATCTCAGCTCTGACACCTGCCCCTCCTTCTGCACCAACCTTGAAGTCTGCAGAGCTGCTCCTCTCACATGTTCTCATCCCACTCTTCTCTGGCCACAATCACATCTGAGACATAACTTCTTCTCTCTTCTCCTTAAAGATGTTACTGCAGGGGTGTTAGCACCAATTCTGATCGGCCCAACCTTGGCCAGCAGCACATCTGTCTTGGAGCCATCTGGGATTGGCTCTGCCAGACACTGAGGAAGCTTCTGGCAGCTTCTTTCAGAAGCCAGCACTGGACCACCCTGTAGGGGGATAGAATGTCAGAAAATAGTGCAGAAGGCAGTCTCACACCTGAGGAGTTGGAGCTGTACTCATCACCAAAGATTAGGAACAGGCCTGCCCTTAACAGGCCACAGCTGTGTCCAATAAGAAGAGTGCCACAAGAGAGTGGTTAGCTGGTTGAGGAGAGAGTTGGAGTTTGTTGGTTGTGCTGGGAAGAAGGAGTCAGTGCTGTGAGGAGCTGCACGTGAGAAATCACTGAGGAGGTACGGAACTTTTGCAATATGATGGTAACACCCCCAACTTCTACCAAAGCTTGGCCATGCAAACCCAATGCAGTATCTTGCATCAAAGAACTCAGGGTACTACAACTCACATCAGTGTTGTCCTCTCCGTGCTGAAGCCATCAGCCTTAGGATCCCTGGGGCAGTGGAAGGGTGAGCGTAAAACCAGGGAAAGAGTCAGACACTAGAAAGTTAGTTTATGTTAGTCATTTTTGCCTGCATGGAATTTGAGCTGTAATCATTAGTATGGAGCTAAACTTCTAATAAATCTTGGATTAAAGGAGGGGAAGAAAAAAAAAAGAAAAAAACCCCATATCTTTTAAGATATGTTTTTGCCCATAGTAAAAGTGTAGCATCTTGTTTGGAGTTAAAGCAAACTACATTGTAACTTAGTTGCAACAAACTGCTAATTAGCTTTTCATAAATAAAAGCATGACATTTTCTACTCTTATTAATTAAGGCAGTCTTTTTCTTGAATCTGAAAGTATCTGGATTGCAGTGATCCCTAGTTGTGATCATAAGTTTTAAGATGAACATAATCCTATGAAGCATTTTTAGGTGTGGTAATTGTGCATTTCTTGAGGATCTTTGATTTCCCACATAAGCTTTGCAAACTTGCAATTAATTGATTGTATTCAACAAACATCTTTGGCTTGGTTAACCTCAAGGAGCAATTTTCCAGTGCCCAGGTGGTTCTTGTCTATGCTGTTTTAGCTTCTGCTTGGATTTGTACAAACATAGAAACATTTACAAGTCTGTGAACTCAGTGTTCTGGCAGGGAATTCAAGTATAGGTCACTAGTTGTTGGTCACAGTGGTCACTGTCTATTGCCTCACTTTTGGCAGCTACAACTTCAGCGTGTTAATCTTTTTCCTAAACTTTTTTTTCTCCAAAGAATTTCTATTTTTTTCTTCATTTAACCATCATGTCAGTGTTAGGGTTTTTTCAATAGTGATCATCTCATCATCACATTCTTGTGCTGATTAGTCTTTTTTTTCCTTTTCACCTCTCTAAACAAAAGATTATCTAGGTATGGTTTAGTACCTTCAAGTCATTAAGATTTTGTTGCATTTCATTTTGAAAAGCATCAGGAAATAAAGCACTGAAGGACCTGTTTGCCCAAGACACTACTGCATATACACAATTTTCTGCTCCAATTCACCAAAGTAACAATGAAAATTTAAGTGATGAATCAAGTATAGAAAAATAATTGTTGTCACCTGTATCTCCAGGAATTTTGTAGGCGTTGTTCTTTCTAATGCCTGAATTTCATCCTGGGGTCTCTGTGGCTGACTGCAGGTGCATTACACCCACTGTCTTTGCACTGCTATGTGAGCTCTCTCCATGTACTCACTGCTTCCATCTTCTTTATTCTTCTTCCTGGAGTGAGAGTAACTGGTTTAAAAATAAAAGTCAAGGAATAGCTTACGTCTTTACTGATTCTTCCAATGCCTCATCCATTATCAAATTGCTTTTCTTTTCTTTTTTCTTTTTTTTTTTCCTTTGTTCCTCCACTGATGGTACCTTGGACTTGAAGGGTTTTTTTAACTCCAAACCCAGTACCCCCAATAAATGAGTTCACTGTTACTTATACTACAGCCAGTGTGGTAGACAACATTTTGATTTTTTTCATTTATGGCCAGATTAAAAATTAATAGGTTTGCATTTGTCAAACTGCATGCTCATTAATTTTCTTCTGTAGCATTGCCCACTGATCTCATGAATAATGCCTGTGTAGCAGCAGCCCTGTGATTATCATCTTTGTCTAGTCTCTGCACTATGCTTTTCTTTGTAAATTCTTGCAAGATATGAAATCCATTGCAATTCTCAGATTGTTCCTCAAGCACCCATTGTTTCTTTTTGTAGCTGTATTTGTTTTATTATAGGAAGTTCTTTGTATTCTATTGATTAAATTTATCTCTGAGAGCGACACAATCCCTACTGCAAGTTTCTTTTCTATTGTTCTTTGATATCCTGTTATTTCAGTGTTATGAGGACACTTTTGATTCACCAATCTGGACTGTGCAACTCTTTTCTGTGCAAACTCCATTTCTTTCAACTTTATTCTAGTCTTTTTATTCAAGCATTTTGGACAGGTTTCCAGACAGAAAGCAGTTCTCTGACAGCACACATCCTTTTAAAATGTTAAGACTCCTCTCATGTCCAGAGATAATTCATCATTTTTCTTGGTCTTTATGTTCCTATCACTTGCATACTTCACTTTTGCAGAGGTTGGTACTCCTAATATTTCTGCTGTAGAGTTTTATATCTCATTTTCCCTGCTTGAGTCAACTAGAAATTATAAAACACAGTAGATGTCTCAAAACACCTGTTATCCTTAGGAGGGAGTGGGTTGTAGAGCCATGCATCATGTTGAGGGTGGATGGACTTTCAGCACTGTGTGACAGACGCTCTAAGAATGAGAGGAAGAAGAGAGAATGAAGGAAGCCTGAAGTATGTATTGTATGATGGGAGGTGAGTTCTGTCACTCTTGAGAAATGGAGGGAATTGACATTCAGAAGGGAGTGGAAGAGGATCAGGATGAGGGGCAGTTGTTTCTGGAGGGTGATAAGTGTTTTCTCTGCTGTGCTCAACCCACCCTGAAGTAAAACATTGTCACTGTGAGCAAAGAACCATACTATGAACCTGAGAGTCAGTACTAAGAGTGATTGCCATCACTAACCCAGAAGCCCAACAAATCTATTCCTTTCCTTTTATAAAGCAGAACTGATCAGGTCCCAGGTTTGTTTGTCTACCCTAAGATCCAGTGCCTGAGACTTAACTGCATTTTGATCCAGCAAATCCATCAGGCTTTTGATCACCTTGCACTGCAATTCATTCCATGTCTACACAAGTAAGCTTAAGCAGTTATCATTTCTGTGCTTGGGCTGTGAGGGAACATCTCAGCTGCTGGGTGGACACTGGCCAAGGCTGTGCAATCTGAACAGGGTCTAGAAAACTGCTGGTTGTGATGTAGGGAATTGTAGAATGCAAAAAGCTATGAGAATCTGCCAAAAGCTACAGGCAGCACCATGGGGAATACCTGAACTTCAGAGGTGATTAAGGCAGAGTTATATGAGAAACAGCCAAAGTCCACAAGTAATTGCACTGGTGCATTAGAGGCCACTAGGGCCTTGGAAGGCCATTAGCACCCAAATAGCCTTGTAAAGCACACCATGAAAAACAGATTTATGATCAGCTCACTTACTCTGCCTTAATGTGTCAGGTACTGGAAAGTCTCATAATCCATTTCAGTCCTTACCAGTCCTACATGGGGTGTTGTTCATTAGTGTTTTCGTTTAACTCAGAAGCATAGTTTAGAGGAGAGCCTCCTGATCATTCCCAATCTCCATTATTTGAAGTGAGCAGAACTCATGGGGTTTCAGCTGGATTCCTCTCCTATGAAAGTAAAACAAGGTTGGGCTCCAGAAAGACTCTCTGGCTTCTAATGGGAACTGAGTTATTGCAACCAGAGTTTGACTAGCAGGAGGCAAAACCCCCTGCTGTACTACACGAGGGGCAGCACTACCACCCTAAATAGAAGCAGTGCGGACACTGGGTCCATGGCACTGACCATTCTGCTGTGCAGTTGGGATGTGCTGCTTGCGAAGGAAGATCTGCAAAGGTGTTGTCCATCTTCCTGTGCTCCTGGGAGGGCCTGTTCATCTGTACTGCCCTTGGAAAGCTGTATTAGCTGCCAGGTACCACCTGCCATACCAATGAGTGTCCCCCAACAGTATGAGCTGTGTCTGTTGTTTGCTTGTTAGATGCCTGATGCCCCACAGAGGGTTAAATGTAAGGCTACATTCAGTCCCCAACTACTCAGTCATATTCACTGCTTTGGGAAGGAGAGCTTGGTGCAGTGTACACAGGGTCTGTGAGTTCCTACTCATCCATAGTTTTCCTTAATCAAGTTTCTTTGTTACATACACTTGCAATAAAAGGAGTGTTATTGTGACACTTTCCCCTGTGATGGGAAGAGATGCTGTGTGAAAATTCAGTCTTCAACCCCATGTGTTCCACAAGAAGAAACCTCAATAAATTTCCTCACAAAGAAATGTGTAGTATCTCACAACCTCAGCCTGTGGTTTCCAACAGCTATAGAAATAAGCTCCAAGTGGTGACAGAAAGTATGTGCTGAATTGAAGAGGCAGGTAATAAAATGATGTGTTGTAAGAAAACCTAAGTTTGTTCAGGAACTAAAAGAAAAACATAATTACCATTGTTACCACCAGAGAGGCATATTCCAGCTATGCATTATAAAATCATCTTGCTGATGTCTTAGCTGTACAGAATCCTCATCAAAACAATGAGCCAAATGTTATTCTTTTGCTTTTTCTACAACTGGAAAAAAGGTCCAATTTCTAAATTTGAAGTTTCTTGGTAGTCTTTTCCTGAAAGAAAACTTTTGGGGCTTTCTGGCATTTGTTGGTTTTTTGTTGGTTTTTTTTTCTTTTTTTTTTCCCTTCAGAATCTTAAAAAAAGCAGTAGGGAAGAAACTTCCAGCAATCACTAAGGTGCACTTTTATAACTATTAAAACTTAATTCTACTGAAAACTCCATACCAAATTTTTCTAGATGTAATCAAATGTGTGATTTTTTTTTTTTACAGAAAACTCAAAGCATCTCATGATAGATTTTTATGATATGCTATGGTTCTTATGGAAATTACAATGAAATTTCAGTGATAAGCTAAAATGCCAAAGATAATTTAACTGTAAAAATAAAAATACTGAGACAATTATATTTTATCATAAGTTTTCTAGTTTCAGTTGCCAACAAATATGTCAATTTTAAAACTTTAAAATAAAATAATAGTTCACATGTATTGAGTTATGATTTTATCATAATTTGCAAAATGTTGAGTTAGCACAGAGCCAGATCTTGGGTGCTGGAGCTGCAGGCTGTAGCCTTTGTGTATTCTTTGGAAGATCAAAAAATCCTTGAGGCTGCATCTTCTAACACAGATAAAAAGAACTGAATACTTACTGTTAGGAGCATAGAACTTTGCAAATGGTAGCAAGCAGTGATGTAAATTAGTCAATGCTAAAATAAGTGAAATTAATGCAGAATTAAATAAGCTAAAGCAGTAAGAATTGTAATCTGTTGTTACAATTTTTATAGCTTAACTAAATGTTCATAAACTGTTATTTTAGTATATACTAAAAAGCTGTAACCTCTTCACCATTTTCAAGCAAATTAGTTTACTTGTTTTTCTGTGATGATGTTTTCTATATATATATTTTCTTCTAAATTACATTTCTCAAAATATTTTTGAAGACTTAGAGTTCAACTCATCATTTCTGTAGCATTACATATGTCTATCTTGTGTAGTAATGGACTGGATTTTTTCATTATGTTGTCATAGGCAGTGCCATTAACATGGTCCCTCTTCTATGTCTTAGATTTTTATGGAGCAGTAACCACTACGAATGTATTCTGCAATTTACAGTTGCTATCTCAAAACTTTGTGTAAGGAAGTGGATTGACGTTTCAGAACATTAACATGAAGTAGGATTAGTAGGCTTATTTTATAGCTAGAAAATTGGGAGCCAGTGATGGTTGAGCTATATCTAGGTGTGGTGATTCACCTGCTGAGCTGTGGTACACCACGTTGCATAGGTACCCTGAACTGGGACTGGGGCTGAAACTCGGACATCACTGAGTTCTGAGAGCAGCTCAGGGGCTCTCGGCATAAGAAGCACATGGATCTGTCAGAGCAAGTCCAGAGAAGGGCCATGAAGATGATCACTGCTGGAGCCCTTCTGCTGTGAAGAGAATTTGGGCTGCTCAGCCTGGAGTAGAGAAGGCTCAGGGTAAATTTATGACACCTTTCAAGTACAGAAAGAAGGTGAGAAATCTGGAAAGGGACTTTGTGAAAAGGTGCATAGTGAGGGGACAAGGGGCTTTAAACTGAATGAGAGTAAGTTTTAGGTTAAACATTAGGAAAAGGTTCTTCACTATGAATATGGTGAGACACTGAAGCAGTTTGACCAGAGAAGGATTCCCCGTTCCTGGGAGTGTTTAAGGCCAGGCTGGATGGGGGCCTGAGCAACCTGATTTAGTGGAAGGTGTCTGTTCCTGGCAGAGCTACATAGTCTGTAGTAGTTCACACCCTTCACATCCAAGCTATCCTGTGATTCTGTGTCTCAAATAAAAGTCCTAGAGCATATTTTTCTTTGGTGATACTAAAATATACAGGCTGCAGATATTTGTTGAAGAACCTAGAGAGTTTACTAAACAATAGTGTTCCAAAATGATTTAATGCATCTTTATTTTATGGGGTTTTTTTTTGTTGTTAAGAGCTAAGATTCAGACAGATGAATGCAGCTTTTCCATTATGGATTTATGATGTCAGTTCTTCCTTCTGGTGTTTTTAGCATTTTTTCACTGTGCTGATTAAAATCTGGTTTAGATGATAATTATGCTGGTTTTATCATTCAAACACTCAAAATTGATTTTTGTTAAAAATCTTTAAGTGTCTTGAACTAGACTTTTATTTCTTAACAGATTTAAAAGTCTGCTTAGAGTATGTCCTTCTGTCATGTTGTCTGTGAATGCTAACTCACTGCAAAATTAATGTATTTCCAGTTTTAAAAACCAAATCCACCCTCTCTTCATAGGAGGAAGAACTAAGGAAAAGTGGAGAAGCCAAATACGCACACTTGAGTGATGAGCTCCACGTATTAATTGAAGTGTTTGCTCCACCTGGGGAGGCGTATTCTCGCATGAGTCATGCCTTGGAAGAAATAAAAAAATTCCTGGTTCCCGTAAGTCACTTATTCTTCTTGACAGGTTATGGTTTTGTTGCACTGAGTTTGTTCCTTTTTTAGACTAAGGGAAAAACGCCTTCGCTGTGTTCTGTTGAACTTTTGTCTTTCATTCTTTTGTCCCAGGGAGATGCCAAACAGGCCATTAAGTGTCGCAGTTGATGCCCTGATATATTTTCTAGCTATTTTATTATTTCCATTTTTCAATGATTTTTGCTTTTCTTTCTTCTTTTCTGGAGAAATTGGTAGATTACTTTTGTTTTCTGATTGCAGACATTAGTCATCATGAGAGTGCACTTTCAGGATTTTTGAATATTTCAGTCCATAAAAACATTTTAATACATATAACAATTTACCTAAATATCTTGCTAATGAAGTTAATTGTGCAGCAAAGAGAAACAGCATGAGCAAAACATTCCTAAGACTTTCTGTTCTCCTTGTGACTCAGACCACAGTTTGGCAATCTTCCATCAGCTAGGAGAGTGCAGAGATATACTCGAAACTGTGAACTTTTCCAATTTGATTTATACTAAATATATCATCTTCTGAAATATTTACCTTCATGTCTATTGATTTTCCTCAAATTCTCTGAAAATTATTTTTTCCACATTTATAGGTGCATTCCATGCTATTTTCATACTTAAATTTGTCATAGCATTGAAGCATAAGCATACTAAATATTAAGTGAAGTAGTACTAGAATTACATGAGTTGTTTTCTGAGGTCTGTCCTGAGAGTTCTTAGTGCTCTAAAAATGTTCAGAACTTGCATCCCTTAAAAAGAATATGATGAGAGCTTGTTTCTGGTTTTGATTGAAAAAATGAAGTGTATGTTCAGGTGTGTTAATAATAATGGAAGGATTCAAAGAGTGCCTTTTTTTAATGAGTAATAGGAAGCTGAGATGAGAGATGTTCAGGTGAGGCATGCCACTTGCATGGCAGAATTTCAACACCTTTTTTGCTGTAGGCTTCTTGATGCGGGAGAAAGGGAATATGTTACAAGTAAAATATGGAAGTAAACTATTTATATGTTAAATTTTTAAGAGCAAATAAGCTTTTTTTTTAAGAGCACTAAGTAGCTTAAGATTGTTAAAAATAAGTATCTGGATTTTTTTTTAATTAAAAAGTTTGTTGGCATCAAGCGCCCATAAATGAGCTACATTTTAAATAAGTTAAATCTGTCTTTCTGATTTTTCTTTCTGATTCCCTTATGCTTCCAGTTTGGGAACACTGGTAATAAAATACCATTTAGAATTCTTTGAAATAACTGTGAGACAAGAAAGCATTTTCTTTTTCATAACTTCTGAGTTTACCTTGAACATAAAACACAAGGGACAAATTAGGTCAATATTGTAATGCTGGCAGCATGTCATGGAATGACATTTTGGCTGCAAGCTAATGGTGAAGATCTGCCAAGCCATTACACTGGAAGAAAATTTATCATTAAATAACATATTCCTGAAAAGTCCGGTGTGTTGTAGCTTAAAATGATAACAGGGCCAATTACAAAATTTGCCAGTCTTTGTCACTTGGATAACCCTATTTCCAGTTGTTCATGACTTTCCAAAACTTCAGTTTGTTTCTATAAGAGGTTTCTGTTTCAATTTACCTTCTTATGTCCTTTTCATTCTGGAAAAGAGCTCCTGCATTCTAGCATGGTGCAATGAAGATGGCATCTGGATTTTTAACATCCATCATGTGTTCTGTTCAGCCTGGGTGAATAAGGGAGAGAGAATAGCGTGTTTTCAGAGTAGTATTAAAATCTGTTGTAATATTCAGCATCTGTACAAGCGTATATTTTGGATGGCACATTATTTATTTGTAAGAATTATATTTGTTTTCCAGCACAAGTATAATAGCTGCACTGGAGAAAATATAGAAACAGGTTCTTTGTTAGGAAATTCTGAATGTGGTTGATAGTGGCAGGAATAGACCCTGTCATAGAAGGCCACCAAATTTGTCAGGCAGGATTTGCCCCTAGTGAAGCCGAGTTAGCTGTCACCATTCACCTCCTCATTTCACATGTGTCTTTGCAAAACTTCCAGGAGGATTTGTTTCCATGATCTTTCTGACCTGAGGTGAGGCTGAAAGAGCTGTAGTTTCCTGTGTCTTCCTTATTTCTCTTTCTGTAAGGGGGGGTTATTTTTCCCCTTTTCAGTCAGTGGGAGCTTTGTGGACTGACATGACTTCTCACATTTGATGGGTAGTGGCTTAGCCACTTGCTCAGCCTGTTCCCTCAGCATGAGCAGATGCCTCTCATCAGGTCCCAAGGACTTGTGCACCTTCATGTTCCTTAGATCCTCTCTAGCCTGATCCCCTCCTGCAGTGGGCAATTCTTCATTCCCCCAGTCCCACCTTTGCCTTCTGTGACCTGAGTGGTGTGGATGGAGCACTTGTCTGTGAAGACCAAGGCAAAGAAGTCTCTGATGACCTCAGCCCTGTCCTGGGTAGCCAGGTCTCCTGGTTTGCTGCAGAGAGGGCCCACATTTTCCCTAGTCTTCCCTTTATCACTGATGCGCCTTTCCTGTTGCCCTGGCCAATTTTAATTCTGTCAGGGCTTCTGTCAGCTTTCCTAACATGATCCCTAGCTGCTTGGGCAATTTCTGTATTCCTTCCAGGCTACCTGTTCCTGTGTCCACCCTCTGTTGGCTTCCTTTTTGAGTTTACCCAGGAGCTCCCTGTTCACCCATATAAGGCTCCTGTCATTTTTGCCCGACTTCCTCTTCATTGTGATGCTCATTCCTGAGCTTGGCAGAAGCGATCCTGGAACATTTAACCAGACTTTTTGTGTCCCTCTTCCCTCCAGGGAATCATAATCACTCCAAAAAGTAAAAATTGTACTCTATGACTTGTTTATTAGTTTTATCCCCTCTGCTTCATTTCAGATTTAACTGACTGGCTGCAACATGTTTCAAGGGGTTTTCACTCAGAAAGATTGCACTAGATAATTCCCTTTTTGTTCCCTATTTGCAGCATCTCTTGTTTTATGATGTTTTGTTGTTTTTAAGACTTAATTTATTGCAGCAATGAATATTTGGATTGCATGACAAGGATAAAACAGTAGAACAGAACAGTTTTATTTATACCAAATCAAGGATGTAATAAACTATTCAAATGAGTTTTCACATTGCTTATGAATTTTCTGAAGATTACATGAAGTATTACCCTCAGAAATTGCATGATCATGTCAGTGAAATGGAATAACGTCTTTGTACCTTCTTCAGAAGTTTTAATGAGACTGAATTTTAAGATAAATGCCCAGAAAACATAATAAGAGAAAAGTAGATAAATGTAGAACAGACTGAGAAAAAAAAAATTGAACATTTATTAACTGAAGCAAAGTTTTAATGAACAACTACTTTTGATTTAAATGTGATTACTTCTTTTTTACCTTCAACCTTACTCAATAACAGGTATCTATATTTTTAGCAGCGAAGATTTTGCCTCTAAGCCAGAGTTAGAAACCACAGTCTGTGCCACAAGTTACCACATTTCATAGCTGCAGCTCAGTTGGTGCGTTGGGCTCCTTCCAGCGGGCGTTTCAGTGCATGACTGAATCCCAGTGTCTGCAGCTCTTGGCAGCTGACACATTTCCAAAGCCAAGCTGCTTCCTTTGCTGTCTGCAGCTTCCATTTTGAAATGGTTTGAGGTCTGTGTGGGTGCTGCCAGCAGGATGTTGCTAACTGGTTGATAAGATTTATTCTGTAACTGACTGCTAGTTCTTTGGTGGGTTTTATGCAAAATTAAGTCTTTGTGGGGTGTTATATCCAATTACTAGCTAGATACTGTCTCTCATTTTGGGTTGATGTTTACTTGGTATGAAAATTTGTATATAATTGAAATATGACAAATCAAAAGAGCCACGATTAAGTAGGTAGGATTAATCTCAGGGTCTTGAAAAACAACTGCCTGCTCCTTTATTTTTCTTTTAACCTAGTAAAAATGAAAACCAGAATGTGTTTCCCAAGTCAAGGTTTTACATTAGCAATCACGTTTGGAACTGATGCTAACATTTTGTAAATTATCCCATGTGGAAAATACAAACAATAGGGATGCCTAGGAGGAGAGCATTTTTCAGATTCACCTTTGTGGCCAGCACAGATTTGATAAAATCCATAGGTATCTGACAGCCAAGTACTTCTGATCCTGCCAGGGCTCTAGTTCTGTGTGAGGAGCCTAAGGCTGGTGTTGGATCTCAGTGCCTCAGAATGGGATGTAGGGTCAACAAACTAGGAGGGGAGACTGGGGAGCAGGGGGAGGTGAGGAGAACCTAGAAGCTTTTCAAGCTTTAAAATCTTATGATTTTTAAAGGTTCATGGCTATTAAATGCAATCAAGTTTTTTCACTGTTAATGACCAGTGAAATTCTACATCACTCCTGTTATACAGGATTGTATAATTTTGATTTATATCCAAACATACAAATATATTTTCTGAACAAGCTCTTAATTCCCATGTTGTAAGGAGCTACGCTGTCCTTAGGAGTTCTGTGCTTTCTAACATAGGCAAAATCTTTTTTTCTTTTTTCTGATACACATTTTTATCCCTTTAAGCAAAGCATTTTTATTTGACATGGTTAGCATCCCTTGGGAGAATGAGAGAAGCAGATACTGATCATTCACTTTACGTGTGAGTGCTCTGTAATAGGGAGCTATTATGTAGAGGGCAGATTGCAGCTGCGGTGACATGACCACTTTAAAAAGATTGTTTACAACTGTGTGGTCAGATGATCAGAAATTGAACCAATTACCACTTTAAAAGCTGCTGTCCAATATATTTGCATACATTATCCTAGCCACTTGTATCTGCTTTAAATTGAGGCTTGTTGGCACCACTCAAGGGCTGGGAATAAACACATGGTCATGTAATGCAGTCCAGTTGATGGGCAATGGCTGGTGATCATCTGCCTGTACAGTTTTCTGATTCTGTTATTAGAAATCCCTGTGGTGAGGCAACAGGTGAATGCAGAGTTGTATGTTGTTTTTAATTCAGGCTACAATGTCGTCCAGAATAGTATAGAGCAAGGTGAGATAAAAGGATTGAAGCTAAATAGCCAGTAAGATATTTAGGCACTTAAAAGGAAGTCTGGAAGAAATTGTATTTATTATTGCAAGTATTTTTGAAGAATGTGCGAGTGTAAATTATTTACTTTGACAGGCATAAAAGATGAGTTTTAGAGATGCAGCTCTGCTGCTCTTCAGCATCATATTTAGGGAAATATTTTGCCTGTTGAGGTTCTTACCAATCATTTAAGAATATTATCTGTTCTCATAGATCCAGCTAAATAAAGTGAAAAATCACTAAGGAAGAAGAGCCTTTCAGTGAAATCAAAGTTTACTAATTTCACACTGGAAGTTATTTATGCCAGAGCTGTTTATGAAAAAAATTGAGATCTATGGAAAATTGAAACTGGGAACAATTAAAAAATCTTAAAGTAGGGTTTAGTTCCTTGAAGGTCTTTCTCTGTCAAATATTGTAAAAAGAAATTATTTCACCTCAAACATACGTTTATTGTATATGTAGGAACTCTTATTTAGTACAGAGCAAAGTTACAAGTAATCTCTTTATGTACAGCGCATGTAACAATTCTGTCAGTTTTAGGTATATGACATTTATTTTGCACATTTTTTGTTAGCCATCTGAATTTCTTCTGTGCTATAGTATAATATGATCTCTCTATTTACATACCATTTCATAGTCCATGGTTTTGTAATCTTATGTTTGTTTCTAAATAAACTATAGTGTGGGGGGGGGATGCCAGTCTTTTTTTTCCTCTTTCAAAGAACCTTAACAGACAAAATATTTCCCCAAATATGATACTGAGCAGCAGCAGAGCTGCATCTCTAAAACTCATCTTTTATGCCTGTCAATGTAAATAATTTACACTTGCACATTCTTCAAAAATACTTGCAATAATAAATAATTAGTACGGTAATTATTTTAAAACTGTGCTAAGGAAAAAATTTAGCAGCTGTTTTAGCTGTGCTGGGTTGTTTTTCCCAGGGTGCAACATCTCTGGCAATTTCACACGCAAGTTTTGATCATCAAGGAAGTCAATTCAGAGATTCTGTCAAGGCCTAAAATGTCATGGCACTTTAGCTCTTCACAGCCTTTTTTCCTAAACATTGCTTAACAAATCAAATTATTATCAATACATTCAAATATCAGTGTGGTCAAGAGAGTCATCATAACTTGTGGACTTTTCTTGACTTTTCACAGATGCTGAAGTTTTTCCTAATAATGAATACTGGCTGATTGAGCAGCACTTGTGTTGTTTAAACCACTTATTTTAAGCTTCATGAAAATAGTCCTAAATCTTCCCCTCAAAGTGAATGTTTAGGGGTGGAGATGTACATCAAAAGTTTTTTAATTTTTCAGTTGAAAATTAAACTCCATTATTTTTCAACAGACTGAATTTTTTTTAATATAGTTATTGACATACAGTATAGACGACTGGTCCTTTCTGCTGTAAAGCTATAAAATGGATAGCAATACAAAGAGCACATAATTAATCAAATGTCTTCACATTTGTGTCATGAAGAGTGGGTCATATTTTGACATGCCAGACCAACAGTATCTTTTTCCTAGGCTTAGCTCCCCGCTGCTTCAAAGCAATTTAGATACTTTGCTGCATCTTGTGTGGTTTAAGGGTTGATACTCCCACTATGAGTGGATTAAGACCCCTTTAGATATGCCAAGATTTATTCAGTCTGTGAAAGCAATTCCTTGGTGATCTCTTTCTGACACACGGAGGAATCGATCTAAGAGGCTCAGCCTTACTGTCAGAGCCAGCCCTTTCAGATGAACCAGAGACATAACCTGAGCAGGGATTAAACTGAGCATGCTCTTGAGGCGTGGCTGCAGTTTAAAGAGATAGATTTTCAACTTGCTTGGTGAGTCTACATTCTAGGCTTGTCTTGCTCCTTCCATTTTTAGGGCAAGTTTTTCACCAATGGCAGATCAGAAGAAATTATTTCGGTGCAGGTGATAAAATTTGTGCAGAAAATTTTGAATGCCGCAGTATTGCTTCTGGTTTCTTAATTGCTGGTCTGTAATGTGGAGCAAGAAATTTGCTGTGGTATTGCACATTAGACTGGTCACCTTAGCAAGACCACCAGACCCTCCTGCACATGTGGCATTTCATTTAAAGCTCTGTATGTGGGTACAAATTTGGTCAATCAACTCAACAATAAAGGTTGTTTGTTTGACCCAGTGAAAAGTCTGCAGCTTTATGGCTTGAAAATAAAATTCCATGTAGTTCTGTATAAAAGTGTCATGGAAAGTATATTTTAAATAACTGATTTGCATGCAAGGAATACTTTGTAATCATGATGAAAAAATGTGCAAGATGTTATTAAGTGTTCCCATTGCATATATTGGTATCTTTTTTTTTTCCCCTCAGACATCAATTTGAGGAAAGAAAAGGACAATATCTGGTAAAAAAAAAAGGACTGAAAGCAAGGAGATAAGAGTTGCTTATTTTGGCTCTTTCAAGGAATTGGTTATTGCCTTAACTAGGTTACTTTAACTTGCAGGTTACTTATCTCTGTTTCACATATATTAGCAAAGTGACAATCAGATTTTTAAGGTTTAATTTATTTGTGAAAGTACACTTAAATAAAAAGTTTGTGCTTTCATTCACATTGAAAACCATACTGCAGATCCTACAGTGTGCTGGGGGTTGTTTTGATTTTCTTTATTTTTAAAAACAAAAGGAAGAAAACAGGTTCTGGTGGTATTAGTAAATATATTTTTTTAATGTAGCAAAAGTCAGTGTAGTCAATTCTGAGGTTGCTGAGTTGTGATTGCTTAGGAAAACATGAAAGAAAATAAAAAATGCCGAGTAATCTTGTGTCAGTTGTGTTCTTTCAGCTTCCAGAAGCCAAAAATTCAATCTTTTCAAGGCTGTATCCAAGACCATCTTGCCTTTTACCCTTTGGTAGCTTTTACTTCTCTTCCCTGAGTTTGTCAAAGGCTTTTTTTGAACCTTAGTTAAGCTTTTGGCCTCAGAAAAACTTAAGATTGCAATGAGTTTGACAGTTAAGTTACACACTGGGTGTAAAAACACAAATTAAACCCTAAGTTCCACTTCCTCTTGTTCATTTTGAAGCAGTTTCTTAAGAGTTTTTAAGTGCCTTCATCTTCATGCTTGGTAAAAGCAGAAGATAATTTCACACCCATCCTCAGTCCTATGTTGTTCTGGATTTGTTTCTTTTCTAGCTCACAACTTTTACTGCAAAGAAGCAGAGGTAGCTCTGGTTTTCCATTACATAATTCTGACTATTTTTCTCTCTCATCTTTAGCTTACCTCTTTAATTTTTCTGTTGGGCTGGAATGGGCAGGATGGCAGAGAGTAGCTCATCTTGGTAATCAAGAAGTCATCCAGTAATGGAATGAATCTTCTGTTTGTGGTTCAGTGTCAGGGCTTTTTCTAGTGCTAGCCACCATTCATCCTGCTTGCACTGATTTGGTGGTTTTTTAATGGCATTTGTAAAAAATCCAGGGCATCTTTCTTGAATGATAATAACTTATAAGGAGCTATTTACTTTCAGTATTTTGATGCTTATCAATACTTCAGTGTAATTATTTTCATAGCATTACTATGCATTTATCATCACTCAATTTTTTCTGCCTGTTTTATTTCTAATAATAGAATATAATGAGACCTTTCAGCAATTTTCCACAATAACCTTTAGATTTTATTGCTTTGAATAATTTAATTGAAATAATATCACTTCACTATTCAAGATTTTTAATAACATTTATAAATATGATGAGCAGACCAGATTTTTTAATCACTCAATAAATTCTTCCCCTCAGAAAACAGAAAATTACAATACAGGTCAACTATTTTTAGTATTCTTTTTTCTGTAACGAAGAGAGAATTCCTAATCAGCCAGGTGCTCTGTTTTAGCATTTGACAACTTTGGTCTGGTGGATGAGAGTTTTTATCTCCATGGATGGAGATGTTTGAAAATGGATGTCTCATTTGCTGTGTGCCAAGCCTGGTGATATAAACTTGTTCAGAAATAATCTGATGAAGGATAAAAATACACTCATTGGCAGAATGTACTTCTCCAAGACAGTAAGAATTGCCTGTATACATTCAGCACATGCCAACATGAGGGTTTAGTAAGTTAAGGATATACATTTGTATATATTCCTGATGTTTTGAAAGGTTTTAAGTCTCCTAATGGCAAGGAATAATATGACAAAACTTCATTGACATGAGATTTTTAAAAGAAAAAATAAATTCACTGAATACCTGGGAGAGTTTGCAGCTTATTGAAAAAAAAATAGAAAAATTAACCTAACCAATACTTTGGTATTCTTATGTCACAATGAAAAATGAGTCAACAAATCTCACTTCTGGTTCAGTGAGAGTTTGTTGATGAAATTGTGTTAGTGACATTAAATTCCATTAAACATCTATCCATATGTGTGATGTGACAGGGCTCAAACCTTCTTAATAAGAACATTTCTCTAAATATATGTGTCTGTAGCAATTTTCTTAGGGAGTTGATGTGTGAAACTTCTATGTCTGTCAAACGTGCTTTGTGTATCAAATTTGGAAGATGGAGATTTGCGTCTTGATAGTAGATTATTTCACTCCAACACAGCAGGTTCTTTCGGCTGAGACTGCACGGGTGGTGTGAATGCTTAGACCCTGTAGCAAAATCTGCAGCCATTTAGCAGATGAAGAGACTTCTCTGTGAGAGTGGTATCTCAAAGTACCTTCCCAGCCATCAGCCCACTTACACCAGCATACAAAAAATGCTGATAATTAGGATGCATTTCTAACCTGCCTGCCTTCTAAGTTTACACGCTTCACTTTGGATACATCAAGGTGAGAGACAAAACCTTCAGATAAACTGTGTACAAAACCTTCAGATAAACTGTGTGAAACTGGAAAAGGCTTTTAACAGGAGAGGAGGCATTCCAGAGCTGCCCTTATGTCATTGAGTGCAAAGGAAAACTGTTTGCAACTTGGATTAAAAGAGAGGAAAATTCTCATAGGTACAGGAGTCTTTTCTGAAAGAAAGTCTATTCAAAGCATAATCTTTCTGAAGAGTCATATGATGACTCTAGAGATTATGATCAAGTTTGTTCAGAACTGACTGAAGGTTATTATGCAGAAAGAGAAGTGAGGCAGTCCCAAGGCTGTAATGGGATGCAGTTGGGAATGGTGGCACAGAATATCACTAGCTAGTAGGGACAGGGCCTCATTCAGAGAGGAAGGCTGAGGATAGATGCAGCAGTCAACAAAAGCATGCTTAAGAAGAAATAACTCATGCTGCATATTTAAATTACTTGAGTACAATTACTGCCTACCTCCTTGCTTGCATTTTCTTCAGCTGTTTGAAAAATCTTTGATGCATACAGTTTCTTTTTTCACTTCATACTTACTAAACATTTGAGGTCTCTCCTTTTGACATGCTAGAACAAGGTTTGTGTCTGCTGGATATCAACTCAACTGCTGGGTTATTTCCATGTTGGCATAACTTGTGCATGACCCAGTGAGTAACAGCTTAGTTACAGTGCTGCTGAAAAATCAGTTTTTAGAGCCAGATTGTAGGAAGTGAGACATTCTTGAAAGCAGACAAGCTCAGCAGGATCTGTGGCTATTTCTGATTGAGAGGTACATACTTAGTGTTTCTGTTTATAATGAGTACTTCCCATAGAGTTAAGCCTGAGGAGATCAGTACAAGAAGGAACTGAAACCAATGGAAAATCCTTTGAATTTTCCTTTGATTGTTGATTTACTTCTATAAAAACTGTTTAAATGCAGAAATAAGACTCTGAACAGTAGTTAAACCTGGGCTCTAAGATTCTGATTAGACACCATGAATAGACTGTCCAAGTGTCAGGGGGAGAGCCATCACAAACACAGGCAAAAGCTGATGTTCTTTCCAAGCAATATGGGCTTCACAAGGTCAGGGAGAATTTTACAGAGGGGAAAAAAAGCCAAAAGGTCACATTTAAAGTAAGATTTGATAGCTGTTAGTTGTTTTAATTATTTGCTTTACATCATTACTACTTTTGAGGAAGTGAACAAATAGCACCTTGTTCTAAGGACATATTCCTGAGTTAAATTTAGTCATGAGTCCTTGGCCTGTAAGATTTCCTTAGGTGCCAAAGACACATGGGCCACTGAGTTAAAACAGAGAGAAAAACAACTAAGAGCTGTAAAATAACTGTAGTTACAGAGGGTTTGGCAAACCAGAGCTATTATCTCAGAAGGGCTAAGAAAATTTCCTCAATGTCAAAAAAGGGAATTACATGTGTAAATTCATGGTAAATCACAGAATGAACAACTGTTATCTCTTCCTTGTCATTACTCCTAAACTGATCAGCTACAAATCAGTGAAAGAAACCAATACTAAATTAAACAGGGATTTTGCTCTTATTTTGGACTGAGATTTCTTTTCTACCTATAAACACATCAGAAAAACAGATTGTGCCTTGGCTATTGGCTGGTCTACACTTGTATTTTGCTTTGAAAAGTACTTAATAGATTTATGTGAGTCTGTAAAATGAGCTGCATACCAGACAGAAGGCAGGTGCAGTTAAAGACAGGGCTGATAGAAAGCTCTGAAAAAGTATTTGTGCTGGGAATGGGAATCCTGACAGTCTGCTTGACTACCACATATTGTGTGGAACAGTGGGTGATTCATGTCATACAATGGGATGAGTCCCTGATATGCTATTGCATATCTGCACAAGGGTGGGGTTTTTCCATCTCCATCTGTCTCCCAAACAGTGTGAATATGTTGCAGTGTGTTTAAAGAGATCTTTAATTTGGTTCATCAATCTTCACTCAGAGCTCAGCTTTTTGCATGGTCAGAAATCATACTTTCTGCTGGATTGCAAAAGCCACTTTTGTTTTGTAGTGCAATCATGTATTGCAATATCACTTAAAAAATAATTTTTTCTGTGTCACATTTCAAACTAACAGCTGAGTCATATCCTTAATATTAAAATTGGAAACAAACAAAATCTGACTGTATCTCATTTTCTGCTGAACCCTAGTCTGTTTTGTTGGGGTTTTTTTTAATTACTGTATCCAGCCATAATTGAAGGCTATTTATATGGTATATCAATTAAATCTCAACTTTTACTTTAGCTCTTTAATCAGTTCTGGGCTAGAAGTGACTTTATGTAGTTTAAGGCTATCAGGAACAGAGAATCTATGTTAATTTTGTGTATATTATGGTATATTATCATAGTGTATGTATTGAGTTTCATATAATGAAACATATCTCTGTACTTACTAGCAAGTATATTGCTATAATACAGTGTGGTCTATCATTCTATAATGTTGGCCTGTTAGATTTCTTCCAGCTACCTTTGCATCAAGACCACAAATTTTAGTTGTGCATCCTTCTCTTAGCTTATCTAGCTTCTCTGCTCAATTGCTCTGATACTGCCTGGCACCCAGAGCAGGTGAGGAAAACTACCTGAATGAGCAGCTGAGGACTTTTATGTATGGAAAAAGCAATATTTCCAAGCAGTCTGGTTAGAGACTGAGAATGAGGAAGGGAGGAAAATCCCT
Organism: Fringilla coelebs; assembly: GCF_963513975.1. Lineage (NCBI taxonomy): Eukaryota > Metazoa > Chordata > Aves > Passeriformes > Fringillidae > Fringilla > Fringilla coelebs. Next base: position 26,376,912 of record NC_140030.1, on the reverse strand, counting down.
TTTTGTTACTAAACTGGCAGTTTTCATGCTGTGTACAGGATAAAGCATTATGTAAAGCACCTGAAAGGTTTTTCTCTACTGGCATAAGCTGACTGGTGTACTGTCTTTAAGGGATAGCAGGTTTCCTGTGGCTCACAAGTATTTCTAGGGAAAGTGGCTTTAAGGATAGGAAAGAATGCATATACCCAGTATTGTATTGGGGTCAGAAAAGCTTCTTGACTCTTCTAGAGACTTACACACATCATCTTTAGATTTGTATGGAGCACAATGGAATAATCTTGGTAGTTCTGTATCCACAGAACTTGCAAAGAGAAAATCAAGAGAGAACTTTTAAATTCGAAGATTCTAAAAATGGAAGTTTGACTATTTCCTTTGAGCCACAGTCCACACAGGCAGTAGTATTTCTCCTAAAAACTGTACTAAAAATGTGTTTCACAAATATATCAAATCTCACTTCAAGTGCTCCAGTTGATCTGGAGTTCATCTTTTGCATGCTTAGCTTCTGGTTGTCCTCACTGGTAGGAAACTTTGTGTGTTTCACAAGCTGGTGGTTTTTGCTCCTATATGCAGGATTTAGTTGGTAGTTCTGTGTCTTTCCCACATTCAAAGCACCTCCTCTTCTTTCCAGCTAGTGGTTCTCCTTTGGGTCTCCAGAGTGAGAGTGTCAGTGAAATCCAATGTTTCTTCAAACATGAATATTGTTGTTAAGCCTCATTTCAAGAGGCTTAATACAAGATGTTCTCTTTTCTTTTCCTATTTGCCTGCCCTCTCAACTCTTGAATCCTGACCCTGTTGTCCGAAGAGCCACATAGATTTGTGACAGTAATCTAGACCTCACATTTTTACCACCCACTAGTTTAAAAAGCAGTACAATAAAAAAGGATTTGATATAATTGTACAAATAGTTACTAAGAATATTTAATATTGTTGAGCCAAAAAGCAATTTCTGAGGTCATTGCTCTGCAATTTTATATCCCTCAAAAAAAAAAAACAAAAAACCAGAAAAACTATGCCACAATACCAGTTTGCAAATCATTCAGTATAGTCCCTGGTGATTTATTATAGGGTTTAAATCTAGCCATTAGCTGATAAAAAAGTTCAGGTGAGGTGCCTGATCTGGAAATGATAACATACTGTGGAAATTGTCTCATGTCCCATTCTATTAGAGAGGTAAATGTTCCAATCTACAAAAACCCCACTTTCAGTGCAAATACAAACAAGAACGTGAGTTAAATGTCTATCTCGCTGTTTTCTGTAACAATCTTTACAATTTCATCTAGAAACATACCCATTGGCCATTTTTTTTGGAATGGGATAGAGGAGAATTGAAGGAGTAATCATACTGTATTACCAAGTTGCCCTTATTGTACTGATCACTCTCATTTCACTGATGTGTTTTGCTTTCCTAATCAGTCACCCACGTGAAGGGAAAATATTTGTACATCCTTCTTACTGTCATTTTTACATTGTTTTTGTTTGAAAGATGAGTTTAACCAAAATATCCTATTGCCCAGTGCCACTTTAGAGTCTCTGGCATTTGGATGATGAGGGTAGCCTGTAGGATGCTCCTCAACAGCAATTACAACCTGGCCTCTTTTAGCAACAGTGTAGTGTTTTTGCAGTTACATGTTATTTCACCCTAGCAGATATCCCTAAATGAAAGTCAGTCCCATTATACATATTTTTCTTCTTATGTGGTAAGAGCAGAAGGAATATTTTATTCTCTTGCAGAGTTAAAATGGTCTGTGACACATGCCCACCGATACTCCATCCTTTGCGTGAATAAAGCTCTAATTCCTGTTATCCAAGAATTGATTCTACTCCTGTGAGCATTGTCCTTGCAGTAAATTATCATATTGCTATCTCCTCTTCCCCCTTTAGACAGTGCTTAAAAAAGGGTCTTTTCTGCCCTTTTTTGTGGATAGCTTTACCCAGCTTGCCAGTTCCTAGATCCTCCCAGTGAGTTCTCTCTTAGCTCCTCTAAGCTGGTGTTTGTCCCATCTGTTGATGAGACCACATGTAAAGGAGAAAAGAATGGAGAAAATAACAATAGCAGAATGGAAAAGTTAAAGAAAACTAAGGAGAATAAATAATGAAAATTAAATTAATTTAAATGAACTACTAAAAGACTTATGACTAACAGTGGGAAGATACTATCCATGGTTGCATCATGTATGAGAAATTTAGGTGCCTTGAATTTTTTCTGAAATTTACATTCTCAGGAAAAGAAGCCATTAAGATGAATTAAGTGTACCATAAATATTGATATTATTTAAGTTATGAAAAATTAATTCCAAAGTGTGTGAAAAAATTATATTGTTTATTTTTTGTATTTTTCATTTTTAATATGATAGACTCATTTTTAGGAGGGTGTATGCAATAACTGATAAATGCCATTTAAAAATTAGACATTGCAATTAATATATTGATGTGCATGTTCTTTATGTCAAAGAGAATTTGCAATTCATTATTACAGCATGCTCACACTTTTGATAAAATATTAATTGCTTTAAATTTGCAGAGATTGACAGGCCAGCTAGGGTTAGGTTTCCCCCTTGAATTTTTGCTCAGTGCAAAGTTGAAAATATCAGATGACTCAGAGAAAAAGATACTAAATTGAATTTTTTATTTCTTTCCATAGATATCAATATTAAATGGTTTTAGAGAACAAGAGGTGAACTCTCTTGTGAGTTGGTGTGCCTGACTTTGTCAGACTGCTGGGACTGATTCAGCTGGGACTCCTGCTCCTGGGAATGACAGTTTGATTACAAGGTCTTTTCAGAAGTTCACTGGTCGTCTCTGTTGTGTTTTTTGTACATATTTATTCTTGCCCAGACCTTCTATAGGGGTCTTTTACTTCTCAATGAAGTCTTACTACATTTTTGCAACAGTAATTCTGACTTATTTGTTGAGTGTGGGGAAAATAGGGAATTCTAAGCAATGTAGTGCAATGTTAAGCTACCTGGTAATACTTGCAGTGTGTAGGAAGTTAAACTGGAGAAGAAGGAAAATAACTAAACAACATTTTTACCTAGGATCATACCAAAATTTTTGTTGCAGTTGGTTAAGTGCAGAGTTCCACTGGGTACAAATTCCTCCAGTAACAGGGTTAACAGACTGAGACCATGGGACTGTGTTGCAGGGAAATACAAGACTTGCTTTCATTTGCGTTGGATCTTTGCCATGAGCTGTGTACAGCAGGAAAGGGTTTTGTGTGTATGAATAAGAAATAAAGGTGTGTGTCCATGGGCAGATGTCATAGCACTGATACACAGCCCAGAAGTGAAGGCTCTTTTACAATAATCTCATCATGCTTTGAAAAGCTCTAACCATGCTCAGAGGAGCAGTCAACATTATGAAGACTAGATCTGCAGATGGAGACAAGATCCCCTGCCAGGCTTTAGGTATCTTAGGGCTGAGATATTTTAATGGAGTTGTTGGATATTTTAGTTACTTGTTGAGTGAAAATCAGAGAAGCAGTTTATTTTCTTCAAGGTTAAATTAGAAAAGATGGAGCTTGATATTGCCATGAAACATGTATTTTAATAAAAAGCACTCATTTTTCTTGTTACTTTAATAGGGTTTTCATAGGTATGTTCTCCTTTTGTAAAATTGCTAGCTGAATTTAAACATTGTAAGACCATAAATATAAATTACTGAACAACTGAACAGTCTCTTTTTCAGTTAGAAAGCTTGATTTGGAGATTATACCCTCAGGAAATATCTGAGAGTGCTGCTTATGACGTTTCATTTTCATGAAGTTTGTGTCCCTGGGGTTTGGAAAAGATTCCTATTTCCTCCCTCCCTGCAAAGAAATTAGGTACTTTATAGGAAAGCAAATGTAAATCTGTCCCCACATACATGTCCCCCCAAACTCCATCACAGTATATATAAATTCTTTTTAAAAATACTTAGAGCTTGAACTGGCAGAGCCAGACAATGGCATACCAATACATTGACCCAGATTGTAGGACTGCACTTAGCAAAGAGATGTAGAAAACATCTTGATTGTGGCTGGTCAGTACAGAATTGTCCAAATTAAATGAATGTTTTAAGAATAATATCTCCCTTCATGTAAAGAGATGTGTACAGATGTTGGTGTTGTAAGATTTTGTATCAGCACTTGGTTATTAGTGAATCAAAGTAAAGATTATCTGTTTAACTAGACTCTAACTGATTAAACAGCAAACATTTACTCTGTATAATTTCATTACTTTCTTCCTTGTGATACATGCACATTGCAGTGCATCAGATATTTGGGGATTTTCTTTACTTTTTCTTCTCTGACTTCCCATTGTTAGTTTCCAAGCTTCAGGAAAACCTGGAATTTATACTAACATTTATCTAACTTGCCATTAGGTCTTTATTTCTTTTTGTATTACTTTAAATAAAGCATTCCACTCTGATATAGTCAGGGGAAAATTATGAGAAATTTATTTTTCACCTAATTTCTTAAATAAATGAGGCTAATGCAGCTGCAAGGTCTATGTGTCAGAAACTTTGAAATAAAAAAAAATCAGTTGAAGGAGTACAGATTGTAAAGATGTCTTAAAGCTATATGAGAACTCATTTCTCGGTCAAGGGAGCCTCAAAATACTATTTTCCTCAAGGAAAAGCAAAACTTTAACTGTTGGAGTTGAGCATTCCATTTTGTGCATTTTAGCTGTCCCAAATACCATTGTGTAGCAGTAATAAATGCATTATGCTGCCTTATGATCCAAATAGTCAAGGCACTTGTGTCAGGCATGCAGTGCAGAAGTGTGCTGGGTAGGACAGGGGCTGGCGGCTGGGAAGGATCCCAAGCACAGGAGCCAGTGCACTGAGGAAGGAACTGAACAGGAAACTGAGATCAAGGGTGTGGGACTGTGCCCTTGGTGCTTTTATGGTGGAGGAACTTCAACAGGAAAGTATTTTAGCACCAAGGGAAAAAATTAGGTCTTTTATTTTCTTTCTCGTAGTCGAAACATATTCAGAGAAAAGTTAGCACTACCAATTTCCTTGAAAGTTCTACAATGTTGACCTCTTGACTAGAGAGAACTTTTGAGTGATGCCTAATGTGTATGTAGGGGCTTAAAACCATTTTGGTTTACTGATTTTGGACAGGCACAGGTCTTTTGAGGAAAGAAGGGCTGTTATTAGCCTCTGAGCCTCACAGACCACTTAACTGCCTGCAGGCATACCAATTAAGTGGAATTATCATCCCAATTAACCATTGTCCCTTGCCAGTCAAAACTCATTTGGTTTAATTCAGCTTCCTAGAAAAAGTCCTAATTAACCAGATTTCCTAATTATCTGTGTCCTGATTAAGTGAGGTGTACTCGTGCAGCCTTTGTTAATAAAGGATCATTTTCATTGTGTTGCTTAAATAATTTTCATAAAAATTAGGTTTCATGGGTAGCATTCTCAGGTAGTGAATGTCCAGATCTCAGTTTTTGTATTAGTAGATGCAGACTTAAAAGTCAGTTGAGCTACTGTAATAATTTCTGCAAGACTTGCCAGGAAAGTGTTATTAGTAAAGAAAGGCAACAAAGGTGTTTGTATGTCCTGTTTTGGGCTGAAGATTTCATAGAGGTGTGACACAGCCATGAGTTAGTACTCTGACTTGTGAAATCTGCCATTGCTTCTTGATCTCAAAAGATCTTAGCAGAGTCTTGTGAGCTGAGATGTGGAGCCAGATTTTTTAATCTGTTTGGACACAGAGTTATGCACAGAATGTATCTGAAAAGGTGTGGTCTCTGCCACACAAAACACATCCAGATTATATTCAGCATTTTGTGACTTTGCTGGTTGCTTCAAGGAAAGATTTCTTTTGTTGACTTCTCTGTGTCTGTGCTCCTGGCTCTGTGACCTGCTAATAAACAGGAAACTGAGTTGTCTTCAAGTCGGGCCTGACCCTGATACTTCACATCACATAAATTAAACAAGATGATAGAAGTTGTTGGGAAGTGAGGGGAGAGCACTTGAAGTTAAGCACCTAAGATAGTTCATTCTTTTTTTAATTATACTAATGTGAGTAGAGTTGCCTTTGTAATGTTATGTAGCTGAGTCTAGTAGTTAATAAGGTTATAATGATTTCCATCCAAGAATCTCAAATCTCGACTAGACAGGAACATTTAGGTAAGGAGATAGATGTGAATCAGTTACAGGTAGAGAGCACAGATCTTCTTTAGATGTGTTCTAAATCAGGAATAACGTATCTGAATACGATTCTGCACACAGATGTTTTCTGTGCCTTGTGACATTTTAAAAGATATGCCTGAATGCCCTTACACTGCCTTGCCAAAAAATGTTGAGACCCTTTCTGGAGCCTTGTATGACTTGTTACCCTCACTTATTCAACACAGGCTTAAAATCAAACAAACTTTGACTTCAGCTGTGAACAGGATATTGCAGGAATGTATCCTGCTTCCTCATTTGGCAGAGGTATGACCTAAATGTGCCAGCATGTGATAAATATGCACAGACAGAGATTTCTGTGATACAGAGCTTTTTGTAGTGGCTGTTCATAATCACATATGTCATTCACATGTTGTTCACAACAACCAGGTTTCCAAAATTATCTCAGGACAAAGCACCCTCAGTTTTCATTCCCAGATGTGTGTGATGGGTAGCAGGAGTCTTGCCTGGTGGAAGGAGCTCTCATGGATGCCTGAGCGAGCTCTACTTCTTTCAGCAACTCTCATCATTCCGCTTTTTGAATTAATCTTTTTTACCGTCTTCTTTTATGGTAATCTGTCCATGACCAAGCTCAGAGGAGTCAGTATCAATCTCCACACTAACACAGGAAAAGTTAATAAATTCTAAAATATGAAAAAGCACTGCATACAACAGAGTGATGTTATTGTGCAAAATTGACAACCAAAATGACCAAGAGCTACACAGACTCACAAAAAAGAAAAGCCTTTTTAATATTTTCTGGATGGCTTAGGTATCTCTATTTATGTTTAAATCAGATAAAAGCTATAGAGAAAGTGGAAAGAAAATGTCAGTAGCTTGATTACTTTCACAGTTTTTACTGTGAGAGATATTAAAAACATCAACAATAAATGGTATCATAAGAGGTTTTTGATAAGTTACAATATTCTCAAGCCAGCTGGAAATAAAAAATCTTAGAAACGCTTCCCAAGTGAAAAATTTTTCTGTCACAATGAAGTTTTCATTTTCTGTCTTTTATGCTGTGGCTTTTCTGTTAGATTTGCTTGGAATATACTGAGTAAGGCAATATTAAAAAAATAATAATTCTTTAGAGTCATCCTTCAGCGCTGTCATGTAATTAGAAACCACACTCTTATCACTCTCGTCAAGCTGAGAGAAAGTATTTTCATTCATGTTTGTTCTTGAGGTTTGCTAGCTCTCAAGATTTGCTTAAGTTTTTCAGTTCTCAGACCCATGATAATGTAAAAATTCCAAATTGGAAATCAGCACACTTTGGTCAAGGATTATGGATTTGACGTGTATCATAGTCAGAAGTGAGGAATCAATGTTCAGCTCATATTTGCCTTTGTATATTTTGAAGATAAATTAAGTAAGATAGGTTTTACTTAATTTTCTGTTAATGTGTTGTATAGTTATATTGATGGCAATGCTTGAAAGTGTAAATACCAAAAGACAAAATTGCAAAGCCAGAATTTCAGGAATTAAGCTGACTTATTAGCCAAGTACTCATATCCTTTTGGGCATAGCTTCTGCAAGCAAATTGTGCAAGTCTATTTAAAGTAGAAATGTTTTGTTTAGCTGTGAGCACACAATTCATCAATAAAAAAACCCCAATGCCGAATGTCACTCCTTAATTGCTATTTTTATTCAAGGCAAATGCAAATTTTACTTTTGTTCAAATGGAAAAGTGTAGAAATGTGGCATTTTGCAACTTTTTCTTTCTTCTCACTGCTACGTAGGCTGTTAGAACATATCAGTGTTCCTAGTAATTGAGCTCATTGCAAATAAGTCAAGGGAAGCAGTAGAAAAGCCTTTGAAGGATGAAGAATTGTGCTTGAAATGGAGACTACTGAAGGCATGATAGGGAGTTCCAGCACTCAAAAAGAAAAGCCTCCTAGAAAGCTGGAGTTTTTCCTGATTTTAATTGCTCTGAATTTTTTTCCTTTGAGTAGTACCATCAGTAGGAAAACACTCGGCATGCAAACATGCCAATTATAACTTTGTGAGATTTAACAGTGGAAGCGTAATGCAGGTAATCCCTTTCCCCAGGCCATTGCTGACTGTTCTTTTGAAAACAATCTTTGTGCCTTGTAAAAGAACTATAAAAATAGTATATGGCAAAATCCAAATTACAGATTTTAAATTTACTGTATTGTTTTTGTCTGTGGCTTGTGAAAATGCTATTACATTGAAGTAGCCAAAGAAATGCAAGTTAAAAGTAATTGCTATGCTCAGTTACAAGCAGTGCTATTTTGAATTTATGTCAGCATCCTGATGAAATAAGCCAGTCTAAATGTCAGCAGAGTGTTATTAATGGCAACTACAAATTGGTTATGACCCTATCCCATTTTTAATCCACAGGTACTTTGTGCCTCTGTGTGTTTGTATGAAGAAAAGTTCCAGAAATTCCTACTTGTTGTGTAGAATATTTTCTTTCACCTGTTCAGCCTCACCCTTGCCAGCTTAATGGACTGCCATCTGCTACTTGGGTTGGGAGTCTGGGAAGTGGTGGGTGAGGTTTGTTTATTACAGTTCCTTGTTCAGGATATACACATTCAAATTATTTCATTATTTTGTAAACCTCAGTCTTATCCTTTTCAATGTTTATTGTGTACTTTTCTAAATGAATATTAATATTTTTAGCAGTTTTATATTAATATAAAATTCTTAAATGTTGCATTTAAGACTACAGGAGAACATACAGAAATAATCCTAAACTTTTCATTTACAATGTTATCACAACACTGTTGGCAGCTGTGAAATCCCTTGGGAAGTGCTGAGTGAAGTAATTGTGAGGGTGAACTGTAGGGATATGCAGTTCTCTCTCATCCATGAGTAACTTCACTCTATTCTCTGGCAATTCTTAAATACATTTTAATCCATTAACCATATTCATAATTATTAAACTACTTGGACAAAATTAAAATAAATCTAACTTCCTTTTTTATCATTTTAGAATGACAAGTATTAACTCATGCTTGGCTTCTGTAGCTGTGCCACTGTGGGAGAGCTTCACTCTCAGTTGCTTGTAGAGAACTGTGAGAGTTGTACACTAGTCCAGAAATATAGATGGTTATTTCATTATTCTACTTGCTGTATTTCAAGCTTAGAAAAACTGAAATATTCCCTAAATGAAAAGAGCAAGAAGCTCTAACAAGGTGATGAAGCCAGGAATTTTGGTAGGCTGACCCTTCCACTCTGGCCTCATTACTGAATATAAATATATAAAAAATCATAAAAGCATAAACCAAATTACAGGAATTCTCTTGTCAAGGAATTTTAATAAATTCTGATTGATAAGGATAAGAATTAACTTTTAGTTAAGGTTGCTAAACATTAAATCCTGAGATTAAAACACATATTCAGAGAGTAGTCCTCAGCTTAGGGAATATTAAATTCTTACTGGCAGGTTGTGTTAGCACAACAGAAGGAGCGGTATGTGCCTTCACTCCTCCATAATGTTCTACTCATCTCCTGCTATATGGACTGATGATTCACATACATATCTAGAAAGCTGGTTCTCAATTCCATCAACCAAGCTGATCTCAGGTCCCAGGGCAGAAGCTCCAGCAGGGAAACTGTGGGTTCAGCTGTGGTGTTTCCTCTTTTGTAGTTTGCTCTTCTTGCAGTTTGAAGACAGCAACACCAACAGGTGCATTTTATGAGACACCTGATGCTGTAAATGTGTACTGAGCATGTGTGATATATAATGCAGAGCCTCTCACAGCCCTGCAGTGGATCTGGAGTTCAGAAGTCAAGCAGATTTAAGCCTTTATAGGTTGTGAATTATTGCCTAAAGAGGAACTTGTGCTCAAGAAAACTTTGGAAAAGAAGAAGAAAAGGAAACTTACGAAGTTTTGTTGCTTTCAAGATCAGATAAACCAAAAGAAGGACAGGATGGTATATACAATTTTAGAGCCAAGTCTGCCTTCCTCTCAATGTTGGTGTCTATGGCTTTCAGTGTTCTAGAAAACTGAAAGGAAAAGGGTAGATTTGATCTAATGTTTACAAAAGTCTTGTTTTATCACCTACAGTTTATAAAGAGAAGGCAGATGTTGTAATATTCAAGTGTAGGTAACAAATCTGCTGTTAAATTTTCCAGTATTGCAAAGAAACTGTTTTGATCAATATTTTAATTTCACTTGGGCAGGATTGGATAGAGAGCTCAGCAGATGGTTGTCATAAACTCCATACCTCATTTTGGAAGTAGCATTCAAATCTATCCAGCTTGGCACTAACTACACAGACTAATTTTCCTGCATTTTTGTGCCAAAAGAAATAGGGCATGGACAATATTTTTTTCTAATTATTTTCAGATTTTTTAACCAATATCAGACTTGCTTAGCCTGTGGTTTCTCTATCCATAAATCTCCTTTGTTTTACAGTTTTATCACAAAAACTACAGTCAGTTATCAAACAGCAGTGATCTAAATGACTAATTGCTAGCATTATTGGGTAAATTAATTAGAATAATCTGTACATTTTCTTGGTACTACTGTTGGCCAGTGGTGAGTGAGTCTGAGTGAAATGATTGTGCCTAAATTACAAGCTTTTTGAGAAGAGGGAAATTCAGAATAAATGCTCATAAGCACAAAGTTGTCATTCTTAAAATCATTGAAATAAAACTTACTCTTATTTTTGTACCACTTCTGGTTTTTTAATGAGGGGGCAGTTCCTCACTATATATTTGTGTGAAGAGAAGGAAAGTTGTATTGTCCACAGAAACTCTTCCTCACCTATTATCCACCTCATCCATTACCTTAGTCTATACAGTGTTGTGTTGGAAGGGTTGACCCTCAGCTGGACAGGGAAGAGAAAATACAACAAAAGGCTCCTGGGTTGGGATAAGGACAGGGAGAGATCACTCAGCAGTTACTGTCTTGAGCAAAACAGGCTTGACTTGGGGAGGTGAGTTTTAATTTATTATCAGTCAAATCAGAGTAGGATAGTGAGAAATAAAAATGAAATTTTTACACACATCTTTCTTCTTGGGCTCAACTTTACGCCAGAATTCTCTTCCTCCTTCCAGCAGTGGCAGGAGGGGGCTTTGGAATGGGAGTCATGATCAGTTCTTCCCCTGTTCTCTCTGTTGTTCCTTTCTCCTTAGTGGGAGGACCCCTCAAACACTCTCCCCCTCCAGTGTGAGGTCCCTCCAGGGGCTGCAGGTGGATTTCTGCCCTATAGGCATACTGTGAGAGCAGGAGATGTTTCTTAATTTCCATGCCTGTCTGTTTAATTAGAACATTCTGAAGTTAATGACATGTTGTCTTCACAAGTACTTCTTAAATAAGGCTAAAAATTACCTCTGACAGATATTAGACACCCCTGAAAGAAATTAGGTAGGAACAGAAAAGGATTGACTACCAAACAAAAGTTAGGAGCTTCTTGCTTTCACTGTCTGACTGTGAACAAAGGTTTTTCATGTGAGAAAAATGGTATGGATAACATTTCAGTCTTAAAGATTGATGATGAAAATAATGAATGGGATGTCAACAGAGAAATTGGAATGTCCATGTTTTAGACCTCAAAAACAAAGGCCATTGATGTAATAGTATCAAAACTAGGGCAGGTGATTTCTCTGAATCCCTGACACCAAGCTCCTGTCTTCTCTTCCACATTTCATTAAAGACAGCTAGTAAGCAGCAAAGGTGAACACCCTCCTTTGCACACTGGGACACAGGCACCCAGTGGTAAGGGCTGTGTGGCAGCAGGCTCTCCATCTCCCCCCAGGGGACTGAACCCCTCTACTAGGAGAGGAGGGAAAAGCCAGGGTTGGTGTGCAGGTAGATCCCATCACCAGGTGTTACCCATTAGAAACTCAACTCTTCTTCTTCCCCTCCTCCTCCTTCTCCTCTTTCTCTATCCCCAAAGAAAGCAGATCTGTTTGTGTTATGTAAATGTGCAATTTAAATCTCTCATCATTAGACTGACCATACAGGGAATGAAGACTTTCAGGAACTGAGTTTGAAGATGCTTAGCTTGTGTTTTGGTGTTTAATAACACATATCCTCAGCTTCTTTGGCCTCTAACTGGTATGGCTTAATAGAGGAAGTTGATGTCTTCACAGTAGTGAGACTAATAATGCTATCAAAATTGATTTTTCTTTTCATCATTTAATGTATCATGCAGTAATGTAACTGGAATCACTTGTCTAGGATATGCCATTAAAAATAAGAACCCTACTTTAAATTTGTTTCTTCAACTTAACCTTGTAACTCAGTCACTGATCTCTCTTGAATCTTTAGAAATACCTGATGTAACAAATTTGGGTCCAAATGTCCCAAAACTTTTTTCCTGATTGTTCATTTCTTTAACAAATGGCTAACTCATAACTTTGTTTAAAAAGAAAATGTAGAAATTAGGATGGCCATTTCTTCCAAGAAAAATGTTTTTTTTTTCATTTCTACACTTGATTGAGATATTAGATATGCTCTTTTTCCTACTCTTGAGAAAGAAAATTTTCTGTGTTCATCTTTGTGACTGATGTGTGGATCAGACAACAACCTCCCAGAATTCAGCAAAGTGAGACCTGGAAGAGTTTCCCTATAAAGCTTAAGTCTGGAAATGCCGGTTGGCTTTAAGACTTACTAATGGGGTAATAGAAACCAGGGAGTAAAAGTCCAAAAGAGCAAGCAGGGATTGCTATTTCTGTTGGACCCAGCTGAAACTTTATGTGCTTTGTAAACTGATATTTTAACTGATACGATTGAATAAAGAAGAGAAAAATGAGCCCTTTAGAATTATTCTCTTCAGGGCCAGGGGAAATTAATTTATAAATAATGTGCTTGCCCTTTATGCTGTTACTCACATTTTTGAAAGCTTCACTGGCTGTTCTGCAATTATGCTAATGATATCTTTGACCCAATGTTCAATGCAGAAAGTGATGCTTAAGCTGTGCCTCTGTAGGTGGATTCCTCTTTCTGTTTCAAGCTTCTTAGTATTTACTTTTATAACTATGCTAAAAAGGAGGCTGCTGTAATAATTAGCAGGAATAAAAGAATGCATTTTGCATTTTTACATATGCTGCATATGTTTAAACTTGTCCATATTTGCAATTTGTTTATGCAGGGGTTAACTTTTTAATGTATTTGGAATGGATTGGATGGATGGTTTTGATTCAGGAAAGAAACCATAGGGGTTCTGTATCACTTGACTATTAAATTTTGACATGTTATGGGGGTGCTAATGTGGTGCTGGTTTATCTCTTTTAGTCCTGATGTCCATATATACTTTTCATAAAGAAAAGCCAAATCAGCTGCCCATGAACTTTTAGGTAATTTCCCAGATGCCCAGGAGCTTGTAGTCAAACATTGTGGTTGGGTCAGAATTTCTGCTTATGATTCACTGTATAAACTTCTGGAATATATTTAACATTGATGCCGCTTACTACCTAATTAGGAAAAGTAGCATAATCATACTTAATTACCCTGCCTATTTCATAGGGAGCTTGAGGATAAATTAGGTACAAGAGCTTGAAATATAAAAAGATTTCTAAGTGGGTAATATGATCCACTTGTTCAGTCTTTTGACCTCAACTGATAATGAAAAAGCTTCAACTAATAAATGTATGAGGAAGATCTGTGTTAACTAATGATATTTCTGCTATAATGGGGCCTAATATATCTACTTCAGAGCCTTCTCAAATTCTGAGAAAAGGATCTGTGGTAACAACTCAGAAAGTTTCATCAAAAGAGTAAAGAGAGCAAGAAACAACATTACCCTTAATTCCTTTGTTTGGAATGACTTGCAGTTCTGTTGTCAATCCTACATTAATAGTTTTCAAGGAGGACAGGGACTACTCTTGAGTACACTATATTGTGTGACATGCTAAAATACGCAGTGCCTCTTGCAATGTTGCCTCATAAATGAGGCAACATGTGTAAAGATGGGTAGATTATCAAAACCTTCTGTTGCTGAAGTGCAGCAAAGATTCTTTTGTAAGAAACAGTGTCCATGGACAAATAAGATCAAACAGGCACAGTAGATGATGATGATGATAGAAGTGACCCACTTAGGCAGGGAAAAAGGAGTAATAGCTATTAAAAAAAACAGATGGATGACTGCAAAAAATGATAGACTTATTGAAATGCTTTTATGCCAAGGGTGTAGGCCTAGAAACAGGTTCACTACTGGCAGATCATTTGTCCATCATCTTGAGGAAAAAAAAGAACTACTCTTTAGTAAAGATGAAAAGGATGTACTGGGCAGAAACAACATATTATCCTTATGGTGTCCACTGTTTTCCCAGGAGACAAAAATGGATGAATCTTTATGGAAGAATAAAGTAAGCTTTAGAAAAAGGAGTCTTTAGAAAGATTGTTAATATTAAACTATCCTCAGAAACCCTTATTCTTTTACATTCCCTTTCACTTGTTTCCTACAAGAATGATGATTGGTCCATGCTGAAATAGCTGGATGCCATGTTTACAGCTCCAGGTCCTGTGGTGGAATGGCACTATCCTCCACTGTAAGTAGTTGTAGTTGGTTGACTCTGGCTGGATGCCAGGCACCCACCAAAGCCTCTCTTACACCCCCTTCCACAGCTGCATGGGGCAGAGAAAATACAACAGAGGGTGAGGTGAGGATAGGGAGAGATCACTCACCAAACATTAGGGCTATTAATTGAGTATATTACTGACAAAATCAGAGCGGGATAATGAGAAGCAAAATAAGACTTCAAAAATCTCTTACTCCCACCCCTTCCTTCCCAGCTCTACTTCTTCCCCCCAGAGATGCAGGGAGACAGGGAATGGAGTTATGGTCAGTTCATCACAGGTTGTTTCTTCAACTGATCAGGGGAGAGGCATCCTTCCCCTGCTCCAGTGTAAGGCCCTCCATGGGAGACAGTTCTCCATGAGCTTCTTGAGTGTGAGTGCATCCCACAAGAGACAGTTCTGCACAAACTGCTCCAACATGGGTCACTCCTCCACAGGGTGCAGTCTTTCAGGCACAGCCTGCTCCAGCATGGGCTCCTCTCTGCACAGGTCCCTGCCAGGAGCCTCCCAGGGGTCACAGCCTCCTCTCAGGCATCCCCCTGCTCCAGTGTGGGTCTCCTCCCCAGGCTGCAGGAGGGTCTCTGCATCCCCCTGGCCCTCCATGGGCTGCAGGGGCACAGCTGCCTCACCATGGGCTGCCGGGAAACCTCAGCTCTGGCACCTGGAGCACTTTGTCCCCCTCCTTCTGCAGTGACCTTGGAGTCTGCAAAGCTGTTCCTTTCACATGTTCTCACTCTGCTCTTCTCTGGCCACAGTCACATCTTAGCAATAACTTTTTTTCCCCTCCTTCTTAAATATCTTATCACAGAGGTATTACCATCATTTCTGGTTAGTCCAGCCTTGACCAGCAGCACGTCTGTCTTTGGAGCTGTGAGGGATTGGCTCTGATGGACATGGAAGAAACTTCCAGCAGCTTCTCAGAGAAGCCACCCCTGTAACCCAACTCCCCTCCAATACCAAAGCTTGGCCATGCCAAACCCAATACAGTGGTGTATGTGGGACTCACTGATCTCAGATAATGGTGGTCTTCCATGTCCACTGTAGATGCCATGAGGTAGAAAAGAAATTTAATTCTTTCCTTTAGCAAACAGCGTTAAAGCTGAATGATATTTAAAATTACCAGAAGGTAGAAATAGACCAGATGAAAAAGATGAGATTGAGAAAGGAATGATAGCAGGGTGAGCAGGTGCCTGGAAAAAGAAGGGGAAATTATTCCCACACAGCTATGGCCTTGCAAAACCCATGGCCAGACTTGTTGCAGACCAACAGGTCAGACAATGGCAGTGGCAGAGAGCAGCTGCTGGGGGGGAAGCAGATAGTCTAAAAAGTGCTGCTGGAGTCACTGTGACACAGCAACAGCCTGACAAAGTCTTTGTCTCAGTAATGTGCCCCGTGGCACTGAGATGCCTGTGGAGCCTGTGTCTGCCCGAGTGTGCTTTGCTAAGGTCAGTACTTGTCTGACAGGTCTTGATTTTGTGGTGACTTTGTTTCTTGTCTTCTTGTTTACTTGCTTGTGATGTTTGGTACACCATCTGTTTCTTCCCTCTCTGCTTCTTCTTCTGTTTTTAATATCATAAGTCATTTTGAATGTAAATATATGTATGCTTTTCATCTAGTATCTTAAATAGTTTGGGGGTTTGATTAGCACAGAGTTTAAGTGCCTACCCTTTCTTTGACCTTCAGACAAATACCCAGATTTCAGTCTTGTTGCCCTTATAGTAGACCATAAATAACTCTGTTGGGTGTCATGCACTATATGCTGCTATAAATAGCAATATAATTTCACTAGCTACAGGCTTCACACCCTTGCCATCTGGCCATGGGACAGACAGATGCATGGCAGTTCAGGAAGAGCCCCGTGCCTTTTTTATGCTACACAAAGCTCACAGCCCCAGCACTGGTCATGGCCACAGACATCACCAGGTCAGTGTGATTGCAGGGGCTGCAGGAGGCAAACTGGCAGAAGTGGATGGCAACTACTGCCTCCATTTTAATACAGAGCTTTTGTTTGATAATTCATGCTTGGTTTTGGCTTTAATTGTACCATATTATGGACAGAATTATGGACAGAAGCTCTGATATTTTGTCTGCCATCTCAATCTTCTGCCATGCTTGTAGTCTGGCTTCTAGGACCATCATGCCTCCATCTCCTAGTGCATTTGCATACTTGTTATTAATATCAGTGTCTTTCATGTATTAAGTGGTGGTTTTGTGGCTGAGGACTGCAAGATATCTCTGGCCTCATTTTCTTTTAGGAGTGAAACAGGAGGCTGCATTTGTGTGCTCTAAATAGTCGAAGGAGCAGGACTCGCACAACTTCACAAGCAACATCAGCAAGTTATTGCTTTGTTGCTCTGTGCCTGGGTCATGCCAGCTCCTGTCGTTGTCAGAACTGATGTGCTCTACAGAACAGGGAAAGAACAGCAAGTCTCCACAAATTTGTGCTGAGATGAGGGTTTAAAGAATAGGCTGTTTCTTAAGATGTCAGAAATGCTGAAGGACAGCAGTGTCAGTAGGCAGGTGGGGAAGCAGAAAGAAAGTCTCTGTGTGTCAGAGATCAGCAGCCATAATAACACACATTTTCAATAGAAAACACACTTGTAGATGACCTTGTTTTGTCACAGAAGTGGATGAGGGAAGCATTTGAGAAGCCCTGGGAAGCAAACTGGTGTTTGGGAACCTGTGCCTCTTGGAGGCCAGTGGTGCTTTCTCATTGACCACAGCAGCTGCAGCACCCCAGCACAGCATCAGTGTTTTTGTCTCTTTTTCTGTTTTACTAATGTAAATAACAAGTGAGAGGCAGATGATAGCAGTTATAATTGACAGCCTCTAGGTTTAGTGAGAAGCTTAATAATAATAATAATAATTTTGCTCATCTGACGCGTACAGTGATTCTTTCTGATGTTCTTAATGCTTTTCAAAACAGTGACATGTCTAACAAAAAGTGTTTTTTCAGTATATTAAATTTCTCAGCAACTTCATTTAAAAATCTCTCACATAAGCATGTATTAAATAGAGTTATTCAAGTAAATAGATATTAAATATACAAGCAGGAATTTATTGCTGCACACAATCAATGAAGAAACTCATTAAAGTATATTGTTACTTCCTATTTTCATCATTTAAGTTAATTAACTAGCAAAAACATTTTAAACAAAAAATGAACAGAAATTTGCTTGTTTTTCATTTAATGTTTTGTTTCAGGGTTTTTTTGTTTGTGTTTGTACATGTTAAGCTGCAGTTTGTGTTTAGGAATTCTAGTCCTTTGTGAAGGTTGGAAACTACAGCATGTATCCTCTAATACTGCATTCATCTAGGAGGAGCAGACCTGAGCACATACACTGCTTCCACGGGCTTTGTTCTGGTTGTCACAGACCTCTCCCACATAATAACTGGGAAGCAGAGATTGGAGGATAGTGTCACCAGAGATATTGCAAGGTTACTCACTAACCATTGTAAATGCATTCCCACAGCTTCACACACATAGCCCCTGGATAATGTGAAAAATTGGAGCAAACAACCTCCCAAGTACAAGTGATTGCACATGTTGTTACTACAAGGAGCAGATTACGCTGGAATCCTCTTTCTGATTTTGATAAGTCTTCTCTATCCCTCCAGATAATCCCCACCATTTTTTTTTGTCTTTTCTTTCTTCATTGAATAATCTCCAGTAGCTGCAAGCTAAACTCCTTCTCTCTGTTCATATAAGTGCAAATTTTTCTTGGCCTTAGTACAGTGAACAGCTTTTTTCTGTCCAGGAGATAAAAGACTTAGAAAGGTCGCAGTGTCAGAGTTTGCCACAAACAGAACAGAGTATGACTGAGTTAAAGGAAGACATAATGCTTTTTTCCTCTGGATTTTCTAACTGGATTTCTCACAAATGTTTTGATGGGGATGGGAAGGAAATTCTCAAACAGCACACCCTTCTTCATTGACATGCTTTTGCAGCAATCAGAGCTGCAATCGCTATGAGCTCTGACTTTCCTGGGGAAAGACTAGAAATGTTGCCATTGCTTTTCTAGTAAGTTTTGACTCTAGGATTTCTTTATGTGCCAGACAGTGATTGCTGGAACTGGCACAACCTCACGTGGTTACGAGAAGAATGTTTAATAACTTCTGAGATGCGATTCTTCAAACTTGTGTTAAAGGCATTCAGATTGATTTTTGTTAGGAGAATTCACTGGAGTCAGATGTCACTTTCCCTGGTTTACTTTCCTCAGATTTTTCTGTTAGGTAGAAAAATAAATGCAATTTGTAATGCAAACCAATCTTCAGCCTTTTCTGTATCAGTGAACAGAAATTTCCTCACAAATATTTGCACACAGTATTGCTTGCAACAGAATACCTAAGAAGCAGCTACTTCTACTGCCATGTTTAGTAGAATGATGAATGTTCCATCAGCCTCAGACTAAAAATCAGGAAACCTGTGTTTTAGGCTGGCTTTAAATTTGTTTATGCTTGGTCGGGTGTTTAAGTAAGCAAAGGAAGAGCATTACAATACTGTAGACCATAAGAGGGTTGCAGCTCCATCATACTAATACCTATTCTTGTTCTGTAGGATGTCACAAACTCTGGTAGTCTTCCTAAAACAATTATGAAACCTTTATAGCAAACATATTTTGTCAGCTGATTCGTTTCTGTGAATGCAGACATAGTGTTTTATTTCATTATAACAAACCTGTTCTGTTTGAGTAACAAAAACTGTAATTATTAAACCTTCCTGATAGTTTTCTGAATTTCTGCTGAGTGGGACCTGAAGTCCAGGAAGGAGAGAGATTACTTAAGCAGACTCTGATATGATAAATGCCTTTTTATGTGCTTCAGGTTGGATCATGCATCTAAAACATTGGTGTAAATATCTCTGCCAAGGTCACTTTATGGCCAGTGCCCAACAGAGATCACAGGGAAGTGTTCAGTAGTTTGGGCTGTATTTGAATTTTTGTAATTTGGCCTTTGAAAACTTTCATGTACCTTTCCAGTCAGGCTAATAGACTTAAGAGATCCAGGTGAATGAGCAATCTTGTTGTGTTAGATAGCTAATGTGCTGTATAGCTGACACTTTTCCTGTATAGTTACTGAATAGATCACCAATTTTTTCTGTAGTAAAGGAATGAAAAAAGAAAAAAACAAAAAAAGAAAACCCCCCCAAAAAAAAACAACCCAAAAAACACCAAACCTGCCACAGACATATCCCACTAAATACCAGGCAATATGCCTGTTGTACTGGGAAGAACCAGGCAAACATCAAAACCCGAAGCAAAATGAAAAAATAATTTAATAGGTTAGATACTACACATCTGTCCTTATGTCTTGACATTTTCTGCCCTAAGGTTTCCAATCTGCTCAAGACTCTCTTGTCCAGTTTAGTTAGACTGTGTTAGATGGTCTCTAAATAACTTTGTTCTATCTAATACTTGTCTTTCTTGAAGAAAATTCCTGCACATTCAGGTAAATATTATTACCAAAGGACATATCTCAAAACCATTACCATATTCTAATATTTTAGGCGTATTTTATTCTAAAGATAAATACAATTTACGTTTTCAGGCAGAAATAGACATTGCACATCCATATGTTACTCAGTTAAATGTTTAATTTGTTTACATGTTTAATCATATTTTAAATACATGCAAAACTGGAAATAATTTTAAAAATAAACTCGTAAAATAAGGGTCAGTCAACAAGTCCTAACTGTGTTTCTCTCTTAGTTTTGATTTGCATAAATGTAAATAAACTCCAACTGTAGCACTAACTTTGGATAGTACAAATAAGAATATGGATGGAGCCATTGACTTGTTGCAGGGCAGAGCAGTGCAAGTTAGTGTAGCTGGAAAACACTCAAAAAAATCTAATTGAGAAAATAAAGACTAAAATAAAACTCACAAAGAAGAATGTGAGCATTATGCATAAGTGCACAACAGATGATTGAAATAACTTTTAGTTACAGTCATCATCACAAAAAGTCATTATTTTCAGATTCCTCCTTTGTTATGGCAATTCTGATATAATAACTGTATTTGATAGATAATAGTGGTCTTTTAATGCTGTTCTTCAAATGACTAATGTCTGAATATGGGTACTATTATAGCAAAAACTCATTTAAGTTGCTAAATTAAGTATTATCTTAGCAGCAGAGAGCTAAAACAAAATATTTTGTGTGGGTTTTAAAAAAGAGGCTAATCACTAAGTCATTAGAATTCTCTCTCAAAAACAAATAATGTAAAATTGATTACTATTTTTTGATTTTCCTATTTGTACTATGCAGACAAGATGAATTCTCTAGAAGAGTGCAGATCTATAATAACACACACATCATCTGGAAATCGTTTCATATGTGGGTATTTTTCCTCTATATATGCACGATCATATGTGAATATGTATATGTGTATGTACACATAAACATATATATATACATGTTTTTATTTTTTGATGGTTTTGAGCTTTTAAATAGCACTGCATTCTCAGCCTTGAGGAATGACATGTAATATTGGATACTTTAACCACACATAATTGCTACCAAATGTCCTCATGCCAAATTGGCATCAATCAGTGCAACAGTGTAATCATGTGTACTTAATCATAGGCAGAAAATGCTAAAAGAGTGAAGGAAAATCTCTTCCTTGTGCATTTCATTATCTGAAAGCTAAAGTGGACACTAAGTGATGCAGGGTAATAGCACAAAACATTATTATCAAGTTATTATATTCAGGCTTGAGTGACACTGAAAAAGCTGAATTTGTCTGATAAGAAATGCATATTGTTAAATTTAATGTCCTAAAATAATTGCCATATTATCCATCATATAGAACTTAATCTTTTATTACTGGAAATCGAAAAAAAAAAAAAAAGAACAGTCTGGTATAGGATGGTTCACACAATTAAAAAACCCTATCTTTGGTGGGATACTGAGAGAAAGAAAAGTCTGTGGATGTGATCCAGATAGAAGCTATTGGGATGAAATTTTTATTTTGAAAGGCAGTGTGTTTGAGATACATTTTCCTTTTACCCTTTAACCTTTATAAATCCTCAGCACTGCTTTATACAGTGCATAGAATGAAAGAGCATATACTTGGGTAAAAAAATATGTGATATCATGAAAGCTTTATTAGACATTTCTATGGAACTGGACTGTGCTAGTATTGAACCCTGTGTTTAATTTCAAATTAGGAACCGGTGGACTGATTTCCTACTGAATCTTCTTGGTCTGTGCCAGATGCATGTGAAGGATATAAACTGTAATTTTATATCAGACTTGGTACCTGGGTTAAAATGAGAAGTATGGATAATGTTAGATGATTTATATCATGCTTCCACTTCAAGAATCTATGTAATCACATCAGTGTCTTAAATGGAGCATTTTTCCATAACACGCACATCTGGTGTAGTGAGTGTTGCAGTACTCTGCTGTCCTAATGCAGGAAATTCATGATCCAACATCTGCTTTAGAAGGCAGCTCCTAGTATCACTGGTGACAGCTAGATTCCATAGTTTTCACTGGAGCAGATGCTGTATTTTCCCCATCAGCACTCAGGGCTGAATAGCAAACAATTCAGACCACGGAGTGAAATAACCAAAGATGATGAACTCTGAAGATACTGGTTTTGCAGATGATTAGATAATTTCCACAATGATAAACAAAACCATTGCCATTAGGAGACAAAAACAATCTAATTTTTCTCACAGGTTAGTGTGAAAATCATGTTCTAGCGCTCTTCCTAGTTATAGTAGCCTGTAGGCTCAGATCGTTGGCATTATGCTAAGATAAAAGCTACTTGTTGAACTTTATACAAAAAACATTGCACATATTTCTTCTTTTCTAGTTTTAAACCCTGACATTTTCCCGTAAAGCAGGATTTTGGCCCTTAGTTGCTATAAAACAACTCTATTTTGCATTAATAAAACCGCAAACTATTTGGCAGTACTGAGAATCAATAGAAGTATTTATGTATCAACTGACATAGTAGAAATATTTACAGTTAGAATATATTTCATTTAGGGAATGACAAAACAAAATCCAAGGCTTTTGTTCCCAGGAAACAAATTTCATAATCCAGTGCTGAATTTTCTTATTGTTTGTTTTTAAAATTAAATGCATTCATTAAGCATATGAATTCACTTAGGCTTTTTTAGTTTTTGTATGCCATCAAACTGAATTGTTCATGAAGCTGCCTCAAAATCATTCAAAGATGCAAAAAGGAAAAGGTAAAAATAAGTTCCCATTTTAAAATCTTGCCTTAATTGCAGACAGATCTGCTTGTCTGTGAAAATGTTTCTTTGATTGCCAGTGGTGTATGCTAAATACCCCTTTGAAAAAATTTGCATGCTCCTAACATGATGAGTCCATCAACATTTCTGCACTTGAAATGGCCATTTGAACTGAAAATAAAAGAACTACAAGAGTTTTCCTTTCATTAATTTCGTTCGGAAACACATTCTGCACTGAAACAAAAAGTTTGATACTTTGTTGACTTACAACTGTGTTTAGAAACACGAAAAGGAAACATGTACCATGTTGAAAAATCTAAATGAATTTTCACAGCAATGAGCCCTTGAAAAATCTGGGATTGTGAATACAAGCAGCATACAAGTACAGACACACACAATTGCATATAGAACAACTCTGTGCAAAAAGTCTTTTGTATTTCCAGCCTTTTGTGGCTGCATGACCACGTGCTTTCAAAACACGGCTGTAAATACAGGCTACCTTAACAAAATACAGCAATGAACCCTAGCAAATCTTACCTGGCATTTTCTAACGTGATGATCTGAAACTTGCATGGCAAGAAAATCTCAGACCTGAAAGAAAGAGAACTACTATGAAGATTAAATTGCATCTTAAAGGAGGTGCGATTCTTTGAATGTGAATTAATTTACATTCGTTGGAGAGTGTAATGACAGCTGAACAGACTCTTTTTCAAAACTACTTCAGGCCATATTTTGGGAATTCAGCATAAGAAATTAGTTGTTCAGCAGCAAAATTTTGTATGGCTTCCAAAGATTAACCTGAAACTTGCTTTTAAGCCATCAAATAATTTATAACATAGGTCTTCCTTTCATAGAATAAGAATGTGGTTGAAGCTGGAAGGGATCTCCAGAGGTCATCTGTTCAACCTCCTCCAGGTTCCCAAGACTGTGTCCAGACAGCTCTTGAATATCTCCAAAGGCAGTGACTCCACAATATCCCTGGGCAACCTGTGCCACTGTTCAGAATCCTCACAGAAGAAAAAATAATTTAAAATTTGCATCATCAGATTGAATTTCACATGTTTAAATTTACAGCTGTTTCCTCTTGTCCTGTCAGTGGCACTACTGAGTAGAGTTTGGCTCCCTCTCCTTCATTCCCTCCCTTCAGATGTTTTTACACATTGATGACATCCCCCTAGGCCTTCTGCTCTGCAGGCTGAACAGCCCCAACTCTCATATGTGTGAAAGATGCCTCAGTCCCTGAATCATCTCAGTGGTTCTATGATGGACACACTCCAGTAACTCTGTGTCTTTCCACTTGGAAGTCTAGCACTGGGCACAGCCAGTCGTGTCCCCTCCAGTGCTGAGCAGACAGGAATAGTCCCCTCCCTTGTGCTCCTGGCAGTGCTCTTCCTAATGCAGTCCAAGATGCCACTGGCCCCAGGGCACATTGCTGGTACCTGGTGGGCTTGCTGTTCACCAGAACCCCAAAGTCCTTTTCTGCAAAGCTTCAGGAAACTCTTTGAGGAGGCTGAGCCTCCAGCAGGGGCTGGTGCCCACATTATTCCTCCCCAGGTGTAGGACTTTGCGCCCTTGTCGAAATTCATGAGATTGCTCTCTGCCCATTTCCCAGCATAGCAGGGTCTCCCTGAACGGTGGCACAACCCTCTGGTGTATCAGCCACTGTTCCCCGTTCTGTGTCACCTGTGAACTTGCTGGGGAATGCTCTGTTCTGTCATCCACTGATGAACTGAGCTGAGCAGTGCTGGACCCAGCACACACCCCTGGAGCACAGCACTAGTGACTTGCCTCCTGCTGAACTTTGGGCTGATCACAATGCCTGGGCCCACTCCCAGACCCTCAAAAATACAAGTTCACTAGCTCACATTTTTCTAAAAATTATTTTCTACTTTAAAATACTCATCAATGCTTGATTATCTGATGCCTTAATGGGGTTATGGGGGTTTTCTTGGTCCTGTGGGGGAAATTCTCTTTTCCAAATCTTCAAACTTGTGTCCCTGATGAGAAGAAAAAGAAGTGTTAGTAGGAGTTAATTAGAAAGGAACAAGTGATTTTTTTCCAGGAAACAAAATTACGATTCTACTAACTGTAAATGATGTTTGGGGAAATAGAAAATTCAGAAATTACATGATGCCAGGAGACACAATGGGATACAGAATATGTACTCTAATTAGTCATACTTGAGTATTCCACCTGCCCCTGAGCTCTTATCAGATGTCTTGGTTTAAAAAAAGATAAAAGCAAAAGGCAACATTTCTACATTACTGTGTTGACTGTATGAAACTGAGTTGATGGTGCACTGCATTGCACTCTGTAGCACAGACAGCCTTTTGCCTTGTTCTGGATATTTTAAGTTGGTGCTGGGAAGTGGCTCTAGAGAGGGGAAGGTAAGATTGTTTTACCAATAAAACAAAACCTGGAGAAATGTGAAGTTCTCCTGGTTTATGCAGAGCACCTGGCAGAGTTTGGAAACATACTGCATTGATTTCTATGGTGTGTCTTTAATTTCTTTCTATCTAGGTTTGTGCTTAAATGTTCAGACCTAGAGGGACAGACTTGACAGCAGTTAAAATTTCCCAGTGATTTTCCTGAAATCACCAAGTTGAGCGATGAAAAATCTCTGGGTTTTTAACAGCAATATCAGGTCTGTAAATTCTCAGCATGCCTTAGTGAGGCTCTGGCATGAAAGCAGGAATGCCTGGATGTCAACATTTCAGGTTAAGATATAAATTTTCAACCCAAGTTATTTATAGAAGCTTTAAGGTATCCAGGAAAATCATGAGGTTTTTACCCAAACCACTTAGCCCAAGTGTAATGAGTGTAAATAACTCTGGGTTATTGAGACCTGCCCAGCAGAGAGCTGGATTGGAGGCTTTAATCTCATAAACCCCAGGTCTGAAAAGCTTAAGTTCAATAAAATAATCTACCTTTGCTGCTAAGTAGGATTACTTGTAGCCACTGGAAACTGAGAATACTCAGCACCTTGAAGTCATATGCATTTGCCTTGGCTTGCTATACTGAATATAAATGCTGAATGAGACATTGATATCCAGTGCCTATCCAGATTAATCATTGAAACACATGGCAAGTACTTTACATTAAATATAATTTGGTTTTAATTAAATACATTTCGGTTAAAATAATTGATCATTTGAATTACAAAAAAAAATTAGTCTCAGTTCATTCCATTTATAGCACTCTTTCCTTCAAAAAAACAAGTGATGCAGTTATTGTTATTTCTTTAATGTCCACTCATATTTTCTATGATTAAGTGAATTATTATATTGTAAGACAAGGTATTTAGTTGTCCTAAACATGAAACATTTATTTAAATTTAGAACATTTTTCTTGAATTGAATGGAAAACCAGAAGGAAGGTCTAGCACAGATTTCCACCATGGTTCTAAAATCAATAATGTAGAACTGGATTAATTATGGTTAAATAATAATTTGGAACTAATGGGTTCACAATCACTTGTTTTCAGTTCCACATAATTCCACTGTAAGTCTATGTAATTTTTTGGTTGGAAAACCTGCAAAGTAAGGTGACAGATATTTACATATATTTTGATGTTAAGATAGCTCACCACAGACTTTCTAGCAGTGTAGAAGACTGGTAAGGAATCATCATTCAGGTAAAATTTTTTTTTGTATTCACATCACAGCCGAGGCTTATTAGGACTATCCATTATTTTTAGATAAAAAATAAATGAAGTTACATTTTTAGCTGTATGATTAAAACCCCTGTATCCCCACAATTTGTCCCTGTGGAGCTACAAATGTGTTATATTTGGAATAACATGTCACCTGCTGCCACTTTTAGTCACAGAAGAGCACTGAAATCAGTGGTGTCCTTTTTCATAGTCAAGAATATAGGGTTGATTTCAAACCCCAGTTGTGATTCTGCAGTGAAATCGGGTAAGGCTGGAGCTCAGCAGGCAGCAGGGTTCTGGGTGCCTGGTTTGGCTGTGTTGGTGGGCTTGGTATGGGTGGGGGATCTCTCCTGAAGCCCTGAACACAGGTGGAGTCAGTGGCACTCACATGTGGGCTCTGAACAAACATTCCACTTTTGTGCTGAATGGGAAATCTGCTTGGAAAATTCAGCCTATGTGGCACTTGTTAACAGCTGCTGGCATTCGCTTTCCAGATGGAATTGGTGAGTCCCTTTAAGGTGGCACTGAGCTCAGCAAAGTTCTTCAGGGCATTGGAGTTGTGCTTGCTCATATAACATCTCCTCAATCTGCCCTTGTATTTGAAGGTAAAAAAAGAAGAGGTGAGACCTTAGGTTTCATTTTCTAATTACTCAACCGTATTTTTACTATCCCAATGAAGAGAGGGACTTTAGGAAAGCAAATTTGTGGCCAGGATAATGTTAGCCATATTACTAATTAATAGTGTTGACTTAATGACCAGTCATCAATATATGCTGCATTTTAAATACCTGTACTTGCTTTCACACAGATTTAA
This sequence comes from Fringilla coelebs, assembly GCF_963513975.1. Taxonomy (NCBI): domain Eukaryota; kingdom Metazoa; phylum Chordata; class Aves; order Passeriformes; family Fringillidae; genus Fringilla; species Fringilla coelebs. The sequence continues at coordinate 26,349,590 of NC_140030.1, read as the reverse complement.
TGAACAATTACAGAAACTTCTTACTTTTAGCTATTTAGGAAAGACTGAAAAACACAGTTCTAATATAAAAGAGTGATTAACATCTGCCTTAGAAAAAGTTCTGTGAGGATTCCTTTCCTTTCACCCAGTCATCATCTGTGCATTTTCTGCTATGAGAAAAAGAAAAAAATTCATCTCTGTGAATAAAAAGAAAGTAACTTAATAATTCTCTTTTTGTAGATTTCTGACTCATAGCACAGAACTAAATTTATTAAGGCTTCTCTTTGATAAGGGTCCAGATTAGTAGCTTCAAAGAGACTTAGATATTCTGATACATTTCAGTGATGCCTATTCATAATAAGCAAGGACAATCATATATGTTCTTATATGCCATTATTTAAATATTGTAAATATATGCATATATGATATAAGTATTAGAAATATTTTTAAAAATAAGTATTATTAAGAAAATGTTAAAATGTTTGTAAGTGCAAAATTGTTTGGAGAGCAGTAAGAAGGCGCTAGGTAGGGTCACTTTCAAAATCCTTCAACATGTCTATAATAGTTTAATAATGTGTAATAGAAAGCAACTGAAAGCGTCTTTTCCAAGCCCATTTTACCTTCTTCCCCTCTTTTCCCTCTCAGTACCATGTATAATTACTGATCACATTTCTTGGAAATGACAGAAAATATTGAATACAATTTTTTTTATTATTACAATTAATATCTTCACATATCAGGAAGTTGGAGTGTAATTTTCAATGCTAAGATTATCACCATGAAACTCTTTGAAAGTTTAGAATAAATTCCATCATGTTATGTTTCAAGAAAAATAAACCATTTTTAAGAAAATATACCAATGGACTGGAGAGTCAGAAATGGAGTTGAATAAGTTATGTGCTGATGAAACTAGTATGTAGAAAATATGATAGTTGTCTGACTTCTTTTTATGGCATTTACATCTCTCAATATGCCTGTGGTTTTCCTCTTGAGAGTACAGTTTGCTTCTGTGCCCAGTGAATATCATTAGGGTTACCTGATGCAGGAATAGATCACATTCGGGGCAACAATGGAGTGAATGCAAAAGCTGGGATGAAATACAGCCCCTCATATACTGAGTGGAATGTCTTGCTATAAATGCTGCTCTTTAAAAGCTGTTTTTCTGCTTCTTAATGCTGTTTATAAATAGATTTTTTTGCCTGTAAGTTTTCTGGCAGCATTCCACATGACAGCCTACATCCCTTCTTCTGCTTTACTGCCACTTGGATTAATAGTTGGGCTTGATCTTCAGTTGTTTGCGTTCAGATGTTTTCAGTGAGTGGTTCCTTCAGCTGGGGAACTTAGTTCATTTTTCCCCTTGAACCTGTAGAGTTTGTATTTGATCTGAAGCTGGTCTTCTTGTGCAGCCACCTGGGGAGGGATAGGGTAGACACAGCAGCCGTGAAGAAATGTAAGAAGCAAAAAGACTTTTTGCGACCCAGTAAGAAGCAGGAATTAGATGATATTCTGTTAACAGAAAAAAAAAAAAGAAAAAAAAGGTGATAATTCTATTAAAATACCTCAAAACCTTATTCTACACATGCTACAGAGTAAAAAGGGAGACATAAATATCCTGGTGCATAAACATATTTAAAGGGTTTATGCAATAGCAAAATAAAATATATTCAACTTTATTAGAGAAATGATTACATTATTATCGTGCAATATATTAAATTGTTTAGCTTGAAGCTCTAAAAGTACTTTCACCTAGATCTGGCTGCATTAATTACTTACTCAGTTTTATATATTTCAATCTTAATATTTCATATACCACGTACTTTATGGAGAGCAGAGAGACACTTGGGAATGAGTATATCTGTACTTGGCACGTGGTCTTATCTTTCCTTTGTAAATTATTTTCTGCCTCTTGTTACTCCTTGTTATTTCCTTAATAATTTTTCTTTTTGTCTCAAATCTCATTCTGAAAAAAAACAAGCTTAAAACTGATCTATACCTTTCTAATGGGATTGTTAAATCAGCTATTTTAAACCTATGTATTCATTGCTAGTTTTCAGAGCTTGCCATTTGCTTTGGTTTTCCACTGTCATAATTTCAGCTTTTCTTGTTTGATGTTTCTTTTTCTTCCACTATTTTTTATTTATTTATATATTTCCAGTCTTTCTCACATGAAGTTAGGCATAAACTTCAGAAAGCTAAATGTATATTATTTTAATATTTTTGGTTTCAGGCAGTGACCATGGGATTCAGTAGCAGCATTCTTTAACTGTCTTTTCCTCATGCTTATTGAATTTAGTATGGAGAGGGGGACTCCTTGCATACCTGCTCATTCTCCTGTGATTGTCCTCTGTACCATTATGCTGGCTATCCATAAATCTACCAGCAATGAAACTAATTTAGGTTATAGCAGTTCAAACCAAGCAGATTGAAAATATCTTTGATTCCAGCGGTGAAAATTGCTCTTGTATTTTTATGATGCTATTACAGACCATCTTCCCAGCATGTATCTTTTTTTTTTCTTCTCCCTTACTATGCAAAAAAGTCTTGGCACTGGATGGGATGTACTATGCTGTTTAGTTTGGGTTAGTGATACTATGTTTTCTGTCTCAACCTCTGGCTAGGCGTTGGCTAGGCAAATGCTGAGGCGCTGCTTCTGCCTTCCAAAGCCAAGCCCTCGTGGCAGCCTGAGGTTCCCAGAAGGAGTTTCTGCCACCATCCTTTCTTTTGCTGTCAGCCCAGCTTTGCCACCAGTTTGTTCTCTGCCAAGCAGCTGTGGTAGGCAGTGATGGTTCTGGTGCAGTGCCATCAGGAGTGGAGACAGTGCTGCTCCAGTCCTGGGAGGTCTTCTTTATTTTAAGCCTACAAAAAAATTTCATAAACACAGACTATGGCTAAATTGGATTATCAGAGAGATATTCAGGGCTCCTAAAGGGCCCTGCATGCAGCAGAATCTAGAACCCAGCAGCACCTAGGCTGGTCTGGAGCAGTCAGTTTCCTAGAAAAATAGAGGACCAAACACACAGGCCATGCTACCATTCCCACAGCTCCTCTGTAAAGACAGTGCTGACTATAATGACCCTTCTGCCAGATTCTGCTCCCAGGATGTTACAGCTGGCTCTGTGGTAAGTGTAATTTAAGATATTCTTTATCTCCTGATTTATGGTTATTAATAGATTTCACTATATGCTATCAGAATTATTAAGAAATTTCTGCTCTGCATCTGTAAAATAAACTTAGTACTTGCCAAGACAGTCCTTACTATAAGGACAGCTCACAGTATCATAATCCTGTATTGGAATAAGTAAAGAAAACCCTAAAATTGATTTAAAAACTAGTTCCTTGTCATGTATCAAGTTCAGTTTCAATGTATTATATACTATCAACCTGTACAGATTATCACCTAATGGGATTTTTTAAAGCTCTGAAATGATCCAGAAGCTGTAAAAGAAAGGGCACTCCACAGACCTGTAGTAAGATACTTTCTTGCCCAGACCTGTCTTTCTCGGTCACCCTTTCTAGTCTCTTTAGGTCAAGCAGCGTGTTTGTTTACTGTGCCCATGGGGCTGAGGGAGAGTGGCTGTAGCCAGGCTGGACAAGACAGACAGTCTAAACAAGAGTAAGCACATCTGAATTTTACTGGCTGCTCTTGCCATCCCTGTTCTCTTTGACTAGGGAGCTGCAAACCTCTTACAAATCGGTCAGCAGGAGGCAATCTGGGTCTCACCTGGCATAGCTGGAATAAAAATGTTGCATGTGTACTGTGCATAGCTTGTTACTGGTGTTGGCTTCAATGTACACTATAGCAGACAGTTAATCCAGCCTTAAGAGCAGGTAATGATCTCATTAGTAGCAGAGCTTCAGCAAACAGCTGGAGAGCAGTGGCAGTCCTACTCCTCTCCCTGCCTCCTTTGGAGCAACTGGGTTTTCCTGGAGGAAGAGCAGCCATATCACATCCCTTCCTTCCAAGAAGCCAGTGTAAACATCCAGTGGGAATCCATACCAATTTCTTTAAGATTAGGTGGCTGCACCACCCTTCCTGTAGCCTGCTATATTCCCTCTGCTCTTATTACCAATTCCCTTATAAGTCTCTTCCAAGTGACAGCTGTAAATAAGCACAAGTCTCTGGCAGCCAGAACTCACTTGGAATTAAATTCAAGGATAGGGAGCTGTCAGCTAACTGACTTCTGTGGCAGCGTAGCTGTCATTTGAATGAATTACAGACCACAGTATCCATTTGTGTGGGGACTGTGAGCAAGAGGGGTGGAACAAATTGGAGTAAATGGCTGAAATTTAATACAGGCTTCTGCAAGTTTTTCAAAAGCCATGTTCCCATCTTCAGTGTGATTATTTTGTGTGGTTAGCAGTTATTTCCATGTAAACTGTAATAATCTTCTGTTGAAAGGTCTCTTTAGTATGAAAAACAAAATTTAAATCGGTTATGCAATTAGCTGAGACTTATTTTGCTCTGTTCTGTCAAAGACTAAAATATCTGGGTCAAAGTTTCTTAGCACTTTGCCTATGTACAATTTCCACCCTGGGATTGGCAGCTTCTCTTCAGATGCTGAGGAGCAAACACCCCCCCTCCCTTCCACACTGCTTGTAGAGAGCGATGCCCCATGCTGATGATGCCAGGCAGATTTAATTGTGCATGCTCAAAGAGAAAAATGACATCCACGCTTGGGTGAGTGCTCTCTGTGGCAAGCTGACAAATCCCCCAGCTGTCAACTAACCTCAAAGGCAAGTGTACGTGGCTCTAGCTTATGTCTGCTTGCTTTCTGCCCATAGGCATTTAGAAGCTGAAACTCATATTGGCTGCAACACATTCAAACTGCAACTGAAAGAAATGTATGGTCTGTTTTATGTGTTTCAATCTCTAAGGGTGATTCACACAATTATGGTTTATTTTTCAGACTGGCTGTAAGCAGGTAAAGGCAGCACCGTTTTGCATATGGGGCAAGTGAAAGTGCATAACATTTATGGCTGTAGATCTGGCTAAGATGCTGATTGCTTAGAGAAAGTAATTTCTTCCTTGGACTCAGTGGATTATATTTATATTTTTGTATATTTATTGGAGTCTGCCAGAGAACTGCATGCATACAAAATGGCCTTACTTGAGTGCCAATGTATATGGGCAAATGCAAAGAGGTGTGTGTTGCTAACGCGGTGCTGGAGTCATTTTGGCAGCAGCTTTGTTACTTGGGGTGCACTGCAGGCTGTCCATCTAAACCCATCATTACCTGGCACCAATGCTCTGGTGTGATAACCAGAGCAATCTGTGAATGGGCAAAGAGCCATCCTAACAGATGGCTTTGACTGTAGGTAACCAGGAAACCATGCATATACATTAAACATGGGTTCAGAGAGTGTGGGTGTTATCTGGGAACATCAAACCAGCCGTGGGGTTTGAGCTCTTCCATGTACTGTTGAGAACATATGCCATACCCATCACACACACACAGGGAGGGTAGGCTAGAGCCAGTTTCCACAGTTCTTATGAACTTTGTAGGGATTGCTTGGTTGGGCATGGGCTCAGCTACAGATGAATCTCATATTTTGCAATAGACTTCAAATTAAAGACAAAGCATGAAACTTAAGGATGGAGTTCATAGAATCATAGAATGGCTTGGATTGGAAGGGACCTTAAAGATCGCCTAGTTCCAACCACCTCCTACTGGGCCAGATTGTTCAGAACCCCATCCAACTTGGCCTTGAACACTGCCAGGGATGGGTGATCCATAGCATCTCTGGGCCACCTGTCCCATTGCCTCACCACCATCACAGTAAAGAATTTTTCCTAATATCTAAGCTAAAGCTACTCTTTCAGTGTGAAAGCAGTCCTGTGACTTTGTGCCCTTTTAAGTCTCTCCGTCTTTCTCATATGCTTCCCTCAGGTGCTGGAATGACACAATTAGATCACTCCAAAGCCTTCCTTTTACCAGGCTGAACAATTGCAGCTCTCGGCCTGTCCTCATAGCAGAGGTGCTCCAGCCCTCTGATCATCTTGGTGTCCCTCCCCTGGACTCATTCCAACAGGTCCACATCCTTCCTCTGCTGGGGACTGGATGCAGAACTGCTCTACTCTCACCAGAGTAGAGCAGAGGGGCAGAATCCCCTCCTCACCCTGCTAAGCACTCTCCTTTGGGTGCAGCCCAGGGCACATTTGGCTTTCTGGGCTGCAAGCTGACATTGCCAGGCCAGCCTCTCATCCACCAGCACCCCCAGGTCCTTCCCATTCATGGCTGCTCTGGGTCTGCTCATTCCCCCAGCCTGGATCAATACCAGGGGTTGCCCTGACCCAGGTGCAGCAATTAATTTACATGCCTACCTCAGGCACTGTCTCACCCAAATTTTAGGTAATGGAGAGGGCTATCCAATCTACCTGGCACAATTGTTCTAAGTTTCCTAACCTGACGCTGATAAATGCTATTGATATGCGCAGAAAGAAGTTCAATATGTTTATATTTGAGTGCACTGGAGTCTTGGAGCAGGGTTTTAAAATGTAAATAAGTAACAGGAAATGCCAAATATCTCTTTCAATTCAGGATTTAGTTTGTCAAGTACTTCAAGTACTGAGCAGCTAGTACTATTCTTTTTTGTAACAGCCTGATATTAAAGCACTCAACTAAAAAGTGGAAATTCCAGGGTTCTTGGCCTCTTCAGTGTACTGAACTGCAGATCCTGACCCCATGAGTCCAGATAAGTGGCTCTCACTATGCCCTGAAGCTGAAGTATAGCACAGTTTACCATTGTAAGGACACAGAGAACACAAAGAAGCAGGGACTCCAGGAACTCCTTATCACCAGTTATTTTCACAGTGCTTTTTAGTGCTTCCCCATATACAGAAGGGAGCATATGGACAATGTCTCTTTTAGTATCCAAAATTAGAATGTGTCTAGAACCAAACAAAACAAAAAGGCTATATTCTCATCACCTAGCTGCACCTAAAATTCACTGTGTCTTCTGTGTCCCATTTTCTGACTGTGAGTTTTCTGAAGCATGTACTCAATGGAAATTTTAGCCTAATTGGAATTTAAGCTGCCTGAAAATAGCCCCAAGGCAGCACCAGCGGAATTTAGGGGAGATTGTCTAGCTTCAGTGAATCTGTGCAAATACATAGAGCCCTGGAATTCTTTTGCTGATGCAAGGAGCTGGGCAGGATGCAGAAATGTTGCAGGAGTCCAGATCCATCTCCTGTTCCCTTTCTGCTCCCTGAGCACAGGAAGAGAGTGTGGCAGGATGGGCAAACATATGTCTGGGAATGTGGTGCTCTGTGCTGGCAGCACAAAGCTTCAGAGGATGTTACATGCATGGGATTGAAAGAGTGCCTTATTCATGCTTCAAAATTGTCAGTGGGAAATATTGTGATTATCATTTTAGATTTGACATGTATAACTCTGCATTTTTAAGGTAGTTTGAATGTAACCTAAATTACTCTTCCCCTAACTATCTGGTAAGAATGAAATTCAGCTTTCACAGATAAGAGTAATGATATTTATTAATAGAATTATAATAGAACTGAAATGGGCAGAGTACATCAGGACAGGAGATCACAGTCCTTTAAGGATTGATTTATCCTTGACTTCTATGAGCCTTTGTTAAGCTAATGATAGATACATATTCCCCAAATCCTTTTGGTCTTTCTGTGCCTTACCCTTTGATTTCTTTATTAACTCTCTTCCCTTGTCACTACATGTTCTTGTTAAGGTTTTGCAACTTGCATCATGCTTTGCTTTTTTTATTACCAGAATGGTTTACTGAGTTCTCTGGCAGTTTATGTGCTTTGCCCTCTTTGCTGCATCTCCTGTCAGTGCTTCCAGAAGGGCCTGTGGGTGAGCTGCCACCAGCCAGGCTCTGATTTCCTGTGGAAAGCCTGCACATGGGTTTCCTTTATTCCTACAACATTCAAGGCAACCAACCTAATTAATCACTCCAAACCTTCATTAATAAACGTAATTGCAGTAATTTGGGATAAACATGTTGATGTTTTCTGGACTACTGAATGTTTTCTCTAAACATGCAATTTGTTTTTTTAGGCATTTACATAAACATGGCAATTTATGGTAGCCTCAGATGCTATGATTTTTCTGATGTTGAAAATCCTTCACATTTCTAAAGTCAAGATTTGTGTTTAGGTGAATAGTCATGGACATGGGTGGTTAGCTCAGAGTTAGTAAACACTGACCACCATGATAAAAGTCAATTGCAGCCTCCTTATCAGCAGCAAATGAAAAAGCTGTTTATAGTAGTGATGTCTTCAGGGATATAATCAAGAGCAAAATATATAGGTCAATGCAGATTATCAGCTGTAAGAATAGGTATAAGACTAATAGAAAGCTATAAGAAAAGCTGTGAAGTACAGGACATTTTTCATGAGCTTATTTTACCATAAAAAGGAGGTTGTTTTGGGGTTTTTTTCCTGAAATAGAATATACTGCTGTAGTGTGTAGCTACTTCCTTGTACTTCGTTCAGTATAGGTATGCCTTGAAACATGATGTACTCTTTCTTGGGACTAGATATATATGAAACATCAGCAGCATAATTTTGCTCATGTGCTGGGCTCTGAACTCAGATGTAGTTAAATATTCATCAGGATAGATACCCTGACTCTAGCTATACTTGTAGCAGCTATGAAAGATTAATTCAGTGTTATGTTTCTGTTTAAGGGAAGAGGAAAAAATGAGAATTTATGTTGAAAATTTCAGGTTTCATGTTTCGAAATTATGATCCTTATGCTTTTTAAGGAGCCTGTAAGATAAATTATCTATATAGAGTTATATTTTTAATAAAATCATGCTCTTTCAAGAGACTTGTCCCAGCCTCTTCCTTTGAGAGTACTTTGCTGTCTTTACCTTGTCATTTCAAAATATGCTGTTTCTTAACTGAAAGTGCAACAAATAACCTGCACACAAAAACTAAGGGCATTGCATAGTAGAACGGTGAAGTTTTGCAGATCTTTTTGTATATTATAAATGTGACTTGTGTTTTCTGTTTTGTTGATACTTAGATTTTAAATTATATTTTTACCAGAGGGAGTAATAGTTTCTTTGAGGCAATTTCTAGTAGAATTCATTTATACAGCAATATTCCAAAAGAGAGGGGTTAAAGCAGCAACACAGACATTCTATTTTCTGTCCCTTGCAGGTCCTTTTTTTTTTTTTTTTTTTTCCCTCCCACATTTTCCTCTTACAAAATGTACCTACATTATTAATGTAGTTTGGTCTCAGTACCAGTGTGGAATCTGGAGGGTAAACTCAGTCAGCAAGTTTGAAGTCCTAATCCTTGTAAAGCCAGTATGAATAACAGATGATATTAAGAGGACACAGTAGATGGTACCTGTTCCAACAATTGCTGTAAATGTGATCTCACTGATTCTGTTTTTCCCTCTGTATTTTACAGAGCACATTGATTTAGAAGATGTCTTTGGTTTATAACTATTAGTGTTAGAAGGATAGAAAAATGTTCAAAAAGATCTGGAGATGGTATGAAATGAAAGCCATTATCTGTTTTATTATCAAATTAGGGATTTGCCTAATAAATTAGATGAATTTATTTAATTATGATTGTGCTGCAAATATCACACGCTATATTGTATAAATAGGGTTCTTTTCTGAATTTCAGTAATAGATTTTTCTCCAGCTACACACTCTAGAATTTAGAAAGGAAATTGTGACCAGGCCTACTCTCTTAGAAAACAGCAGGATCAGGATCATATCTTTAAACAAGATTTGCTGGACCTCCTTAGGTGGGAGAAGAAACAAGCATGGCCTCAGTTCGAGCTCAACATTTGCTTGGTCTTCAGCTTGGCTGAAAGAGGTGTCACTTGTAATGCATTTTCAGGTCCTTGCCTGACAGTCAATGGCAATTGCTTGTGGAATGGTGGAAGGACAGAAGAGCTGAAATTCAATAAACTTTCTGTTTTGAAACAATAATTAGCTATCACACAGCTTTGCTGCCAGTGAGCTGGTTGCTGCAGCAGACTTTCAGTACAGTGATCAGCTGGATAAAATGGAAGGAAGCTTAAAAATAAAAAGGAATTTCTGACAGAGGAATTTGGACAAACATAAAGTAAGTGTGTCCATTATTATGTATTATAGTGGATGAGACACTCAACAGACAGAAAAGAACAGCTTCAAGTTCACAAGTACTGGTCCTCATGGGGTACTTCAATGTCCACAAGATCTGTTGGAGGGACAGCACAGCAGGGCAAGTGCATTCCTGGAATTGAGGATAACTTCCTTCTCCAGGTCCTAGAGAAGCCATCGGGGAGATGCTCTGTGCTGGGCTTTGTTCTCAGCAGCAGGGAGAGGCTGGTGGGGAAGGTGAAGCTCAAGGCTAGCCTGGGCTGCAATGACCATGAAATGATGGAGTTCAAGAGCCTTAGGGCAGGGAGGAGAGTGCACAGCAAGGTCTGGCCTGGACTTGAGGACAGCAGACTTTGCTCTCTCCAGGGATCTGCTCAGTAGAGTGCAGTAGGATAGAGCCCTGGAAGGAAGAGGGGCCCGGTTGACATAGTTAATACTCAAGGATCACCTTGCCCAATCATGCATTCCAGTGAAGAGGAAGTCAACACAGTGTCCATGTCAGGAGGCTTGGAATTAGATCTTTAAGGTCCCTTCCAACCCACATCATTTTATGAGTCTGCGATTCTATTTTGTATCAGTGAGAAAAGGAAGTTCATCTGGTGTTCTGTTAACTGAACCAAAAGAAATTGCAGTGCTAAAGTCGATACCCTGTTGATGTAAAATGGGCCTGTTTGTTTTAATTGAATAATTTTTTAATAGTAAACAGTTTTCTTACTTGACTGTTTCAGGATATACAAAATAAGTGAATTCTACATTCTATAATGTTAATTGGTATTGAATTAAATCATCCAGTCATGTTAATATTCAAAACAAGGTAGAATTTGTATTTTAAGTGTATAAAAGTAGCCAGGGAAGTTTGCCAAAAAAAATTTATAAAATGCTTTTTTTTGGTCTAATTACAGGTTGCTTGAAATTAGTATCTTTTGTATGTGAAAGTCCATCTGCATTTTGCATATAGATACATTTATCTGTGTTTATGCCTTCTATGGCTTTTCTGGGTTTTTTTGCATGTTCATACTCTTTATGACCACCCTCACCACACATCTACAGTTTTCTGTCCATATATTATAGGCAGCTGTCCACTCCCACTTGTTCAATTTTTCAGCATACCAGTGATAACGCAGAACAATTCACCAAAATGCCATCCACAGAATTTCTGGTTTGGGTAGTTTGCCAGCTCAGCCAAAATACAGTTTCAGAAAGCTTCACCTTTTGCATTTCAGGATTATAATGATGAAATTCGCCAGGAGCAGCTGAGAGAGCTTTCGTATTTGAACGGTTCTGAGGATTCATCACGTGGACGGGGCATTCGAGGAAGAGGGATCCGTGTGCCACCTGCAGCTCCTTCAAGGTGTGGTAACCTGAGCTATTATGTTAGGAGCTTTACAAAATGTAAGCAATAGTAAAAAAACACCATAATTAAAAAAAAAAATACAGTTACATACATATCCTGGTCCGTAAACCAAAATATTTATCTTCTGATAACTGGTGTGGTCTATATTGTTCCAGATTTTCTGATCTATAGGTCACATGGCACAGTGAGTGACCAGAAATGATAGCAGATTATGAAGACAGGAAAAGGATATTTCTAAGAATACTGTTATGCTAGTACTAAGGCAGTATGGCCAGTTGCATAAAATGTTTGGTCAAAATAATAGTGTAGTCAGAAAAGGCTTCATAGTCTAGGTGGAACTTTGTTTGACAAATAATTACTTTTTATACATATTACAGCTGTACTATGTGTATATACAAATATACCTATATATATATAAGGTTATCAGTTTAAAGTTAATTTGATTGGCATAATCTAAAAACATTGGGGTGTGAATGTGCCCTGAGTATTTTTTCATATCCGAATAACATATATCTCTGCTTATTATTAAGGCCAATGTAAAATTTGTTTTTCCCTGTGAACTCTTAAGAACTTCATTGCCTCAAGTATCTAAGTTACCTAGCTGCTTCCAGTCTTCTCTCCATAGAGGTCATTTCAAGATAAGCCTTAAAAATGGACTCTTATTTTGGAGGAGGTAGGGTATGGGGGTGCCTTATGTTGTGCTGACAAAGGAGTTGTTCAATAATTGAATGAGCTGATCTTTCCTATGACCTCTGAGGGTTTTTCCCCTGAGGGTGTCTATCACATTTACCATCAGTTTTTCCTACATGAGCTTTTTAATTGATAGTATGATGCCCTTACACAGAATTTTTTGGCATTCATGACCATCTTCTACTCAAAGAGTATCTGGGCTCAGTCTTCCTTACATCCAAGATCTCTGAACAGCATGACTTAATAATGTTGTTCAGAATGTGACTACAGCAAACTAGCAGCTTTTAAATTGGGTTCAAAGCATAACTGGTGGATTTCTGGCCTCTAATTCCTGCAAAATGCTGAAATGATTGAATCAGTTGCACAGATCCTATGATCTTGCATGTCTTCCCTAATTTCCAGTCAAAAATCCCAGGAGAATTTAAAAAAAAACCTGTTGAAGCAAGTCCAGAGGAAGGCCAAAAAATGGTCGGAGGTCTGGAGCACCTCTCCTTATGAAGTCAGGCTGAGAGAGCTGGGTTGTTCAGCCTGGAGAAGAGAGGGCCCCAGGGATACCTCACTGCAGCCATTCCATATCTTAACAGGGCTAATAGGAGAGAGACTTTTTGCCAGTCTTAAATGAAAAGAGGTTGGAAATAGGGAAGAAACGCTGGTAAAAGTTTGAGTGCCCCATCACTGGAAGTGTTCAAGGTCAAGTTGGGCATATCTTTAACAATTCGATCTAGTGAAAGATGTCCCTGGCTGAGGCACGGGGTTTTGACTGAAAAGTACTCTGAAGATCCCTTCCAACACAAACCATTCACCGATTCTGCAAGTCCAAAATCAGCTACTGAAACTTGTAGTAAAGTAACAAACATCACAAGCTAATGGGTTTGACTGCCTCAGCAGGGAACAAGCCACAGTTCCTACTGCTACAGGAGACCTGAGTTCCATTCAACTGTGGATCTGGGTGTCATGCAGCTTTGTTATACCTGTCATTCAGAGTCTTACGAAAAGACACCACGCCCAGGAGCATATAGCTCTGACACAAAACTCACAGACTGCTTTATCCCCCTTCTATTTCATCAGGTGGTATAGATACAAGTCTTTCTAAACAGTAACAGCTTCTTCTGATTTACTAATTTGTACAGCAAATACAGCATATATAGCATGAATAGCCTGGAGGATGCTAAACCACTTTCCATGCTTGTCCATATGCTCTATTCTCTCTATGCAGTGGAGGAAGGTGGAATCCCACACTACCAATCCTTTGTGCTGAACTAAGTTAGACAGGAAGAAAAATTATTCCTCTCCTTTTATATTCTTCCTCTACTTTGCCTTGCAAGTTTCTGTTGTCCTGCAATATCTTCTGCCAATCCATTTCTCTCACCCACCAATAAGCATGAAAATGAGAGTGATGACTGCTCTTGTAAAATAGTTTGAGAGCAACAGAAGAGGTTCCTCATTTTCTTCATCTTCTAGAACTGCTTTGGAGTAATTCTACAACCCTGTGAATTACATTGATTCAGAATCTAATTTGTACAAGCAACAAGAGGATCAGGTGCAAAAGGCACCGGGTAGTTTAAAAGTGATGCCTTTCCGTAATATGAGTTCTGCCTGAGGTGTTGCCTAAAAGTGCTTGACATTGTAGCTGCCAAACCCCCAGAGTTACATGATGCTTTGAACAGTAGTAAAAACGTGAGAGCCTTTAAAATGGGGCCAGAGTGATGGTTCCTTTCTGCTCCCCGCAGGGGCCGTGGGGGAGCCATTCCCCCGCCGCTGCCTGGACGAGGTGCCCAAGCGCCCCGAGGAGCGCCGGTGACACGCGGAGCGCTGCCCGTGCCGCCGGTGGCCCGCGGCGTGCCCACCCCTCGAGCCAGGGGCGCCCCGTCCGTGCCGGGCTACAGAGCGCCGCCGCCGCCCGCACACGAGCCCTACGAAGACTATGTAAGTACTGCCTCGTTCACCGGTGTGAGCCCAGCTCTGCCAGGGACATCCAGTCCTCCGAGATGGAAGAGTCCAGGCCCAAAGCGCCTCTGTCTCTAACGCTCTTTCCTGCAGGTGAACGACGGTCTGGGCGATGCAGTGTGTCTGCAGGCCTGTGCTCGGCAGTGTGGGTTTGTAGATTTGTTCACAGCTGAGTTTTGGATATGAGAGCTGGATAGTTCTTGGGGTGTCACCAAAGAGCAATACAGATATTGTAAAATTTGTATTGTATGCTTACAGTTTTTACTGTAACCAAGTTCCTAAGAATAACAGCTTATATCCTTTGTGAGAAAATGAGGAGGTGGGGGGGAGGCAGGCTGTTGTTCCAAATCCTTTTTATTACATATTTGTATTCAACACTGTGTTGCAGATACATAACAAATAGAAATTCAGGTAGTTTTCATGAAAGCTGATACAATGATTCATCTTTAGCCAGGAGCAGTACTAACTGACTGTCACCTTTTCTTATGAGGTGTTAAAAATAATTGTGCTGTACACATCAAAGCTTTCAAGTCATCCTCATTAATGTTTCCTCCTGGAACTATCACCATAACAACAGATATCCAAATAGAGAAGAAAATGCTATCAAATATGATGTCTGAATTTTTCTAGCTATGGCAAGTCCAAGAGTAAGATGAATGTCTGATCTATTCCCTAATCCTACCACCAGGAAAAGATGCACTTTGATTCAGTTAATAGTCTTCCTAGAACAGAGGAAAGGAAAATTAATCAGAGATTATTTTTTGTTGTTAAAGCTTCACTCAACCATGTGCATTTGTAGTGTAGTGACTAGATCATGGCCACTTCAAATCAGGGATGCACATTCTGTTAATTCTAAAAATCAAAACTGAGCAACAGCAACAAGAAAGGAGTGGGGAAAAAGTCGCTCCTCTATTATTTACTTCTACAGAGTTTCCATTAATGAATGAGCTAAAAGTCCTGCTAAGAAATGGAATTTCATAAGTATACACTTCCTTGACAGTGTATTATTGTCTGGTAGTATCAAATGTATGAGACCTTCCCTTCTGTGCAGATACAGAACCCTTGTAATGTAAAATTAGGATTATAATTGAAGTAATTTCTTTTTTCATTTGCAGTAGTAGTAAATGTCCTAGAGTGTTAACCATCCTCTAGGGAGCATTTCCTGCACTATTTCTGGATGGTAAATGTATGGAAAACAAAATGAGAGAGAAATTGAGGCAGATGGATTATCCAGGTTAGGAAGGCGTTCAGCCAGTTCCCCGTATTTTTTAAATGCCCACACTCTCAGGAGCACAAAACATAGACAGAATTAAAATAGTTTAATTTGTGATACATTAGTCCAATAAAAACAAACATATGTGTTTGTGGGTTTTTTCCCCCTTCTTAGATAGCAGCTAAAAAAGTGCTGCCTTATAGGTCAAAATTCACATTTTGGAGATTTTCCATCTCCTGTGTCCTTTCAACATCTATATTCCACAGCTGAGAATATATCAGCTTGCTATCATGCACCAGTTTGCAATGAAAATTTCTTGTTAGTTTATAGAAGTTTGTTAGTTCTGCCTAAATAATTTTGGTATCTTATGGGTTGAGATAATAACTGGAACTCTGATACTATGCTGGTAGAAGGAAGGGCACATATCACTGTCACATATCTTCATATAATGTTGAAAATGATGTTTTAGAGAAAATATTTTTATTTTGCGGAAAGTAATCAACACAGTTTTTCTTCCCAAATAAGCCATATAATAAATCAGACACTTGGCTGGACACTAAAAACAAGTGAATCTATTTGTGGACCTGCAGCAAATTTCATGTGTTATTGTTGTTCTTTCTCCCTTAATCCTACAGATAAAAAACTAGTATATAATGAATCATTTATCCAATTTACATTTTTTTTCCTGCTTCTAAGCAACCCACAAGAATATTAGAATTTCCTTATGAGTTTATATTTTTCATTTTTGCTACAGTATTTCACACCATTTTTTTCCTACTATTTGCAAGCACCATTGGTTTGATTAGTGGTACATATGAATGCACTGTCATTGATTGTGAGTATCCATATTCTGTATTTTTGCTTGGTTTTGCTCTAATGAAATATAGTAACTTGAATGCTGATCTGAAAATGAATTCAAGAAATTGAATCAAATGGCTACAACAGATTTTTTAAAAATGTTTAGACAGCATTTCCTGAAAAAAAATCTTTAGCCATTTGCTGAGCACTGCTAATCAGAGATTGTATTGACTGTTTGACATTGAAACATCTAACTATTAAAATTGGTCTGGATAAGCATTTAAAAGTTTGGATTATCCGCTATATAAATATTTTGAGGTTTCTGATGGCCTTTCTGAGAATTCATAAAAGCAGATGTCTGCAGGTTTCTCAAGAAAAGTAAAGTCCTGTCATTGTGGGGAATATATATATTCATGTGCAACATTTTGAATGTCAGGCCTAGCCAGAGGGAAATCATTTGGAACAACTTTCAGAAAAGAGGGCTGGAGCAGGAAGGAGGAGTGACTCACCTCATGCCTTTTTCTTTACTTGCCTTGGAAATTTGCTTTATATTGAGTGCAGCCTAGATTGTATCTTAGAGGAGCTCCTTACCCACAGGAAGAGGAGGTACTAACATTAGAAAATACATGCAAAGGGGAAGTAGTTACTGTGTGAAATTTCTTCACTTTAAAAGCAGTAAATTGGGTGTGAATCTGGATGGAGACTGTAACTGGCAGCTGCCATGCAGCTTTTGGCATCAAGAGGGTTTGTGACCTGGTGTTGTGCTTAAACTGCAGCCAACAACTAAGCACATGCACATGCTCACATCTCTGGTGAGGTCAGAGACAGACTAAGAAGTGTAAAAGTGAGAAAACTGTTGGGTTGAGACAGGATAACTGTAGTGGGTTGGCACTGGCTGGATGCAAGGCACCCACAAAAGCATCTCTATCTCTCCCCTCCACAACTGGACAGGGGAGAAAAAATATAATGAAATGTTTAGGAGTTGAGATAAAAACTCTGGGGGAAAAATCACTCACCAAAGTGAGTCATACTATCAAGGACAAAAGAGACTCAGTTTGGGGTTGTTAATTGAGTTTATTACCCACAAAATCAGAGCACAATAATGAGAAGCAAAATAAGACCTAAAAAACACTTCCCCTCCCATACCCCCATCTTCTTCCCAGTTCTGCCCCCTCCTCAGGTACAGGGAGACAGGGAATGGCCATTACAGTCAGCTCAACACAGGTTGTTTCTGCTGCTGCTCAGGGAAAGGAGTTCTACACCTGCTCCAGCATGGGCTCCTCTCTCCACAAGTCTGCAGATTCCTGCCAGGACCCTGCTCCAGCACAGGCCTCCCAGGGGTCACAGCCTCCTCTCAGGCATCCCCCTGCTCCAGTGTGGGTCTCCTCCAAGGGCTGCAGGAGGGTCTCTGCATCCCCCTGGCCCTCCATGGGCTGCAGGGGCACAGCTGCCTCACCATGGGCTGCACCAGGGGCTGCAGGGGAATCTCAGCTCTGGCACCTGCAGCACCTCCTGCCCCTCCTTCTGCACCGACCTTGGAGTCTGCAGAGCTGCTCCTCCCAATGTTCCTCTCACCCCACTCTTCTCTGGCCACAATTACATATGAGCAATACCTTCTTTTTATTCTTCTTCTTTTTAAATATCTTATCACAGAGGGGTTTCTATCAACTGTAGTGGGCCCAGCCTTTGCCATTGCTGGTTCTGTCCTGGAGCCAGCTGTCATTGGTTCTGATGAACATGGGGAAGTGTTCTGGCATCTTCTCACAGAAGCTCCCCCTGTAGCCCCCTCCCCCACTACCAAAAGTTGGCCACACAAACCAAATAGAACAATAGTTACGTGGGTAGACGGGGGGATGGGTTGAGAACTGGCTGGATGGCAGATCCCTGGGGCTGTGAGCAGTGGCACAGGGTCTAGCTGGAGGCCTGTCACCAGTGGTGTCTGCCCAGGTTCAGTACTGAGGTCAGTATTTTTTAAGGTATTCATCAGTGACTTGGTGAAGGAGCAGAGGCCTCCTCAGCAGGTTTGCTGATGACACACAGCTGGAAGGAGTGGCTGATACTCCAGAGGACTGTGCAGCCCTTCAGAGGGACCTCGACAAGCTGGAGAGATGGGCAGAGAGCTGTCTGGATCTCAACAGAGGTAGATGCAGGGTCCTGCAGCTGGAGAAGAATGATGCCAGGCACCAGCACAGGCTGAGGGCTGACCTGCTGCAAAGCAGCTCTGTAGAGGAGGACCTGAGGGTCCTCTAAAGGCTAAGATCTTGCTGGCAACTTGTGAAACAGGCAATAGGCATGACAGATGGAGATCCATGATTTGTACAGAAGTGATGAGTACTTCAGTACTCATTTATTGCCTTTCGAGGCAATAAATAACAGAATCATGGAATAGAGTTGGAAGGCACCTTACAGATTGTCTAGTTCCAAACTCTCTGCCATGGGCAGGGTCACCTTTCTAGACCAGATTGCTCAAACCCCCATCCAACCTCACTTTCAACACTTGTAGGGATGGGGCAACTTGACTGCGCAAAGGCGGTGTTTTGCATGGTGTATTTTGATCTGAGCATCCAGACTTTTCCATTTGAGATTAAATATTAGAAGGGTACTTAATCCAAATCTTAGCCAAAATTACTGTTTCTTTCTGATCTGGTTTGGAGGGCATTTGACTCTGGATCTATATTTTTTCCTTCTGAATCAGAATCTAGTAATGAACTGTCCAGTGATATTTTTTCTTTACATTTTTTTAGAAGCTATGGTGAGCCTTGCTAAGAAGTCTGATGTGAGTTTTGAAGTGACTTATCATTTGTTCCCTTACACCAGATGTAAAGAATTACCAAAACAGAATACATTTGGGACTAAAATACACATTGCTTTTGTATTTTACTTCCACTTGCATTTTCACTCTTGGATAAAAAAGAGAACTTCTGCACAGAAAGACACTCATCATAATATGAATACTTAGATGAGCTTCTTGCTTTTACAAACAAATATATAATTTGTTTGCAAGGAACAGGCTGGTCTGTCAAGACACTGTGAAGCTGTTACAGCTCCTAGGTCTAGGACAGCCAGATTAAAGAGCAATTTTAAATGCAAATATTCTCTCTCACCTCTCAGTTCACTGATCAAACCAGCCAGATGCAGATTCTTGTTATCTTCTGAAATAAGTGGAGAGCAGTGCTTTTACAAAGCCACTGGAAAAGAACCACACAATGAGATGGATTGTGCTTTTAATGTCATGTGGTTCTTCCTCTCATTTCAAATTATTTGATATGAAAGCAAATGCCACGTTCAACTGTTTATTCAAAGATCAATGGTTATTTACATTTTTCAATAGTTTTCAAACTGAAGCAGCTATGCTCATGCTTATGCAGTGCCAACATAGACAATGAAAAGGCTAACAATAAGAGGCATTTTGTCCCACTTTAAGATTTAAAAAAGAATAATCAATATTTACATGTGACTGCAATCCACAAAATTGCAGTTGCGGAGGCTTTGCTTCATAATTTAAATGGGAATTCTTAGTGCTTTTAAATCCATTCTGTCTGCCACTCGTGGATGTAGATGGAAACTACGTAAAGACCTAAACTTCTATTCATGGCATGTTTTCTCCTGTGCTGCTGCTATAATAAATATGTTAGAATGAGCAATTTATACTTTTGAAGCCCATTCCTCTAATCACATTGTCAATGACAGTGAGGCCTGGACAACTAAGAAGACTTCTAAGGTTGTTGCAAACCTTAAAACAGTGAAACATATTGGATATAAAAATAGGTAACAGGGATTACTTTCTTTTTGTTTTCTAAACTGGTGTTTCCAAGTTTTAGGATGTAGCGCTTATCTATTTCTATGCCTTTTCTGGGTGAGAAAAAAATCAATGAAGAATGTTCTGAGACTAAAGATCATTTGAATAAAGTTGGAATTATAGACATGGGAATCTGCATGGCTGAACAACATATTGATTAAATATGATTGATTAGCTATTTATGCCCAAGGCGCGTAGAAAAAGTGCTAAGCTCTATTCAGCTTGTATCTGCTGTGGCTTGAAAAATCAAATTTTCTTTTTAGTACAAAAGCAATAAACAGGATAATATTTATATTATCTGAAAGACCCTACTGAGGTTTAGAAGGATGCTGTGAGATGAAGGTATAGTGGATTTATTCAAATTTTGGATAATATTGTCCATGAAAAGTATAAATATATTTATTGTGAAAAAATCCAGCAACATAAATACAGAGTTAAAGCAATGGCAAGTTTTTATTGGTTTTTTTAAGAGCAGAATCCACAGTCAGCACTAAATCTTTAGTGTCTGGGAACCTGCAGGTCTAGAGTTTTTTGCTTACCTGTGCAAACTGAAGTTTCTATCTTATTTGTAGAGATCTTAGACTGAGTAAATAAGGCTTGCCTTATGAGACCAGAACTGTCCTGAGAGCAGTACTAAGTGAATACTGCTTTCAGACTCATCACTGCTGTGAATTTATTATATATTGATAATGTGGTCTAAATCAGACTTTATTATATTATTTTCTTGATTTTAATTTATTTGTTTTGATTTGATTGTCTTAATCATAGTTATTCGACAGACTTCACAAAAAAATACATAAAACTCTTATATCTATTTATTAATGCTGCAGAAATATTTTTTGTGGAGGATAAGTTCTTCAGTCATCCCCTTCATGCTGTCCTTACTTGGGAGAAAAAATTCTCTCCTTGACATTAGTTACCAAATTTTCAGATGAGAATTATTTTCTATTCTAGACAGAATATAAAAGAAAATGCTGATGCAGCTGTACATGTTTTAGTATTATAAATGATGTTATTACAAGTACAATGTAATAAATATTTATATTTGTTATATAGAGATCTAAGTGAAGGGCATCTCTCAATTGATGATCCAGCCTGCATATGGTCCTTAAATATTCATAGTGTATGCAGTTGTATTCATAAGATCCTGCATAAAAAATACATGCAGTGTTATTCACAGAGCCAAATTTGTCTGCACCATGCAATGCACCATTTGATCATTGAACAATGTGATTGTTCAGGGGCCTGTTACCAAAAATACATATGTGCTGTCACTTAGCTCAGTCACAACTTGTCACTCAGTCATTTATCTGATGGAGAACAGTCTAGATTAGTACAAAAAACTCTGCAGCCATTTGCAGCCTAAACATTATCAGTTGACTGTATCTCCACCCATGTTATCCTTTCCCAACAGACTGCAAAGCAAAAAATAGGTTTTTTGGGGGTTTTTTTAACAAACTTATACAAACTTAAAGAATTGCTCTTCAAGACTTGGGACAAGTTTGACTTAATTAGAATTATTGAGAGTTCAGCTACTCTGAATTCAGCTCAGTTAGAAGGAAGCCTTGGGTTTTTTCTTTCAATTCTCAAAGTTACTTAACGAGATGTAGTCCGCTGAGGTACTAAAAAGCTGAACAATTTTGGACTTCAAGGTTCATCAGTTTCCAGGGAGACAGACACATCTGCACTCAGTAAGTGCAGAGATGTCAGCTGTGCCAGAAAACTACAGAAGCTTTGAGCTCTGTTTTTGGGAAGAGCCCTGGAGAGTAAGATGCCATGGCACTTAACATTAGCACACCAACATTGCCTCCAGCATGCCTGTTGTTCTTGTGCTTTTCAGTCTAGCCTTTGGTGAACTAGATTAGTGACTTCTTATTAAAGGAGATACACAGAGTGCTCTTTATATCAATAGGCTCCATGTACAGATGACAGAGAACTTCTAGTTTGTGTATTATTTATGAAGAATTTGCATTGTAGCTAAAATTTGAGCTTGATTAATGTAGTAAAATGCGCAGTTTAGGAACTGTTTCATGTTAATTGAAAACTTACATGGGTTGTTCCAAAACAGTATTTGGGTTTTACCGGAATTTTCAGGCCATGTATTTCAGAACCACTTCCTCTTGCAAGAGCTTTCATCAGAGTTCATCTGTTATTGTGTTTGATACATTTGTGATATTGTCATATTGCAAAACATCCTTCTTCATGAAACTGTAGAGATAGATATTTAGCAATTGCACTGACTATAAAATACAAATATTACAGTCCACAGTTCAGTTTCATTCACTGGCTAATGGGTCTTTTAGCCAGTTGCCTATATCTAAACACTTATTGCTTACTCAGGAAAATGGCAGAATAGGAAATGTCTCTGATAAAATTAAAGGCCCAAACAGAAGCCTTGCATGCCTGTATCTTTTTTCCCTTATTGTGTTCATTGCATTTGCAGCTCTGAATTTCAGTTCTACTTAGGAAGAAAAAGGTTTGGGCTGGAGGATTTATCTCATGGATTGGCACCTCCACAGCAAGCTGCCTTTTCTTTCTGGGTATTTAAGGAAGGCTCAAGTATATATGAGAGTTTTTATTCTCATAGATGTAGGAATGTATGTATATACCCTGAGTGGATAGTGGTATAGACAAAGATGACTAAAGCTGTGCCTAGAACTCAGGATTTCTGCTGATAACCCTGCAGCTTCTTTCCCAGCAGCATCATGTCAGTGTCCTGTTGCTGCTTTTGGAAGGAGGAGGTTTGACTCTCCAAATCTCGTAGTATTTCCAGTAAATCTTTGTGTCAGTATAAAGATATGTGCTTACTCTCTGATACAGATATATGTATATATATATATGTTATCTGTAGCTACATAACAGAAAAATGTGGTCCATTTCTTCCAGCCCATCTGTTTGTAACAACTTGATGCTTCACAGAGCTCCTTTACAGCAAGCAACATGCATGAGGAACTGTGTAAGGAATCAGTCTAAAGGATCAGCAACATAAAAATTAAAGCATTTATTTTCTTTCATAACAATACAATTTGGGAAAAAATGTAAATATAGGAAGGAAAAGAAAATACTAGCAAGTGTCCTAAAGGAGTGACTTAAAAGAGTAGTTTTACTTGTGCAACCAGATGGATTGGATGAAGAAAAATCTTCCTTTTTGTTTAGCAATGATGGTATTAAAGGGACTGGAATATTATAGGAATACCTCTGTCATATAGGTAGACCAATGTAGTTCTCAAACATGCTCATTTTTAAAACAATTTAATTAGCTATATTTTATCAAAGGTGCAGACTTAGTGTACCTCATAAAACTGCAGCAAAAACATTGTGAGAATTGATTTTGTTATGAAGCACAGTACCTTGAGTTTGACCGACAGGACTCTTAGAGAGTGCAGCAATCACCAGAAGAGAGAGATGCAGTATAAAAGCTCCAGGACAATAAAGTAAAAGGCTAGAGATGAAAAATGTTCTTTCTCCATACAGGCCTGTTTGGTTCATTATGAAATTATGGTTGCCTGCATTTTAATAGCTTTTACAATCACTGTAAGTGCTGTTACTCATAGATACCTACTGTTGTTTTGTAGCTCTTGTTATGGTGTAAAAATCTGCAGAGTGCCACATCTCAAATCACAGAGTGCAGTGGGGCTTTATTCAGTGAAATTATATAAATAAATGCTTCTTATATAGCAGGATCAACAGGGACCCAAGCATGACCCTTTAGTACTTTGTGCAATAACATCAAACCACATTTAAATATTTCTTAAAATCAGTATATCTGTGCAAATACATAACATTATGTATAAGTTCCTGAAAAGGTGCTTGAGATGTAGCTTTGGTGTCCATACTATCCTCCAACTCCTTCTGGGTCAGTTAGTGAGGTTCTGTAATGAAGATATTAATAAACTATTAGATAATATACTAACATGAATTCTTTTGATCACCCAGTCTCTGTCAGATACAAATTATTTAAGTCTAAATGGGGACATAGAAGCCTAAAGGTTAGAAACTCCATATTGTGATATCATTTATTTAGATTTTCCAATCCCTGATAATTGTCTCTAACTGTTCAGCCTTGCAGCTTCTGACATCCAAATTTTTAGAAAGCTGAAGTGAAAAGAAAAAAATCAAACCAGATATACCAAAGTGAGTTTTGTTTAGGGCAAATATATAAAATAATGTACTATACTGAAGTATTTTAGTATTTACTTTCGTATTTTAGTTTCTTTTAATATGTATTAGAATCACACTACTTTTCCCAGTTCCTTTTCTCAGTTCTTTCCTTTTTCTACCCCAAAAACCTCAAAAAATCACATTATGTACACTACTTACTAATCTTTCTGAGGACTAAACTGTAAAACAAGCCGGTATACATTTGAACAGTGCATATTTGGCTACTGTAAAAATAAATTGTCCAAGTCTGATGCTTCACTATTTTACTGAAGATTGATCTCTACAATGTTATGTAGCCCATGAACTTGTCTTTATTAGGACTTTGCATATGTATGCCAATCCTCACACATGCTGCAGCAGGAAGTTTATTAAAAAAATAATGTATTTAAAAGAAAATACATTGGAATTCAAACTATTTCTATTTTAGCAACCAGTTGCCATCAATCATTTTATTTTTTGGACAAACACTGCTTGCACAATTTAACTGACATGCAGAATTAATATGCATGCTTCTTTCTTTTGATAAAAATCTTATTTTAAGAATAGATAATTCCCTTTGTATTACATGTATGTAAAAAAAAAATTTCATTATTAGTCTTGGTTTGCTTTTCTTTTCTTGACAAAATTATTCATAAATGTGAAAGCTGAACAGGTTATTTTAATTTCATTTAGCTATAAATAACAATGAAATAATAAGTGTTTATAAATTAAAATTTGTTTTGGAAATTGGAATTTGCAAGTATTTTGACAAAACTGCACCACTTAACAGATGATATGCAAATATAGAAAAAATATTATAAACAAATGCAGGTAAATCAAGTTTATGTAAATCAGGCTGTAAGGGAGATGCAGAAGGGATCTGTGTTTCATTGCTAGTTAAATTTTGCCAAATTTAGGTGTGGACAGTGCAGCTCAGAGAATGAGAAAAATAAAAATAAGAAAAAACCACAGAAATCACTGAAATGCAGCTGTTGAGCCTGAGCGCATCTATCAAATAAATTAGAAGCAGCAAAACTTTGGTCATTTTTCACTTTCCTTGAACAGCAATTCTGCTTTCTTGCAAGGCCACCTTTCATGCAAACACCCTAAACAAATAAATCCAAAAAGCCATTTGGAACTTTTCTAATTTATTACTCTTGAGGTGCCTATTACACGTCGCCACATTTGTAAAAGCAACAAAAGTGGCTTGTGTGTGCTAAACATAGCAAAAGCAGGGGAAAAAAGGTAATTTTCATAGAGTTTTATTCATTTCACTCAGGTTCCAATTGGTATTTTCTAAGGGGTAAAAAATCTCCCATGCAAGTGATGTGTCTTGTATTTGCATAGTCTTACTGTGTGCAGTTGTGGTCTATATTTATAAGCGAGGTTACTACATTGGTAGCTGTAGCCAGGAGCTGTGTGGCTGAATCAGGGCTTAGAATCATAGAATCATTATGGTTGGAAAAGACCTCCAGGGCCATCAAATGCACTCTTTGACTGAATACCACCTGGTCAGTGAAAGCATAGCACTGAGTGCCATGATCAGCTGTTTCTGGAACACTTTCAGGGACACTGACTTCGGCACTTCCCTGAGCAGCCCGTTGCAATGCTTGGCAACCCTTTCATTATGTGAGCTGTTTCTGTTTCCATCAGCAGTGCAGTATCAAGGGGAGTGAGAGTGTGTTCCTTGGGCAGAAATACCTTGGGCAGTCCAGGGGTATCCACTTGAGGTGGGAGCATCAGGAATGAAGTGGAGGAAAAACTGCAAGTCAGTCTCACATCTTGGATGAATGAAATCCTGGATTAAAAAAAAAAAAAAAGCAAAGGGGCTACCTTTATTCCAGTCTTCTAGATTCTTTTTAAAGATTCAAGCTCTTGCAGAGCACCTACAGAAGTAATGTGCCTACCTGTCCACTACAGCAGGCTCAGTTCTGGGGGCAGGACTTGCCTTCCTGCGAGCCAAACAAGGGCACCTAAGTGGAGAGGATCAAGGGTCATTCAATGTTCTCTTGTCATCCTTTCCAAAAGGACAGCTAAAGGGTACTAAACAGTACAGCACTGTGGGTACCATTCTTAATTCTCTATGTTTTCCTGTACATCTTTCAAGAAAGTGTATTCATCTTGGATGTCACCAATTCCTGTATGATTCCTTTGTTTATCCTGGATCCAAAAAAGATCCTAAATTGCACAAAATTTGCAAACAAAGCAAGCTTCTAAGTCCTTAAATTACTTCTAAACTGAGGATTTAAATTCTAAATAACTTAAATTATTTTTGTATGCTGTTCATTTTGTAGAAAACTTACAGGGGATGGGGGGAAAATTATTTTAGCTTTTAAAAAAAATGCTTCTTATCTATTTTGACAAAGTCTATGACATTTCTGAGAGGAAGGTAGACTACACTGTGGCAAAGAGGCAATACTGTTTTGATAGTCCTTGATTGAATGAGGATGTTGAGATAAAATTCAGTTTTGAAAAAAAGGCCCTACTTCTTTAAAGGCCCTACTTTCCTTCCTCAGGATCTCAGTAGCAGTGTACAGAGTACATGGTCATTTGTTGTTTGTGTTGGTGGAAGGGAATTGGTACAAAAAGCTGAGCTTCTACTCTTTGGAAGATGCCACCTCATCCGTCCTTGATCGAAATATTTGAGGATAAGCAAACAGGTCACTGAATAAAATCTGAGAAACTGTTTAACATTCTGCAGAGCAGAAATATTTAATGAAAGCTGAAAGCTCTTACAATAAACTTCCCAGCTTAAGTAGCATGAGGCTTTTCCCTCCCTATTTGGGAGAAAATCTCATTGACCAATTTCCTTTTGAGCTTTGTATCTGTGTTGCCACAGTAAGTTTGAATGTACACATTTGTATGACTTTGGTGTTGAGTAGCTATGACATAAAACTAGGACACTATTTTGGGGAGGAAATTGCCTTTAAGAATTTTTCATGTATTTTCCATTCTCTCGAAACAATTATCTGGTAATTTGTTTTGTAAAGTAGACTTCAGCTCTTCCACAAATGCTGGTTAATTTTACACTGTAAGTTTCATTACTGTAGGTTGTATTCTTGAACTCTCCTTAGATTTGCTGACCTTCTTAGAAAAGTAAAATTCAAGCATATAGTTTGATTCTAAGTTCAAAGCATTATGAACCTAATGCTTATTTATTTCTTGACATCTGCCTGATGCAGCTTATAATATTATGATTGCTTTATATTTTCCCCATTAAGGTAAAAAATTCAGAAAGTCATTGTAAAAAATTCTGAAAAGAGCAAATGTTGCAGTAGCCTACTTCACCCACTGAGAGGATGAGAATACAGAGGTAAAGAAAATGAACACTAAATTAACAAAACCAGCAGGATTCTCAGGGTTGTTGTTTAATCATCAGAGTGCTTAAAACTGTATTTATATATCCTATCTATTTGACTCTTGGAGATAGGGATAGTCACATTTTATATTGGCAGGTGGTCATGTAAGTCTGTTTTCATCTCCTGAGTGGTGTTCAGAAGTGTAAACAATGTAATAAGGCAAAAAATTCGTAAATAAACACTTTTAATCCAAAGTGGCTATTCTGAAAAAATAAGAAAAGTGAGAACAGTTGTATTTTTAGCTATTTCCATGAAAATTACTGCTGGGTGGGCTGAAGCAGGCTTTGGTACCCTGAGGTACTCCTAGCTGGGCCACCCAGCAAATGATCAAGAATGTTGCTGTGCCATCTTATTCTTCTCAGCAATAAGCTTAAAAACCTTAAGAACATCTGGGAGTAGCAGTCACAATTTTCAAGCCTGATTCAATCAGTGAGAAGTTACTGTGAAGCAGATGCATTTTTTTCCAAGGGTGGAATTAGAAAGACAGTGGGATGAAGCTCCAAGACGTTGCTGATGTCACTCTGGCAGGCACCTGGGGGTCAGTCAAGAGAAGGGGAGATCCCTTTCACTGCACACAGGCTGAGGCTGCAATAGAATCTGTAAACTTCAAAGTAATATTTCAGTGTGTGCCAAGCAGAAAAGGACTTGTCCCAGGACTGTGGTGCAACATGCTCTTTCAACAAGATTTTTGGGTAGATTCAGTCAACAAGGGCAGGGTATCTCTGTCAGACAAAGCAGAATATTGAATAATTGCTGAAATGTTAGTCCAATCCAGCTATGGATTTATTGAACTTGATTTATTTATTTTAATTGATAGAGTTGCTTCCAGGATTTTAGATTAGCCATTCAGATATAAATATGCCTAAAGCAAATCACGAAAGTCAAATTTACTTTGGATTTGAGTTTCTTGCCCCTTATAGTCCTTGGAGGAGTACAAGTACAGATAAATGCCTAACAAAAAGCTTTGTTTAAATTTAATTAAGCAGCTGTCAATGACACAGGAGCTATCCTTTACCAGTCCTGGAGAAAAAAACTCATCATGGGTAATCTTTCAACTAAGAGGCTTATTGAGCAAAACAGGAATGTAAAGATTATTTCAAAGGGTTCTGGCCACTCTCTGAGTTGCCCTTGTGATTTACAGCCACAATACCATTCCCTGCATGAATTTCAGGACATAACAATCTGTCAGTTCTCAAAGCTATAAAGTCCCCTTGGAGATAACTGAGCCAGTCTCACAGTGATGGTTATTTCAGAACATGACTGTAATTTCTTTGCTTAAAAATTACAGGTGTTGTTGTTTGGAATGTCCTGCTTTAGGTGTAAGACTAATAATCCTATTGAACTAGAAATTATAAGATACTGTAGGTACTAATCTAGACTGACATAATGTATCAGATCCTTTTCACAGTAAACAGGAGCTGCAAAATGCCCATAAAGAGCTTGGAAAAGAAATGGGATGTTGTAACTAAGTTATTTATTGAAATGTTAAAACGTTCACAATATTTTTTTACTAAAATATGGAAAACTAGAGAGTTCAAACTATCTTCAGTTGTGAAGTGCTATGATTACTTTTTATTGATGTTTATCTAAGATTCTAAAGTTGTTTATCTAGTTTAAAAATATGACACATGAACACACATTGTTCTCTGAAAGAGTTTCCATTGCGTGTAGGAATTTTTTCTAGTGTTATGTTGGTTCTTAATGTCATCAGCATGGGGACTGAGCACCATAATTAAGCATATTAAACGAGCCTGATTCTTTTAGATAAAAGGCCTTTGTTCTCTTAAGGATGAACATAATTTAAACTAGCTGTATCTGAGTTAGAACTTGCGTAACTTAAAGAAATCAGTAAGTTTTGACTGCAGTAAGAGGGAAAGAAAATTGAGTTGTGAAAGCTTCATACTGAAGCTCACTCCATCACCTCTGGCTGGTCCCTGAGGAGGTTCTGTCTCAGGAAAAGGAAGTGTAAACTTGTGGTTTACAGTGCACTACCAGACCCTGCATGAAAGTCCTGACATAATTGTGTGTTGATGCTAGAAGCTGCAAAGCTTTAATTCCTCATGAAAAGTTCAGTTCTTTCTGATGATGGAAGTTTTCAGCCAGCCTCTGATCAGTAGGTGTTTGAAAATTTTCAGTCCAGTCAGCATTTGGAATAAGAAAATCAGCAGCTTCAAGGTTCTCTCTAGAGAGAAAGATAAATCTAATGTGTGCAGAGGAATGAGAACTTAGATACTGCAGTTGGCACTAGTCAGAATTTGCTAAGAACCAGTGGTGCAGATATGCTCCATTATGGCATTTTATTCTGGTTTTCAGGGCTGTTCTCTCACTCTGTTTAGATTTACAGTGAGTACATAGGTGGGGAAGATCAGAAACTATGAAGCTCTCAGCTAGACCTATTCAGACTATACTGATGTCTATGAACAGGATGTGTGAGAGTATGTGTTTCTAATTGTCTTTAACCAAGCCACAAGAAGTTCTTTCAGAAGCATAAAATCTAATGAACTTTGCATTTTGAGAAAGATGGGTTTTTAATGAAAGTTGTTGCCCATGAAGTAGGTGGGAATGAAATGAAAATATATTCATGTCTCTGTTAGCAGCTTGTCCTAATATTGTCTGATCATTGGGGTGCTTCCTGCACTTTCTGTGAGTCATATACTCTGCACATTAAAGTTATTAGCATAATGCCTGACTATTTAAAAAATGTGTTTATATTAACTGCCCAGATTTTCTGGTTTTGGGACAAGTAACCACAGTATAGATAGCAATCCATTTCTATCTGTAATATACATTTAAAAAAAAAGATAAAACAGAGAGTGAGAACTATGCTCTTGGTATTTTTCTTTGCAGCCTTACTGCTGCCATGCAACCTTTCCTTCAGCATAGATTTCTGACAGAAAAAATACAAGGGTTGCTTTTCTTGAAGTCATCCACCATAGATATTGCTGATTCATACCACTATCTGGATACTGAACCTTTTGATCTTCTGGACCTGGACTTATTCTTGATACTGCTGACTTTACTAAAAAGCCATTTCATGATGAGGGTGAGACAGAAAATTGAGTCACACTCCAGCACCATGTTTTCTATTCTTCATATTTTTGTTCCATCTCCTCTGTTGCCAGCAAGAAGCATTCTACTCCAATTTATAGCTAGTACCTCTTTCAGCATATCTCATTTTTGGTATCTTTGATCTAAGTTTTGAGAACTGGAATGTGAGATATATGATGCAGAGGTCTCTTCTGAATGCCTGACTTATGTCTGCAAGCTGCAGTTTGTAGGCAGTGTGTCATCACTGTCACAGTGCATGTGGGATTAAGAAGCACATTCATCTTGCCAGATGAGCCTTTTTCAGCACACCTGTAAGAGATTCTAAAAATAGCTTTTGGTTTCAAAGGAGTTTACAGTGAAGAAAATAATGGCCAAAATACAGAGACATTTTGCATTTTCTTAATTACCTACTCAAACCCATAGAATAAGCTTTGTAGTTACCATGCATTATTTATCAAGTCATCAAAAAGCAAAGCCTGGACTAAGACATGTACATTCTAAGAAAGTGTGAACCAGGGTCTGAAAGTGGAAGGAATAGGTGAAAGCTCACTGCTGTTGATATGTTTCTGGGTCCAGTCCTTAAGGAATTGTTTTTGGAAGGATACTTGGTTGAAAACTTGGTACAATCAAGAGCCAAAAATCTAGCAACAAGCAAATTCAACTCACATACATAATTTTTAGGTCTCTTAGGAACTAACATTAACAAAAAAGTCTCTTAAAGGAATCTGTTTGTCAAACGCTAGGCACAAAGTTGCTTTAGTCCCATATTTTAAATTGTGATTTTGCTTGAATTAAAGATAATGCTCCCTGTCCTCTGAATTGTCACATATCTTAAATCTAAATTGAAGATTTTGGTTTTTTGTTTCAGCAGGTCTGATTACCTTTAAATTCATTAGTAAGGAAAGCTAGGTGTTGTGAATTGATAATTATTCTAATTTTAACAGAATTTTCCTGTAGAATTTTTTCTTCTTGCACTGAAATGGAAGGATTGATGTAGGTTAATCTCAACACTGGAGTTATTCAACAAATGGCCTTTCCCCAGATGTACCACAGCTAGATGCAAAACTGCATCCTTTTCTGTATGAAATCACATAAATAAACACTCACTAGCAGTAGAAATGTAATGGAAAAGTCATCTTTAATCTGTACAACAGATCCATTTCCATTTACTTAAAAGGCATGTCTGTAGCTTAAATTACATAATAAAGTAGAAAACAAATTGAAGGAAGGGAACAATGAAAATATGCTTAAAATTTTAAAGAACAGATTGAGAATTTGGGTTTAGATCTTGTGGAGTGAAATCTTCAGCAGAGAGTAGAAATCAGAATTCCGATTTGGGATGCCAGAATCTTCAGGGTTTGCCCCAGATTTAAGCCTCCTCATATTTCAGTCAATACCCTAACAGCCCACTAAATTTATTAAAGTTATTAAACGGAAAACTGTAGGGGGGAAAAGGGGAGTTGTTTGTTGGTCATTTTGGCATGTTTCTCTAATACTGGCAAAGGTATTTTATTTATATTATAAAGGTCATTTATATGAGAAACACTTGCTCCCAAAACACTTAGTATTCTATACAGACTTATCATGCAGTTGTTTCAAATCACATTAGATTGCATAAACTTTTCTGCAGTGTAATGGAATGGAAAAAAAAATTTACAGATGTAGTGCATCAGATTAGTTTCACAAGAGCAGTATTTGTATCTAGCAAGCAATGACATATGCTGAAAGTGATACTCTTTCCAGCTTGCGAGTCAGAACTGTTTTATCCTGAGAATTATTCTGTTTTCTAAAACTGTAGCAAACAGATATTCCAGGAAGGGAACAGTTGCAAGACTATCTCAGACTGTTTTTGCATCCTTGCAAATTATGCATTCACTGATAATTAAAGTGCTTTCAAAGAGAATTGGCAAGAATAAAATAAACCTCCAGACTGTACAATTTTCTAGCATCTAAAAGGAAATTGCTGGAATACATCTTGAGTAGGCAGTGGACCAGCTTTTTTATTTTGGATTTGAATTGGTACAAGTGTACTAAATCTGATTTAGAAACCAAGAAGAACCTCAATGAAACTTGCAGCAAAAAGGAAAAAGAGATGTGAGAAAGCAATAAAAAAAACATAGAGAAAGCAGGCGATGAAAGCAAGCAAGGACAGCAAACTTGAATTTTAAAAAAAAATGTAAAGATGGTGTTGAAATAAAAGAATGCAGTCTAAGGAAAGACAGAAGTACTTGGAGCAGTGGAATAACATGTCTCAGTAAAACAGAGAGAGATTAAAATCCTGGCTGAGAGAATGAGAACAAAGCAATAAACCCTGCTTAGCCTGGGCTGAGAGAAAAGGACTGCTCATAAAAGAGGAGAAAAGGGAATGAGAGTAATGGAGTGGAGGAGAGACAGGAGAGGAGAGCATGAGAGAAGATGTTGGGAGTATAGCAAAATAAGAAATGTCAGATGTAGAAAGACCTGATCCTTTCAATTCCAAATAAAATCCAGTGGGCACCAAATGACTTTACATGCTGGAGAATCATACCTGAAGAAAGGGGATTTTATCATGGTATAGGATTCTCCCCTTCCATTCTGCATGGGTTTTGGTAGTGTCTTTTTGCATTGTTGCCTTGTCAGTCTAGGACAGTCAGGACTGACTGTGCTCTTCTTCACTTGTCTGCAATGTCCAGCAGTTTGTCCCAAGGTTGTTGGTCCCTTAGCTTAACCACAGGGCAGAACTGGCCATCTGTACTTGTGCTGAGACATATTCATGGCTGAACAAGCCTGGTCAGATGTTTATAACAGATAATATGTGTCACTACTTCTCTGAATGTGCATTTCTGAAATTTATGAAGCTCAATGGTTCAATCAACCCGATGCATTGCAGGAAGTCTCATAACAGCTAACACCTTGCTGGATTAGGTCTTGTATGCCTGAAAAATGGAAGCCATGATGTATAAGGAGCTTGTACATCTTTCTGTGTATGTATTTTACATCAGTAAACACCAGCAAAATCCCAAATTGCTTTTCTCAAAATTTAAGTATTAAACAAACAAACCTTCCTTCACATTTTAGGTGATATTCATTTCTATTGTTAGAAACACCTTTAAATGCTTCCTCTGGAGACATATCTTTTGGGCTGAGGACAACATTTTAAGTTACTAGAAAATAATTGTTAGTTCAGCTTCAGAAATTTTGGGTTATTTTCCTGCAATACTTTAGTAGGCCATTATTTTTCCATTGGTTCTATCTCCTATCAAATTTTTAGAATACAGTCTTTTGTGAGATTATAACCTATGATGTTAACAGGAATGAAATGCTCACTTTCTAACTTGTCACTAGGCAGTGGTTTAGACTATCCATTCACTTAAACCTGTTTGGGCATGACTATTTTGAGTAGCCAGACCTAGTTCTCTCTCAAAACATACCATTTTCTTGAAAAGCTTGATTCCTCTTGGGCTTAAACTACAGTACTATCTGTAGCCACTAGCCTACAAATTGTTGGGCCAGGCTGGCCTTCATTAAAAATAGCATCAATCACATACTTGAAACTGGCATAATAATATAGGTTCACTTTGAGATATATTTCTCTGGTACAAGGAAGTATGATGGATGAACATGCTTGCTTACTTGTTTTAAGCTCTGTGAAGGTGGCTGGTGGGATTTGGAAAGTATCCATTGGTGCTTGTCACGTGAATTGGCCATAATTCCTGGCCTTTGTACTTAATGTCCTAAATGTATTCATTATGCACAAACCATTCATGTGGAATTTATTGGCCTGTTATAAAATTTTGAAAACTTACCGTGCGCTCTCTGATTCACATTTTTCAAGCATGTCATTCTTCCACTTTGAACAGTAACCACTTGATGTTAAATGTATTTTGTTTTGTTCTTCAAACCAATATCCAAGATCAATTTATGACTGCAATGTGGGAGGCAGCTTGCAGAAACTTGCTGGATTTAATGACATCCTTATTTATGTAAGAAGCACAACTATTATCTGGACTGTTCAATTTCTGCACTTATAATGCAGACATGAAAATGCAAATGAAAGAATCTAAAGGATAAAACAAAGCTATGTTAGAAAGATTCAAGATAAGACAAGAAAGGTTGTAAATGTCTTCCTCCCTCCCAAACAGTTCTAATATTAGTTATCCTACCAAATCCCTAGGCATGCACACAACCTTTGAAATGCTTTGAACAATTAACAGTTTTATTCTTTTATGTGCAATTTAGCCCCTGAAGCATCATTTATTGCTAGCACTTTACTCCTACTAAGGTCTCTTTTTTTTTTCCAGTTAAGTATAACAACCAGCAGTAGGAGTGGCATAATAAAATAGCACTAGAGAAGGATAAGTGGGGACTTACTGCCATTCTGCTGGGCTTGGTTTTAACACTTGCTTTCAATACTAAATTTTTATCTGAACTTGCAAATTCTATTTGGATATGGTTGCATGTGTTTAAATTCTTAAAATTCTTAGCCTTTGAGCCAGCAGGAGAATGTTCTGCCTGTGCTTTTGAGCTCTCTGAAGCTCTGTGGCAGTGTTGCAACAGCATTGCATTAAACCTCATCTGAATGTATGCTACTGAGTTTGATCCAGGCAGCCTCACACTTTTTACTGACTTTGCATTTACTTTCAGAATATTATCTAATCATATGTATAGAAGGGAATAAATACCCTAGTTTTTTAAAAAAATCCTTCTCAACAAAGTTCTGCCTTTTCCCCTAGAGGATTTAAGGAAGGCAGCGGCTCATACTCCAAAATATGTATGGAAACACATGAAGGTATTCAGGGATTGAAATGCTATTGAGCAGTCCAGCACTGATAGTGGTGTAGTCTGCATTAAACTAAGGACAGTAATGTGTGGCAAGTACCAGCTGCTGGGGTGAGCTGGGATACCGGCTGGCTTGTCCTGTAGATCATCAGCACTCTAGTAATCTGAAAGAGTACAAACTTAGTGCATTTTTATTACTAGAGGAAAGAGGATTACGTTTTGACCCTTGGAGAATTTCAAGGAGGTAGGCTGAGGAATTGGTGATTCTTACTATGTTTTCTGTAGGTGCAAGGATGAAAGCAAATTTTTGCAGAATGGAGAGAACACATATAAATGATGAGAGAAGTTCACAGTCCATTTCTTGTGCAGGAAATTACATTACCAGTGATTATTTAAACTAGTAGGTAGAGAAAAGGTGACATTCTTGGGCTCATACACAGAGACTGAATCATACACCAGTAATATCAGAGTAAAGCCTAAGAAAGTCTGGCACTAACAAGGAAACAAATAAGGTCACAGGGGCACATTTCAGAAAATGCAAGAGTTATCTGGTACAGAGCACAGTCAGAGAAGAATCCTTGTTCGTAAACAGCAGCGACCAAAGCAATGCTTTACGCCATCATTTTTTCTTCTGAACGTTATCAAATCATGTAACCTTTAAAAAGGTTGTTTATTTTCAAATAGTTATGGCTAACTCAATGTCATGGGTTTTTAGGGGTTTTTTTTCTGCCAATGAACACCAAAATGTAAAAGCCTCAAAATAAGTCTGTGTTAGATGAAATATCATTCCACAAGTTATCGATAATTTGATTACATGCTACTGTCACAGAAAGGTGCTGGTTTTCAGAATTATCCAAAAATGAAATTAGGCATGCTGTCACATTCCTTATTTCCTTATTTCATTATTGCTAATTTAAGTAAGAAAGTCTTACAGCTCTACTGGTATAATTTCCTTTATTGTGGTATCTCATCAGCAACATACGCATTGGGCTTTTTTTTTTCCTTCTCCAGAACATTTGGATTCTTTCCTTAATTTTTCTTAAGATAACTGGAAAGTATCCAGGCTATAGTATAAATTGCAATTCCAGTCATTTTAGATTAATTCTTAATTTTTCAACATAAGTCTTTAATTTATATACCAAAGGCCTTTAAATGGAGCAAGTGAAATCAAAAATCCTTGTTATTCAAAACACACTCACTGTATCTGGATAAGCCCAAGGTTTTCATCAAGTACCTACTACTTGTTCATAAGTGATCACAGGAAAGAAAGGTGTGTGCATGTTGTATTAGAGGACTGTACATGACTGTAGGGGCATCCCACAGTGGTTTAGATCTGGCTTGCTGTGGTTTAAATTAGCTCAGAGCACTTTGCAAATGAGTTGCAGTTTAATTGACAAGCTAGTGCTGTTATAGGACTGAGGTTCTTAAACATCTTATATTTCTCAGCAGATTGGATCTGTTATTTTATCACAGTTTATGCTAAAAACATGTTAGGTAGCATGTTAGGTAGGCTGAGATTGATCTTATGTTATATGGCAATGTAAAATTTAGCTGTCTGGTGCAGCTTCATAACACATACCTGTTATGGGGTTTTTTAGATTACAAATATTCCAACTACAGGTTTTCAAATTGTACCAGAAGGCTGTGAAGATTTTTCTTAGAAATTGTTTACTCAGTTCCCAGAACTTCAGTTCATTGAGATATTTTTGGAAAAAACATGTATTGCATCCAATTTCAAATTAAGTTTAAGAGGTTTTTAAATCATATCAACAGAAAGATTTTTAACTGTCTGAGAATCCCTAAGCACTCATTCATTCTTGAGTCTCCCCAGAAACAATACATGGAAGATACTGAAGACAATTGGCTTTAATTTTCACCAGAGTGCTTTGCCTGGAGGATGCCATCCTTCCTGCCACCCCAGCCCCTCTCCAGTTGCAGATGCTCAGAGCCCTGTCAGGGGCACACAGAAGGACAGACACTGCTCTGCAGTCCCTCCAGGGACACTGCACCCTCCTGTGATGGGAGGAGCTGGGGAGGGCGGTATCTGAGCTGTCCCACCTGCCACCATCTTCCTGTGCTCCTCTGCCAGCATGCAGAGCATTTTATCTCAGTACATATTAGGGAAATTAAACAGACACACTTCACTCCAGTTCATTTGCTTGCATTTTACAATATGCCAAAAAAATGTCTCAGGCAACTAAGGAAAAACCAGAAGTAACCAACTAACTTTTCAACATGGATTTCATTAGGAAACTGAGTAAGCAATAGCTGAGACTTTCTGTGAGAAACTCATTAGGATTGTGATGGGTGGCAAAATAAGAGTTCTCTGCAGTATAGGAGAAAGAAGCAGACTAAACACTATTTATGGTTAATTCTAGCAGAGAAAGCAACATAACAGTTTCAGATGTGAGGAAAGTAGAAGCACATGGATTGAGGGACTTTGTTATGCAGCTTAGAGTGAAAGGACAGTTATTTTCCTCTCACAGCGCTAAGAATGGAATCATAATGACTTAGCATTGTTTAAAGCTAGCAAACTGCAACTGTAAATCAGCAAATTAGCTAATGATTGCCTCTGGGTGATGATACATAATGAAAAACAAATGAGGAAAGGTACTCATGCATTGCACTTTGTAGCTACTGGAAAAATTAAAATTCTATCTTCATAAAAATACTGTTAAAGGGATGTTATGAAGGGCTGTGCCCTGGTAGCAGAACAATTACTGCTTCAAATGAGTATGTTTTTTAATAAATGCTACTATGGCAAGTCTGCAATTCAGTACTAGCACTTTTAAATGATCTGTGGTGTAACTGAGAGGTTGTATCTGCAGTGGGAAGCTGTGAAACCAAATACAGTACTTCCAGCCCTTTCCAGATAGTGCCAACCTCAGGTACTGGAAATACATGTAACTAAATAACCAAATAACATCACAGAGTGATATCACTATGCCAGTAATCTTCAGGGCAGAGACAGTAATGGTAAGCAAGACCTCAGAGCTTTCAAACCATAAATTGATTTATTGCAATTTTTAATAAAATACAGCAAAAATATAATCATAACAAAGCAATAACATTTTGATCTCTTGACCCCACACCCATCAGGCTTCTACTTGCACAGTTCCTGAAACTTGCACAATGATTCTTTGCTTCCCATATTGCTTGTGCTCAGCATCTTACTGTGTTTTTGCTTCCAAATTACATTACTTTTAATAACTTGTCTGTGTTTAATTGTTCATGTCGTAAGTAAAATTTTGTTTATCTTTGCTGTTTAACGTTTCCTAGGGAAGATGTGCAGCTGAGATGCCTTGTATATTTCTTCTCCCAGCATGCCTAACAACATTTTTTACATTGTTTACTATTTGTTTACAGGGCAGACTAATTAAGGGTCTGATCAAATTTACATCTCTCTATATGAGTATGGGGTAAGCGTGTTGATGATGAGCTCATTCAAATAAGGTGGAGTGCACATACATGTAATGGTATTATTTTTGTTTGTTCCTTCTACCACTAATTATTGATAATTTCTATTCTGATAGATAATGGCCTGTGTTTTTAAATGCCATAGGGAAGGTATGGTTAGCTCCATGAAATTCAGAGGAGGCACTCAAGTTTCCATACAGCATACAAAGATATGCACACTAAACTCCTTTTAAATCATATGCCACTTCAGCACTTGGGAGCCACTCCCTATAGCAAAGCTTTCCTTCATTTTTGTGGCTGTAGCCCCAAGTGTAGGCACCTCAACCCCTCACAGGAGAGCCAGGATGCAGCACATCACGCCCTTGGAGGCAGCAGCAGGGAGTACAGAGCACTCAGAAGGTGCTGCAGATGGGACACAGAATCCCAGTGGCATACTGTGCCTTTGGCATGTTAAAATGTCCCCAAGCAGGAAATAATCACATTTTTGTATTCCACATCTTGGATAGTAAGTCTAAAATTTTAAATAAAAAATAAGTGGGATTCTCTGGAATCACACATTGGGTTTGGGTACTATAGGCAAGGAATTTACCTTGTGGATTAGTTTTGGAGTTTATCATATTAGGAAGGTAACATTAAGACAAGAAACTGATTTTCAGGCATATGATGTATTTTAGTTATGAAAATCTACATATTTCTTTCTGGCTTAGATGATATGTGGCAATGGTAATTTAGAGAATTTGAATTTTTGACGAGTATCCATAGAGGCAGCTATGCAGACTTGTACTTCAGAGTGAGTGTAATTCTTAATGTCTTTAATCTAAGGAATTTTAAAATGTTATGAGTCATGTTTTCCAAAAACTTCAAACCACAGCTGGAAACTGTTGAAACAGATCTGTTGCTATAAAAGGAAAAACAAAAAAATAAATATACAGGCTAGGAATTTGTAGTCTCATGTGAGGGGTACTGCAAAGTGGTGAACAACCTGATCCACTTGTCATTTTATACAAAGATTCTGCAAGATCTTTAGATCAAAAGCTTGTGTTTCTTCCACTCTCTGGTCTGTAGAGATCATTATTTGTGAAAGCAGCCCTATTTTTAGCATACAGCCATTCTACTGCTTTTCTGGCAAAAATCTGGTTTGTGTACATGGATATTTGTATATGACTAGTTTCCATCAACATAGATAGAAATTGTTTTGTGTTTTAGTACTGAAGGAATGCAGAAATCCCTTGTGATAATACTAAGAATGTAGCTATTTATAACAACAACAACAACAACAAAAAATAATTCCAGATCATTTACAAACTTGAAGCCTTCATGCCAGAAATGAGCAGGGATGAAATAATGGAAGAAGAACTGCTGTGGGGAGAGATTGTAAAAACGCAGAAAGCGTGCTTTTTAGTCCAGATATGTTTTCTGGTGGAGACCATTTTGTGGTGTTATATTTTCTCTTTAAAAGGGAAATTGCTGCCTGTTGACATTTCACTGCTTTGCAGACAATACATCTGTAACAATTCATAGATATGTGAAAAGAAGTGGTTATAGTGATCTTATCTTGCCAGTTACCACTGCTGATAGCAACATTGGCTTTGACTGGACATAATCTGATAGAGCACAGAGCAGAGACAGGGGATTCTTTGCCAATGAATTAAATAGATGGAGTCTAATTCCTAGTCCCACAATATTGTACATGTGGAGCAGTTCCAGTATGGGTTTATGACAGCTAAATTCTGAAATGAGAATTGAGACTGTTTGTGATGCTTGCATAAAATTATTTTCAGAGGTGAAAACAGTCTTATACTTTTGTACCGCATAATTTTTTCCATAATGCTCATCCAGATGTCCTTCCTTGGATACTCCTTTGATCAAATACCTTGAACCGTTCTTCAGAATCATTGTCTCTCTTTATTGACTGTATGAGCTTTCAGATTTCTTATTGGGCATGTAAGTAATGAGGTCCTCTTGTACTTTTGTTAGTGGTCCAAACTGGCCCCTTTTCAAGAAGGGGAACACTCCTATGTGCAACAGCCTGGTGCAGAACAACCCCCAGTGCTGGGAACAGTAGCAGCTGTTAAAAGATGCTGCCTTTTGCAACAGACAATTAGTCTCCAGCCGACTCTGTTGTCCCATGGAGGTAAATGGAATTATAGTCTAGTTCTTCTTAGATATTTTTGCTTGGACTCTTTTGCTGTTTTTTAAATAAAAGCTATCTTTTGTCAGAAAAATGATGCAAAGAAAATGTTAAATGTTTTTCTCCACAAAGAACATATTTTCTACAGAGTCCACTTTTGACCGTATATATAGGTGTTTTACAGTTGTAAGAGATATTGCTGGTGTTTTAACATTTTAATAAAATACAATCCCAAAGTTGTCAACTGAAGTAATGTATAGTGTGATTTAGTAGAGTCCTGGGAAATATGCCCTGAGATGCTGCCAGTAATGAAACTAAATCACTGCTTTATATTAGTCTGTTTTAGAAGACCAAGAGTTGCAATACTTGACTATGTCAAAGATAAGAACCCACGTAGAAAGGTACTGGTCAAATAATGACAGCTGGAAATTAATATTGACATGGCAAGGAATCAAATTTTTGATATTTGTATATTCAGAACTGCTTTTCTCCCCCCATATGTAACAAAGAAACTCCACTTTGTAACACAATATCAGTGTCTTTGAAATGACATTTCCAAATTTAAAAGTTCCAAGGAGGAACAAGCTTTGCTGTACGGAGGAGACTGGAGCAGACTATCCATTTTTATGTTCTGCAGAGATTACATCTGAGGGGCACCTTCTGCAGTCTCCTGAGTTGTGAGAAGCCCTTGGGGACCCTCAAGTGCTGATGGAGTAGAGCAAAGAATGTAGCTGAGAGCAGTCCAGACACTCATTGCAAACTGTCAGAAGTCAGAAGGGGTCAATGCTGCAGTAAAATTTTATCATCGCTGAAGGCAATATCCTCTTTTTCTCTGTGGGTTATCATTTTAACACTGTGTTGGTTATTTGTAATTAGGTAGCTATCACAGGACAGGAGAAGAAAAGGGTCAAATAAGGCTTAGGTATTAACACAAATTACTAAGATTTTAATAGAAAATATAAAACTAGAAACATAAAAATAGAAAATAGAAAAATAGAAAATTTGTGTATTTCCAGGACAAATACCAAAAATTGCTATGAGGTAATAAAAAGATTCTACTGAATGTTCAACCTTTCCTAATTGAAATCTCTTTCAAAAAAATTTCCTTTCATTGAAGGGATCTTTCTCATTATCATGGTCTCCATATCTTCTGTCATTGTTACTACTGACATAGATGGTATCTGTCTGCAGTATTTGTGTGTTTACTGCTTGCCTCGTGTGTCTGGCAGCGCATTTGTTAGCACTAGACATACTACGGACTGAGAAGTCTATTTTAAATGGAATAACTATTAAATCTGAAGGTATTTATGGGATTTTGTATTCAATAAAGAGCTCCAATGCAAGAATTGTATTAAACAGGAGATGTAGTTTAGCATTTGTTCTTTTCCTTGTAACAGTTGTGTTCTTTACAGTGCTACAGGCAGCTGAGAATTAGCTTCACAATGAGGAGATTAAATTGAAGTTATTTTGGTGTTGTATATTTTTTTTAATGAAACAAACTAAAAAATAACAGAATGTAATTTTTAATGACTCATCTGAGATGAAAACAATTAACATAAATCCAAGTTGGAATTCAATTATGACAACAATACCATATACAGTATAGCTTACTATATAATGCAAACAAAAAAATGTGTTCCTCTGCACCATTTTATTTAAGTATGCCTATATAGGAGCTTGATTTGCTGAACTTATTTCAAGCTGAATATCTTTAGAAGATTAAGAAAAGATATTATCAATTTCATAATCAATTCTCCTCTATTTTATACTAAAGCGAAAAGTAAATCTGGACTGAAATCGAAGTAATTTATCATTTTAATAGACATAGGAAAAGAAGTACTTATAGATTTTGTTAACAGAAAAAATACAAAAATGATTTCATGTGTTAAACAACAATACTTGTACAAAATAGTTGAGAAAAAACCACAGACTTCATTTTTCCTGAATGGTTTGGTCTTAAGTGGTTACTCCATGCTGAAAAGCCAAAAGCCAGATGCCAGTGTTCTCATAATATTATTAATCATGAGTAAAGCATTTGTAAGTTATGAGGTTTAGCAAAATAGGAAATTTACAGCAATAAACAACGCAGTCAAAATTACTGTGAGAAAAGTACTGAAAAGGGTCAGAAATTAATTATAAGAGGTTACTGTTAGCATTACC
This sequence comes from Fringilla coelebs, assembly GCF_963513975.1. Lineage (NCBI taxonomy): Eukaryota > Metazoa > Chordata > Aves > Passeriformes > Fringillidae > Fringilla > Fringilla coelebs. Next base: position 26,306,717 of record NC_140030.1, on the reverse strand, counting down.
TTTTTCTCTCCAAATCCTAGATTTCCCTGAAGGATTTCCATTCAGTTACAATCTCAACCTGTCTATCTTAGGAAGGACACAATGACACTGGGTACTTTGTGCTATGTTTATAATTGAGATACATCTTGAAAACAAATCAGAAGCTAATGTTGAGATGTAAAGGCCATTGTGCAGAAGTAGTATCAAGAAGGGCTCAGAAAAACAACCACAGAAATGTCAGGTGCTGCTTTCTTTTAATAATTTGTGCACCAGTGTGAAGTGAAGGAAGCTGCTTGGAAAAGAGCAGGATTGCATCACTGTGAGCAGCTTGGAGGTAGCTGACCTCCTGACCTTGATCCAGATGTTTTTATAGCTGCAGCCACAGGCAAGTCCCCTGTCTATAGCTAAAATAAGGACATGTTGCATTGCACAGTCTGTCACTATGCAACATTTCCAGAACAACACTCCCACGCCTCAGGGAATGTGCATGTGTTAGTGCATGGTGCCAGGTCTCCACAGACCATTCCTTGAGGAAGAGCAAATTCTGGGATGTTTTGCAGCTGCAATGCAGGCTTATTACATCAAGGAGATTTCTGAAATACAAGGTAATTTCAGACCAAAATGGCTGGTGTTCTACTTCTCCTTGTTGCAGCTTTGTGTCATTATTAGCTGCCTTGTCCAAAATCCAGGATGATTGATGTTGTATGTGTATGCTGGGTTTAGTTTAATATGCATTTGGATTTTACCTTACCCAGTGACCATGTGCTGTGCCCATGAGCTGCCCTTTGCTTGCTGTGCAACGTTATTAGTGACGGTAATTTATGAACACAGGGGTGTAAGGTAAACAGTGGAATAGTCAGTATGTAGAAAAGAATGTGCCAGAACATTGGAATGACATAAGACTATCAAAGCTATTTTAAAAGTATATTTTAGAGGCTGCAGTGACTGCCTGTCCCAGAATTTAATCAGGATCCAAAGCTTTGAAAAGACTCCAGGAGGGAAAAAAAAAAAAAAGAGGTAATATAAAAGTGTCACTCAAGCCAGCAGGCAATGTTAACAAATTGCCATGTCTTTGTCAAATGCTCATCACTCATTCTTGTGTCAGGTAATGACCATACAAATTGTAATTGTATAGATCAGGCAAGATGTTCATTCCAAGCAGTCACCCTTGCTATTTTATTACATGAATGTCTTGTAAATTCAGAAAATGTTGAAAGAACTGTAGTAAGAGAAAAAAAAGTTCAGAAATAAATGCACTGTAAAACAGGATTAATGGTATAAATTTGGGATTAGCATAAATCCTATTTACCCCTACTTAATAAGGCATTATAAAGCAAGCAAGGTTTATGTAATAGTATTTAATCTTATTTCATTTCCTTTTTTAAGCAAATATCCAGTTGACCTTAGCACATATAATACAAAAGTCCATTTGTGAAATATTCTGCACATCCCCAAAATCCTTTGTGATTCAGGGTAGTGAATATACTTGACACAGTTGTATGCATGCTCCAATTTATCCATGTTACAACTTCGTTCTGCATTTGCCATGCAGGAAAACTTGTCACTAAAATCCAAGGGAATTGTGGTTTCCCATAAACGTAATAGTGTATCCTCCTCTGCCTCCTTTTTTTTTTAAATTAATTTGTAAAGACTTGGAAATGGATACTCTCCATACTCTCCATTTGATTCTACACACATTAATGGGAAAAAAATAGTTGTTTTCTAAATGGGTTGGGTTTTGTGTATATTCAATAATTTGATACATTTATATGTATCTGGAAATAGTTTTCCAACCAGTAGTTTTTTATTCTATAAGTCATGAAATAGCTTCAACAGTAAGTGATGATACCAAATTTGATTTTGTCAATTAAAGTCTGAATTACCACCTGTCTTACAATTACGTTTGTAAGTTTATATTCCTAAATTTTTAAAAAAATTGTCTTGTTTGCATTTGAGCACTACTTTTTCTCAAGATAGAGGTTAATAATGAAGTATATAACATGTAGAGCTGAAAATGTTTTATTTATTACTAGGCAGAGTTTCTCCTCTAGACTGCAAATTTATTTTTATCCAATGTCTTTGAGCAGTTTAGATAAACAACATTTGAAAGTGCGCTAACTCATAAAATTGCCATAATTTGAATGCTGACAGCAAGATATTAATATCCAGAAATACAGCATCTCAATTTAACTACTTGCAATGAAGTTACCATCTTTCAGATAATTTTAGACATCTGTCTACTATTGTTGCTGTCATTTTCATTGGTCAGAATTAATATCTAAGACTTTCAGAACATTTGAAAAGCTTATGTTTGCATGTGAAATATTTTCTCAGGATAGTCCTGTAGGAAATTCTCATAGTATTTATGACAGCACCAATGCTCCCTTGAACTCTGCATGGCAATGCTAATGATTTTCAAGGCTTTAAATTTGTAATGGTACAAATGTTATCCTGTATACCAGCTATCAGATCTGTTTAGTGAATGGAATTCCTTTCACCCTGTGGGCATTTTTGTTATTAACCCTACTGCTCCTGTGCTATTTATCATGCTAACCCACTTTTTTAATTAGTGATAGACTATTTTGAAAAGTCAGGGTTTGAAGGTACTTTTACTTGTTGTGAAAAGACATTAATCTTGTTTATCAAAGCTGTCTGCAGAGGAGAGCTGAGGCTCCTCAGATGCATAAGTGATTTCCCTGCCTCAGAAGACATGAGTACTGCATTGAGAAATCTGCCAGTACACGTGTCCTCAAGGAAAGTGTCACTCAGTGTAAGCAGAATTCTTACAGCTTGGAGGATTTGAGATTTTCAAAAAAACTTCCCTAGTAGCTCTTTTTTTCTTCCCCCTATGACTTTTATAGAATTTGTCCTTTTTGTTCAGGAAATGTTTTTTGCTGGTTTTCACCTTAATTCTGTTTCTCAGGCAACACAGACTATGGGAATTGTTGCTAATATATTGTTAACTACACCATCCAATGTAATTTTCGTCCTAACTCTGACTTACCTGTCTCTACACCTACAGTTGCTGGCTGCTGAATCTGTCTGGTGCAGTTCTCTGGGAATGTTTTCATTTCTTCAAATGCATTTCAGTACATAGTATTTTCTGTCAGTACTCTATCACTCCTCTCCTCCTCTGGACAAGGGAGAGAAACAAAAAGGGAAGCCTCATGTGTCAGGATAAGGGCAGGGAGAGAGCATTCACCAATTCCTGTCACAGGCAAAACAGACTTGACTTGGGGAAAAAATTAATTTAATTTATTACCAATCAAATCAGAGTAGGACTATGAGAAATAAAACCAAATATTAAAACACCTTCCCTTCACTCCTCCCTTCTTCCCAAGCTCAACTTCAGCATCAAACCTCTTCCCTCCAACTTGTGCAGAGGGATGGGGAATGTGGGTTGTAGTCAGTTCATCACACATTGTCTCCTTCTCAAGTGGAGGATTCTTTACACTCTTCCCCTGCTCCAGAGTGGGGTTCCTCCCATGGGAGACAGTTCTCCATGAACTTCTCCAACATTAATCCATCCCACATGCTGCAGTTGGTCCCAAACTGCTCCAGCACAGTCCTTTCCATGGTGTGCAGTCCTTCAGGAGCAGCCTGCTGCAGTGTGAGTCCCTATGGGGCCACAAATCCTGCAGCAAACCTGCTCCAGAGTGGGCTCCTCTCTGCATGGGGCCACAGGTCCTGCCAGGAGTTTGTTCCAGGATGAGCTTCCCATGAGATAGCAGCCTCCTTTGGGCATGCACCTGCTCCAGCATAGGGTCCTCCATGGGATGCAGGTGGATCTCTCCATCCCCATGCCCTCCAAGGGCTGCAGGAGGGTCTCTCCATCCCCATGCCCTCCATGGGCTGCAGGAGGGTCTCTCCATCCCCCTGGCCCTCCATGGGCTGCAGGGGCACAGCTGCCTCACCATGGGCTGCACCAGGGGCTGCAGGGGAATCTCAACTCTGACACCTGGAGCACCTCCTGCCCCTCCTTCTGCACTAACCAGGGTGTCTTCTGAGTTCTTTCTGTCACAGAGTCTTGCCCCTTTCTCTCTAACTGCAGTTCCTGAGTTTTCCCCCCTTCCTAACTCTGTTATTCCAGAGTTACTCCCACTGTCACAGATGGTTTGGCCTTGTCCAGTGACAAGTCTGTTTGGAAGCCAGCTGGTATTGGCTCTGTCAGACAGAGAGGAAGCTTATGGCAGCTTCTCACAGAAGCCACCACTGCCTGCAGCCCGCCCTTCCTGCCAAAACCTGTCCAAGCAAACCTAATTTATCACAAATAACAAATACAGTTGGTGATTTTTCAAAGTCATTCTTTATTTTGATACCTAATGCCTTTTAATTTCTACTTTCTCCACATGTTTGGTTGATGGCCCAAGCATTTTGGATAGATGACTAATAACTACAGTGGAGAAGTTCCACAGGTTTTTAACAAGCTGTTCTAGTCTGTTTCGGATATTACGACAGCCTAAAATTTGCTGATTGCATTTTCCAAAGAACAGACAAGTTCTAAAATACAAGTAATTTTGTACATCCATGAAATTAATGAAAACGTTAGTTTATTTGCAAAAGGCTATGAATTTAGATTTTTTAAAATCCACTTAAAATTTAACAGCTGAATATTCCCAAGACGTTGAAATAACTCATCAGTAAATAGCTCAATAATGGGTCATTGTGAAAGGCATTTCTGCAGAACATCCTGTCAGCATTGTGTACGGTTGTGGTGCTACAACCTTGAGAAAATTTGGTAATTAAATGTAAATACCAAAGATAATCATGAATTCCAAATGTATTTTATAGGCTGTGGTAAAGAAAAGGTGATTTATTTTGAAAAATGGGCATTGTCTTAACTCTGTGAAAAACAATTAGCTTTTGATATAAACCTCACTGTCAACATCTGATATGCTTGATTATTTTAATTCACATAGAATCATAAAATCACACTGGAATTCAGTGGAAATGTTTGAAAAATCTGTCCAAATACACCCTTTGTGCTCAGTATGGATAAGCATATTTAGAAATTACCTTCAGTGTCTTTTTTTATGTTGTTCATAGAAGCTCTCTTGACACCATTAATGCTGGTCTGGGATGATTAGAGAGAAATAACTAGTGGGCACACTCTTGCAGTCATATTTAGGGGTCCTAAACAAGCTCTCTGAACCGCTTCTACCTGCAGACATACATTCTGGTCTGCTCAGGTGCTGGTGGAGAGGGGTACAGCTGTCCCAGTTGATTCCTTACCCCTTAAGCCACTTAGCATGGTTCAAGAGTTGATTTTCTTCAGTGACTCTAACAAGCAATAATGTATTTTCACAGGGGGCATGCAAGGTAGGGTGCATAATCTAGAAATATAAATCAAAATCCTGTCTACTACCACTATTAAAAAAAATTTTAAAAAAAATTAAAAAAAAATTAAAAAGCTTTTTCTTCCCTAGTTTTTGGTCCAGATTTGCTCTAGATCTTCCTTTTTTGATAAAATTACAACCTACTTCAGGAGATCAAGTGCTGTGTCTGATTAGCTCTTTAAAATTCCACTGAGTTGTGTGGCATCATGTATTTCCCTTGGTCCATTGACCTATTGTCTTATGGTCCTCATGGAGAATAAATATTGTCTATTCTTCAACTTATGTTTTCATGTTAAAGAAAAAAAATACTTCTTTTTAATGGCATTCTCTTCGTTAGGATGAAGGTCACCCTCTAAGTTATGTTGCACCATCTGTTGTGAGGTTGGAGCTATTCCAGTTATCTCAAATATGAATCTAAAGTTCTAAAAGAATAGAAGTAAATATGAATGTTATCATTTTTTTCTTTTTTTCTCATCTTTTCTACTAATACTTGTTTATACTTCCCCTTCTTTGCTTTTTTCTTTATCTCTTCTTTTGAATTTTATTCGCTCCATTTCTTCCTTAATGTCTTATGGACATTTTTGTGAAATCTAACCACATCATAAAAATGTTTTGAAATTGCTGCAGTTGAGATTTCTATATCATTCCCACTTTTCGATTATAATTTCAAATATATCTACTTTTTTTTGTAGAAAAGTGAAAGGGGTTCTTTTTAATGTGTTTTTGTAGTTCCTCAGTATTACCAGAAGCTTTTCATCATAAAAAGAGGTGCAAACTCTAATAGGAGTTCTAGTCATTTCCCATATACCAAAGAAAAATGATAAAACATAATGTAAAACATTGATTCATCAGTTATTCTTTATTTTTAATCAGCTTTCCCTGCTAGTATATTAAATGGAAATTGAAATAATAATTGTTTGCATCAGATATTCTGGATAATGTATTTTGCTACATGAGTTAAATTCTTTCAGCAATATGTTACTAGTTAAAATTGGATTTGCTGTGCTAATCCTTTTAATAAATATTCTAGCATCTTCAACAATATCATCCCACTGCTTGAATCCTTTTCTCTTCTCTGTATACTTTCATATTAATTGGAAAATTCTCATCTTGGCTTTTAAGGGCATTATGTTTTATATTGCATCTTTCACAAGAGTACTTCTCAAGTGTATCTATTTCTTTCTCTTTTTCCTCTTCTTTTTTCTCGAAGTCATATTATTTGTGGTGGTATTCCCACATCAGCCATTTTCTGCTTCTTTTCTTGAAATCAGCAGTAAAATAGTGCATACAAGTAAAACAGGAGAAAAGGCAGAAATAGTAACTCTGAGAAAAGATTTCTGAGACGACTGAAGCCAAAAGAGTTAAGATGCGAGAAAATGTACATAATCTTTTGCTTAAGCAAAAGATAATTATTACAGAAACATGAAGTCCAAAAGTATGCTTTAGCCAATAAATTTTAATTATGTCCAATATATGAGGATGACTTTCAAATTATAAGTTTGAATTTTCAACATATTTGCATCACCATTTCATTTTGATGTCATCTATGCAATTGTATATTTAATAACTCTACCCAAGTAATTAAATAAAATGCTGAATAGTGCTGGACAAAGGATAAAGTCCTGTGACTGTTGCTGCATCTTTCTATTTTGATAGTGATTATTGGTAATTATTCTTTTTTTTAACACTTCTGAACCCACATTCAGATTAATAGATGTGTTTCTGTAGCAACTCCACAGAAAAGCAAATCAGATCTTACATGGGCCAAATTATCTGTGAAAATTCCATTTTTTCTCAGTGAAGAGTACAAGGCCTGTAGCACAGTGCTCTCAAGCTAAGTATTCCAGTCACATACCTAAAGCTAAGAGGAAATATTCTGTGCCTTTGTCAAAACAAATGAATTCCAATAACCAAGAACAAAAAGTTAAAAAAAATAAGTGTGGGGGAACTAAAATGTCTTTCAGTGGAAAAAGATCATAAATAAAGATACAATGAGTCAGAGTCTAAAAAAAATAGTGTTAACGATTTCCTCTTGAAATTGGGAGTACAAGGGCGTACAAAATAAGTTGGGTTTTCACTTTTTGCCTAGTAGTGTACAAGCAGTAATTCAAGTTGTTACTAAAGAAGAGCTACTAAATAATAAAAACACCTTGTAATTATTTTCGCTCTCTCAGAGCAGATACTGCATTGAAGGAAGAAAATGAGACACAGAGTATTTAAGGGTTTTTATATTTCAATAAATGAAAAGATGCAGTCAAAAGGATAAAAGTTAAATTTATCTTAAATTTAAGAATGAAGCACATAAAATTCCCACAGATTATGTAGTTGCTGCTTAAGAAAATAACACCTGAGCTTAGTCTGCAACACAACTTATGAATAAAATACTAAACAGGTGTGAATATCAGATACAAGAAGTCTGTGAAATGGCCAGTATTATTTGCATCAGCGGTTATGCTAGCAAAATTATTACAATTAACTTTTTTTCCTTATTTACTTGCAGACAGTTGATCTTTTTGGAGGCTGAGCTATCAGAAAGAGGAGATTTTGAATATTAAGAAAGGAAGTGATACTCAAAACTTATGGAAGGTTTCTGAACAAAGTGAGTCCAAAACTGTCTATGGTCTCTTAGCAAAGCAAAATTTCATAAGTATGAAATGCCAAAAATATTACATCTCTATGCTATAACCACTTAGCATGCAGGAAACATGGAGAAAACTCTGTGCTGCCCATAGGCAAAACAGCTGTAGATGAACAGCTGTATCATTTATCTATGTATATAATGTTCAGCCACAGACTGTGAAAAGTGGAATCAAGTCTTGCTTCTTAGGTTCCTCGATCATTTCAGTAAAATACATGGAAGAAAAAGCTGAAAGGCTTTATGTCTTCAAAAAAGCTTTTTGTGTATACTTCTAGTTTGGTCTGCTATCTTAATTATCCATATTTGTCCAGTCTTCTCAGAAATAAAATCTTCTACTTTTAGGCAAGTTTTTTATCTTATAAATAGTTCTTAGTATTGTAGTGCCTGGGATAAATAGTGCCTAGTATTTGTAGCATTTAAAGCTTCTGAAGCCTGGTTTTGTCTTCTAGTCACTGATGACTGATAAAGTATTTTCAGCTTTGAATACATGTGTGTGACTTGTGGTCAGAAGGAGGGTGTCTCTTTTTAGGACTTCAATGAGATTTATTCCTATGAGGGGCATCTAGCTGTAAGAAGGAGTAGATCTAATCATGTATCGAACGGTCTTTCCCTTTTTTATGCTACATTTTAAATGTCTACCGGTGCCTTCAAGATATTTGAAATGAGATTGCCTATACCCATGCAAGCATTGTAGCAGGCTCTAGAAAAATAATTTGATACCTTGGTTTGTTCAAGTGCTAAAGGAACTACCAGCTGAAATTTTCCCAGCAAGTGTCCCTACACCATTTGTCTTCTTCATCCTCTAAGGGAACATATAAGCAGCTTGTTCATTCAGTTTCAAGTAACCAAAGCTAAGATTATCAAAGCTGCTCTGAATTACACTAGATCTATAAAAAAGAAACAAATAAAAGATTTGGTAGACATATAGTACCAGTAATGACACAGAAACTCTGGAGAATGTGAATGAGGTGTTATTGGTTCTTCTAGCTGCCTGTACCTGGATGCCTGTCCAATTCACTGAAGCAATGGAAAGGACACTTTAGTTGATCTACTCTAGGTCTTTACTACTGCAGTTAGTATATCTGTCACAAACTTGTGTAGTGTTTACTCTTCTCTTACTCTTTTTCAAAACTTTAATTCTGTTTTCATTTGCAGTGCACACTGAAACCTACTGAGATTGCATCAAATGGGCTTCTAAATGAATTTCTTTGCTGTTGAGTGTTCTGTTTATTATCTTCCTGGCACGGGGTACCATCCCCAGCTTGATAAATTTATCAAAAGTGCTTGCAACCACTTTTTGAAGAAGTGTTTAATCCAGCCACATTTCAGGGGCAAGGACTAGTCCTCCATTTCCACAGTTTGTTGCTAAGACTGACAGATAATTTTACTCTCCCTTGGCAACTCAACAACTGCTTGGAACTCAGAAAGCTGTCCAGGCTCTCTGAGCACTTCAGGGTCCAAGTACACCAGCATGGTAATGGCTCTTGAGAGGGAGCTACTCACTTTCAGGTACTCACATACCATGTATAGACCCACAGATTTCTCACATTTATATTTAATCACAGTAGTCACTGAAAGCCTGAGCATGAATTTTGGAAGGTATTTCACCTATAGGGAATTCTTCAGCCACCTAATGAAATTTATTTCTCTGTTTTTAACTCCAATGCCTGAAATAATTTGTGGAAAATGGACCAGGATTACATGCTGTGCAGTGCAAAGGGCCAAAACATGCCAAAAATAACCTCACAGATGCTGCAAAAGCAGGGGAAAAAATCAAAGAGGAAGACAGAACTTTGAGGGGAAGATAGGAGAGACATGGCATGGATACTGAAAAAAAAATCCATCACCAAAGTGAAAGCCATCAAAAGGCGTGGGATGCCATCAAGTGCAGGGACATGGACCACTGTATTGTCACTGTGAGATCTTTCTCTAGAATGCAACTTGGAGGTCATGTGTTTTTTACTAAGAATTTATTAACACTTGTATTATCTTTAACTAACATTTGTACCTGGTATTCAAGATGAAATATGCCAAGAAACCTTGTAATTAATGTAATAAATATATGTTACACTGTTTAAGTTATTAAGTATAAAGATTTTATGTAGACCCCATCATTATAGACACTTATTTTGGGGCATATATAGACACCTGTGTTAGGGTTCTTTTTGGCTAAGCTTCGGGGACAGGTGAATAACTCAGACCACCAATTAAGCCAAATCAGAATCCCTGACAGTCATTGGGAATAGAGAGTCATGAAAAAATGCAACACACTACAACAAAAAAAGTATGTGTTTTACTTTATTTCCACATCTGCTTTTCTTTATAGGCAGGAAAAGTCCAAATAATGAAAGTTTAGAGGTAATACTAAACATCTGGAAAAATACTGAATAACTGATTTTTATTCCTGAGATTTAATAAACCTTCTCCTTGTACATTCAAGTAATGCAGAAGAGCAAAGAAAATCATAGCAAATACATTTTAAGGCTTGCCACAATAAATTCCAATTTCTGTGGAAACATTGCATGTGATCAGTGAACCTGTTAATGTTGTCTAGGAAATTTATGCTGTCTCCCACATAACAGACTTTACACTTTCTGCAGGATATTTGTATTGAATGTAATTTAAAACCTTGGAATTGTTTTAGTTTTCTAAATTGAAGAAGGAATATTATACTTCTTATAATTTATAAAGAACTTGAACCCAAATTTGAAGGGTAAATATCATACAATGGTTTTGCAAGATGCTAGCATGTGTAGCAAGGGGAACATACAATTTTAATTGCTTTGGACTGTTGAATTTGTCTATCTATAATGCTGCACACTACATAGTCAGCCTTGGGCACATCAGTACTCTAATTACAGAAAGTCTGGCTCTTCACAAATGTTTTAACATTTGATTTATTTCCTGTTCAAATTGTTCAATAGAGCCAGAGTTAATTGGTTTTCCAAATGAGTGCTAGAAATATAAAGACTCAGCTTCATTAAGAGGAGGCTGTACTTACTGTGCACCAATGACTTGTAAAGCCATGTAAAGGTTAGAGTGAGATTTCATAGCCTTGTGTACAAAAGCATGACTGAATCAGTTTCTTTTGCTTACAAATTATAGGTAATATTTGACCCTAGTTAACAATTTACTCTAGCTGCTTTTTCTTTTTTAAAAGGGAAGATAAGCTGCCTGAGGAAAAAAAAAATCAAGCCAAATCTATTAAAAGTAGACTAATCAATTTTATTTGCTTCATGTGTTTACTATTTACCTAAAGGAATCACGATATTTCTTTGCCATCCCTATGTAGTTTCTCTCTTTACAAAAGGGATCAAGCTTTTTATTGAGTCCTTTTCTTCTGTTTGAAAGGTTCCTCCAAAACATCTTGCAAACCAGCGATGTATCATGGACAAATCAGCATTTCCTATTCCTGTGACCTACATGCTGTTCATGCATGTTCAGCAATCTCATGCTTCTAATAGCAAAATTGTAATTAGAGAAATAAAGGAAGTCAGCAGGTATTTTAATGTTTTTAACTCCTTTTGAGACAACAGAGCAAGGTAGAAGGACTTAGCTGGGTTTTGCTTAGAAATAGCTAAAGTTTATTGCCTTTTTTGTTCTGCATGGGTGCATTTGTGTGGTTTTGTTTTGTTGGGTTTTTAGGGGAAGGGTTGCAGTGTTCCCTTGTATTACATTTTTTCCTAAAACATTAAAACTTGCATTCAGATGTAGCATTTGGTTTTTAAGACTCTTCCGTTTGGATTGAAGAAAAGGAGTGAAGAATGCTATGCAGTGTTCACTACACCACAGAGGAGACTCAAGGAAAAAGCTGTGTGGACAGTGTGGTTCTGTTTAGGAGCAAGGGCAGGAAGATCTGGTGAGAAAACAGCTGCCAAGCCAGCCGGGGCTGGAGCTGATCAGCAGGGAGGAGTAGGTAGTGGAGATCCACAGACACAGAAGTGGCATGATCAGGGCAGGTCTCCTAGTAAAGAAGGAGCAGTAGCTGGTAATGGCAGACAGGACAGCAGGGAGCAGCAGGAGCAGTCTCCACAAGGAGAGCTGGAAGCTGAGCCAGACACCCTTGGCCAGGGAGGGATGATGCAGATCTGTAGGTGAGACTGGGGTGAGCTCAGGGGAAGGAAGGAGAGGAGGCAGAGGGTGCGAGTTTCCCACCTGTGAAAATGAGCAGTGACGTAGATGTCTGGGTTTATCTGTCTGGAAGGTTGTCACAGAGCTGATACACTTTTCTGCCAGTGGGAAGGCAGAGACATCCCTGTGGTAGGCATGAACACCTTGGACAGCTGAATGAAGGAGATGGGATTACTCTTGCATTTCTAAAAGCTAATATTGCAGAGAAGGAAAGAGCCTGGCATATGAACAATGACTGTAGAACAGGAGAGCACGCTTTCTCCCAGGGAGCAGGGGATGGGCCAGTAGCAGCACATGCTCCCCTGGGGTGACCTGGGAGCCAGGGTCCATCCCATCCCCAGGCAGGAGCAGGGAAGCCAGGGCACACTGGGGCAGCCCAGCCCTTGGGCACTGCCCATCTCCCAGGGCTGGGACACGGTCCCACAGGTGAGCCCAGCTCAGCAGGGCAGGGCTGTGGGCACCTGGAGTCCAGCTCTGCTGGGGGCAGGGACCAGTGGCACCTGGGGGCTGAGCAGGGAGAGTCAGGACTGGAGGAGCCCTCGGGGCCCAAATGTTTTCAGCAAATGTAGCAAAACAGAATAAGAATGTTGTATAGCATGGTGTGTTACTGCAATGACTATCAAAAAATAAAACACAGAATGGAAAAAGAAATCAATGTAAATTTTAAAAATCATTGATTTCTGTGTTTAAAATAAATACATAAATCTGCTGGAAATCTTCAGATATTGGCAGAGACACCTGAATGTTTCCATGGAGAAATACCACAAAAAGCTGCATCAGGCTCTAACCCCACACTTAGAGATCAGAGTCCAAATGGTCCTAAACAGTAGTTGAAACAAATACGAAAAGTATATTTTAATCAAAATGTTTTCAAAGTGCAGGTATACTAAGATAAGCACTATGAATTAAATTAATTTTCCTGAAATTTCCTTAAACATATTCCATATAAAAAGAAAACTGAAATATCACCCTTTTTCTGTCCCATATAGTTCATACCCAGGTTATAGATTATAGTCTTCAAACTGTGAACTACTGTGAGATGTAAACCTGTCTAAACACTGATGTGCCAAATAAACTCTATTCTGTTTTTTCAGAAAAATATTTAGAAACTGGCACTTTGTCCAACCAGCACTTGAACTTGACATTGTGTTTCAGGGAGATAATCAAGGGCCTTATCAAATGCATTGGCTTAAATATCAATAAAACACTAGCTTTGGATCTTGCTACTGATCAGGTTTATCTGAAGCAGAACCAGATTTCAAAGGTGATGTTTGTATCAGACTTCAACAAATATTTTAGGAAAGATTTCAGGTTTGGTAGGCATCAGAAATTTGTCTTTGCTAAATTCTCTTACATGTGAAAACATTTTAGGGTAACCCAGTTGCAGACTGTATACTCTGTCAGCAGACTAATTGGGGTAGTACATCTCATTAACAGTGCTGAATGCTGTAATAGCTTTTCTGCAATTGCTGCTGCATCTAATGAGAAGCAGCACAGTGCAAGGTGTATTACCAGCCTGAGAATTTGTTCTATTGATTTATCACACCTCTTTTACTGCTGCCTACCCATAAGGATTGCAAAACATTCATCAGATATTTGTGGGTTTTGACTTCTTACCTTCACAAATGTACATGACCTCTTTGAAGCCTTGCCACATGAGTTGGTGCTGAGTCTGACCTGGATTTTTTGTTTTTCCATTTTACAACTTCCAGCTCCAGTCTTCAGTAAATCAGATTGAAGAATCCATTCTAAATTATCTGAAAATTTAAAAATATTAGCAATGTCTTAATGGATAACTCTTCCATTTTATAAAACTGAGTTCTGCCAGCATTTTATGGTACTACATTATATTTGGTATTAGTCTCAATATTTCACTCATACTGTATGTAAAATATACAAGAGCATACATTTAGGGAAAGCAATGTAAAAGTTCATAGATTTTTCTTAGGATGTAACAAGGACAAAACTGTACTTCCAAGCTCTGAGTCATATGCAAGTTGCATAAATGCCTAGTTGCTATAGCTCAAATATAATAAATGTTCCTTGAGAAATTACTCAAGTGATATGAAACATCACAGAAGTATTTCTGCTAGGAAAGGCTCATAAAAGCCCTGGACAGGAAAATGAAAGTACAATTACAATTTTACAAGGACTGGGTGCAAATTTTACAGAAATATGCACAAAAATCCTGCATTATAAATGCATGACAGTTCATTGGCTGATGAAATCAATTGAAAGATTCCCTTGTGAGATTTGCTTCTAGAAGCTTCTGCTTTCATTACTGTTACCTACCATTTTGGCAAAGAGTATCCAGAGAGGTAGGATAGTCTGTGCTTCATTTAGCTGCAGCACATCTTTTTGCACATCTAAGATAAAGGGGAAAAGAAAGAAAGGAGGATGGAATTGAAGGACATGCTCGGAAGTACAAACCCCAGCCCTGTTCCCTAAGAGGATATTCAGATGTCTGTATCACACACTGGAGGTTGATAAGTTGACAGAAATAATCAGAAGAATTACATAGGATGTGCAGTATTTGAGAAAATTTATGTTAATACAGTCATATATGAGATTTAAAAAAAAAAATCCAACTCTTAGAAAAACACAGGGATAACTGTTCTATAAACTAGTAACCTTTGCCTAATTAGAAGACAGTTCTTCTACAGTTCAGAGTGGGTGTAGTTTCTGCATCCTTGGCACTATCTACTGAACTTACACTCCTGAACAGAGAACTCAGCTTTCAAAGCAATGAGAAAATCTGTTTTGCCCCTACACAAGTACTGTACAGTATCTGAGTCATCTCCTGACTCTACCAGAGAGAGATCTGACATTTCTCAGGAAATCTGACATGGAAAGAAAATTTAAGATCAGGGAACTAAATTGGCATCTGAGTGAGTAGTAGCTTACAATTTCCTCTGAAAGTTCAGAT
The DNA here is from genome assembly GCF_963513975.1 of Fringilla coelebs. NCBI lineage: Eukaryota > Metazoa > Chordata > Aves > Passeriformes > Fringillidae > Fringilla > Fringilla coelebs. The sequence continues at coordinate 26,291,707 of NC_140030.1, read as the reverse complement.
GCCTTCCTTGCCTATGGAAACTAACTGTACTTCTTTTTTCTTTTAAGTGGTCATAACTTAAAAATATGGCATAAAGTAGTTTCGAAACTCATGAAGAAAAAACACCTGCAGTGATATTAAAAAGTCATATCCATCAGAAAAATTACTAATGGCATCTTTAAAATGAGATATCTGGAGGCATATGACAGACCTCCTCCCCAGATCCGTGATATTATTCTGGTAGGTTGTACTCCACACAGAAGAGCCTAGAGAGATGGGTGATAGCCTCCTGAGGGGCTGGAGATGGATGGCAGACATAGAAGATTGTCCTGGTCATTATTAAAGAAAAAATAGTCATGCCAATGGACTGGCCTTACGTACTAGAAAAATGAATAGACTGATTGCTGAGTGTAAGTGTTGCCAAACCTTTCTAATTGTAAGTCCTATAGGCTTCTAAGAAATAAAAAAATAAATTCTGGAATATATGTTGTGTGTAAAAGAACATTGTATCATGACTGTCATTGTGTATGTGTGAAAATTATCAAGCAGGTAAAAAGCAGTTTGAATCAAAAGATTTGAGGAAGAATTTACAATCCAAATAAAGGAAAAATCACTCTGCAAGAAAAAATGGCATTACCATTTCCTCCTCCCTTTCCATGCATTTTTTTTCTTATTATGAATAAGCTTTTGCCCACAGTGTTCTGTAATGACTCTTGAAGGGTTTTGATTGGGTACTCCGGTGTAAGGACTTTGGTGCCACCTCTTCTGGGAAGTCTCAAAAAACAGGTCAGCATTGCTGTTCATAACAAACCTTTTTTTTTTTCCCATCAATTTCTACCTTTATTTGCTACTGAGTGACAGTCTTTGGAGAAAATCTGTTGCACAAACCTGTGTTTGTGGTCCTGACAATAGCCATGTCTGTGTAGGACTAGCTATTCCTGATCTATGCACGTGTACTGCTCACTTTGGCATTGACTGGTATTGGGTTTTCATTCCTAAGATCTACAGAAAAGCTGCAAAGATGCACAAAGAGCCGTGACTGTCACAAATACTACAGCCCTAATTTCATCCATGTCTTCTGAATTTTAAAGCATAAGGCTTCAAGCAGCCTTCCTGTGTTTTCAAGCAGCCTTCCTCAATCTTGATAATAGCATTTAATGTATTTCCCTTTATTTTATTCTAAATGTTTGTTACTGTGTTGTCAAAATCTTTCAAGCTAGTGATCTGTAGTGGAACAGTGTCCTGATTTTTTTTTCTCTGTCTTTACTTATCATAGTCCCAAAGTCTTAGCAATTGTGACTATGTGGAAAATATAGTAAACTATTTTTCCTTCAGAGCTAGCTGAATAAATGAATATATCATTGTCATGCATTCCTTGCGTATGCTAATCAGACACAGGGGTATGAGTTATTTCAACCAAATATTTGAAAAATTAAGACTCCAGCTTATTTTGAATATTGTAGCATTCCTATGTGCCTTGATCCAACAAAGTGGTGATGTAGTCTGAGAAATTCCAAACTATAAGAGTATTTTAATGCCAGTAGCTTCACCAAAAATTCATTTGCACTTCCAAGAGGTATTTAGATCAATATTCTCTCATGAGCCTTAGATTTGGCTGAGTCAGTTAATGAGGAAATTATCCTGTGCATCCAATTTGCCCAAATCAGTGGCACCACTATCAACTGTGATTCATGAAATTCCTTCATTCCTTATGAGTCAACTATATAAATGAGAAATTGCTGTCTCTTTTCTAGTAAGTGTATCTACTGTGCTGAAGAGAAAAGAGAAGATATTTCAGTCAGGTCAATGATGGAACATATGTTAGTTTGCACTGTTGTTTGTATTTTTACTTCTCAAAGATGGTCTAGGGTCTTGAGCAAGTAATACCTGAAAGTTATAAGAATTCTGCAGGAGCGATGCTGATTATAATCTTCCAACCATGTCTTAAATACAAGTTTTGATAGATGCAGAATTACTTCAATGAAGCCATGTAATTCCTTCTTCCATGTGTTAGTACCTGTCTTTTGGGGTTTTTGTAGTATCTATTAAACAGGCAATTAATGCTATTACTAAGCTATCTTGTTCCAAGTAAGGATCAGCAATATGTAGTGACAGATCAGTTTCATAAGAAGACAAGCTGTACATAGGTAACAACGTGGTCAATAAATAAATTTCTAATATGTAGGGTTGCAGCCATGAACTTAACTTTAAAAAAGAAAAAAAAGCTGACATTTTGAAAATAACCACTGCACATTAATTATATATCATAAACCAATTATAAGCTTCCAGTTATTGATCTAGTGTTCTGGATGGGAAAAGGACACAATTCAGAGACTGAGGAAGTGACCAGACTGTACTTTTTATTTCAGTATTCTGCTCTCTCTTGCGTTTAATGAGCACATATGTATGTGGTCACATATTTGTAATGACTCCTTTGCTACCTGTTATATAGCTTTTTATTTATTAGTAAATGGTTCATGTCATAAAAGAAAGATTATGCTTTTTCTTTGGTCAGTAGTGTTTCTGAAACTATCTGCTGAAGTGGAATTCTACTGTAATTAAATTGAGTCTAGGCACAACTAAAATACTGACTACTACTGAGATTGAATTTAAGAAAGCTCAGAATTTTCTAAGTTATGAATTGCATATTTTAACAAAGGCTTCCTGGTTATGGCATTGTCTTCTCTATAGTATACTTCTGGTTTGCATTTCCAGGTTTTTTTGTTTTCCTTTTTAAGCTTACATGTGCTTAGAGAAGCTTACTAGCTGTGTGCATATCATGTGAAACTCAAATGTTTAAGAAAAGCAAATATATTTAAGCTAAAACTAACTGATGGTTGAATATCAGCTATTAAATAATTATTTCTATTCTCCAGTGAAAAATAAAGGGAAAATTAGCTGCTTGAGGCCAAAGTCATTGAATGGGCTGCCCACTGAGCTGAGCACTCCCTCAATAGACGATATCATGTGAGAGTGGTTTTTTTAGAGACTGAACTGAAATTTAATTTGTTCTTTGCATCCTTACTCAAGAAAACTAATTCAACAAAGAAAGATTCCTTTAGTACATGAAGCAGTCTTCTTTTTGATATTTATAGCTTTGACACAAACTGGATTGGATATTTGAATGTGCCATGTAGTAAATACAGCAAATATATTAAATCTGAGGGCATAGATATCTAAGGAAACAATATGTGTGTGTCATATACTACTTACAGCTGTATCTTCTGATGATCTTCCAACTTACCTGGGCATTCATTAATTTTTTATGCAGATGACCAATCAGTAAATTGAGCACAAAGGCAAAATTTCAACAAGTTGAGTGTCAAGACCCACTTTTAAACCTGACTTCCCTCCCCTTCCAGTAGTATTCTCCTACCTCCAGTTCACAGTGCCTGTACACCAATTCTGTAAATCTACATGAGGTTTTCCACTTTCATGTGACCCAACAACACAAATCATTGATGGAGAATTCAGCAGCGGCTTAGCTGAAATCAGAATTTGCTGCCACAGAGAATAGCGGTGACATTTCAAGTCAGGCTCCCATTTCATGTGAGACTAGGACAAGGTGGGGCCAACTGTGAAGTTTTTCTGGGAAAAGGACCTTGAGCATCAAGCCGACCATGAACAAACAATGAGCCCTCACAGCAAAGAATGCCAATGGCATCTTGAGCTGCATTAGGCAGAGTATTGCCAAGGGGTCAGGGAAGGGGATCCTCTGTTTAGCACTGCTGTGACACACCTGGAATACTCAGGGCTCTCCAGTGCAACAGAAATGAACGTACTGGAGTGAGTCCAGCAAAGGGCCATGAAGGTGATTAAGGTGCTGAAGCGCTGACATACGTATGAAGAGAGGCTGAGTGGATGGGAACTGTTCAGCTTGGAGACAAGACCTAGAGAGATCTTGTCAGTGTTTATGAATACCTAAGAAAAAGAAGTTAAAAGGCATGAATTTTTGGCAGAGGTACATGGTGCAAGCTGTCAGTGTCAAGAACAACAAGGGCTGTCTTGAGGCCAGTAATGGAGACCAATATCATGACCAGGAGGGCAGGGGCCTGGCCACCCAGAGGCCAATCCCACTGTGTCCCTGCAGGGTAGACTCGCAGTGGTGCCCGGGTTCAGTCAAGATCTCAAATCACCTTGTCAGTTTGTAACAGAGACAGAGCTGCGGGCGAGCCATGGAGTCAGTCCACAGAACACGATCAGATGTGTCAGCGGTGATCAGCGGTGTCAGACACAGCTCAGTGACTGTCAGGCAAGCCCATGGTGACAGTGTGACCTGAGGCCAGGCTGGGAAGCCAGCTGACCAGCTGGGATCCAGGCCGGCAGTGTCCATGGTCCTGAACAAGCACAGCTGTCGCTCAGCCGGAGACTGGCTCTCCAGCGGTGTCACTGAGGCAGGGAAAGAAGGCCAAGCTGCATCAGGGCTCCTGGGCCCATGGACAGGGGTGTGGATGAAGCTTACAGGTGAGCAGGTCAGGGCCACTATAGGCTCTAAGTGTACCCTGACACACAGGTAATTCCACTTAAATAAAATACACTTCTTTCGCTATGGAGATAGTCAAGCAGTGTAATAGTTTGCTTAGAGAGGTTGTGGGGTCTTCATACTGAGAAATATTCAAAACCAGACTGGTTCTTGGAAACTACCTGTTAGACTAGACAATCTCAAGATGCTGTCTTCCAATGTTCAGGTTTTCGTAATTTTCTGATAGCTAGAAACAAATGTTAAATTTAGTGTGAGCAAATGCCCATATGTAACTGCTATGGAACAGCTGTCTTTCAATTCACATCCCATGTTACTCATAGTAACTTATGATTTTTCCAAGCCCTCAACCCCTAAATCACTTTCTGTTCCATAAATGTATAGCAGAGATTCATATTCAAGTGCATTTTTTAATTTAAGCTGTTACATAAAATTCATGATTCTTAAATGCATTAAAATGTGTAATTAATTAAAAGTCAGACTGTATATGTGCCCACATTCCTGAAGTTAGAAGTTTTCATTCCACAGACTTTTTTCCCCATATTCGTATACATGTACAAATACCCCACAGAGACACTCTTTTTTGCATCTAATTTGCATAATACATTAATGCTGGAAGAACCTAAATTGAGTCGCAAGAAATCTTGACTCAGCTGTGGTCTTCCTGCTGGCTCCTGTTGATCTCAGTGTGAATTCTGCAGACCAAGGGAAAGCAGCATGTCTGAACCAAGTTCAGTCATGTAGATCTAAGAGAATTTTCCCTCTATATATAGTTTAGCATTTTGTGAGCTGTTTTGTTTATGCATTATAGATTTGCTGTTGTCTGATAGCTAAGCTTTTATCCTGAAGTTAAAACTCAATAATTTCCTAGCTCTATTTTTATGAAAAATATAAATTTCCAGTTTCTATTCCCTCAGCAATATTTCTGCAAGACATACTTGTCTCCTTTTTGGAAAGGGAAAAAAAGCTACCAAAAAATGGCATGAAAGCAGTAGCAGTTATTTTCTTTGTATCAGATTCCTCTTGTGCTGCTGTGGTTTTTTGCCTGCACTGTGATGCATATGACCAATTTAGCAATCATTCAGTATACTAGATGAGTTACAGTCAAAAAATTTACTTAATCTGAAAAACATAATTGCCACAATTTTTGTAGAGCTCCAATCCAGTTTGATTTAGCAGAAGCGTTTGACTTGCCCCATGTTCATAAGGAGGACCTAATTTTAGCCCCCTTAAATACAGATTTTGCACTCTACCAAAGTTAATTGCTTGAGAAATTTTGTCCAAAGCACAATCCTAATAAAAGTAGTCTAGAGTATACCTAATGATACAGGAATGACTGGAATAACTAAGATTTTCATACCATTTTTTATCTCATATTTTTCATACCATTTTCTCATCTTCCTAGTTCTCATTTGTTTGAATATACAGGTAAAATTGAGGTGAAAGACTGAATTACAGTCAGCACCATTGAATAGAAAAATGCAGTTTTACATGGATGGTGGTGTGAAGACAAGAATGGAATGATTACCTTAATGAGTGCCATTATTTGCATGTTTATTGAGAAATCTATTTTTGCATTCAGCAAACTTAGTTTAACTCCTTTGCTGTAATCTTTAGATCTTAGAACCCTCGGTCAAAAAGGTGCTGCTGTTACAATTTCCTTGATTTTGCTGTCTTCATATTGCTAATTTCTCTACAGTGTTCATCTATTTTTGTTTTGACTCATTTAGAGAATTGGAGAAAACATTGTGGGGGTTTTTTTAGTTTGTATTTTAAAATGGAAAGAAAAAGCATTTGTTATAGATAAAAAAGCTGACATATGATCAATAGTAAAGATACTAATGGGCTGTTTTCCTGTCACTTTGCTTTTGATGCAATTCTAGTGTCAGCACTTACTGAAGTGCTGTGCTTCAAGAAAGCCAAAAGGAGTTAGAAGCCCTCAAAAGGTCAGACAGAACCACAGATTCTGCTAAAAAGACCTGTTTCCTGTGCACCACCATGTACCTTTACCTTTTGCTTAGGAAAATATTAGCATGGATTGTGGTCATTTGAAGAAAGGGAAAAAAAAACAGAAATAGGTAAGACTGGAAAAATAGCTTTATGCTCTTAGGATTACCTTTTATAATCAAACAATTGAAACCCTCTCTAAAACAATTTTTGTTTTCTTGAGTGAAAGACAAAATTTTCTGTGTGACAGACTAGTGGATGCCATCCTGACTTCTTTCCAGATTCTCTGCAATTTCATCTTTCTACGGAGAGCTCTGCCTGTAATTCTCTTGAATTTTCCTATGCAAAAAATGTTCCCTTCCTCACATAACTAAATGATTTGGACTCTCTTCCAGTTCATTACAGATTACACCAGAATTATTTCGGTTGGAAAATACCTGTAAGACCTTCAAGGCCAACCATTAACCCAGTACTGCCAAGTCTAGCACTAACCCATGTCCCGAAGTTCCACATCTACAGGGGGACACAACCCTTCTGTCAGCAGCCTGCTCCAGTGGCTGACAATTCTTTCTATGGAGAAACTTTTCCTAATATCCATTCTTAACTCCCTCTGACACAAATTGAGGCTATTTCCTCTAGTCCAGTTATGTGTTACCTTGGAGAAGACACCAACCCCCACCTTGCCAGAGCCTCCTTTCAGGCAGAGCAATAAAGTCCCTGCTGAGCCTCCTCTTTTCCAGACTAAACACCTCCAACTCCCTCAGCCACTCCTTGTATGGCTTGTGCTCCAAAATCCTCACCAGCTTCCTTGCTCTTCTCTGGACATGCTCCAGCCCCTCAGTGTATTTCTTGAAGTGAGGGCCCAGGAACTGAGTGCATGATTGAAGGTGCAGACACACCGAGCTTGAAAGTTTTTATGGTTAGAACTTTTCTGCTGGATTAATCTTTTTCATCTTAAATCCTTTCTTGACTGCTTATCCTCTGGTAGCAGTGGCAGTCACTTCTGGGTCTTGATAGACAAGGAAGCATCACTGTAATTGAATGAGACTATATTATGCACACAGAAATATTCTCATGTTCCTTGCATTTTATAATAGAGAATATGTTTCTCACTCCTGACAGAAGTTTATAGATTTTTTTCACTTGCTGTCTTTACAAACTGCAGTATCTGTGTGTTTCGTGAATTATGATCATAAGTTACATTTGTGCATTTATATTCAATCTGTTTTTCACTCCTGTCTGAAGCTGAAATTTTTGGGGGTGTACCTTGGACGGAGAAATACTGTGAGGCAGCAAGCCAGTCAAATGACTTGAGGCAATGCTGCAGTTTTCTGTGCTGCAGTTTTCCTTGGCTGAGATTGTCAGCTGTCTGACTTCCATTGAGCCAACTCTAGGGGAAAATGCAGAACTGGAACTGAATCAGTAACCAGGCTGCTTCCTTCCATGCCAGGGTAATGAGCATGCCTGTCAGGAGGAGATAGCGAGGCTACTATCCCCCCAGGAATAAGTTTTGCTATTACATCTGAGTTTTTTACAACTGCTTCACAGGTAATTTCCTCAACCCCTGCACATAGGTTAGGCACAAATATACTGTCAGTACAAGTAAGGAACTAATCAAGCTACCCTGACCAGAGAAAAAAATTCAATGGTTAGAAATTTCTTGTGGCTCACAGAAGCACCATTTTAGAACAAGGGAGAAACATACACTGAAGCCTAATAAAAAATATAACACATTGTGTTATGCAAGATGATTTGACTTCATTAGATCTCAGACTTCCTAGCCATGAAAACAAGAGGACATTAGATCTGCATAAAATGTATAAGGTGCAGTTAAAGGAAGAAGATAAGGATGGTTTAAAGGCACTACAGAAATATCTCACAATTGGACATCTGTGATAATTCAAACATACACATTCGTGGATACTTTCCTTGTGCTTTAAGACACTGATTAACAGATATTAGTGCAGGTAGTAAATTAATTTTGTAAATAAAGAAATTTCTTTGAAACTTTTTCTAACTTTTCTAACCTGTCTAGAAGCAGTTCTTCAGAAAGACCAGCTTTCAATAATATGCCTTCACAGAAGGATCTTGGTTTCAGGGGAAAGGTTTTGCTTTTTTGAAAGGAAAATTTGAAAGGAAAATTGGACAGAAGGACAGAAAAACTTTTTTTTTTTTTTTGTGAAATGTACTATGAGTAAATCAAAATGAAAGTATCAGTTTATTTGATCTTTTGGTAAATTATGAAGTTATTTTTCATCATACACTCCCTCTATTTTCTTCCCATAGCTTGTTTGCTTTTATGCCAGCATCCACCAGGAATGGTTGGACAGACATTCTGCGGCCTCTTGATAGTGTTTTATAGGTAGAAAAGCATAGGAGTACACAAGATGTTAGTCTAAAACATACACACAGAAAAACACAAAGAAAGAAACAAGACCCAAAATATAAATATTTTAATTAAATTAAAACAAAATATTAATAAATAATCTTGACTTCAAAAATACTAACCAAAAACAAGTGTTAGCATTAGAACAAGCAGTCTGTTGTACACAGGCTGTATCTGAGGAGGGGATGTTTGAATTTCCTGATAAAATTTAATTACTTCCCTCTGAAATGTAGTGTTTAGGTGTCTGTATACATAAATATTTAGGGCAAGCAATTTTCAGATGTCAGTGCTGCTGTCTCAATCTGATTGTAGACATCCAGTAATGGAAGAGAGTTAATGTGATATGATGAGAGATTGTTTTAAAAGATAAAATAGAGATAAAGAGTGACAGTGATCACAGGATTGGTAGTGATCTCTTCATTATCATTCCCCTTGGATGAAACAATTTTAAAAAACAAAAGATAGAAGTGAAAAAAATACTTCTGTTCTTAAATACCAGAAATACTTGGTTCAACCACAGTTTTCTCACAGAGAAGTTAAACTTTTTCCTCAAGTAATTATTGTGAGATGTCTGTCAGATCTCAGACACACTGATAGGCATCACCAAGTATACAAACTTTTTTTTATCATCTTGCAACCTTATTAATTTTTCTTCTCTGCCGTTATCACAAATATGTGAGCAACAAAATGATGGGAAAACTACGCCTTTTGTGTGTTAGTGAAATCAGATAAGGAAACATTTTGACAAAGCAAAAGAATACTATGTCAGTCAGATTAGCCTTAAACCCTTCAGAACTTAAAGAATAAGTCTGAACTTTCATCAGTTGTTATGAGATAATGAGAAAGTTGTACAAGGGTAGGCTTTAATGAGCAAAGCCTTAAGCTCACCAACCTAGAGATGTATTTCAGTGTAATTTTAACAAGTCTTTTTGCAACTGTAAGTTGCATGTTCCAAGGTGACATAAACCTTTTATTGTTGGCTGTGGACTTCTAATCATGGATCTTTAAGTGTTTGAGTTGGTGAAGCTGTTTGATAAGATATCTGTAAAAGTTTTATAAAACAGCCTTCACATAGCATCAATATCTAGTCTGCTTTTGAAGCTGATAGGAGCAAGGAATGACTCATACCACTTACCAAGGTGGTGATGTGATCCAAATAACTGAGTTTTTTTCATTGATCTGACACAGATTTTCACTTTGATAATGAGCATGTTAATTACATTAACACTTCTAAATTCTGTTTTCTGCATCTGTATAACAGGGATAGTGATAATTTGTTATATCATAGGTTTGCTTGAATTCTTTAATTCAGTAAACATAATCAGCATGATTATTTACATTATTAATATGATGATTTTTCTTATAAATGACAACTAGAGTATAACAGATTTTTGCTTTCCATATTAATACCTACAGTTACATTCCAAAAGTGATCCAAAAAATCTCAAAATGAAGAAAAGTTTCCGGATTTGTTCCTGTAAGTTTGATGCCACTGAAGTCCATGAGAGTTTTCCCACTCTTTCAAGGAGGAAGTGCTCTTAGCTCAGTGGATAGCTTGTTGTTCATGTACTGTAACTTATAAAAATATACAGACCAAAACATTAGTAGTGTTTTTACCACAGGTATCAAACAATCCAGAAGACAGATAAGTCATGCAGAAAAATATTTTTCATTCCTACTTGGCATTTCTGTGATCAGTGCAAGCTTTTATAAAAGCAGAGAATGTTTTGGGAAACAGAAATATAGAGTGTTTTTTGCATTTGCTTTCTCATTGAAAGTTAAAGCAGAAGCAAAATATGAAATACTGTTTCTCGTTATGAAATTATCATTGTGAAAGAGAATTAGAAGACGATCTGTAAAGACACAAAAACTTTACAGAGATATTATTAATTTAAATACCAAGATCAAATATAAATATATTTTGAGAATGGAAATCAAGAACCTTAAAAGATTATTTTCAATTTCTTCCATATTAGCATACTGTGTTTAACATCCCAGTTGCAATGTTATGGAAACTTCATATAACATGCTTGGATTTGTCTCAGTTATAAGGAAATAGGTATAAGTATCTATTTATGAAGTCCATTGGGGATAATTATGATTTACAGCCCTGAATCTTCTGCAGCTAGAAAACTAAGGAATAAGGAGAAGCTGTATCTTTCCTATTGAATGCTAATGGAAGAGACCAGATAGTTTTGGTACTCCATGCAAGTATTGTGGTGTTGTGCTCTATTAGAAAGAAGCAAGGGGTATCAGCTGTAGTTTTGGGCACTCTCATGGATGTGTGCATTAGATATTCTCAGGGCATGCCAACTAGCTCAAAACTTTCCTGGATGATAAATGGAGAACTTAATGGACAGTGAGTAGATGTTAGTGGTAGGTCGTTGTTGAGCCATTCAGTTCTGCCAAGATTGAAGCTGCAAGCCTGCCCAGAAGAAAAGTTTTAGGAATATCTATCTCAAAGTCTTAGATGCTTTGAGATTTCAGACATATTGGTTGTTCACCTCAGTTTAGTAGGATCAGCTCCCAGTTAAGGCAGCTCCCAGCTCAAAACCCCAATGCAGCTCTGCCCTTCATGTCCAAGCAAGTCCTTCCATTCAGATTCAGTCAGGCTGCCTGGACACAGGTTATAATGTCATTTGAAGACACTGTAGGGGTCTGGATGTATTCAAGGTATCCACAGAGAATCCTTGATGTCATGTGAGACACGGGAGAAACCCCTGCCTTGCTGGACTAGGAGGCAAAAGCCGGTAAGGAAAGCTAGAAGCCGGGATGTGTTTGTATGTCTAAATTGACAGGACATAACTGTAGCTGCTGAACTGAGCTCTTAATGTCTGCCCTGTGGTCAGATATGAGGTACCTAGCTTTCACACTGACACCAAGATCAGTTAGTCTTAAACTGTAAAACTCCACTGAACTGTGCTTTTGACCTCCAGCAGGCACTGATGAGAAAGGCCTCTTTCAAAGAAGAAAATTATGTTGCTTATCTAAATGGACTTAAATTTAAATTACATTCAGCTTCTCCAAGCTACATGTTGAAATACAGGAACTCCATTGATCATTAGACACTATAGGTGATAAAATCAACAAGAAGAATGTTGTTGTTAATTTCAACAAGGAACTTTTTCAGGTTTTCTAGCTGATCTGATTTTCACTCCTGTGCTGACTGCAAATATATTCATCAGTCTGCCTCAAGGTCGAAATTGAGATACAGCCTTCTTCAGCTGGCAAGATGACTACAATTTAAAAGCTGAAGGCCAGCTTTTAATCACCAGTGATGCAGCACTTAATGTTTATTCGCATACTTTAGTATTTATTCGCATAATTTAGTATTTTTTCAGTGATGCTTGTAATTAAGTGCTCTAAGTGTCCTCCATTTTATCAATCTGAGCCCATGTTCTGGGCTTCCCAGATGTTCAGGGTGATGCTCAGGAGTTTACCGGTCACACCTGTTTACTGACACACCTCCAAACATTTTAACAAGGAAATAAATACTGCTAGACCAAATGACTTAGTTCCTTTTTAATATGAATGCTAAATAGGCAAGTCAGTATTCAGTAGCCTTCACTGAGGTCTGTGTTCTTGACTGGCTACTACTATGTAAAGAAATACTGAAATCAGGAGGAGTTTCATTTTTAGTTTATTTCTAGAGGGATGCATTTGAGAAATCAACATCATAGATAAGTCAGCATCTTTTGCTTCTTAGATACATTAACAGATGGAGAGTCTGGTAGAGATTTTAAGTCAATGAACTTTCAGCTGTGGTTTTGCTAATCTACTTCAGCCTCAAATAGAGTTTTTTGGATTCACAATGATGGGACTCAGAGGTGTCAAATATTTTTGTGAGCCCGATTTGGATGTTCTTTATGATAATACTTGAATACAGAAAATCGCCAGTGACAAAAATAGTCAGTTTCCTTTGAAACCATATTCCCTTCAGTGTGCAATTTGCTAGTCAGGAATTATATTTTTATGTATTTATTTCGTTTTATGTTTTAGTATCTTTAGCTTTTAGAGTTGAGTTTTATGAACTTAAGCAAAAGACATCTTATTAAACTGAAAAAAATTAAAAGAGTTAATTGAATACAAATAATTTTGAAATTTTAAATAATGTCCAGATGTTGTTTTGTAATCCTATATACATTTTAACACTGGACTAGACCCTAGTCTTGGCTAGGGGGAAAAACCAATGCAACCCTTTTTCCCATGGGTTTTCTGTTTTAAAACCCAACTAAATATTGTTACGAAGCACTGTATAAAGCACTGACACTACCTCTGTGAACCATGAAGATTTTCTTTTAACATGGATTCCTGAGTCATTGCCTGTTGCAATCACAGCTAAGTCAATGTCTTTCATTTCCCCAGGGCATTGACAGAACAAGGACAATGCCAATGAGGAGATGATACTGACATAGTGGAATAGTGATCCTACTCTCCAGTAGCAACGACCCTGTTCAGAGCTACAGGCTGGGGGGCAGAGTGGTTGGAAAGCTGCCTGGTGGAAAGGACCTGGGGGTGCTGGTCAGCAGCAGCTGGACATGATCCAGAGTGTGCCCAGGTGCCCAGGAGGGCCAGTGGCACCCTGGCCTGTCTCAGCCCTAGTGTGGCCAGCAGGAGCAGGGCAGGGATTGTCCCCCTGCACTCAGCACTGCTGAGGCCACAGCTCCAGCACTGGGTCCAGTTCTGGGCCCCTCACTGTGAGAAAGACATTGAGGGGCTGCAGTGAGTCCAGGGAAGGGCAGCGGAGCTGGGGAAGGGTCTGGAGCACAAGTGCTGTGAGGAGCAGCTGGGGGAGCTGGGGGTGTTTATCCAGACCTTACTATTCTCTACAGCTGCCTGAAAGGAGACAGGAGCCAGGTGTGTGCCAGTTTCCCCTCCCAGGCAGCCAGCGACAGGACAAGAGGAAATGGCCTCAAGCTGTGCCAGGAGAGATTCAGGTTGGACATCAGGAAGAAATTATTCATTGAAAGGGTTGTCAAGCTTTGGAATGGAGCCGTGGAATCACCATCTCAGATGCTGCTCAAGGAATGACTGGATGTGGCATTTAGTGCTGTGGTTTAATTGACATCATGATGTTTAGTCAAAGGTTGAAGTCTGTGATCTTGGAGGTCTTTTCCATCCTCAGTGATACTATGAAGGTGAGAGTAACCTTCCACTGATTTTTTTAGTACTCAAGCAGAGTCTAAGAGTTAGCTGCCATCTTCTCTGAACTGATAGTAAAAAAATGTATCCATATGCTTCTCCTTTTCTACCACAGCATGCACTGATATATCCTCTTTGTTATTTTGATGTGAACAGTTTTCCCTTCAATACTTCTAAAACTGACATTGTGGTCTTTTCAGCTTGCTAAGGCCTGATACAAATTTCAAAGAATTCAATTTTAAAATTCCAGTTAATATTGTTGTTCTTTAAAAGAAAGAAGATCTGAGACATACCTAGATTTTTATGTTATCCAGGGCAAGGTATTATCATAGCATAAGAAAGATAAAGATGAATGTGTAGAGTGCTGAAACAATGTTTAAAAGGAAATAGCAAATAACAAATTATTTTCATCCCACTTCCCTACTTTCTCATTCTGAAATTAAATTGATTATGATATATCAGAATGCATATTTTATACAATAAAAGTATCCTCATATAAAAATGTAATAAAATAAAAAGAAAGCTGAAATTATAACAATAAAAATAAACAATAAAAAACCTATGTCACTTAACAGTAGAAGAGTAATACAAATTGACTTGATATGTAGGCTTTAAAATTCAAATAGTTGAAAGAGCTAAAATTGCAAAAATTATCTTCAATTCTAAATATGGAACTAAATGGGTTCTGATCTTAGTAAGAAAATCTAAGAAATTATCTTCAATTCTAAGTATGGAACTAAATGGATTCTGATCTTAGTAAGAACATCTAAGAAATAATAGTAAAATTTATTCATTCAAAAAAACAGCAACAACACAAGATTTCAGGTATATCAGTCAAGTTCACTGCAGTTTATATTGTGCCTCCACATCTATGGCGAGAGAAAAATCTCTTCAAAGAATTTTTTTCTTTTAGCAGGTAGTCTGCCTGTCACTCTTTATCTAATGTAATTGTTAAAAGAAGAACCAGAAATTACATTTGCAGTTACGTTGTTGGACACGATGAGTAGATGACCATGGCCCAGTATGATCTGTATGCTTTGGGAATTCAGCCCTAGGCATGCTTGAGAAGGTTGTTGAACTCTGCTTTTGGTCTCCATCCCAGTGTTTAGAGTAGAAGAGGCATTATTAGATGTGAACTTCTACTTGTATATGATAAATGAAAATCGGTACTGTTCTGGTTCGCAGTCCATCAATATTTTTAATCCTTTTTAGTACTTAATTTGTTGACAGCCTGCACCAGGAAAGGTCAGCATCACTCTCCTGAGAAGTATAGTTTTGAAATGAACAGAACTTCTGGCCTTTTATACCTTTTCTTTTCCTCCTTCTGTCTTTTTATTCCTTGGCAATCATTAAAAGAATTAGCATAGAGTTACCATTGTGTTTTCAGTATGTCAGTTTTACCAGTTTCTGTGCCTTTAATGCACTTAAAGTCAGTTAGTGGATCAAAGATCCAGTCAGTTTTCTGAGGTTTCAACCATGAGTGATGGGCAGATAAAGGCTAAGCTAGACCAAAGCTATTACAAGTGCATGGTAGAAAGAGTGTAGCATTTAATAGGGGAAACTATTACAATTCCTTTGTCTTTCTTCGTGCTGCAGTCTGACATCACAAAACATCCTGGTTTGCATGAGAGCTAGGCTGCTCCAGAGCCTTGGAATATGCCACACACAGTAACAGGATTTTTATTCTCTATTTTATAGGGATTTTGTAACTGTGATCTATATCTGTATCACTTCCATCACCTTAAAAAATACATGCAAATTTGATCTGGTGCACAGGACAAAGGCTTGCAGAGTAAATTGTATGAGTTGCTGTGAAAGTCATATTCTGAGATCTATAGAGACTTTCTTGGTGGATTTTAATGCAGTAAAATTCCATCAGACTTTAAAGATTTAATTCAGACAGCTTGACTATCATCGCTGATAGACACTTCCTATAGAAGGCTTTCACTGTAGGATACTACTGGTAGAATTTAACATTCTTGATCCACTACAGTCAAAGACAACCAGTACAACAATTTCCTGGACCCTATTTGTGAAGGCAAGGATATTTATGAGATTTTCATTAAGATTTGGGGGTGGGTCCTCACTGGTTGCTGCACTGCCTGCTGATCAATGTATCTCTGTCTGTGTCAGGGTTGCATTGACTTTGAATCTTTTTATTTGAGTAATTTTTAAAAGAAAATGAGGGAATATAACACAGACATTGGAGAACACTGAGAATACTGAGTTGTGAGAATGCATCTCACTGGTGCAGTGGGATATATTTAGTCATATGGGATAAAGTTAGCAGAGGTGTCTGACACAAAGATCTATTAGGCTGTCAGACAGTCTCCCAAGAGAAATGGTGGAATCCCTACTCCTGGCAATATTTAGCATTTGATTAGAGAAAGTACTAAAGAAAGGGCTGAAAGAAGCAATCACATTTGACAAGAGTTTCTAATAGATGATCTGTTCTTTTCCATTCCCAATTTCTCTAATTGCATGCTCAAACTTCAGGGAATAACAATTTAAAGATTACCTTTAAATATCTAAGTAAGTATTAACTACTCTTTACTGTTTTGCTCAGTATTATATTCACAAATGAGAAGTCCCATTACATTCTGCATGTTTTCTTTTAATTATACCTGGCCTTTATGAATAATTCCTTACAAGATTGTGTTAAGTATTCATTCTTCTTAAAAAATTTTTAAATCCAAGAATAAAAGCCTGCAGTACCTTCAATCCTTGCTAAAGTGTTTTTCCCAATCGGACAATATCTGTTAAAAAATTAAATATTGCTGTTGAGAAGATGCTGTGGGTAGGTACTTTGGATTTTGCTCCTTTACAGTCTGCAGGATAAGAAGAATTTTCAGGAACATTTTCATTCAAATATGATTAGCAGCAGTGCAAACATTGCTGCATTCAGTGCAAGCAACACTTGTATAATAAGCTTAATCATTGTCATAAGCAGAAAAAACAATGAGTTCATCTCTTCTGCAACTGATATCAGCTTAACGTTTATTTCTTTAGTGACTGATTTTCATAACTTTTAAAAGCTAAATATTTTGTTCATAGTAAATTTCATTGCATCAGCACTTAAAAGCTGAGTGCAAAGAAAAGTTTCATTAATTCAAATGTGTGTGTGTGTACAGATATATATATATATATGAAACACATTATTCAGGTTACAGCTTTAAAAATATAATGAGTGGTTATCATGGTAGTGATGAAATACTGTTTAGCTTGATAGCTTGAACCAATGCTAAATAAGTGGTACCATTATTATGTCTTCTAAATAATCCTGTATGGTCTTTCATAAGGTAAGAAAAATGAATGGATGAGTTAAAATGTTTATGTATGGACTCAAAAATTATGCAAAATGCATAAATCACATACAGAAGAGAATTAAAAAATCATTGTCCAAAATTATTTTTAGAAATACTTTTCTGTAAATTTAGATTCCAGAAAATATGTGATGAACTCAAATTTTGAATTTGATTAAGCAAGAGCTATAATTTGTGAAAAAGGCATGGGGTGTCTTCTAAATATTAGGATATAAAGATTCCAAAATTAGGAATCCCTGAACACTCATCTAGACCAGCTTCAGGATTAATAAATAAATAAATCTTTATTTGCCTTGGGTTTTGATCACTTGAAGATTTGTTAATTACTAATTCATGGAATCCTTAATGGTTAAATATATTTAAGTAGAGGATAAAAGTGGATCAAAAACAGTAGGATTGCAGAAAGAATTAACCTGTGTTGTTTCTTTTCTTTTCTTTTCTTTTCTTTTCTTTTCTCTCTTCTCTTCTTTGCTCTTCTACTTTTCTTTTTTCTTTTCTTTTCTTTTTGACCTATAAGACTATTTTTGAGGAGCTTTTTTTCTTCAGTGCTGCAGTAAAATTGTATAGCTGTTAATCATCATGACTCCTACAAGTCTCTTCTTTAGGGAATTCTGTAGATTTGGAGACATGGGCAGCTTATGAAATTTGAGGATTTATTTGCTATAGCACAGTGTCTTGCATTTGGCCAGGTTGTATTTGAATAGCCTACTTTCAGCATTAATAATACATCATGGTGAAATCTGGTTTAAAATTAAATGCTGATTAAGGTGTTAAGCACCTGTGAAAGCATTTCTGCTCCTCCCTACCACAGCATTTACTTGAGCATTTAAAAGCTCTTAGATGGACTATCCGGTTTTCAAGGGCTGGAAAATAAAAAGTAAAATGTCTTGGCATTCCCAGGCATTCAAAGCCTAGAAATATAATTTCCTAGATTAAGATAGGGTTTATTTAACATATATAACATTTTGTCTAGCAAGTCAAAACACAGTTAGATGCTTTAAACTATCAGTAAGTTACTAAACTTGGGCAGAAGAATTGTCACTTTTTAGCAGATACTTGTAATTTTTTTCTTTATCTCTGATCCACTAAATCTTACTGCTCCATGGACAGAGCCAGCTCCATCTACTTTGCTGGAAACTTTGTGAAGAGGAATATTAGACAGGATAAAGATATTAAAACCAATAGTGGGTGTATTGCAGCCCATCCTCACTTGGCAGCTGAAGGCTGCTTTTTACTCCATTCATTTCAGTTCACAGGGAAAAGAAATCTTTAATTTAAATGACATTTATGTGATAGAATGTCACCAGTGCAACTTGCTACTGTAATATATTATCACTCATGTTCTATGTAAAGCAGTACACGTCATCAGTAAAAATACCAATTAAAAACCCCTTTTTTCAGGAATCTTGGAGTCAGACAAATGCAAAAATGCATCTTACTGCAGATACACAAAGAAGATAGCATTGGATTATTTTTCATCTCCATCTGCTTATTACTAAAATAGGTAATTTAATTGATATTGGAAGAAAGATATTTCTGCAAGACATTCCTGGGGAGTGGGAACTGAGAAAAGGCTGGCATAAAGAAAGCAAACAGAAGGATTTGAAGAAGGGTGCTAATCAGATGAATGCTGGAGTACAATTGCAGCAGCATTATTACTGTCTTGCAAATAGGAGTAAGAAAAGTATCTTTTCTATTAGACTTTTGTTTAAATTTTCATTCTGTTCTGGTTTTCAGTACACCAAAATTTCTTTTAAGTGTTATTCATTAATTTTCCATTTAGTTGAAAAAAAAAAACCAAAAAATAGGGGGAAAAAAAGGAAATTAAGCCTACATCTAGAAAAAAACAGAGGAATTTTTTTGAAGTATTTGAGATTCTGTTTTACTGTGCCTGTTTTGGCACTTCATATCTGTACGCTTTTATGTCCTCTGCCCTGTCTTTATCTGGGTACTAAACTTGTTCAGTTTCACTCATTCTCACTGCCCTAGTTGTTCCATTGAAATATGAGGACCTGAATGTTTTCTGCTTTGAATTTATAAAATCTCCATGACAGTAATTATACTGAAACAATTATATTATTATATGAGCATATGTAATTTTTTTTCTCCCTTTATGTTTTACCATTCCTTTATGAAGGTGTTTCCCATTGCTGGTGTGAAGAAGAGTGATCTTGTTAAGAGGTCATGTGTGTTTCTACTCTGGGTGTCTCAGCACTTTAGACTCCAGTTCATACATTGCATTTATGAAGTCCCTAACGAAGAGCTGTGATTTTTCAATTGATTGCTATTCCCATTTTAATTTCAGCATTAATTTTTATTATTACTACTAATTATAATTTTGATGGATATAGTGCCATTCTACTGATTTTTTTAGTTCATCTTCAAAATGCTTGTTAAATCTTGCAACATACATACATATAGCATATTCAAACCTGATAATATCTAGTTTTTCATTTTTCTGACACTGTTGGTATAGCTGAAGAATCCATGGCCAGCTATAAAAACAGACGTACCTACTTATGGAATAATTTAGTCAGAATTTCCATTTCTAAATATAAATTTCAATTTTGGGAATCCTTGCTCAGCAACAGACTAACTTCCTAGTTACTTCAATGAGATTCATCTGCTCTAACTAAACGTTTTCAACACTGAACAACCCAAATATAATTACTATTTTTGCTTCTCTTTGTAGTTGGTAGAATAAAATTGCCATTTTTCTAAATTATATAAAATTAATACACTGAGATGTGTTCTTCTGTATCTACTTTGAGCTACCCCCCCACCTTAGAATCATGGAATCACAGAATGATTTGGGTTGGAAGGGACCTTAAACATCATGTAGTTCCAGACTCCCTGCCACAGGCAGGGGTTCCTCATGCTAGATCAGGTTGCTCAAAGAGCCATCCAACTGGACCTTGAACATTTCCAGGGATGGGCATCCACAGCTTCTCTGGGCAACTCGAGCCTTACCCGCTTCATAATGTGCCCTTCTCCCTTGACCTGTCACATGTCCTTGTAAATAGTCCCTCTCCAGCTTTCTTGGGGGCCCTTTAATGTACTGGAATGTTCTCTAAGCTCTTTCCAAATCCTTCTCCAGGATGTAAAACTTCATCTCCTTCAGCCTGTCTTCGTAGCAGAAGGTCTCCAGCCCTCTGATCATCTTGGTGGCCCCTGTCTGGGCTCACTCCAACAGGTCCATGTCCTTCTTATGTTGGGAAGCCCAGAACTGGATGCAGCACTCTGGATGAGGTATTACAAGGATGGGAGGGTGTGGCAGAATCCCCTCCATCACACTGCCAGCCCCACTGCTTTTGATGCAGCCCAGGACATGTGTGGCTTTCTGACTCCAAGCACACATTGCTGGCTTAAGTTGAGCTTCTTATCAACCAGCACCTCCAAATTCTTTCCCTTAGGGCTGCTCTCAGTATGAGCAATAACTTCCTTTTATAATTGTGAACTAGCTTGCTTACTGTAAGGTCAGTTATTTAAATTGAGCATATCCATCCTGGTCTCCCTTTATAGTAATTGGAAAGAAAGTTCTCATTTAAAGAGTAATTCAACATGTTTTTAAATATGTGTCAATAGAATTAAATATCCTCTAAAAATATTTTATCTCTACCCTGTGAGACTTATGAGTATCTACTGCTAGCTTAGCAGTAGACTACTTTTAGCTGGCTTTTAGCTTTCTAATCTGGGATGATGTGGATGTGTGGGAAAGCCCCAATGTGGCCCAGTCACAGCAGAAAAGAGAACGAGACAGCAACATGGAAGCAAGGCAAAGAAAGTACTGAAAGCTGTTGTCTTGGTTTGAAAAGACAGGTGTCTGCTAAGGAAGGCGGGAGCCCCCCCTGAAATGGAAAATGTAAATGCTCTCCCTCTGAATTTTTATGATTCAGTTCTTCATTAGGAAAGAAAATTTTAAAAAATATATAAACTAAACAATGCAGTAGTACAAAATAAGAGTAACAGAATACGACCTGATACCCTGTGGGTCAGGTTGTTGGTAGCAGTCCAATTGAAATGGTGGCTGCAGTCCTTCTGGAGTGTCAGGTGTGGTTCTGTTGAAGCAGTAATTCTGTAGAAAGGTGTAGTCTTCCTCTGACGATCCAGTGGTGGTGCAAATAGGCCTGATCTTCCTCTGGCAATCCAGTGGGAAAGGCTGCTGGTGGTCTTCCAAATCTCTGATTATATCCAGGTAGGAATGCTTGGCTCCTCCCCCTGGGCAGAGCTTCTCACAATGCATGATGTAATTTAATCCATCATGCAGTGACGCTCAATTGCCCATTAACAGCAGCTCTCTCCCCAAAGGGAGGATTGGTTGTGGAAGAGATACAGAAAATTGCCTAGTTAGTAGAAGATAAGTGCCACCCTCTAACATATAGGAACAGAATACTCCTATTTCCAATCTAAGACAATGTGCAAATGTCCCTTAACTGCTTTTATGTAAGAGTTACAACTCAAGGTGGATATTTACACCTTCACCTTCTCTGAGGTACAGGACTAAGTTTTGTGTACTGCTGGATGCAGCTAGTGGGAAGGGCTGTTCTGGTTCTCTGACTGCAGGTATTTTTCATGTTCACATGTTTGCCAATATTTTGACTTACTGTTTGTGTTTTGGTTTTTTTTTCTATTTTAAAGTCTAGCCATTTTGCAGTTTGCTGCTTTAGAAAGAGTTGGGCTATTTTCTATAAAAACCAAATGAGTTTCAACTCGCTTACAATGTATTTTCTCATGTATTACGAGGACATACATAAAATATTGTGAGCAGGACAGTTTTCATTAGAAGTATTAGATTTATTTTCCTTTGTGGTTTCACAGAGTCGAAACCTACCATTTTTCAGACCATGAAAATGTGAAAATTCTATTTTCTAAGGCTATTCAGAGAAGAAGTGATTTAAACTTGGTGCATTTGAGTACAGTCTGTTACTGTTTAAAACAGGTCTTAATACTAAGAAGAAAATTCATGTTTAAAGACATCAGATTGTGTTATATTATGATACCCTTGTAACTAATGTTACTTAAAATTTTGTTTGTATTTCTAATGTCTTTTTCAGCATCTGAAAATAGAAGAGGATTTGAGTAAATCTAAATAAATAAAATAAATTCTTCTCAATAGTCTCTTGAGTGCTAAATCAAATTGGTACTTAACTTTTTCTCAGGCAGTAGAATATAAGCCTTTTTGCAATTACGTCTCTTTTGCTTCTACACTCCTTTTTCCACTGACTGCGATTTTCATTATCAGTAGTGGAGTAGGGAGTATTTCCTCCTGAAGTGAGCCTTGCAAATGCTAATTTCAGATGCAGTTCTGAGATTCTCCTAAGAGTTTTTCCAGTCTTCCCTTCTGTGAGGGAGGTAAATACTTAGAAAAGCTCATTTTCACATAGTTTGGTGGGTTTTTTTATATTGAGCTCTATTTTAATTTTTTTACTTATCAGGGTTTTTTTTATTATTTTTTAACTAAACAATACCAAAACTCCTTAAAATTGTTAATAAACATTCTTAGTGTCACTGCAGCTTCAAATGTGTATTTCTGTTCTTTTATCTCGCATCTAAGATGTATCATTGTAGGGCCAGAAGAAACCCTAGTCACTGGAAGACTCACTGTCCTTTCCCTTGACACAAAGTAAAGAGGTTTGTTGAGTTTTTTTTTATGTTTTGGAAAGTTGTTTTATTAAGAAATACCTGAGATAAAGGTAGGCTGGCATAAAAACCTAGCCTAGAAATGGCTATCAGTTTAAATATTTCTAATAGCTGCCCATTGCATATTTCTCAGTTCATTGTAGGAGGCTTTTTCTTCTGAAGGGTGGTGGCAGTTATTATGGGATAAAATGACTTCTATACAGGAAAAGTTGGGTTGGTTGGTTGGTTTTTGCAGAAGCACACTAATAGACCTAAAAAGTGCATGAATGCTGACTCTAGTGCTGAGTAAAAAGTTACACTGCATTTGGGGAGGGCATCCTGGGTTTTGGAGCACTATCCTCATCACACATAGAGCAGAATACATGAATTTGGACACCCTCAGACTCACAACTTCTGATCTCAGCTGGGTTTGGTGGGAGCTGGGTGCTTCATCTCTCAAAGTACCTGACCAAGAAGTATTTTCAAACATTAAAGATGTGGATTCTGAGGATCTGATGGTTAAAGAGGAGAAACCTGCTCAGTGAGTTTAATACACTTGAAGGATGTGAAAGGACCTATTTTGAGTCTCAGTTCTAGATACCTAAAGGTGTGGTGGGTGTTTGGGTACATTGTATTAAACTTTCTATAAATTAGAAGATAATTTTCATACAGATTGGCGCAAATAAAAGAATATTATCCAGAAAATACTTTCTGTTCATTAAAGGTACATTGTGCTTTTTTACTTTGTTTTCCAACCATTCCACTTGAACCATTTGCACTGTATTGAACTGCTCTGAGCCTTGAGCGAGACTGTTAAAGTCTGTAACGTGAACCCACAGAGGTGTCAAATATTAACAAGTGTTCTCTGCCCTGCTGATGCTGAACGTTGATCCACCTCAGGCATCAAGAAACTGAGGGAGCTAATTTGTAATTGTTGCCTTTCCTGTTCTTTCAGATGGTTGGGTAAGCAGGCTGAAATGTCTGTCCTCTAGCTATTTGACTTTATACAGGAACTCCCATCACCCTCCTCTTCGCAGTAGCAGGATCCCACCCAGTAGCATCCTAGTCAATGTAACTAACATCTGTCTCCTGGGGTGCACTGTTTCTCTCATCCTGCCTACTGAAGCAAGCTATATAACCTTAAATATATCACTGTCATCTGCAGGGATATGTTTTGAGCTGTACTTTTTACTATATAATGTTAAATGTAGTGTATTTAGCTATATAATGTTAAATATATCACTGTCATCTGCAGGGATATGTTTTTAGCTGTACTTTTTACTATGAGTTCATACTAATGCAGACAAGTCAAAACGGTGCACTACCACCCAAAATGGAATATGTTGGGGTTTGTGTGGACTTCAGATTCTGGGAGAAGGCATTTCAGTTTGAAAATGGACAATCCCTTCTGCTCTAAAAGGCTTTACCTTACTACAGCTGACACAGTAAAATCACAATGCAGAGTCCTGTCCTTCCTTCAGGACTTGGAGCACCGCAGGGATGAAACCTCCCATCTGGAATCCACACTTACCCTCACTGCTGGGTAGCTCCGAGGAACAGGCAGATTTTATATGCTTGACCTAAGGAAACAACTGAATGCTTCCTCCATAGAATGCTTTCTTGAGTTTAGGAATGCCTGCGAAGTCTTATTTAATACCACTGGGGAGTTTAATTAGCAGAAATAATAAAGTACCAAACTAACTGTACCTTGGGTGATTATGATAGTGTACTAGAGTGATTGTTTGTTGGACTGTTGTTATTTTGGTCTCCCTCATGCTGTCCCTTCTCCCCCAACCCGAATAAACTTTGCATAGCTTGTGGGAGGAAAAATTGCCTTTTTCTGTAACTAATATCAAGTCAAAGTTTTTTTAAGTCCACTATTTCCTTTAGCATTTCCCTTAACAGAAAGGTGGGGTTTTTTTAGACAGCAAAATGTTTTGTTGCAATTTAACTACAAATACTGGCTCCCAAAAATCACAGAGAAATTAAAAAAAATAATTCCCATACAGCATTTCTTACACACTCTGTTGTCCTGTCATATGAAAAGAGCATATCAAAAGTCATCCCTTGGATTATATCTTTATTTATTTATTGTGTAGTTCCTGAGCACTCTTTGGTCCAGAGACAGCTACAATGGATCACAATTGTCAGTGACTCTCTCAGTGGAAAATTCAGGCATTAGATGAGCTGAACCACCTTCTAAAGTCACGTGTCTCTCTGTCTTAGGTGAACTGCTCATCTCTCTGAGCTCTTCACTGGTAACTTTAAGCTAGATGGGAGGAACCTGTACTAAATTGTTGGTTAATTTGTTAATTTAAAAAGAGTAAGATGCTCAGTGAAATTAAAGAGGCTTACTCTGCATTATTTTTAAAAGTCATATGCCATTACTTGCTCGTCAGATACTGTTTCTCATAGCTTGCTGTGTTCTGTTTTGCTGGTTTGCATTTTTTCAATATACTGAATATTAAGATTTTATCACAACACCATTCTTAATAGTGTAGAACAGTCAGTATCTTTGACCTGCCATTTGTGCATTTCACCTGTAGGTATTTATAGGACTATTTATGTAACAATCTGCTCAGAAATTGTTGGTTTTATTATTCATTCATCAGTATTCCACACAGATCCCACTGAAGCACTGTGGTTTGGACAATGCACCACAGTTTATCAGGGAATAAGCTGAGTTCTTAAATGAGTGACTGATTTCTTTATTCTTGCAATGTACAGGTTGCTCTTCACGATTCACCATTCTCTTCAGTCGACTGCGTGTTTCACATTATCGTGGGCAAACATGACATGCCCATGTTGATGCAATTTATTTTTACAGCTTGATAATATGCTTTGATTTATCACTCTTCTAAGCTGTGGTGTTCTGTTTTCCCCTTAGGGATACGATGATGGATATGGGGGTGAATATGATGATCCAAGCTATGAGGCATATGATAACAGTTATGCCACCCAAACACAAAGGTAAGAATTTGTGCTTTTGTTATTTCTCCAAAGTACACTTTTTTACCTTAGTTTTTCATGTAAATTTCCTGGTTTATTTTTCGCATTAAATTTTACAAAATCACTGCGTACTTTTGAAGTCAAAAGTAATGATGGCAGTCCAGATTTATACACAGAGATTCACATGATGTAAAAATGTAAGCAGCTATGCTTTTAAAATTGGTGCAAATGAAGTGTATTTTTTTTTACAAGCGGTTATATCATTTTCTTATTAGATGTTATTCTGAACTTATTTGTCCCCTTTTTTTTGTCCTTTACTGATGATAAGTTGTGAAGGGTATCTCATACTTATGGCTTTTACAATGTTTTGAGAACAACCAGAAAGTTAAAAAATATTTGTGATGGTAGCCTGTTTCTGGTTGGCATCCACCATCAAGGTAAACTATAGAAGGGAATTACATGCCAGAAGTAAGGCTGAAGCTATCTGTTTTCAAGCAGTTATTTTCTAAGCAACTCCCAGAATTTATAAGTTTGGAAACTTTTTTTTGTCCTTGTGATGTGGAATAATAGGAAATGGCTACGTTCACATCTTATATTGATTTGTGTGAATAAGATGAGGCAACAAAAATTATCCCTTTTTTATATACATACACCTCACACACTCAGCCATTAATTGAACAGTCCATGCATGTTTATTAAGTATGAAATGGCATCTTTCTCACCTTTAAGCTAAAGGATAACAGAGTCTTTCAACCAGTTATTCAGAAAGTGGTCTTATGCACTGCTGGAAGTATTCGTAAGGTTGTGGAAAGGCAAATGAAATTTTAACAAGTAAGGCACAGATTTTAACTACATTATTGTGTTTCTCACTGAGCAGGAAAGCGATGTATACACAGAGAGTTCTACACTCCTAAGGCCAGAGGACCTTTAACTTGGTTTTTCTGTTTAGCCATCTTTTTCACTGAATGCTTTGCTGATGTAGATGTCTGTCAGAATTATGTTCAGCTTCAGAACTGCTGTAGTGAGTGATACTTCAGTGGATAAAAAATACTTTATAAGTATTTTTATATCCAGTGAAGTATATTTAAAAGGATTTGTCACACCTAAATGTGAACCCCATCAAGTATACTTTAACACTTTCAAGTAATTATACTTTACTAGCTGCACCAGTCACGTCATGTCATTGTGTAGGTAGGTATTCTTGTTGTCAAATGTACTTCAATTTTTTTTAAAACAATTCAGTTCCTTTTTTGCTACAAGAGTGAATTGTCACAGGAGATATTGCTTCTGATGTAAAAACAATAATTAGTTGGAAATATCTTGATATGACATTGCTTTATAACATCTGAATTAACCTGTAATTTCTTTGCAACTTGATGTCCCAGGCAACTAAATGACAAATATATCAACTTTATGAGGAGTGGATTATAATGCAGCTAGAACTAGTAGTGATAATTTGGTACAAGAGAGAAAATTTATAGTCACGTAATTTAGTCAATTAAACAGCTATTAAGTTTAGTCATCAGATATGTTTTCTACTAATTGGAGGTACCTCCAGGATACCTAATCTGTTTAAAATCTGCAACTAAAATATTTCCTTTTGAAATATATGACAAGACATGTGGTCATACTTACCCATGCTGAGTGGCACTTAATGCCTCAAGTAGCCCATTGATTTCAAAGAGAGCACTTTCAGAGCACCATGCTTCTTGTTTCAAAGATTTAAAGAACAAATGGACCATTAAATACACAATTTGTATTTCTGCATGTTATTGGCCATTTACCTTCATAGAAATGCCTGCTTAGTGAGCAAAAAATAAAAATAATGCAATACGATGAAATAGCGTACCCAAAATGTTTGTGAGATGCGTATTTCAAAATGTTTTCTCCAAGTCTCAGATCTTGCTTATTAGTATAACCCAGTCATATGAGTCATACCATGTGCACACCTAGCAAAGAATATAAGTAGTACTGCTCCAAAGTACTTACTCATCTCATCCACTGTGTCATTTAAGGAAAAAAAATTAACAAAAATTTGCCAACAATGTCTGTGCTCAGGCAGGAAATTATCATTATTTCCCTCTGCAGGGAATGACTGAAATTCTAAAGCATGAGATGAGAAGCAATTGTAGTTAGTGGCTTAATGCAGAGCACCAAGATTTCTGTTCATGTTAAGGACAGAGTTTCCCATTGTTTTTTATGGCTTATTAGGGACTCAGTGTGGAATTTCTTAAGAGTGGTACACAGTTTTGTCCAACTGTCTGTCTTGCTGTGCATGTTGGCCAAGCCTTATTCTCTTCATTGCTTCAAAAAGAGCATGTTGGGGTGGAGGGTCATGAACTGACAGGGTGTATGGTCTGAGCTCAGGCTGACTTTGGTGTGCTTTAGAGCAGAGCTCATAGCAAATTCCCCTTGTTCCCCTGCTCACCCCATGCACAGAGTGAAGATAGAGTTTGGGCAGCCTGCCACCACCACCCCTGTTACCCCTGCCTTTGTCTTCCATACCCTCTATCTACTTCCCATTTGCTAGAGTCTTTCTGCCCACATATACTTCGTTTAGGGAGCTTTAGTACTTTGCTGTCCAGGATGTCTGATTTAGAATTTTGCAAACTAAGCTCTGCCAATAGCAGAGAAAATGAGCACAGTATCCACATGCACAGTGCTACAACATAGGGTTATGGTTTAGTAGAAGGAGCACCACAATTACCAATCCCTAAGACCATTCAGATGCTGTACTTTATAGTAAAAGCAGGGCCACCCCCAACACAGGCAGAAAATGATGAGGAGGACTCCATTGTAATCAGAAGGGTAATTAATTAGTTTATTATACTATATAATTCTATACTATATTATACTACGTCTAAACTGAATCTACACAAGCACTTAACTGACCAGAATCTTGTGACTGTCTGCTGACTGACAGTCTGCACACGTGCTTGGCCCTGATAGGCCAAGGAAACAAAGCACCATCACTTTGGGTAAGCAATCTCCATATTGCATTCTACTTTGGCACAAACATAGGCGCAGCAAATGAGATAAGAATTGTTCTTTTCTTTCTCTGAAGTTCCTCGCTGCAATTCCCAGAAAATATCTTTGGGAAGTTGTGCCTTGTTTTTCTCTGTGAAGAGAAATGCAGCCGCAGTACTTTAGTTCAGAACTATCTAAAAATTGATACTAAAAGTCAGGGATGGTGTTGCAGGTCCAACAATACACTTGGTATAGGTCCTTCTCTTATGGACTTACCTGATTAACTTCTCCAGACAGAAAACTCTGTCTGTCCTTCATGACAACAGTCTGATTTTTAGGCTGAAACTAGGGGGATGGGGTCACCTGTGGAAGAGGTCATGACAGTCTCAGAATCAGGCTGGAATGAAACCCACAGTAAGTCTGCATGTCTGAACAAGCTAAGAGGCATCTCAAGCACCCTTTGAAATGGAGCAAAGAAGCAACTTGAAGAGAGAGAATAGCAGGACTCTATGGTAAGTGCCACCTGTACCTTATTGAGATGGGGAGACTTATTTTAGAAATAAGAGAATTATGGGTTATGACAGTCTATATTACATGCAGATATGTCTTGCTTTTTAAATAGCAGAAGATGTATTTATAAAGTCACTTTTTCCCTCCTTATGTTCTGGTCCCGCAATGACAACCCAGAACACAAGATGGAACCTCAGGACAAATTTAAATGAACTGTCTGTCCTTCCCAACTAAGTCTGTAAGCATTATTTGCAAGATTCTGTGAAAGACTCACATTTTCTGAGAACGTTTAGAAGCCCTGCTCATTTTAGAATTTTTTTCACACAGGTGTCAAAATGCAGTTTTTAATGTAATTACAGTGAATGCTTTGTCAAATAGCAAAAAGAACAAGGAAACAACCATATCAGTGGGCAGGAGAAGACACCATATCTAACATACTTCCCATGGCAATAATGCACTGTAATTTGAATTTCTTGATGACCTTGTTTTCCTCTCTCTTCCCCTCCTTCCCCTCCCTTCCATATAAAGTGAAGATGGCTCTTGATAAGAATATCTGACTGTCCAGACACTCCAAGAGATATTCGGTAGTTTTTAAGTTCATACACTATTCTCTGCGTACTTGAAAGTAAGGCAGAGGACACTCAAAACTTTTCTGCCAGCTAGATGTACCTCTCAAACCTCTAGTCTGGCAACTTTATTTTAAAAAATGTAGGCACAATATACAAAATGGTAGAAGTGTTAATTTCCAACTCAGCTGTAACACACAGAAAGTGTAGGAGAATCCTATTAGCTTCCAAAATGTAATGCACTTTTTGATTTTCTTACCAGGAACTTTTAAGTCTGTCGATCTGTCACCACTGTCCAGGATTCATGGGCTGAGCTCACTAGGTCACCAGAAGAAAAGGATGCTAAGTTTTGTCAGGAGATGTAGAAGATCAGCCTCTGGTTACTCAGAGGTTGTTAGGGATCAGACTGTCCCACGTGCAAAGTGGGGCCAGACTTCGCAGCCAAGACCAGCAGAATAATTTGGTGAAAATGGATCATTTGCTGATGAATCATGATGGCCAACAGAGCCATCTTCAGCTCTGCTACCACATCTGCAGTCATCTCCATTAACCTTTGTGTCTCTGCCAGCACCAACAGGTTCATTTCAAAGATACCATGTCTCACAGCCAAATGAGATACCAAGGACAGCTGGGACTGACTGTCCGGTCATGGGATGGAGCAGGAAGGGTATATTCTCTTTAATTCACTTGTGCCCAACTTACCCAGCCATATGTAGTGTAAACAGTCATCTCTAACAGGGAGGAGCAAAGGAAGCCAAGGATTATCAATGAAGCTTAAAATTTGTTTGATATTATTTCCCTGCTCCACAAGGCCTGGCATGAGCAGTCATCCATTGATCCATTCTGGTTTTTGTGAACAGGTAGATGGTATATTGGCAATGACTTTCAGGTCTGGCTGCCTGGCTTTTTATTCTGCCTTTTTTCTGTATGAACATAGTTCAGCAGCTATATTAGTTGCCAGTGTGTGCTGTCTAAAGCAAGAAGGGCTGATGACTCCCACCTCAGGCTGTAAATAGACTTGTAAATATCAGGAAAGCCATAACATACTGACAAGAAGAATAAATAATTCAGTGATAAAAGACAGATGAAAATAGTGCACAACGTTGCTGTTACAGATTCCATCCCACAGCAGTATAGGCCTTGTGATGGCATGTTGTCATCCTTGCTGTGACTGCAAGATGACACAGGTAAAAAGCATTTCTCATGCCTGTCTGCACCCAGCCTCACTAATAATAATAACAGTAACCCAATTTTAGGACCTTGAAGCAACTCTTGGCAAAATATTTACTGTTAATCTTACAAATAAGTTATGTAATGCTTTAGGCAGGAGTCCTCTGGGCAGACATTTCATGCTGGTATGCTGATCATTTTGGTCAAAGAACTTCTTTTTGGTCTGTCAAACTCACACTTCAAACCCATCCTGCTGAGAAATAAACAAACTTCTGTTTCTGATTGGAATTGCATATTATAGGCCATGTCATCTCCAAATTTCCCCTCTAAGATGCTAGTGATAGTTCAGAATCCTAAGCTTAAACATAAAGAAAAATGGCACTAGTATATCTGGAATAAATTCTGAGTAGTTCTTGCAAGATTTGAAGACTGACAAACATTGTGTTTATAATTGCTAAAATGGAATTATCTTAGAGGACTGAAGAAGAAAAAAAAGTGCAGTGACAGAGAAAAGTTGACTGATACCTTTCACCACACGGAATTGTGTTTAATTCAAAAGGTACAATAATACCTAAAGCTGCACTGTTATGTGCTAAGTTCACTTGGGCATCTGTTTCTCAATACTAGGAACTGAAGTAAAAGGACAAAAATGCTGCCTATGCCCACTATGCTGCTAAGGAAAATAGATACTATGGCCATATCAGTGTAGTTTTATCCTAGTAACTGTTTGTAGCAATACCTATCCATTCAGCCTGCAATAAATGCTACATTCTTCTAATTACTCATACCCACAGAAAATTTCAAGAGCATATTCAGCCACTCAAGTTGAATACATGACAAGTTATTGACTTTGAAAAGAAACTGTTTTCCCTGGTTAATGTTTCTATTTCAAAGCTCATGTGATCTACTATAAAGCTTATGTTTAGAGCTTCTTTTTTCTGCTGTGTGGGCTGCTAGTAGTAGAGTTTAGGAATCACTTACTTATTTCTGATCTGATATGCAGGAGTACAACATGGACTCAATCCATTTCACCTATGTGGCTTGCAGTACAATCACATCAGTGCACAGCCATGCTGAAAATTTACTTAGGACAAGTATTTTATTCAGTTGTATCTGAAAGAATTGTTTGCATCAGCAGGATATATTTGCATGAGCTCCAGTTCATCCTAGTTATCCTTGCTTGACCTCCAGATATCAAGGTACTGTATGTACATCTGTTTCCAATGATGAGTTTCTCAAAGCAGTGGTGCAAGTAAACTAAAAAACTAGTACACTTGTAAAGACAGCAGTACAAGGTTCAGCTGGGTGTACATGTTCCTTGGTGAACTCTATTCAGAAGTTCTATCCCACTGTTTTCAGCTACTTGCTTTATGAAAAATTCCAGCAGATTAGTTGTGAAGTATCCATAGTTAAATGAAAGAATTTTGTCCTTAGTTTAAAAATAATGGTTAGACAAGACTGGGAATAATCATTATTTGAATTAGTAGATTATCACATAATTAAATGTTTTAATGATATAAACAGAGGTTTGCGCACTTCTATCTATCAAAATATTACTATGTACTAAAATACATAAACACATAAATATAGTAGAGGCTGCAATAGGTAAAATAGTTACACTGATTCTTTTCAAAATGTGATATTCATTATTATTTTCTCTACTACTCACTCTTTCACTCTTTCACTTTTTAAGCACTGTGCATTGTATTTATATTTTGTCATATTTCATTTTGGCTATGTGCTTATATCCGCCTGTCCATAAATAAAGATTTCCCTGTATTTTATTTCCAATCTGTTGAAATCAATCAAGGCAGGAAGCCTAGAATATGACATTTTATGTATCTTCACAGCAATCTACTTCTGGCATTCATCATCAGAAACTGTTTTCAAATGCCACTTCTCATTTATTTGATTCGATGAGCAAAGTTGAGTCAAATTTCACTAGTCTGAACTAGAGAAAAGTTTTTCCTCTAAAACTGTCTAGGATTCTGAAAATGCTGCATCATTCCCTTTGCAAATACTGTTTCTGCAGACATTTGGTATTATATGCTGAAATAGTTAGTCATAATTCTGTATCTATAGAAAATGACAGTGGAATGTAGAATAGATAAATAGAAACTGACATGTGAAATTAAATGGCAGATTGGTTTGTATTTCATACTTTGCAAAAAGTTCAGAAACCAAAGTCATCTTGCAATTATGTTGGCTCTCCAATCCTATGCTTGTATAACTTTACTGCTTTCATTGTTTGTAATAGTTTTAAATTCATATTTTCAGTAGCACAAAATCAAACATACAAAAATGCTGGAGACAGTTGAATCTAGTTTAACTTCAGGCATGTTGTAAGGTACTAAATAAATCCAGGAGTATGTTAATGGAGATATTATCCTCTGTTAAAAATATTGGATACAATCAAAATTGAGTTTTCAGAAAAAGGGAGCCCTTATCCACTAAAATGCTCACCATATTTCATTAGTTCCAAAGAAATATTGAGTAAAGGACTATATATGTGGTATAAGACTGAATCTTGTAAGTTCCTTTATTCAAAAGATTTGTCATCTTCACTATAGATACAATGCTCTTTTAAATAAAAATGTTCCAGTAAATTTCAGATTCCTAGAAAGATTATCTCTTTATTCACATATTTCCACTATGAGATATTATTTTGTAAAAGTTTCATATATTGTAATTCATGTGAATGCAGATCTTGCTCACCTCTCTTCCAGGCAGAAGTATACTGCTTTGTATAAACAGCTTTTCTTTCACAGCCAACTGTGTGTTAAATCCTTCTGGCTCCCTCCCTCGTGTAGGAGGGAGAAGCTTTACAAACACAGTCTTACATAAAGCACCTGCAGTAACATTAGACTGCATCCTGTTAGCACAGGAACTGAATATTTGATTGTACCACTTATTGAGTTGGAAGTTGGAAATGCCAAAGATTACTGAATAGAAATTATATAAGGAAAGAAGGAGATAATTTTAGACCAAGAATCCACAGGATCCATTTGAGGATGTGAAAAAGAGACTTGTCTAAAATATTGAATACCACTTCTAAAATATTAATTCCCATTTTTCGGGGTCCTTGTGAGCTATCCTGGGCATTAGCTTGACTCAAGAATCTTGTCTAAATGTAACCCTGACTGGGATATATCTCTAAGAAGTGATAAAGGTTCATTTATTTGTACCCATGTAGATGCTAATTGCAAACTGTCAAAGGCTGAGAATCCCTCCTCAGAAATTTCCAATCCCAAATGACTATATTGGTTCACTCTCACATTGTTGATCTCTACGAAGATGGAAGGTACCTCAAATTATTTCTACTTCTTCAAAGACTAGTGTACAAGTTTTTAGCCTATTTCATTATGAGTCTGAACTGTGGAACTTCATCAGCTGAACCTCTGGTTTGAATCAGTTCATGTATTTCACAAAAGAAGCCTAATCATTATCTAACGGCAGAGTTATAGTTCCAGGGATTTATCAAAAGCCTCTAAATTGGCTGGCTTCTTCCCAAACATTTCCCAATAAAGTACTCTTATTCTAACATATATTCTACCAGTTTAAAAGTACCATTAGGTAAGAAAAAAAGTGTTTTTACAGGAAAATATTCTCTTCTAAATCTAAATTAACCGGTCTTTCTCAAAGACTTTCCATTTCTTAGGGTCTTTTAGGATAGACTACAGAACACACTTCGGTACAGATTCACTCGTTAGCAACGTTTAAAGAAGATAAGCTCTTTCTTGTACCTTTCTGTTTTGGCTTTAGAGAGTACATTGTATGTCTGCACCCACATTTGAGAATAAAAGCTTAGATGCATCCTTCCTCAAAAAAAACCCTGAAGAACAAAAAGAGAGAGAGGAAGAACAAAACAAAAAAACCCCACGCACAACCAAAGAGCACAAGGGAACACGAAGTACTGCTGTTCTTCAGTTCTTGCACTGTTCTGCTGCCTTGTGTTGCTGCAGCTGTAAGAGCAGCCAGGGAGCCAGATGGTAATGTTGATAACGCAGGGTCTCTTGCCAGCAGCTTCCTGCAGGTGCAGGAAGAGACTGGTCAAAGGCTAATGCACTCTGTTCATTAATGTCATGTTTTCCTGTACCTAACCCCAGTGACCTCTGAGTGGTGAACATCACGCTTCCCTTGGGTAGCCTGTTGACCCAAGAGTCAGCTTCTGTGGCTTCAGTCTTAACACTGTTGTTTGTGTTTCTCAGCCTAAACCACTTTAAAGGGCTGTTCTCTACAGGCTTTTGAGCAAGCTGTGTGGCTTCCCATGGGTATTGACACAGTCAAACTGGAATACATTTTTTTGCACTAATACCAATTTTAAAAAGTCACAGTTAATGAGAGGTTAAAAGTCTTTGTTGGCTTTAAAGGTTGCCATTTGGATATAGTCTCTGTACTTGAGCCTTCATCATAGAGCTCATATCATCATAGATGCAGTCTCTGTACTTGAGCTTTCATCATACAGCTCTGTACTAGAGCCTTCATCATACCATAGGAGCACTAGATAATATAGCTTGGAAGGCATCAAAGGACCCTTATCTCTCAAAACAAGCATCTTGTGCTGGTTTGGGTTTGGGGTTGTTTTGGAAACTGATCCAGCTTTGTCAACATGAAGAGAGAGAACAGGTCATTCATGGAAACTTTCATTTCAAATCTTTAAAATGAACATGTTCAAAAATATTAACCAAAATGAAAAGTTAAAAACAATGCACATAAATAGGTAAAGATTATGAAAATTTCCAGTATAGGTAATCCCCTTGGCCACAGAATAGGAATTAGGACAGGGTCATATATCTGTGTTGTAAATATTTCTTATAGAGAAAAATAACATCAGAGTTTTTCATATACGAACCAAATTAAACTACTTCTAATATACTGTGTATATAAATTTTTTTTATGAGTGCTACCTGTAGAAGGTTCCTAAAGTGTTGGTCATAGTACATTGAGACCTCAATGTTTCAGAAATATA
Source organism: Fringilla coelebs (assembly GCF_963513975.1). Taxonomy (NCBI): domain Eukaryota; kingdom Metazoa; phylum Chordata; class Aves; order Passeriformes; family Fringillidae; genus Fringilla; species Fringilla coelebs. The sequence goes on along the minus strand of NC_140030.1, from coordinate 26,255,700 downwards.
GTGTTAAAGTATAGTGAAGTAAAAGCTGAAAAGTTGGTAATGAGTTAATCCTGTCTGCTTTATAAAATGCATTGCATCCTGCTTTCAGATGGGTGCACGTACTTTAAGTAAATTACACTTCATGTTGCTTGAAAGTAATGAATGCTAATGATAGATAATGGTGTTTTGTTTCCAATTAGCACTGCCAAGAGAGTCAGTGGTTTCTAGAGCTCATGATCACTGTATTTTCCAGGAACAGTCTGAGAACTATAAAATTATATAAACAAGTATTATTTATGCTGAATGCATTTGCTGATTGCTTCCTTCTCAGTTGGCCATAATGCAAATCGAACTACCTCTCTCTGTAGTTCAGTAATTTTAAAAAAAAGAGCATCATGTTTGTAAAGCCATAATCTATCACATATTTTTTAAAATTATCACCCATTGTTTATTTTGCTGTAAAACAGAGGAAAATGTCTACAACTAAATGCCTATAATAAATTATAGTGACTATTTAAAGAGGTTTAAAATAAAGCAGATGAATGGATAAGCGGTTTAGCCCACAAAATATGAGTTTAAGTCTGGTATTTCATAGTGAGAAATAAGTTTTATTCACTTACATATTCTTCAAAACACTTTTCAATATGAGTTGGCAAATAATTTGAAATGCCATTTTGGTTCAAATCTACGAAAAGGATGTTCTATTCAGGGAAATAAAGTTGGAGAATTAAGATGACAATCATGTATTGTGCTATGAATTTCGTGTTTTCAGGAGTGTGTTAAGTATTGTGCTCACAGACATCAAATACGCAGTGTGTAACAAATTACTTCCTTTTTATAGTTGTAATGCAGATTGTTTCTTATTTTATGATTGTTTGTGTATTAACTTAGTATTCTGTTGATAGTGTATTTCAGTTCAGAATGTTCACTGCAGGATTTTTATCTCACATCCTTATTATCTCTATGATTGTATATTTCTTTCTCAAATAAAAACATACAACACCAATAATGTAGCAATGAATTTTTTACCTGCTCTTGCAAGTCTTGTGTTCTGCTGGATGTTATGTTGATGGGTAAGAGCTCAAGGCCCTCATCAGTGATCACTGAAAGCAGGATTGCTGTTGATAAGTTACTGGCCTTTGGATTGGCCTCCTTTTAAAGCTAACCTTTGGAGGCAGCTACTTTGGTTTGCAAAAACCTATCAGGAAGAAGTATTAGCATCTTATCTGCTGGCGGAAGATAGGAGTCCTTGTGTTCCTTTTCTTTTAGCGCCACTCACTAGTCCAACACCCTCTTCTAGCCAGGAAAGCAGGCAATATGCCAAAATGCAGCTTCTAAAATTACTTTTTCATATGGCTGTCTGCCAGAGCTGGGTGGTATGTCGTGTGTCTGTTCAGAGCAGTGCAAGTCATTTCTTCATAAGCTTTGTAGCTATGACTGGATAAATGCTTTAACCCTGATGCTGCAGTGCTTTACTTCACCTTACGTAATCCTGTCATTTCATTAATTGGCTACTAAAATAATTGCAAAATAGTACAGAATTAATATTGTGTTCTACAAATAAATTATGTATTCTTCCTGTTTATTTCTTACACCATTTCAATAGGAGGGCTTGTATATTTAGATAATTAATTTTCAAGCAGCTGGATGGTTTCCATTATCTGAGAAGTCTTAACAGTTGTTGTGTCCTGTAGAGCTTGGTTGGCATTGAGAAAAGTCTTCATTGAAGTGTTAACTTAATTTCATTCATGTTATTCTTATGTCCATTTTTGCAACTGCTTTAGCAAATGAATTTCATCTCTCCAAGATACTGGTGTCATTGTAATTCACTTACACGAATGACTTCTGACTAAACTTAATGCACACAATTATAGTTACATTTTTAGTTTAAAAAAAGGAAAAAGCAAAACCAAATAAATGGATATTTGTAATCAAAAACTCCGAGAGCTATCCCTAGCCATTCAGGGGATGACATGACCCAAGTCAAAACAGCTTGACTGTCAGTTATTGGATACATGCAGTCAGTGTCCTTGAGTGAGATAGAAAGCAGAAATTATTATTACTATTATTCTCAGAAATTATTCCAGTAATAGTTATGGATAGCTATTGAGTTCAAGAAATTAAAAATCTGATTACAGGCTGTTTGTGAACAAAGTTAAAATTAGGTTAAGAAAATAATTTTTATAGATTGCTTGTTTATCTCTCTTGCACTTCTGAAATATTTCTACTTACAATCCACTGTCAACTAAGCTTGTCTCTCAAGTGTAAACTAATATTTTTAAAACAGTAATCCAATATGGAAAATGGCCAGAGCAGTAATGTTATAATTATAGCAATATTGAGCTTCTTGCCTGCTTCTGTTCATTTTACAAGAGTCTATCTCACACAGTGTCCAGGGAAAAAAAAGCAGAAGTAACAACAACTACAAGCTATCAACAGAGAAAGTGTTACATTTTCTGTTTGGTTTCACTGCAGATTGAAGAAATGCAATCTAGTGGAGTTCATGAAGTTTGCAGATTTTTCTGGGCAGAGACTGATTCTTGTATACTTACATGTTACCTGAGAACAGAAGTAGCCTGATCTTGAATTTGGTACCAGGTACCAAAAACAGAATGCAAACTATAAATAACAACAGCAGTGAAGCAAAAATGTGAATAATACCCTTTCCATTTAATTATGTCTCAGAGGCTGAATTTTCTGGATGCCCACTCCACATAATAGCTGGGAATTGCTGATTATCAGAATGTAACTATTATCTGAAATGTTTTGGTAACATTTTAATGTGACTATACATAATTTTTGAAAACAGTGAAAAAGTGAGTTTGAGACTGTTAAGTGTGATTTTGCACTCATAGACCCTCATTAATTTCAATTTGTGTTTTATTGATCACTGTGTAAAACTTTCCATGGGTGTCCAATAACTACATAAGGAAAAAGGCTGTGGAGAATCAAATTTCTCTCTACAGGCAATGGGAACATGCTTCTTTTTCAGGATCAAAGCTGGAAACCTGTCAGTGTTTTTGGTAAAGTTAAGTAGTTTACAGGTTCCACACCATACAGTACAGTCAGCTTTGTGAAAACAAACCACACTGAGTTTGGTAACACGTAAATGTTTAGAATTACAGGTAAATGAGGATGAAACCCCTTTTGTTAGTTTAACAACAGTGGTCTTTTAATACAGCGGTCTTTTTTCAGACCTCATTTTTGCAAGTAGAATTTCTCTCAGTCTTTGTCACATCTCCAGGTTTACATATTTAGAATCCAATTTGGGTTTTTATGCTGAGTAGATAAGAAATGTTATATACTGTACAATAGCTTTTATTGTCAGTGATGCATTTTCTTTCCTATCTTTAAATATTCCCTATGCCTGAAACTAGCTGGACTATGCTATCATGTCAAAATGTTAAAATGGCTTTTATTTTGTGAGCTGTGTTTTTGTTTTGAGTTGGTTACTCACAGTAATAGTGACATGGCTATCTTGAATCTGTTACAGTGTGCCTGAATATTATGACTATGGTCACGGAACAAGTGAAGAGGCTTATGACAGCTACGGTAAGGTCTCTTCTATCTTCTGCAAATGTGTGAAATCAAAGGAAAATATCTGTCACTGACAATTCAGAAATTACTTCATACACTTTTCTTTATTTCACTCATTTTACAAAGCCCAAATAAAATAGATTTGTGTAACTTCAGGGTGAGTTTTGACATTGGACCAGAAAATTAGATTGATGAATTTCAATCAAAATTACAAAGCCAGTTACTCACAGTCACAGGTCAGTTTAACAGAAACACAAAATTTTCCATTGGTGTTTGAATATCTTTCACAGTGTTAAAGTTCAGTCTGCTTGATTTGCCAACAATACTATGTATCTGCTGTTGTCATGTGCATCATTTCAATTAGCAAGGTTTGTGAGATTTAGATTTTGATTTTTCCACTTAATCAAAGTGGAAAGAAGGAGAGGGTGCTGTATCACCATGGGAACCCCTCCTGCACCAAGATAAAGGAGCATCTCATGCCTCACTAGGCAGTATTAGTAGAGGGAGGTCTGTAGTCTTTGCACTTACCCATCGAGTCTGTGTCTGAGCTGGAACAGTTCCACCTCCTGAGTACAGGGGGCATGAAAGGAAGAGAAGTGAAGGGAAAAGAAGCTCCCATGAGCACAAATCATTTTCCAGATCTGTTTTTTGCTAGGAGTGATATATTTCAATAACTGGAGTCTTGACCATGTTTTCCTATTCATAATTATCAGTACATTGTATGAGGTGGCACGGTGAATCTCACTCAGAGATTTCAACTGAAATAACAAGTCAGCTTAAAGAGTAACCCTAATATTCAGCAGAGCTTTCATGCCTGATTTACTGCTTCTGAAGTATCCTAAGTCTACATAGTGACTTCCACAGCATTGTGAAAATGAGAGCTGATGGAAATGATACTGCAAATGAAAGTTACACTAAGGGGTTATATAAGGGTTGCTGCTTGAAATAAATAATTTTATTCATGCAGCTGTGAAGCAAATGTCACTAATGCTAACTTGCAGTTTCCTTTGTATTGGTACAGAAATAGACATTAGTGAGATGTTGTCAAAATGATTGCATTGCATAGTCAGAAATAACTTTTTTTTTGTATAATCAGTTCTCACAATCTATTTGGATGATACAATGTGCAGTCAAGCACATTTTCAATGCTAGGCAAGTAATAATAATAGCTTATCCATATCAGTGTGAGTGGTTCAGTTACCCTTTGTTCTGCTTCCTTTTTGCGCATACATTTTTAATAGCTGTAGTGGAGGATCCTTCCTCCCATCTACAGATCCCCTCTCCACTGCTGTCCTGAATGCACTGCCAAGCTGTTAGGCAATGCAGAAAAGAATAGTCTGAGCTCAGCAGCAAGAATTACTCACTGTTTAACTTTTAATTACACTCCACCATGCTGAATCTCCATGTGTTTGGGCAAGACATTTAAAGTAGTGTCACTTTCCTTCCAATCCCTCATTTGTAAAACTAGAAGAATATTACTTGTTTTCCCAGCAGGGATTTTGAATGGACTAATTAGCTAAGGCTTACAAAGTGTTCACAGAGTGGCATCATGACTAAGTTTATGCTCTGCATGAAGCTCTTTTTTTTTTGTTTTCCATTCAGCCGCCGAAACAAACCTAACTTGCTTGGGTTTCCTTTGCTAAACTTAAAATACATGGCTCATAACTGTGGACTTGCTTTGATTTTTACTTGAACTATTTTCTGAGATGGCGTTTGCATACAAAAATCTGTGTTATCAATAACCTGGAATAAACTTAAAGTTGAATAATATTTCAAATATCAATGTTGTTACTTCCTGATAGCAGATACATCTATATATAACTGTTTATGCTACTCTTGGTTCACCTACTTAGGAGATTAGTAAATTTGCCAGTTTCATGCCCTGGAAATATGTGCAGGAACTTCTGTCATTCCCAAGTCACCGCTATTTATCTGAAGAGGTAATCTGAGTACACAGAGCTATAGAGCTATAGAATATATGCTTAACTTCCTCAGTTTCTGAGTTCTTGCTGCATGCACTGATGTTCTCTCTGTATCTGATCTATCACCCCTTCTCATCCTCTCCTAACTTTACCCTAATTCTCTGTTTCCAGTTCTCTACTTTTTCAGGATGTTTTGTTTCAGGATGTTTTAATGCAGTGGGATGGATTTGGGACACTCATTGTGAGTCTCCTGAATCCATCCCACTGTATTAAATCAGCTACCCCTTCATTTTTCATCATCCTGCAGAAATTAAGTTTTTCTTTCATTTCAATTCAATTTCACACCTTGTTTTGCCTTTCATAACAAGGCAATATTCCTCCTTTACAATTCTTTCTGGCACACCTCTGTAATTCAAAATTCTCCCAAACTCTGAAAAGGACCACAGACAAACGGTACATGAATAAAGTCTTGTTGTCAACTCTTAGGTTTTTTTGTGCAACAACTTATCTTTTCTTCTTTATCCTTTTCAATAACAATATCTGAATTATCAAAAATTTACTAGCTTGGCTTTTTTTTTACTTTCTTCCATGCATCCTCTTTCTTCCAACTTACCTTTAGGCAGGACAGTTTTCAAACCAGAGAAGGTTTTCTTTCATTTTTTGTGAAGTAGATTCAATGAAATAATAATGCTACTTCATACTTACAATCTTTTTAAAGTATAAAATAGAGTTCTTTGTAGCTTCTTAGTTATAGAGCACAATAGTACTCCTAAATGAGCTGCCTGCTATGACTTTCCTTGCTATCTGTACTCCTAAGAAGTAGCAGGTGGTTTATGTCTTGTGGGTTCTTCTCTGCTCCTTTTAAAAAACTTGTGGAGAATTCTGACTGAGGAAACTGTTTCCTCAGACGACCATAAGATTTATGTATTTATGGATTTTTCACAGTACAGTTCCAAAAATTAGAGGGGTGTTTCAGAGCAGAGCCCACCTGAACACCATTCAGTTCTCAGGAAGTTCACATCTCTGATTAGATGGAAGTACTAACCAAGGAGGAATCTAAGTCACTTGTCATAAGCTGGGCAAGATGGATTCCTAAACAGTATTCAGTGCTGTAAAATCCATAACTTACCTGCCTGAACTCCTTGCTCAGTTTCTTTTGTGAAGGTTCATAAGAATTCCATCCCCTCCAAATCCAGCCAAGGCATCTCCCAAGGCAATAGGAAGATCAGGGATGTATTTAAAATCACACTGCTTTCCATGACTAAGGGTTGTTCTATGAATGAAAATTTGCAGTACAGAACCCACTCATGAAGTTAGACACTTCAGCTGTGTTGTGATTTGACATGCTTGTCACCCAGTCTCTCAGAAGGATCAAAGTAGAGACACTTCAAAGCATTTCCTGCAGCAGTCTCTGAGCACATGGAAATACAGTACTCAGGAATTATGAGATTCCTACAAATTTTTTATAAGATCAGGATTATTCAGCTGCTGCTAGAGGATTTTGAGGATCACTGTTCCAGGCTGAAGTACATAAATTTGTGACATATGCCTGAAAATCTTGGGAATGTAGTCCTTATAGGCTTCTTCATGTGAGGTGTAAGGAAATATTTTTAGGAGGCAGTTTAAAAAATAAAAGACCAGTCATTTAAAGTACTGTACAAATTTTCAAAAATATAAAACATCCTCACCTCTAATCACACTCAACAAACATTTGTGATACTTCTGTCACTGAAGGTTTTGATATCTGCAGATAAGTCTAAACTAAGGTAATGGTGTCATGTTAACTTGATGCTTCTGTTTTAAGGGAGAAGGCATGAAATTGGATTAATTTATGAACAAAAGGTTTATATTCTTTGCTCTCATCATACATTAGTAATTTTGTGGTTTCCCTTCTGGCATTGTTGTCATCTGAAGTGATATCTAGTGAAAACATGAATTAATTATTTGTCTTACAAATCAGTTAGGGTAAAACATACACCTAAATTTCATAACTAAGAATTTTTCCTGCTTATATGTAATGTCATGCCCAACTCCAGAAAGTGTCTTGCCTGGAAATGACCGCTGTAAATAAAAAGCCTTTTCTTATCAATTCATGCTCTCATTTCTGTCATCTTTTTCCTGGTTTTTTGTTTTTTTAGAGGAAGCAGCATTCTTGATTCAAGCGCTGTGTTGTGTTAGGCCACATTAGAGAGGTAACAGAGAAGAGTAAATGACTTGCAGGCAAGGCAGAACCAAGAAGCTGTATTCATTACATCTGACCTGCTTCACTGTTTTTTCATCTGAATGCTGTTTTGCCCCTGTTCTGATCAAAGCATTCCAAACTTTATCAGCGTCTCTTTCTGTCTTAGCGCTCCCGAAGGCTGGAGACTCCAGCAGTGAGCTCTGCCAGTTGCTGTTGCAGAAGGTTCAAGAGGCTTCAGCCCCTGCTTCCAAAAGGAGACTGCCACAGTAGTGAGAGTGCCTCTTGTCAGATGGCACAGTTCACAGCCTGGTGCATATCCTGCCTTGTGTATTACCTGAAAATTATGGCCATTATGTTTTTATGTCAGGTCATGAACTGCAGTATCTGAACGACCAGTGCACTCAGACTTCTTGTGCTGCTACTGAAAAAACAGAAACCCTGGACACAGAGTGAAAGGATAGGTTGAAGTCTATAACCTCCTAAACCACCACAATTAAATTAGGAAAACCTCATCTGCCAAAGGCCCTAGGCGAGAGTTAGAAAGTTTAATCTGTAGGTTGCCACCTTCACAAAGAGGGAAGACATAAATGAAATCCAGTCGCATGACTGCTGCTTTTCAGGAGAAGCTTGCAAGGCTTTTACTGCATTTCTGCCATTGCATTAGGGAGACATTATTTAAATATTTTTTTGTCTTCACAAAAAATTTTCAGCTGTTTAGATTTTTTTAAATGACCACTTTTTTGATGCATATTCTACTCCAGTTTAGCATTAGGTACTTGTAAAGAATTGGGTACTTGGTTTTAGGATAATTCAATTTTTAATTAAAATTGGAGAGTGTAACTGTTTGGTGTAATTCCTTTTAATGTAAGACATCATTTAAGTTGTAAAATGCTGTCACAATGATTTAACTATTTCACAAATAATTCCCTGCCAGTCGCTCCATATAAGAGCTTTGTAATTGTTATAACAATTAGTTTACTGAGAAATCCTCTACAGAGATGGCACTTCACAAACAAATTCTTTATGGACCTTTATAGCTAACAACTACAAATGTACAGCAATATTCCACTACTCTTTTATTATATAGTTTATTTGTTCATTCTGTGTTTGTCCTAAAAAGTGTTTCATCTAGCAAATTAAGTTTTTCTACAATAACAATAATAGTTTCTGCTGAACAAGTAAAAGTGTATCATGATGAAATTAGCAGAGGAAAGTGTGAATGGAGGGTTCAAACCTCTAGAATTCAGACAAAGAGCTTGATTGAAGAGATGCTACCTTAGGGCACATGAATTCTCATACTTCATTAAATGACACAAACATGCTTATAATGTGGAAAAACTCAAGGAACTGCCACCCTAGTGTGAAATAAACCCTCTATGGCAGTGACAAAGTAAAATGAAGCCATGTCACAATGTATACAGAGAAAATAATTGTGAATTTTGAAAAAAGCACTTCATACCAATTGTTCTGCAGATGGAGATATGAATTTTTTTCAGCTGTTTAGTCCAAGGTCCTTCCTCATTTTTAGTAACATTGGTATTGTAGATGATTGGTCCTAATATTCATTAAGTTCAGTGTGCTAAGGATTTCTTGCCCTATTTTTTTACTAGCCTAGTCTCATTTAAATATTCAGATGAAAGAAATCAAGTACTCAAATAATTCATATTGATTGATTTACAGATGTAAGAGATGATGTAAAGTCTGATTCTCATCATTACAGTGTTTGACTTCATATGGCTTGTCATACAAACAATGTCTTTACCAACACTAATTAACAAGTCATACTAATGTGCACCAATTTTTCATTTATATCATCTGAATGTATACATTTGGTGTCTCCTAGAAAATATTATGGCAACATACCAAAGAAAACGTTCCTTGGTGTCTGGGTCTTAAAATCATCATGGAATGAGTAATAAAATCATAGAATGGTTTGGGTTTGAAAGGACCTTAAGGATCATGTAGTTTCAACCCACCTGCCATGGATGAAGACACCAATCACTGGACCAGGTTGCTCGGAGCTCCATGCAGCCTGGCCTTGAATGCTGCCATGGATAGGGCAATCACAACTTCTCTGGGCAACCTGTCCTTCACAACCCTCACAGTATAGCTTCTTCCCCATATCTAATCTAAACTTGCTCTCTTTCTGTTTGAAGCTACTTCCCCTTCCTCTGTCATTACATGCTCTTGTAAAAAGTCCCTCTCCATCTTTCCTGTAAGTTTCCTTCCGATACTGAAAGGCTGCAATTAGTTCACCCTTAAGCCTTCTCTTTTCCAGGCTCAACAGTCCCAATTCTTGTAGCTTTTCCTCATAGGAGACATGCTCCATCCCTCTAGTGATCTTGGTGGCCTCCACTGGACTCACTCCAACAGATCCATGTCCTTCCTGTGCTGAGGACCCCAGAGCTGGGTGCAGCACTGCAGGTGGGGTCTCACCAGAGCAGAGCAGAGGGGCAAGATCCCCTCCCTCACCCTGCTGGCCATGCTGCTTTTGATGCAGCCCAGGATACAGTTGGATTTCTGGGCTATGAGTGCAAAAGGCTCATGTCCAGCCTCTCCTCTATCCCCAGGTCCTTCCCATCAGGGCTGCTCTCGATCTGCTCATCCCCCAGCCTGGATTGATACCAGGGATTGCCCTGACCCAGGTGCAGAACCTTGCACCAGGTCTTGTTAAACTGCATGAGATTCCCCAGGGCCACTTCTGGAGCTTGTCCTTGTTCCTGTGGATGCCCTCCTGTCCTTCAGGTGTGTCAACAGCAGCAGTCAGCTCAGTGTCATCTGCAGACTGGCTAAGGGTGCACTTTATCCCTTTGCCTCTGTCATTAATGAAGGTGTTAGATAATACTGGTCCCAGTATGGACTCCTGAGGGACACCACTTGTCACTCATGTCCATCAGGACTCTGAGCCATTGACCACTACCCTCTGGATGTGACTTTCCAACCACTTCCTAATTCATCTTATTATTAATTAGGCATCTCAGATGCAGTAAGGCACAGATTGTACCATTATGGTGGAGGGTTTGTGGTGTCTTGACAGAGCACCTGGCTGGCTCTTTAGCGTGTGCTGGGAGACACTAGCTTCTACACTAGTATGGGAGCAGTAGTGTTCTTTAGAAGCAGATTTACCAGTTGTCTGCATTCTTTGTCTGCATTCAGTGATGGGGTCTTCTTCCCCCATCACTGAGTGGGTTCAAAGTACATAAATTTTAGTTTGAAACTAAAGCAAAAGATGCAATCCCAACTGTTTGTGAGATTTCACTTCCAGAGGCTCAAACCAGTCTGAAATTAAAAATACCTATAGAAGCTGTATTGTGAATATCAGGTCCTGAGAGTCAGCTGTTTTCCTCTGCAGTTCATCTCTATTGGTGTGCACTGTGTGCTAATATTGATGCAGCACCTGTGTCTTGATGCCCCCCAAGCTGTCCCTGCTAACGACCTTGCTGCATGTGCCATGGTTCTGAGGAGTATGACGTGCTCCTGCATGGCCATCTTCATTTTGGGCTGATTGAAGCATCTGGTCTCTTGCTGAGGAAGATGTTCAGTTCCCAGCCCTGGGAACTCAGAATTGATTCTGAGTCTTTCTGTACAGCGCCCATTTTTTTTTATTCCACTGGAAAGAGGAGGCAATGAGGATTTCTACTGCATATGGACAGAAGATGCACCAAATAAATTGCCCTCCTTTAATCTTCTTTTTCAATCATTCCTGTACTTACTGATAGCAGCACTCCTACTGGGGGACAGAATGAAACGACAAAAGCATTTTCTTGATTTTCTGCAAAATTTTAACAATTCTTTTACTGGAGGAATCACCTTAGCTGTATCTCAAGTGGCATTCATTCCCTCAGAGGAGATTTATGATTTTCATAAGAGCATGATTTTGAAAGTTTGCGGGGAAAGGAGCACATTTTGAATTCATCTATGATGACTAATGTGGGATGATACTAGAGTTATGGCTGTTTTGTCAAATCAGTGTTTTAATTAGACTATAATTCTTTAGAAAGTCCCATATTTAAACTCATCACATTCTTTTAACTGTCTGTATCTCCCAAAACCTTTGTAGTCCAGTTATGCTACGAAAATGAAAAAAAATTCTGCATGTAGCACAAGACTGGTTTTAATTTATAGCAACTTATTGTGCTTCCTCTATTACTTCTGAATTATAAATCATTTTCTATGACAGAATAAGAATAAGTAAATCATGCAAAACTTTCCTATGTAATATTTCAAATGGTAATTTCATTGTCTTGCACCATGGGAACTATAGAGTTGGACAATCTAAGACAAAAGTCCTGTAATATTGATGTGCATCTATTTAATTCCAGATGCGGTATATCACTGCATGCTTCGTGTTACATGACCATAAGATAATAGAAAATTAATTTCTACTGAAAATAAGTGAAAAATAAAACTCCTTCTACACTGAAATGCTCACACTCACCTCACAACAACACTGATAAGACTCTTATTCCTCCTGGCATTGCAGTTTCCCAAACTAGTTGTCACTGTACTCTGATGCTGCTCCTTCCCTGTCTATGGCAGGTGTTCACTACAAAAGTGGCTGAAGCCTTCTAAGAACTCATTTTTTCCCAAGCCAGGGAAGCTCTCAACCCTTGCAGAAATTTGGAGCAGCCACAATTTAAATTGTCAGCCCACCTGAAGAGAAGGCACTATCAAGCACAGGGGCAGTAGTGGGGTTTTGTGAAGAGCAATGGCCATGTAGGTTTAATGCCTATTAAACCACAAGGTTTTCCATATATTTCTAGTTTTTAAGCTGCATATATTTCATACTGCAGGTCTAGTAAAATATAGGGTACTTAGAATGGTAGAACCAGCTTAATTGGTTTGAGTCTGTGTTTTGAAAACATTCCTTGTCTTCTCAAAACTCCAAATTTCAAATAAGAAAGGCACCATTTGTGATTTGAAAGAGTCACTTCTTCTCACAAAATAATAAAATGCATAGATGTCAAGTCAGAAAATCCTGTGCATTTTGCAAGCATAAGGAAAAAGAGACCACAAGAGTGAAAAAAGTGCATGTTCTTCTTAAAAAAGAAAAAAAAAAAAACAAAAAACCAAAATCTGTTCTTGCATTTTTGTCTAAAACAATATATACTTGTCCAATTATGACACAAGAAAAGTGCAGCTACCTTTTCTGTGTGAATTTTTGGGCTGAAATACTGGATTTGTCAGATTTAGCTGAGCTTCAGTCATTAGCTTGTGTAGGACAAATTTTCCAACCATTTGCAAGTAGTATTTTGTCTCCATCCATCTTTCTATGGAGGCTTGCTAGAAATACAGCACAAATTGAATTGTCTAAAGAAAGGCATTCTAGGAGTTCTCATTTTAAAGCTATGTCTGGTTTCTGTTGGGTCTTCTGCTCAGCACATCTATATCACTTTTCTTTTACTGCTCAGACAATTCATTACATCTCAGAACACCCTAGGGAGGGAAGTATTCCTGTCTCATTCTGCCAGTGAGGAAGCCATACTACAAAATATTGAACAATTGTCCAAGGTCACTGACAAAAAAAAGGAGTAGAGTTAATAATCCAAATTCTTGTGCAGTGTGCTCTCTCCACACGTATGCAGTGAAAGAGATTTTTTTTCTCACAGAAAAAAAAAACCCTGTTTTATTCTGAATCAAAATCAACTTCTGTTTCTAAAATACCAAAAGGTAAATGAAAAATCAAATTGAACCATTTCACTACTTGCTGTTATATATATCTTAACTAATCAGAATAGGTCTTTCTAATCTTTTCCTGGCCACCTTTCCAAAATAATTGACCTGAAATTCATAAAACTGTGCCCAGTAATTGTGGGCAATATTCAGATGTCAAATAGGTTACTGGGAAGAAAAAGTGATAGGGTCTTGATTAGTACCAGGACTAAGCAATGACTATAAATAAAAAATAATAAGGAAATAATATATTTCTATGTAAATCACATGCTATTCATACATATTTTAATTTTTAACTCATCCATTATTGTGATCTGCCCTTTAAATATTGCATTTTTCCCCTCTTTGCATATTTGAAAGACTTTTATTCAATTTTGGAAAATTCCATTATAGGGTTGCAGAATGCTAAATGAAGAGTTAAAAATATGTGATTTTCTCTAATCTTTACTTAAAGGCATTTAATCACCACATGGATAGACCACTGAATTTTTCTGTGCTTTCAATAATGCATAGGTAAAATAGTAAGAAAGAAACAACTTCATATCTACCCATCTCTGTGCTATCTCTGTGTTACTGTTTTGATCCCATGTTCAAAGAAATTTCTCAGGTTAAAAAATTAAATTATCTTTTACAGTCTGACTCTCCAGTAAGAAAAAAAAAAAAAAACTAAAATTCTGTATTTTAACAGATCAGAGCTATGGAGTCTCCTAGCAGTTGATCAAAAATAATCTTTAAAGACAGCCTCGAGTAATATATCAGTTATGTCTGTAATAAATACTGGGATCATTTCTATAACTCAATGAACACAGTAAAGTAAATAAGAGTCCACCTGAACCATAAAAAGCAGTGCAAAAACACTAACATGCAAATTCAATCAGGAATAAACCAAGGGTGCTGATTGCCTGTGATAATAAGAATTAATTTTATATCCTAAAGGTGTGCTTCAAATACCAATTCACAGGAGCATAAAGCAGTTTGGAAGACGTATGCAGTGTAATTAAAAGGGCTGTGCCCATGTCTTCACATTTCTTAGCCAAGTAGCTATGACATTATCACACCCAAAGCAGTTCTTCAGCCCAAGCACTCTCAGATTCCTCACCTATAAACTCACTTAAGTTTCCATCCTGCTACAATAACTTACATTTTTCATTTCTGAAAGCAAAGCATAAAATATGTTGCCTTAAATAAGAATGGCAAAATTGCCAATAACAACAAATTCCTGAAAAAAACTGAACCCTCTGCCCTCAGTTATTAAGCTGCTTGTGTGGATTTCTTTTTAACCATAGTCTTTGACACCTGATAGCACTGGAGACAGTCAGAAGTGAAAAGGACAGGGAATGAGTGTGGTCTGCTAGAGCAGAAGGACTGGATGGAAGTCTGGATGTCGCCGAGGGAAGAGAAGGTCAGACTCCACAGGGCTTTCCTTCCCAGGAATGAGAAAAAAGGAAAAGGAATCAGCGTTAGAACACAACAACCACCTTGCACCTTTCTTCAGTTCTTGGGCAGTGTCTCACAGTTCTCCTAATTTGTCTCTCCTTTGTCTCTCCAAAGCTACATCTATTGCCTGCTCTTCACCTGAAATGCCTCTGTTTCCATTTCATTAACATGTCCCTTTCTTAAGATGAAATACATGTCACTTTTTTAAGGTGACATATGTCCAGGCTCTCTTTCCTTCCTCTTTTGGCACAGTCTTTCAGAGAAAGACCAGGCTCACTCACTTTTCTCCTGTTCTCACAGTGAAACTCAGCCTGGTAATCAAACTTTCAACCTTTCTGCTACCCAGGGAGCTACCTAAATCTCTGTGTGGCTGCTGAGGTAGTCGATAGGACTCCAGCCTTTTAAGATTGTTCCCAAAGATAGCGATTTCCATTCTCAGGAGCTCCCTTTCTTCCCTTGGTGCTGAAAAAAAAAAGATTACCTTGGAGTTCTGGAAGGAAGACTTGAAAGAGCAGCTTTCATGTCAACAAACCTGTAATGACTCGCATGCAGGTATATTGCTGTTCATTAAAAACCACTCTAGGAGAAAACCACTATCAATCTGATTCCTTTTTTGGTGTGGCTGCATCTAGTAATGTACTGGCACAGTGTGGTTCAGAGACTCTTGACAGTGCAGCTCCCTATCATCTTGCTTTCTCCACAATAAATATATAATCCTTTACTGCTGTATGTGTGGTAGACCCCAGAGTTTTCCCAGTCGAAGGCTGTAGTCCCAGAACTTCCACATCTGTTTTGGATTCACCTCTTAGTACAGTAGGGTCTATCTTGTAATATCAGCAGGAGCTGTTAGCTGTCAGCTATCACTTTGTATTTCAATGATGGTGTTAAAACTTGAAATCAAGGAAATAGGTCCACCATGTTACTGAAAAAAAAGAGCATAAGAGGCTTGTACCACAAATTATGATTCATTTTTTGTTCCTTATCAGAAGCTGGTACAGTCACAGAAGCAATTTGCTTTAAGAACAGTCAAGGAAAAGCAGTTTCCTCCAGTTGGTAATATAAAGTCATTTTTTACTGCATGAATACTACCAAAAAGACTGTACATTTCACCTTTATATGAAGGTGTTTCAATCTGGACAATGGTGAGGGGACTAAAGAGGAACAAGAAATTGGCTTGTCTTTGTGTTGTACATGTACTGAATATTTTTACTACTTCAGTCATTTTCATTTATATAAATGAAGCTTTTCTTTTTCGTATAAATCATTCTTGTCCCCAAGGCCTCTCTGCAAATGTAGTAACACTTCAGCAAAGGGTAACTGAAGCTGGAAAAAATTTACAGCAAAATGCCATTTTTAAAGGGTGTAATGATATATACTGCAGAGGCAAGATTTTTAAATTCACTATACAGAAACTTATTCCCTGTAGGAATGAGAGACCTGAGGATTTAGAACCGTATCATATTGGCTGCTACTTCTTCAGCCCTCTAGGCAGTAGCTTTTCACAGCAAACTTTGGTTTCATGTGACCATAAAACCCCTGATTTTCTAAAAGGGAACATCCTAAAGAGCTCAAAGAGAAAGAAAAGAAATGGAGTGCACCAAAAAAATCACAGTAGGAGTGTTTCTTGTTCCATAGCAAGATCAACAGCTTCCAGATCTTTTCCAGAGATGCCCACTCCATGCATGCTAGCCTGAACTCACTTTAGCTCTGCAGCTGCTGTTCCCCTCATACCTCAAGGCAATGAGATAATGAAGAGTAGTTGCAGAGAAGACATCTTGCAGAAAAGAAATAGATTTCAGAATTTTAACAGGGTTTTTATATTTTATATTTTCATTTCTCATAGTCACATATTTTTGCAAAAGGAATATATAATGCCTGATTTAACCATTTAGGTTTTTTTGCCTTGTGACAGCTATTTATGTTCTTAGTGGCCACAATGGTCAGCAAAAACAAGATACCAGCAATGCTGCACTCTGGTATGATGTGATACGCTGCAGCTTGGGCATTTCCATTTCAGTCACTCTAAATGTGATCAGTTGAAGTCAGTGGAACACAAAACCAGAAATCATTTGATTACTCACTGCCTGATTTAGGAGATAATTCAAGTTTTGGGTTCAGCTGCTGGACCAGGACTGTAGGGAGTTTAGTGATTGTGCCTTTGGGAAGGTTAAATTACAGAAATGTCATGTCAGGGAGGAAGAAGAAGATTTGTAGAAGGAATGTAAAAACTGAACTAGACTTACAGTTTTCAGCTTATTCTTCCTGAGCATATTTGACTCACTAAATATGAAAAAGTGTTCTAAAGATACTGCAAAGTAAAATCTCTTCTTGCTTCATGTGGTAGCTTTACTTCTACACATTTTTCTTCCGTTATTTTCTTTCTTTTGGTCTGAAATGGAAGTTCAAAATCAAACGTCTTTCGTATCTTTTCGTAATTCAACTCCTCCTCTTGTTACCATACCAACTGCATTAAATGCTGTTCAAATTTCTGCTTTAACTTAAATACTAGAAACTCAAAACATCAAATAAATTCTTAACTGGCAGACTAATGCAGTGATTTTTTCCAGAGCTGACTGTACCACCAACACAGTAGTTAATTCTCTACTGAGAGTGAAGGAGTAAGGCTTTTTTTTCTTCCTAAGAGCGACAGGTTTCCTGTGTAGAGAAGGGGGTTAGTTTTGTGTTAAGTTTTTTTGTGGGAGGATAAAGAAGTGGATGATAACACCGTCCTCATTTTGTTTTCTAAAGCTTTCAGCCAGAACCTGCTAGAATTTTGACAGCCATTAGCAGGGGCATCCCTTTGTTCTTTCAATTTTAGATGTTACAAAACTTGTTTTTCTCTTCTGTTTTTAGCACAAGAAGAATGGGCCACGACCCGTTCCAGCCTAAAGGCACCACCTCCAAGGTCAGCCAGAGGGGGATACAGGGAACACCCCTATGGTAGATATTGAAGGTCCTGCTCATCTGTGACCTCATCTCAAAGACAATTAATAGCCTGTGGTCTCCACATAAGCAGCAACAAGACAAGTAATAGTCCATTTCTTTTCTATCCTAGGAATTACTGCTCATTATTATCCTATGTACTACTTGTATTTCCTATAACATTGGCGTGACATTGGCATTAGTATTATTTTATAACACGGACTTAAAAAAAACAGAGACAAAAAACCTTTGGCAAGCATTGTCTATAAACTATTCAAAGATGATGTTCTGTTGGTTGTATTCATTGCTGTGTGTAACTAAAAAGCATGACACTGTTACAGCTCTTGAGTCTCTCTACATACTAGTTAAGGCTGAGTTTCTGTTTAGGGTTGCTGAAAGACTGTAATATGATTTTTTTTTTTTTTTGAGCCAGACAATAATCAAGCTGTAGATAAGATGTTTTAACCTGTCTTTTTTAATATATGTTAGTTTAGATTAAGATGCTCGATATTAAGTTTGTAAATTTAATTTTAAATGCTGTTTTAATGGGGTTGAAAACAAGCAGCTACTGTATGTATGTAGCTAACTGAAGTTGTTCAGTGTTTTAACCTGTATTTGTTAAAAAAAAATCACTTAAAGTTCCATGTGTAAGCTTCTCTAAATAGGAAACCATAATTTTGTCAAATATGTTTGCCATAATTTGTCAATAAAGCTGAAACCTTTTGTAACAAACTAAATTTGGAATTACTTGTTTTCTAGCTTTAAATGCCTGCTTTATTTCTTTTTCAAGAGATGCCTAAAATGTTTTTATATAAAAATTACAAAAATGAACCCAAGCCTGTTTTAAGATTTTTTGTGTAAGACTTTAAAAGTTGTATTAATAACTTCTGGTTGTTAAATAATATAAAAGTTAACAAACTAAACTGTTACATGAATCATGGTTAGTATCCACTAATGTATAACATGTTAATGGAAAAAAATGCTTTAGAACAATAAATGGATTTTAAACTATCCTTTAAGCTTGATCTTGCTAAACACAAACTCTGATTGACTTGTTTGTATTAGCATGTCTCTCGTGAGAATGTAATGGAGTTTAAAGAGGTAAGATTACCACTTACCACTGTTAGACTGTCTAAATGCTAGTTCTTCAACCTTTGAGTTTCCCCGCACATTAAATATCCCATTCAACATGTAAGCATTGCATAGATTCACCTATTTGTTTTCACTCAGAAGAGTGCGTTGACTGCATTTTTCGTAGTATATAACAATTTGTCTTGATAAACAAATCATCAGTGTCACTGCCCAGCTGTTGGTACTCAACTTCAAAAACTTTATTTGTAATTTTCAGTGCTAAATATCACCGCCCTTGAAGGCAGTTTAGAGGGCTGATATTTCTTTTGAGACTATCAGACTTGATGGCTGATGATTATTAAGGAAATATGTCGCAGGACTCAAAGGATGACTAAACGTTAAACAGGTAACACTAATAGTAACTCTGTAATTTTGAGTATGCAACAGTAATGTAAAATATTCTCAGTTATTAAGTTACTGATAGTTAAAAAAGTAAACCTACCAAAAGATAACAAATAGGTATATAGGCTATTAAAACAACTAATTAACATTAACTAGTGACAACAAAATTATTCTACAATATATAACCCTCAAGGTAATAAACAGAACTAAAATTAACAATAATAGTAATGCAACTCTTGCTAACAACAAATATATAACCTAAATTTTGATGAAGAAAAAAAAAAAAAAAGAACAGAAGACTTGATGGTAGGGATGCCAAAACTGTTAATCCTTTCAGTACATACAGTCTTTTTGTTTACAGTGGCTTTTTGTCAATGTGATTGGTTTACTTTTTTGATGCGACTAAAGTACAGGCCGATTGCTGTTCAGTTTGTGAACAAAATCTCTTGCAGCTGGAGTTGCATGCTAGCTCTTTTTGAATAGTTTATGATGAGTATGTTTTGTCCTTTGAAGTGTTTAAAGTGAATTTAGAAGGCTACGTGATGGTTACATTGAGTTTATTCTGTCTCACTATTTCAGGGACTCACAGGCACTGGACAGCTAAGCAGCAGATCTGCTGAGAAGTGGTCAGGTAAGCTCTGCTGCATCTCAGGGGGTTTTCCTATTTCCTGTTTTATCTCTGCATTCGTTTTTACTAATACACAAAAACTTATTCCAGTTTTATACTTATTAGTATACTTATACAGTTTTAAAATAAATGTCTTTCCAGCAATGTTTCTCTGTGTATCAGCATAGTGATCATGGTATAATGGCAATCAAAACATTTACATGTGTGTTATGATACTTTTCATTTCAATAAAAAAGTCTTGTCATCTAGCCTTTTAATGGTAAATAGTAAGGTGGTGTACTTTATAACTGCTCTTGCTAAAAACAGGAGCTTCTGTTTATTAAAGCATGCCTCCATTTTGGCTAGTCATGTAGCAAAGAAAAATGCAAAGCTAATTGTCTTGGCTTCTGAAAATATTTCACATTTCTTCCTATGAAAATTGTATCTGTATAGAGACAGGAAGTTGGTTATTTATTCTTATGCTTGGGTTTTTCTTTTTTATTCTATAGAATGGCAGGGACATTTAGGTATTACCATGCAACGCCATGAATGGAGGCATTACTTATATTTCTCTGTTACATACATTTAAACATAAAGGTTCTTAAATAGACTTCAGTTATATGTGAGATTTTTGACTGAAGACAAATGTCATGGCTGGAAACAAAAAAAATTCAGCTCAGTTACAGCTTTGTCCATGGACTCAGAAGTGTCAACCTAATCACAATACTAAAAGTAAAAATTCTTGTCATTATTCTTAACTAGATAAGTTTACACAAATACACAGTCCTAGACACATTTATTACTCCGGCATTTTTTCCTATGACTGTGGTCTGGATGATGTAATATTTTCCAGGTTTGGTGGTATTCAGCAGTTACTTACAAACCACAAGTTGTATTGTATAACAAGATATAAAGGGTTTAATTTTCCTCTGCAAAGAGCTGCCTCGAGATTTTTATAAATTGGTTTTATTGATGTGCTACAACCACCCTACAGACCAAAGTGATATAGTTTGGCATTAAGGTTTGTCTGCATATTACAGTCACATCAGTGTGAGTGTGCCACTGTAGGAAAATCTTCCATCTACCCACCTTGCATGTAGTTACACTAATTTGCTTTGGTCAGTATATATCTCTACAGAAAAGAAAAATACTTTCCATTGCTATAAATAGTTTCATGCTGGTATAACTGTGATTATAGATTAATATGTATTATAGGTTATACTGTATATAACTATTCCAGGAAATTCTTCAATGCCTTGCTGAAATGATTAATAACACAAAGCTGTGAGCAGGTCATACCTGATGTGAGATCCAGGGCAAAGTAGGTAAAATTAATTTCTCACTTGTGCATCACATTTTTATGTGAGGGTAACTACTGTGAACTCCTTGAGGGTGGACTTCAATAAATATAGCTTTATAGCAGAGCAGTGTCCTTTAATATTCCTGTCTCCAAGTCTACTTTGCAGCCATTACTTGACTAATTTTGAAAAATGGCAGAAAATGTCAGTAAAATGATGCATTGTGAAATATTATTGCATAAGAATTATTTTGAAAATGTAGGTTAAGTCAGTGCAAGCAAACAACTGTTTATGCAAACATTTTTTCTATTGATTTTCAGGAAAATAGTATGAAAAATTACCCAAGACTGCATGTGCTGTTCAGTGCTAACTAAAAGCATGTTTCACTACTGTTTCTGAAGAAGCCTTGCAGTTAATCAGTTATGTTTTAGGAAAAACATAGTCCACTTTATTAATTTTTGAGAGAGTAACAAGAGAGTCTGATTATTCTAATTAACAGCTGTCTTCAGGTCTTCCACGAAAAGCCGTGACACTTCCACACATCCACCATCAGGTCAACCACAATTCTGAGGTCCTGAAAACTTATGTGCACCACCAGAAAACATGTAATTTCACTCATGCTACAGATCACTCCCAGACATTTGTCACCAACCAACCATTTTATCTGGCTTAACTCACTTAGCAATTAGTTTTGTTTGTAATATGAAGAAAAAAGCAATATAAAATAACACAATAAATAAGTGAAAAACAATGGGAAAGAGAAGTTAAAAATGCAAATTTTTTTTTTGTTCAAGTGTTTCTAAGATTTTTTTTTTTGTCTGAGTTGACCTCATATATAGAACAGTTTGATCTTTAGAAGAAAGTAGCGCTCTATAGTTTTTTTGCACTTTTTTTAGTGGTTAAATCAGCAAATTCTATTTTGTTTAGCAGCCTTTTTGCAAGTAATCAAGAGCCATTCTAACTGAAAAAAAATTAGGTATTTATTTCTAGATCAGCAAGTTTTATTAGAAAATGAAGTAGCACCATGTAACTCTTTCCTATTTGGCTTATCTTACAGTGTTTAAACAAAGATCTTAAATCTTCATATGAATAAATGAAGAACCACAGGAAGCACAGTGTATCTGACCTCACCACAGAGGATATTGGCAATGTTTTGTAGCTTAATGAGGTCCTCAACCTCCATTCAGAGTGACAGAGCTACAGCCATAAAGCCAAGTGATCTCTTACCCCCTTACTCCACGTCCCTTCCATAGCCCAGCCACAATTACTCCATTTTATTTAGACATGTGCTGACTTCCAAACTGCCCAACACTGATGTAAGTGATGGGGAGTGAGGCCATGAGGAACACATCACTGTGTCTGTGGTAGCTCTGAGGAAATGGGTGTGCAGACCTTGTCAGTGAGAGTGGCAGGATGGAAGGGCCAGTGTCCGTATTGCCAGGGAGCTGCCAAGCCACAGCCAGCACTGCGCTACTGAGCTGCATATCAGGAACTCAGCAAAGCAACCAAGTTACCATTAGGATCAGGATAATTAACATATGTAGTGCACCTATTGAAAGGCTTATTATTTCATCATGATAATAGGATTTATGGTAGTCCTCATGAAATATCATCCAGGATTATTATCTGAAGGTTAAAATCAAGAACAAGTAACCAATGTATTGTGTTCAAATAAAAACCAATTTGGTCTACCTTAGCATTCACATTCTCTGAAAAAAATCCTTTGCCCTGGATTTTTCTCCTGGAAGCTGAGAAGCCTCAGAGAAAAGGAAAACAATTGTTATTTCATTTGCTTCTCCTGTGTTTTGCTCATGTGGAATGTGTTTGGAGATTGTTTACCCACAGGTGATTGTTTCATTGGACTCTGGTGTGAGTTGTTTTGACTCTTTGGCCAGTTAGGGCCAAGCTATGTTGAGACTCTGGAAAGAGTCACGAGTTTTCATTATTAGCTTTTTAGCATTTAGCAAGTATCCTTTCTGTATTCTTTAGTATAGTAGAGTATTCTTTAATATAATATAGTATTATAAAATATTAAATTAACCTTCTGAGAACATGAGTCAGATTCATCATTCCTGCCTTCGTCAGGACATTCCCAGCAAATAAAATAGTCTACATAGTGATGTATTTCCTTCATGTTTGACAGTAAGAGTGTTGTTTTATGAACTGTCTTTCTAAGAAGTCCAAAGTCTTGCAAGATTCAAATATAGCAGCTACAAAATTATAAACAGAGGTAAAGGAGAATCATCAAATTAGCTAAACATTGGAGAGAAAAAATCTTTGACAGTGAATGAAAGAGGCCTGTGATCCATTAAGGAAAGGAAGCCCTAGAACATTTTCCATATTGTATTGCATTTAAATGCAGAAACAAGTCAAGACTGCATAAAGGTTAAGTAGAGACAGCGCTGGATATCAGTGTACTTCATGCAGCCTTCCTAGAGATAACTCATATTCTGTAAAGCTAACTGGTAAATTTCCTTTTGTTTATGGAAAAATACTGCATAAAATTAAGAGACAACTAAGAAACTCCACCTAAATTTCTTAAATACCTAGATATTTTGAGAGAAAATTTTTCTCCTGTTGTCTTCTGTAATTTCTATTGTGAAAGAAATACCAGATCTAAACAAGATTATCATCTCCTTAAACAATGTTTGCTAACAACTTCTTAGCAAAGATGTTAAAGAAAATAGTTTTGGGGTTTTTTAAATAAGTATTACCTGACTTCTTTTATAATGTTGTAGACCTTCAATAAGGAATCTTCTTCAAGACTGGAAGAAGATAAAGCATAAAGCAGTTTGGGAAAAATATTCATAAAGTCAGAATCATAGAATAGGCTTTAAATGAATCCTACGTGACAAAGAACCAATTTATCCCTATAGCAGAATCCATGGAGTTTTAGGGATCAGGAGGACTGAGTTCATTTGTAGATGCATTTTTTCAAAGTAGGATTAAAAAAAAATCATTTCACTTAAAAATTACAAAGTTTTTACACAAAAAGAAAGGCTATAATTGGAAAGGTTGGCTGAGTTAATGTCCAAAGAATAAAGATGACATTTGTTATTATTTCATGTCATTCTCTGTTGTCAGCAGATTAATCAAAGTACAAAAAGAATACGAATTAACAACTAAAATCACAGGAAAAACTGAAAAATACTTGAATATTGAACAGAATAACAATACTAATGTTTTCTCAAACTTTTTGGATGCACTCTGTGACTTCTGTCAGTTTTTAAAACCCAAGAGTTATCAGAAAAAGTGTCACATTATCCATTTTACTGTACTGGTCTGCTGAGATAGAACAGGCACACAGGTAACTTTCTCAAACCAGTTATGGCTGCAGAGATGATCACCATCATCCAATCTTTTCTTAGCTAATTAAATTTTGCTAGTCATTACTGTTTATCATTCGAACCTGACAGAAAGCTTTGAAATCATTAAGCCTTTCCTTTTCCTTCAATTGGTTTTGTTTCTGGTCCTGGCAGTCAGATGCTGATCTACATAGCTATTAGACAATTTATGAGCTTTGCTCCTGAAAATGCTGGTATCTTTGGTGGAGACATTGTGTACAGTATTTATGTTCTGAAACCATAGAATCTGAAGAACTGTGCCTGCCAGTATGAGTACAGGAAAGATTTTCTGTCCTTTCACAGTCTCTGGTGGACTAAGTTATTTTTATTGCATCTTGGCAGAACATGTTGAAATTTATCTCTAAATTGTGCATATCTGGAAGAAAGTCTTCATTCTCAAAGAGAAGCAATTTTTATCAACTTAAGCATAAGAAATACAGATTTCTAAACTTCCACTAAAAACATGTCACTGTTTCAAAGGTTTGTTTTCTTACATAAATCCTTTTAAAAGGCTGTGTTGGGTAGTTATTGAAAGACATAAATGCCTCCTTTCCTAGAATAATTGAATTAATTTTGAAACCTAGTATGCTTTACCAGAGAATAGCAAGATTTGTTGAAAATACAATTGCAGACATATTTCAAATATGTAAATCAGAAGGAAGGTTTATTGGAAGAAGATCACACCCATGCTGTAATGGTATAGGTCATTATTCACTTATTAAAAAGATAAATATGAAGCAAAAAGATGTGCAGTTGATCATCTGTATCCTGCATGTGCCCTAAGACTTTTTCAAGATGCTATATGGAAAAAAACAGAACTTTTTAATATCTTTTCACAACCTTTGGATGTACAAGGAAAATAGAAATGCTTCGGTACCCTTATAAGAGTAGAATTAATTATGAAAATGATGGTCCTTTTTTATTTCTGGGCTGCTATACCTTATTCATTTAATGGAGGTATAGTTTCTTGTTATACAGTATTATTATACAGTGTGAGAATAGCTGCTTCTATCTTGTTTGGCACTGTTGTTGCCATGCTGGATGCATTAGCTCGTGATGGATGGCTCACTCACAGGAAAGCAGTGGATACTTCTGTTAGGTGCCCTTGCCTTACAAGACCTTCACACTGTGTTACCACCAGCAAGTCAGAGGTACAAACTGCTGAGCTGCTCATCTGTGACTCAGCATTCTGGGTGGGCCTGCTTTCCTTACTTCTGCACAGTACACAGAACAACCTGTGCAGATAGTTTGTATCATGATTTACTATATTCATTTTGAACTCCATATTCATTGCTCAGCTAATAATTCATTATATTTCTTCCTAAACTTTATAACAATACTGGACAACCAGTGGCAAAATGCAGTGAAAAGGTCTTGCCAATACAGCTTCTTTCTTTTTCCTTTCTTTTTTCCACTTTTTTTCTCTTCCTCACAGAAGAACATAATGTTTCCTATACCTGTTTTAGCTGAAAAGACAATCAAGGACACTGTCATTCAAATGAAATGCTATTTGCTATAATACAGGAATTTAGTGTGGCATTCTCTGAGTACTTAAAATTGATAGGGTTCTTTTTATTATTCTGTATGGTATTTTGAGTATTTAATACCTTTTTAATATCTGGTTTAGAATTCATGATGTAAAGATACAAACAACTGACAGGAATGTTGTATTACATTGAATTCCTGTTAAGCAAAGTAGCTTTCTGATGGAGAATTTAATCCTGCAGATCTTACTCAGGTTTCATATACTAAAAATCCATGCTGACAGCAAGGACTGAAAAGGGAATATGAAATTCAGAATGTGATCTGTATTCAGTTTTATAATTTAATTAAATTCAAACAGAATGCTTAGCTGTTAAGGACTGCATTGCATCATTCCAGCCCATGTCCTGCTTAGCATCAGTGTGAAATAACTTTGATCCAGGAAGAGTTCTTTAGATACAGTACCATGTCAAGATTTTACTTTTCATGTCATCATAACCCATTTTCCCACATGCAGGGAAAATATTTAGTTGAAGGTACTTGCTTGGCACTGTTGCTCACTCAAATCTCAACTTAGCAATCAAGTTCATCCGTTGATGGTAGTCACCACTTTATTTTCACAACAACTATCAAATTTCTGAAGGAGGCACAGTACTTTTTGTATCACTGAACTTGTATGCTGATCTAAAGCAAAAGTGGGTTGCCCATTAGACTGGGAAGGCATGTGGGATACGTGCTTTTGGGAACCTAGTGCTCATTTGAAAGAGTTATGGGCATCCCAATAATGCTGCATAGTCCTTAGAAGCTGAAATAGCACCTACAGAGCTTAAAAGAAAATTGCTTCACTGAACTCAAAATACTTACTAAAGGCAGCAGGTATTTCAATCTCTGCCTTATAATGGAGAGTTAGAAAAACAGTGAAGCTGCATGATTTGGCTAAGGTCACTCAGCAGGTCAAAGTGATGTAATAAAGTGCAATTGGCAGAGCAGCAGGTGAGGGTAAGAAGCTGCATCAGGAAATGAAACACAGGATGCATTCTGAGCTGGGATTTGTTTTGAGAACTGAACTCCCTTGTCCACAGTGCGGTGGTGCTGTCATCACTTGGTGCCTGCTGGACTTTACCAGGCAATTGGAGAAAGCCACAGTAGAATGTGTGTGTATAGGGACCCTACCTATATGTACCAGATTTACACTGAAGAAGCCTGTTTTTACTATCTTCATCAATTTCCTTTATAACCCTATTTTTCTATAGCTGCATCACCTGTTGCCATGGTAAGTTTCTCATGCTGTATGTCTTTGATGAGCAAGAAGGACATCTCAAAAACCTGATAAGGGCTTGAGACACCTGGTGATACCCAATGTCCTCTCCATAGCACTGAGCACAGTTGGACTGGACCCTGAAAACCTACATAAGGTTTTACATATTCTTAAACTGTATAGTGCTGACAGTTCTAGAAATAAGAGAAGTTTTATTTTATACCGATTTAGGGATGATTTTAGATTCAGAGTAGTTCATTTGGGTTTTTCTACTTTGGAGTGTGGTTAGCTAAAGTAATGGAAATAAGGCACCTGATTTTGTAATACATAGTCAACCAAAAATAACACTAAGAATATATTTAAGGATCTAGAAAGCAAATAATTTTTGGTATAACAACACTTTATATCAGGTTCTTCATCTGGACTTACTTCAATGAATTATTCTCATTCATTGCTCTCACAGATAAAGTACAGAACAAGCTATAAAGTATAATTTGCCATGCTTCCATTTTTCTTGTAAATATATTTTTGGCAGGGCTGGCCATATTATCTACCATTAAGATGTTCTGTAAATGCAACTGTGTCCTCTTTAAGATGGTGGATTTTCAAGATGGTAAATTTT
Organism: Fringilla coelebs; assembly: GCF_963513975.1. Taxonomy (NCBI): domain Eukaryota; kingdom Metazoa; phylum Chordata; class Aves; order Passeriformes; family Fringillidae; genus Fringilla; species Fringilla coelebs. Next base: position 26,227,964 of record NC_140030.1, on the reverse strand, counting down.
CCAAGATGGGTATCTGCTCAACCTGAGGATTTTGGTCAAAATGCTAAACAGTTCAGAAAAATATTTTTTTTTTCCTATCAGATCCAGAAAAAGATGTTTGGGGTGTGTGTTGAAGGGGTCAGGAGAAATGCATAGAACAAGCCAAAGCTTTGTCTATATTAGCAAATCAGACAACACCAGAATGATCCTGTCTCAGATTTATTTTCCCAGTGCTCATATTTTTAATTGCAGTCTTGCCTAATGTAGAAGTTGATGTCTGTGGAAATGTATAAGGGTTGTGTGCCCAAATAGGCTCTTAGCCACAGAACCACTGGCAGACATTCCCAGTGATTTGGAGGGTGTTTAATGGTGAAGAGCTGAGATTGGCTGAAACAGAGGAATGGATTATATTCTCCTTCAGCATTTCTATCAGCAGCTTTGTGTGAGGGTAGAAAAATTGCTAATGTTGTGGGTTTTGTTGTCTTGAGTTCTTACAAAGACTTTTTGGATCTGATTTTCACCAGAGTTACAAATGTCATCATCAGCTGTGCCTGACAGTGTAAAATGCTGGTTGAGGTTAGGTGCAAGCCTTGGCTTTCCCAGGCAATGTAACAGTGTTGAATGGTTTATTTTAACTCAGGAACCTAATAAACAATTAGTTACATTTTGAGGTACTATTACCACAAATGACACAGAAAGCCAACTGCAAAAGTCATAATTTTGTCAAGAAAAATTAAAGTGTTGAATAGAGTTCAGACAATTAATAAAGGAAAAAACGCATTGAATAATGAGGATGAAAGAAATATTGAATATCTGTTCTTTCAGTGCCCTTTCTTAAGAATGAAATCAAGCAGAAAAAAAAAAAAACCCAGCCATTTTAAACTCAATGGTTGAAACAAAAAAAAAAAAACAACAACCTAAAAAAGTTTGACTCAGACACTGCCTACATCAAATGTGTTCATGACAAGACCTGAATTTGGGGTTCCCTGACCTGTAACTGATATTTAACTAACTTCACAGTGCTTGGCTTACTTTAGCTATTTCTTTTGGAAGCCTGGTGTTTATACCCACCTAATAGTTTTCATCAAAGAGAAATGTTTCCAAGTTTATGGAAAGGTTTACACAATTTGCAAATTGAGGTTTCCTGTATCACAGACTTCCTTGGGATATAAGGAATTCCCCTGAGTGACCCAAAAATTATTTTCTGATTCTTTCATGAAAATCTATTTGTTGTGGAGAATATCACGAGACATCCACGAAGTTGTTGTTTGCCAACTCAGTAAACTTGGTAGAAGCTGTAAAAAGATGTCTGTATTCCCCTACTCCACTGATCAGAATTTTTTTTCTTCTATGTGAAATTACCTTGGTGTAACACCTGGGGAAATACAGAACACATTCATCACCTATCTTCAAATAAGTACTTTTGATGCTACAGGTTCTTAGAGTACCTACACATTCAGTGGAGTGATCCTTGCTTAAGGGAAATAATTCAGAGTACCTAAGCCAGATGCTCTAAAGCACTCTCTGGATGTTGGCTGGCTGAAGAGAGAAACTAATGCCTTTTAAAAATTCGTCCCTCTCCAGCCTAAATCTTTAAATTTTCTCACAATTCATTTATTCTAATAAGACCTTATTTTAATTAGTCTTTCATAGGCCTGATTTTGTTAATATTATCAAGAAATGAAGCGCAACTGAAACTGAACTTGTTTTTACAAGTTCCCTTTCTCATCCATACCAGCACTCAGAATTAATTTACTCTGGAAGAATATAATTACTCTGCTTTAATATCTGCATAATGAGTGTTGATGTTCATAAAATTCACCCCCTTTTTTATTACATTGCCAAAAGCACACTCATACTACTGTGCATGGACTATGAGCCTTCATCTCAAATGGGTGATTGCAGGTACAGAAAAGGTATTGAGGCAGCACCTGATAAATTTGTAGCAGTATAAAAATTAAGAATTTAAATGAGAAATATAAAAAACAAAAAAAAAAAAAAAAAAACCAAAATCAAACCAAGAAATAAATAAGTGTTTAGTTTGTTCCTTTGCTTCTTTTTTGCTCTGTTGTTCACACTCATCATTTTAGTGACCCTAAGCAGGTCATTCCCATTCTACATGTGTTTTGCAGGGAACAGGAATGTGTTAGAACTGTATAGCAAATTCTATTGTTTTGTAACTGCATTATCTCCTAGCATGCAGAATTTGGAAGGTAATGTCTTCCCAGAGTTTTCCATCACCAGAAGTATATCCCTGCGTCACAGAGATGCAATATGAAGCTACTTAGGTCATTTAAGCAAAAATATTAATGTGACAACTGATTTTATGTTCTTTATTGAATATGTCTGCCCAACTTTGTCTTGATTTTCAGATTTTTGGAGCCTTAGGGAAGTACTGTACCTTTTGAATGGTGTTCAGGACCTGAATTGAGAGTGCTCAACATCGTTTGCAATAAATCATTTGCTTCTGAAGGACAGCCTCAGGTTGGGACTCTCCACAGCCTTGAGTTCTGGACCTACCACTACCACCCTCTCTAGGATATGCCACCACTCAGAGTGATCTTCCAGTCTATCAGGTGGGCCATTGTATTTTTCTACATGGTTTTAGTTTATGTAAAATGTGAGATAATTAGGTCACGTCAGTCTGCAAAAAATAGGGTTATTTAAAACTAGTTGGTATTTTGTTTGCCATTGTAAAAGAGCTTATACAGAGATGCCTGTGGTGCTTGTTACTTTGAGACAGGACAGTTTGATAATGTATCTAAATCCTTACACTTCTTGTGTTGTAAAGAAATACAACAGTTAATCATCTTCTCACAGAAGTAACACAATAATAAATAAACTGTATTTTTGCAGTGTGTTGAGCATCAAAAATATTTGAAGAAATCGTCTCTCCTTGGGATAAGTCAGTCCTTTGAGACAGTATGTGAAAACCAAATTTTGCAGATTCTCCGGTTTTTTTGCTCTGTTCTCCACTTGGTCATCTCTGAAAATATTGGTATCTTCTTTGAGATGCTGTGAATATTCACTTATTAAGGTTTATATTGTTCAGTTACTGTAGCATTGTTGCTAGAAACTACGCACAATGAAAATCTTTAGAAAGTAAATAAAATTACAGCAGCCACCATTTGGATGAGAAATAGAAAAAAAAAAGGGTCATACCATTAGAGCTTAAGACAGATACAAGTATTTAATTCAATCTTATATCCAGAATGAGTTAGTTCTTTTGGAGAAAAGGGTAGTAAGGGGTCCTGTAGTTAAAGAACATCATTATATTGGAAATTATAAATCTAACATTTCCTAAATCCTTCAAGCTTAATACTGAGTTGCATTTTTCTGTAATAAGTTTATCCATATGCCATAGAAAAGTACAGTTATTGCATTTAATTTTTAGAAATGAACTTGTTTGTTTAGCAAAGAGCACATGAAACAAAAGACCTTTGTCGCTTGCTGTTGGTAGCTAGTGCATCCAGAAGGTTTCAGCTCACAAAAGCAGCATCAATAGCTAATGTGGAGTCCTGCTGTAGCTGGACTCAGCTTCATTTCCTACACCCAGTCCTTCCCTTGTTTCTCCTGACTGCACACCAAAAATGGACCTGAAGTCTTCCCTGAGGAGCAGCATGAAGTCCTCATATGGGACCCCATTCCCTGCCACCGTGTGTTAAAAAAGGGGTGGCACTTATCTGCCCAACTAAAAACCAAAGCAGAACCAAAGTTCTGCCTAACACAGCCCTAGACTTGAGAAAAAACTCCTTGGATTTTTCAAAATTCTTTCTCCTGGCTAGAGCTGGAAATAAACCCTAGGTGACAGTATTCACACTCCAGTTTTATGGAGGCTGTGAGTGAGATAAAGAAATGGGTGAAAATATGCAGCTTTCTTAAGGGTTTACTTAGATTATATTTAAGTGTGTCAACCCTGTAAATAGTAATCTAAGGCCCATAGAAATATTTTTTATTTATTAGTATTTTTGCTCTGCATATAGCAAATGGAAGAAGAAGGGGAAACTGCACTACATCAGAGAATACTATTCATCAGAACCAAAATACCTTTACTTAGAGGCCAAACTCTTAACCATTATACCACATTTCCTAAAATGGCTTACAAGGGGGACTTAGAGGTAGGTGATCATGATTGCCTAAAGAAAATGACCTAGTATTCTTGGAAACTTGAGAAAAGTAATTCCTTTAACTGCAGTAGTAACTGCAGTTTTTAATAAGTGATAAAATATTTCAGAAGGCTGGAAGACTCTACTTATATTTCTAGAAGATTAACAAAAGTCTATAGAGGAAGAAAGGGGAAGTCTGATTTTTTCCTCACCCTGAGCAAAGTAGAACTTTGTAGCAAAATACCAAGGTTTATTTAATTCCATTACTTCCTTGCATTTTCTGATTTTATATTTTTTTGTCTTCTTCTTTTTGTCTTCCAGCTACATATATGAGTGTGTGTATGTGTGTGTGTGTGTGTGTGTGTGTGTGTGTGTGTGTGTGTATATATATATATATATGCATGCATATATACTCAGTTTAAGTCCAAAGAACTATTTAAACACTTTTCAGGTATGCGTCAAAAAACCCAAATGAGCTTGAATGTCTTCTGCTGTTTAGAAAATGTTCTTAAATGCCTAGTGTAGACTATGTAGCTGTCTTTCAGGTAACTGAGATCGAGCAAAATTCAAAACATTTAATTAACAAGGTTTTCAATTTCACTTGTGGGCATTGCTTTCATTAAAAGCTACAGATTGTGTATATCATGTCATATCATTAATTAAATTGTGCAGAGCTGAGAAGAACAAAGCATGGGGCATGTGCTAGTCCTTGGAATTTCAGGTAGGTCTGTTCTGTGCTCAGTGCTCTGTTGTCAAGCAAGAAGTTGAAAAATGGGTGTAGAGAAGCCCAGCCTAATGCACAAGTTTGCTGTGAGCAGACCATTCAAAACTTCACTTTGAGCTTTTCGTGCACCTCATTCACCTTGTGGAAATTGGCCCAAGGAGTTTCCCAGAAGTGAATTTTCTGTACTTCTGTAACTTCTGTTATATCTTTCCTCTGATGGCTTTGTTTTTACATTGGTTGTTTAGTAAAGAAAGTTGAACTGATTTGAACTGCCTTAAGAGAAGGCACTTGTGTTGATAATGCTGAACATTTTTAATAGAGAGATTAGACATTCTCCATATTTGTGCACTTTTGTTTTCAGAAGTACTGACAGCCTGCAGCTTTCACTAGTCTCAGGTTCAGGTTCTCAAAAACCAGGAGTCATGACTGGCAGAAAAGATGTAAATATATCCTGACCCAAACCAGCTTTTTTGTACTTTTGGTCTTGCATCTTTATACAGATAGTGTTGAAATTAATATGTTACAGATTTTTGAGACAGCGAGCTAGTACTAATGAAAGCTCAAGAAGTACTGAAAATGCATATATCACATGAATGTTTCACTGTTAGCTGGAATTACAGCTGAAGTGAGCCTCCTTTATTTTTCTAAAAGCATCCCTAATGGCTGGGGTGTGTTGCTGTAGTCATGCACTATAATGATGGCCTACAAAACAGGTAAGTAAATGAGGAGGTAAATTGTGTAAGTATGTGCATTTTTCTCAAGATAGGTAAAATTAAATGTTGGAGAATACTCAGCCTGAAGCTAATAGAGATAAGACACTACGGACCATACCAGCAATAATGAAAGTTCTCAGTTACTCCCAGTCCTTACTGGTGAGTTCTGTAGGTATATCTGTAATCCCTCTGCAGCATCTAAGTTTGGGTGTCTAATCTCTCCTTATAACACTGATACAGATATAAATGTTTAGCTAGGGCTGAATCTAGCCTTTAGGCTGTGTCCTGAACTCTCTTTTCTCTCAAAGTCAAATATTATTTTTAGCTTTTATTGACCTGACCATCTGACTCCACTCAGCATTTGTTTCTGGTCAAATGCACTGCTCCCCGTCTAGGTCTAAACTGACTTACCAAAGTTGTGTTCTTCAGGCATGAAATGGGTTTTTATTACTGAGGTCCACAGTGCAGATCACTGGAAGTTATGTAATAATATGAAAGGACATATAATTGAAAGGCTGTCAGAAGATAAAAAAGTATCAAGCTTCCCAGAGCATTCACATAGCAACTCCTGAAGCTGGCTGACATTGAAAGAGTGATTGAGTGTTCAGTGCCAGCCCCTCTGGTAGCAGCTCTGCTCCTCCTCACTGCTGCCTGTTGAAATATCACAAGAGTCTGCAGCAGAGAATTTAATACAGGAGTTTTCCATTAAAGACATCAGCTGTTGCATTTCACAGTTACTTCTAGCTCAACTCACCTGCTGGGGACACAGTACCTTGTCCTTGAATAAGCAGGACTGCCTTCATCCTATTCTTCCCACTGGAGCAGCGAGAAGTAGAGTGTGAGCACATACTGAGCAATGCACAACAAGTGAGTAACTGCAGTACCGGAATATATTATTCTTGGATTTGTTTTAAATGTCAAGCAATAATACATGGGAAGTAAAAGTAAGTCTTTAACTATCCTGGCATTCTCCTAAATGTAAAAAACCATAAGAGATGCCTGTATTTACTACAAATAATAAAACTGGATCGTTACGCTAATCAAATTCAAATCAGTTCAACTGCATAATTTTCAGTGAATAGGTGCTTATAAAACACAGAATGAACTCCAAAAGGGAAGGTTCAGTGCTTCCTAATCAAAAGCAGTCAGCTTTAAACACCAGCCAGTCAGGTGATAGGTTTGTCATTTCTCAGCTGTGCTCTTGGAGGGAATTTGCCAAGAAGGCTTGACAGCCTTTAAACTTCGCAGAGCATTTTTTGCCTGTTTTTGAACATCATGTTGAGCTACAAAAAACTCCTGGGAGACTGGGAGGAGAGGTAGAATAACAGCAGTTCTGTTAAAATATATTTGCTGCAATGAATGTCAAGCAGAGTTTATGGTGCAAAAAAACAAGTAATTCCTGAAAAGAAATTTTGACCTCCCTCTGGTCTGATTCTTTCTTGTCTAACGGTGTCCAGCTACTCTGGGGGACTGAGGAGTGTCGGTGATTAATTGCCTGGATGTCAGAGAAATAAAGGCTCATAATGCATCATTAAAAGCTAGAAATCAGGGTGTCTGAATATCATGGGAAGCTTAAAATTAATATATTACTGCTATGTACAATTAACAGTCCAAGTCAGAAATCATTTCCTTTTATAATTTAGAACAATGGCAGCTCTCCAGTGAAAATGTATTTACAGTAGTTTTACATTGCTTTCTAGAGGCTTAGTGCAAAAGGGAGAGACAAAAATTAATATGCACCAAGGCAGTTAAAAAGAAACCTGTCTTTGAACTGTTCTTTCATTTTAATCACCATGAGCTCTGCTAAATAGGGAAAAGAATTATGAGTAGGAGGCTAGCATCTAGGTTACTGAGGGCAAATCACTCTCAGGGGAATAAGTTTGCAATCTGAGCAACAGACTCCGAGCTGTGCATGATTTGGGGTAAATAGGTCTGCTCTGTTTTAACCCAGCATCAACATCAATTGCAAGGTGACCAACCTGAAATCCCTCAACCAAATTACCCAACATGAAGGTCTGTTCTCTCCTCCAATGGCAATTGTGACACTGTGCTAGAAGAATTTTTCAGTGTCTTCTATTTCTGTTTTCCAATATCTTTCTAATGTCGTTCTAGTGTTTTCTATTTCACATCCTCAGCTTTGGGACCTCATACATGTTTTAGTAATTTTTGGTATTGGTTGAAGTCCCATTAAGCTTCTTAAATTCTTAAATGACTTCTTGGAGGGATTTTGTTGGATATTTTTTCTTGTAACTTAGGTCATAAAAGTAGCACCATAAACATTAATTGAAGAGCCATTAAGCAGTAGGGCTGTTTGTTTTGGGTTGATAGAGGACATAAAACTTCATACCCTGTGGTGGAAAACAATTAGATCTGATGATGAACATGCTATTAAATATACCATTACCAAACTTCTATCAGTTTAACTTTAGAAAATAGCAACCAGCTGTAGTCAAAGCATACACAAAGGATAGAAAGTCATAATTTAACTGTCATGTCATAGCCTATTATAAATATTGTCATTTCTAATGTTTTATGCTAATGACAGTGACTAATAGTAGTCATTACTTCTGTTCATTCTCATAAAAATTTCCTCTAGAGAATATGATTACAGCTAGAGTGCTGTTTAAAATTAAATTTTGTTTTTCTAAAATAGATAACATAAAAATATTCAAATACCAACAGGTTTGTTAACTATTTTATTTTGTAATAGCATGTGTTCAACAACCCTAGCTTTTGTTAATTGTGCCATAAGTTGAACAGATATCCCTTTCAGAAACATTTCTGGCATGCTAGCATGTGTCTGTCTCTGGTCTCTGAACCATGGAATAAAAGGTGAATCTCACAGAAGCCATAAAACAAGTCTGATGCTACCCCTGTAGAGGCTTAATATTAAGAACATTGAATTTTCTCATCCATTTCTTATTTCAGTTATGAATTCTGCTTACTTGACAGGTACAGAGTACTTCATTATGTGCGCGAACAGAAATGCTTAAATGGATGAAGCAGCTATTTACGTCTGATAGGAGCTAAGTGGGACATTAAATTAATGCCAAACAAGTGAGTGCTCATTTTAGTTTTGTTATAAATGGCTGCAGCACAGCAGTAATGTGTTGACTCTTATGTGCTGACAAGTTCTATATTTCTTACAAACTTCCCTTAGAGCTCGTCGTGGAAAGACAAATTCACACTCTGCATGATGAAATTAGCAGCAGATGCATTAATAATTGAATAAGGATCTCTGGAGACACACCACAGCTCAGAAAGAGAGTTGTTGACTGGCTGGTTTAAGTAGAGGCTTCTGTTCTTATATATATGCACTTACATAAGCCATGAGTTAAGAGCTGCTGCCTGTAGGTAGCCTTTGATATCAAATCCACTTCCTGCTCTTAGAAGGCTTTGCATAGTTACATTGGACAGGTCCATGAGCAGACTGACAGCCATTAATCTGGGCAGAGCATGGCCTTGCTCATTTCCCCTCCTCTCTGACTCTTCTTAAACTCCAAGGCAAACTGAAAGCAGTTTCTTTGGAAATCATCTCCAGACAATGAGTGGAATATGAGTGACTGGAAGACTTTCACTGTATGCCAGACCCTTGTCATGGACCTCCGTTTCTATAGTGTTGAAAGTTTCCTGAAGTGCAAATCCCAGCTTCTCTCACTGAAGGATTAGGATACTGCCATCTTTCTTTCCAGCAAATGTGATGTTCTTTGATTTATCCACATGCCCAGGTTTGAGAGAGAAGGAATTTCACAGAATCACAGAGAGACCACAGTGAGTCACCTGATCCCATTTCCCTTCTCAAGAAGGGCCATCTTAGAGCACAGGCTTGTGTCCAGACAATTCTTTAAATTGAGGGAGGCTCCACAACCTCTCTGGAAAATCTATTCCAGTGCTCAGTCACTGCAAAAAGTTTAAAGATTTAAAAGATTAACGAAGTTCTTTCTCATATTCAGGTGGAATTTCCTGTCCACCAGTTTCTGCCCGTTGTGTCTTGTATTGCTCGGCACCACTGAGCACAGCCTGGAAACATCCCCTTGCCACCCTCCCTTCAGATACTGATAGACACTGATGAGTTCCCCTCTCAGTTGTCTCTTCTTGAGGGTCAACTGGCCCAGCTCCCCCAGCCTGTCCTTGTAAGAGAGATGCTCCAGTCCCTTAATCATCTTTGCTCCCCTCCGCTGGTCCCACTCCAGGAGCTCCGTGTCTCTGCTGTACTGAGGAGCCCAGAGCTGGACACAGCACTCCAGATGTGGCCTCACCAGGGCTGAGTAGAGGGACAGGATCCCCTCCCTCAATCTGCTGGCAATGCTCTTCCTGATGTACCCCAGGATACCATCAGCCTTCTGGGCCACAAGGCTACACTGCCAGCTCAATTTGTGTCTTTTGGACAGTAGCAAAGAAAGCAAGAGGATTGCCAGAAAAATAACTCTGCTCTTTAAAGATACTACCAAGTCTTTGATGTAATTTTTAATAGTTACTTTGCAATCACACCAAATAATATTATGCTCAGAGGATATTGACAGAATAGTGTGATATTTCATCCACAGCAATACTATTGGAACAAATTCTTCCAGGTTTAAAATCAGAAATTTATTGCACTATTGCCAAGAGAGTGATAGTAATTTGAGTAGTCTAAAAATTAGTTGCAGTTTGAAGAAAGCCAAGATTTAGTGCAGTGTTACTAGATTAACTCCATAAAGCTCTCCTAACTATGAATGCAAACTTCAGTCGCTGCTTTTGAGCACAGGTTGAATTGACTACTGTGTTCTGCTTTCCTCCAGGTTATTTTATAAATCTCAGGATGTGTAAGAAAAACTTACCTTCAAAATATCTATCAGTGTATTTTCTGGAGTTTCATCAGCTAAAGAAATGCTGATTCTAATCTAAGATTTTAAATATATTGCAATATTTTGCATAAACTACAATATGATTTAATAAAGTTGTACTGTCTTTAAAGGAAAACTCAAGATTCAATTGTCTTTAAAATGATACTTCAATTCCTTCTATTTAGATATGCAATTCTTTTTATTCAATAACAGTGCATATGTTATTTATTCAGTAAAAGTTTGGTATGAATCTCATCATAATGGAAGTATGGAATTTGAGATCTTTCTAGTATGAGAAACATTTAAACAGTTTCTGTTGTCACTTGAAATAAGAGTTAAGTCCCAGAGATTTATATTTGTATAATGAAGTATTGTCTCAATCTAAATGACAGAATCCCTAGGTTGGAAGAGACCTTCAAGATCCTCTAGTCCAACCCATGCCCAAGCACCTCAACTAAACCATGGCACCCAGTGCCACATCCAGATACTCTGAAACGCTCCACAAGGGGCTCAGCTGAGGACAGAACAGAACGTATTTGGCTTTGTGATATTGAACCACAAGGCAGATATTAAGAGATCAGAGACAATCAGGTGAAGGAGTAAGCATGCCAAAATAATACCCTGGTTTCAGCACCATGTCTTCTTTTGGAGTGCTTGGAACAAAGATGTGAAAATTGGATTTACAGAAACTTTTTTACTCAATAGATCTACCATTTCAGAATTAATATTTTTCATTTGATTCACACATATGTAATACATTTCACTGCTGTTTAAGAAAAGTAATCTTACCATCATCTGAGTTTTTAAGGAAAAGACTAAGTACTCAAACAAGGTCATGAACTGCTGGATGAGAGGAATATACATGAGTTGCATAGACCAAAGAGGAATAAAGAGACTGCATTAACAGGGGCGAAGGGAGAGAGATCACGAGTCATTAACTATGGCTTTATGCTTCACATCTCTCTGCAGTGGGTTTAATCCTATTAACTGATTTCCATTCATTCTGTTATTTCCATAGAATAAGATCCTAAGTCTTCTTCAGGTTAGAAATTATTATTACGCAATCCAATAACTTTTGTACCTATTATTAGCATATATAAGGCACATCAGGGGCACCAATGTTTATTCTTATCATCTGAAGTAATCACCAAATTCCACAACTCTGGCAGTTACCACTCCTGTAGAAGTGATGAGATATTCCTAAAGCCTTCTAGTGAGTGAATAAACCAATGGTTTTTACCCATGTTTTGCAGGTCACTGGACGTTCAAAAGAGCAAAGCAAATTAAAAGAACCCCTTCCCTTTTTCTATCACAGTAATTTTGCACTCGAGTGTATGAGCATTTGCTAATATAAAAGCTGTTGAGGAAGATAGGACGGGAACTTCTTCTAACACAGTGCCTTATAAGGTAGAAATTAATGTTGCATTTGAAATCACAGCTCTCCTTGAAATTTTATTTCATTTTAAAAGACATCTTGAGCACCAGATTTTTGTCTCTGGTGACCTACAATTAAACAAATCCACTTAAATTTAAAATAGAGTTTTCTAATTGTCACCCTGTAACCTCAGCCTGAAGATCAAGTAGCTGCATTTTGATTTATGTCTCATCACTATTGTTGGTGTTTCTGCAGGCCATATAATTTTTACCCCTTGTACATTGCCCTTCTACTTTTCATGGTCTTTCTCGTTTGTCCCCTGCTGTTATTGTTGCTGTTTTTATTATTATTACTGTTGTTATTCTTACTATGTTACTTTGAATATTTGCCCAGATATTGTTGAGTTGCATCCTTTTGTTGGAATAAGTTGGCAAGTCTGTTAGTGCTCCATGCACCTATTTGTACTTCTCTACAAATTACTCAAAAGAACAAATTTTTCCTTAGAGCCAATATGTGAAATAAGGGGGGAGAAAATTACAATTTTTTTTTTTTGACATATTTTTCTGAACTTGGACATGGTTGTGGAGAAACTGGTATATGCTGCACCCTCCATAAGTACTCTGAGAGAGCACGAGCTATAGGAATGGCCAACACAACAGAAGCAGAGTAAGATGCTGCAGCAGCAAATTGTTGCAGAATATCAGTTATTTCCTCAGGAGCTCTTGGGATGGCAGACTAAGCATGGAGAATGTCCATAGAGAGTTCTTGTCTACTCTGTTCAAGCAAAACAAATATACAGAGTTGAAGTCACTGTACATTTCCAGATTTTCCTCTGAGAGCTGTGATAGCTGTGCTGAGTTGGCAGGGCCAAAAATTCAACACAGCACTCTCCACAGAATACATTTGATTTCTTTGTAACCCACTCTGATAAGAGAAAGGACAGGCATTTCCATATATTCTCTGTAAACCTTCTTTGAATTTAATAAATTGAATGGGATGCCAATTACATAGAATAATCCAAGCTTTTGGATAAAATGATACCACTTCATTCATCCCAGTAAGTAATCCCATGATTCTACTTCTCCTGCTATTTGTGAAAGTAGGACCTGTTTTTTGAATGTCCTGTATGAGAAGTGCAGCCTTTTCTGATCACAGACAAAGCTGGGTATTTTTACTAGTCCTTCCCTTTTAATTTCCAGTCTACTGCAAGAGACCTCCCTCTCCCATCATGGTTTTGTGGGTTCCCTAACATTTATCAATCCAATTAGTGTTGTCAGCTTTCTTGCTTCTGTTCTGTCTCTCTGATAATGTAGAGATAATGCACAGGATATCTCCTGACCGAAATAAAAATGTCTAGTTTAAACTTCCCTATGCAAAAATGTCTAAAATTGAGCAATGACTTAACACCTGCAGTTCCAAGGTCTTCCATATTGCACAGTGGACATTTAATTTTCCTTTAAAGAAATGGGGGGTGTGGGTCAGAGGCAGAGACGACACACATTCCCAAATTCTTGTGACAACAGCCTCGAGTTTATTCCCGCAGCTCCTTTTATAGGAGCTTTAGTTGCACACATCATTTGTGGGGGCCTCAGCCCCTACAGCTCTCTGGCCAACGATACATCTGCCTTTAGGGCTGAGTGACATCTGGCTGAGGGTCCCTGTGTAGATTTGAATCCTACCTATCCTTCCCCCCCCAGGGTCTCCAATGCTGCAGAAAGGGACTTTTTCTTCAAGGCTTCTTTTAGGAGCAGATTTCCCACTGCTAAAACGGTAAACTCAGTTTTGTCTTTCAGAGACTCTTTGGAAATGCCTCTCTCCCACACATTTGAAGTTTCCTGTCCTTTCTGTTACCTACCTTTGCTAGTCATAGCTCCTGTGGAGTTGATATTTGTTCAGAGGTTTCTGCAACCTAAAAATGCCAGTCTTCGTGGGGCGTGAAGAAAATTAAGAAGACAGAACCAGTAAATTTTGGTTACAATCCTAATCCAAGATGGAAATTCAATCCATGCACTTTCATCTTCCTGTAAAGTAATATTTAATACTCATCTCCAGAGTTATATTTGAATGCTCTGAATATCTCCTCTAATATACTTCTAAACTTGTCATTTAAAGATATAAAACCTTTTTGAACATAGATGGTACCGTAAAGACTTTCTAAAGATAATTACAAGTTCAAAGACTTCAGTTAGGGCAGGAATTCCTCAGTACAAGCAAATGGATCCTCTTAGTCACTAGAAAAATGCACGAAGAATGTTAGAAAGGCTGGAATCTCAAGATGGAATTTGGAAACACAAAGCAAGATGGAATACTTTTTTCTTCTGAAAAATATAAAGCTGTGCGCCTTGGAGGCTGCCTATCAGGGATATCTGAAATTTAGGCAAGGAATATTGTGCTTACATAACAGTGCTTGCATAGAAATTACCCATAAAGACCTGAGGAGTATAAGGTGCTTCAAAATCAGGTGACAATGCAGATTTAAAGGGATGACTTGGAGCAGCTCCTGAAAACTCCTGAGCCCAGACATGAGCTGAAAGCTGCATGTTAGCACAGGAAGTTTCCTTGCCAGGACAACAGATTTTGCATTCTCTGTAGCTTTAACAGCAGACTTACATGAAATTAAAGCCTTAAAAGTGAACCCATATTTGGGGTCACTTATTTGTTTCCTTTTAAGCAATAGTCAAGACAAGGCTGGCAATGCATGCATCATTTTCCATAGTATTGAAACAGGCAACAAATTATTAATGTCTATATAAATAAGAAATAAAACAGGTTGGAATCATACTCTTCTATGGGTTGAAAACTAAAATGATCAGCATGAAGCACCCTCATCTCTCAGTAAATGCAGCACAGATGAAGGCTGCATGTGTTGGCACCATGCTATATAATCATCTTCCACTTGAGCACAGGGGCTTGGTGAAATAAGCAGTTACACTGATTAACAGAGGACCTCCCCCAGATTGTGCTGTGGACCCAGAAAGAGATGGGCTGTTGGATAACCAGTGCCAAATCTAAGCTAGGGTTACAAACACAGTGATGGGTTACCCAGGAGGAATAATGCCAACAGAGGAAGTTCATCCCAGTCTCAGAAATCTGATGTCTCATTTTTGTTTCAAAGGGGAAGAATTTACAACTTCTTGTTTTTGTTTTTTTTAAATAAGATGTCACATTGGTCTAGAATTTTTCCCTGTGTTAAATGTACAGAACAGAATTCAACATTAGGGTTCCTCTAGAAGACTAAAGTGGGGTTTGCCATGTTCACTCTTATAGAGGGATTAGGGAGTAATGTTTTCATCAGAATTATGCTTGTTCTCATTGCCCATAAACACATATTTATCAAATGTATTAGAAGCATTTTGGTTCAGTGCTTACTAGTACTTAGGCATATTGATTTTTTCAAGCTCATTTGGCATTTTTTTTAAAAGTTGGTTTTCTCTGAGCTTTTCTGCTTTTGTTTGTTTCTAAATTAAATTGATAATAATATTTTCATCTACAGGGAGCACTGGCAATTTAGCCACTAGAATTTTTCAAATATTTTAGGTGCAGATTAAAGCAGACTACTGGGCTATAAATCAATATAATATTGTAACTGCCCTTCCCATTCAACTGTTTATTGTTTCTTGGGCATCAGTTACACATCAAGCAGATGTTTCTTTTAGGGATGGACACAATGGCTTTAGATATTTTCTATGAATCCAATGAATTTAAAATCAAGGAATAAAAAATTAGTATCCAGAGTTCTGAAGTACATCTTTCTGCATTTTGTTAAAATGCATGTTGCATATTAGTATATTTCTCAGTGGCCCATTTTAACATTGTCTCTGACATGGCTTGTCTTTGCAGTTCTATCCTACTTATATATTTATGCACTTCCTATTTTGACATCTCACTTTGAGTCATAATCTTATATTCTACTTAAAGTATATTCAGCATCAATCTTTATATACATACCAAGTGGTGGAATATTAGCACGTTATTATGGCTTTCCAACTATTCCTATCGCTTTTGTATCATAATCTCATCCAGCTTTTTAACTTCTCCCAATTGACCCTGGTCCAAAGAGATATTCAAGATGTGACAGTATTGACATAGTTAGGGAGCAAGATTTTTTGTAATGACTCGTTGTTTGATTGATAGGTGAATGGAAAATATTTTGAATATTTGGGTACTCACTCTGAGTTTGTATATGAAATTGGGGAGAATTATCTCTGCAGAGAATCTCAGAAGAGATTCTGTGAGCCTTTTGTAGGCTCTTCTAATGCATCATATTGTGACAACACTGAAAAAATTATCCTGAATTAAATACAAAAATGTAATCTATGTTCTCTGTGTTTTCTATGTATCTGCTGTTCTTGTGTTCCAGATCTCTTTCTTAGAATTTCTACTTGCCCTATGTCCCAGAAATATTTTCTGAAATATTGTATTATGTTTAGCATTACCATAAATGTACTTTTGAGTTAAAGCTATTTATTTTGTATATGTTTGTGAACTGTTGAAAATCATTCAGCTCATCCCAGTGTCTGTGCATTCAGCTGGAAGAATAAGGTAGGCATAACATTGCAGTGGCAAATAATTCACTTAAAAAATACAATGTATATGCTTCTGAGGTACAGATACCTCAGTAGGATCCTGCATGTGTCTGTCCTTCCAACAAAAGGGCAAGTATTTCCATCACATGGAAATTAGTTGACACAACTAGTTCTCTGTGAGAACTGGAAAAAGGGACAGCATGACTGATTTTGTCAAGGGCAAAAGGAGAGGAAAGGGCAATGCAACAACAACAAAAAAAATATTTAGGCATATAATTTAAAAGAATGTGAATGATCCTTATCAAAGCAAAGGACAGTTAAGAGTGATAAATGTATTAACTGTGAAAAATAAACATGAGAACTCATTTAAGCTTTTTACTAAAACCACAAAAGTTTGACTTACCATAAGCTATAAAAGATGTCATTAAATCATTGGCCTTTACAAATTGCCTATTGCGGTTTCTAGCTACTCCTTTCTCTCCCAGTACTCTGATTGATTGTGTACAGCTCCAGGAATTGATACCTGTAAGCAAGTTCCAATGTCACACAGACAAAGGAAGTAAAATATAAAGAGAAGTAATATCTTACTACAGTGAGAAATCCTGTTCACCTCAGTGGTGAAGTGAACAGTCTCATCATAGGTGTATGGGTGGTAAGATCTAAGTGATGCTGTGCTAAATATGAAAGTACAGCAGACAGTTTAATAAATAGGCTACATCAAGTCAGTTCAAAGATGTTTTGTGAAGTACAGTCTATGTACCAATAAAAATCTCCACAATTTTTATTAATTCTATTGAAGTAGCACGCTACCTCCAAATATTTATAGAGATCAAGCAGACTCACTTCAGGACAAGTCCTTCATACATACCAGAGGGACCTTTCCTGAAATGTAAACAGTTGGCATCTGCTGAACTGTAATCCCTAAATCAGAAACACAAATGTTTGGATTAACAAAAAATGGAAAGCCTCATTCTTTATTGTTGACCTCCCGGTACATATTTTTTCACAGTCAGTGTTGTGTGCATGACCAGCATTCTTTATTCAGGACTGGAAATGTGGTGACTTTTTGGCATAGCGACCACAAAGGACAGTGGTGATTAAATTCAAGCAAGCACAAACCCTCTGTGATGCTCACTAACTTCAGAAGATTTGAAATCAAGCCTTCAGTTCAATGGTACCCATGTGATACAGTATGAAGCAACCGAGATTCGATACCCTTAAGAATCAGATAAATAAAAGGATATTTATTTTACCCCATTAAAAGAGTATATTGATCAGAGAAATGAGGAACTTGAGGAAATATAAAATACTTGTAAGTACCATCATTGAAATCTATTTGGTTTTATACACAGAGAGTTTTAGCATCCCACTGCACCAGGGACTGTGTTCAACAACTGTTAGTGAAAACACTTAACAGACTTGGAATTGCTGTCATATGTACAGTGCATATATATGTAATACAGAATGAATATGTACAGAATATTCCATTGTACAAACTAAAGCTTTAATAATGAGCAAACTGCTTTAATTGGAATGCCGTGCGAATAAATTCTGAAATTATTTTCCAAAGTAATTTGCATTTGGATAAGTAGTGTTTTGTTTTTTTTTCTTGAAGAGATTAAATACACAGCTATTGAAAAGCACTGAAAAGCTGGAGAAGAATGAGAATGAAGTTGTAGGTGTTGGTGCTGAGAGCCAGGAGCACAAGCAGCAATCTTGGAATGTCTGCCTTTTCTGGTTTGTGCTCGGCTTTGGGCTTTGTGGATCCCAGTAGGAAGAGCCACAATCAAGCTGGGGTTTCATGGATTTCAGTCTTACTCTTCCCAAGCTGGGGTTTCATGGATTTCAGTCTTACCCTTCCCAAGCTGGGGTTTCATGGATTTCAGTCTTACCCTTCCCAAGCTGGGGTTTCATGGATTTCAGTCTTACTCTTCCCAAGCCACGCTCAAGCCACTGCTTCCAGCCTCATACCAGAGTCTCCAAAAGCAGTTGGAGCTTTTGCAGGTCCACAGCAGGAGGTGAAAGAGCAGAGTGCTCCAGGTCAGCCTACCTGGTGAGGGGCTTTCCTGCAGCCTCTGCTCCTCAGGGGGGTGGATTGGTAACTGCACATTGGGTCTGGCAGTGGCATCTCTGACCCAGCACCTCTTTGGAGCGTGAGGCACCCACCAGCTGTTGCCTTTGGCAAGATGACAGTCACATTTCCTTGAATTGTGCCTGGTTTTACACACACTTGTGACAGGTACTCGGTGTACACTCATTTTTTCTTTTTGGATTTCAAAAATCTATTTGGCTGGGAAGTAAATTCTAAGTAAGTTTCAGGGAAGACTGGAATTGTCTGCATTAAAAAAGTTTGATGCCTTGAAACTGCAACAAAACAATAAAAAATAAAATCAGTAAAATACCGCTAAGTGCAATTTTAATTGTTTCAATAAGTTTTTTTCAGGTTGTATTTTCATGTTATTAATTTCTGGACAGTCAACTTCATTATACTGTGTAAGAAAAAGGGAAGGTTTTCAAATAAGCTTGCATATTGAATTTTAGGTCTGTGCATTAGAATTTTCATATGACTACAAAATTATCAAAATAATTACTTCTTGTCTATGCAAGCATGAAGGGTTTTCCTTCATTCCTAATCTGTAATAACAAATCCAAAATTCTTGGCAGTATAAAAAAGTGCCCTGAAACCTATTGTCAATATTCATCTGTCCCTTTTCATAAGAGCATGTGATTGTACCAGACATCTATCCAGCTACCAGAAAAGCTGATTCCTATGGGATACATATATAGTTAATGTCTTAAGAGAAGAGATTCAGTTACTTAATTTTTGAGGAACTTGCACAATATTCAAAAAACTCAAGTCTTTAAACAGCAGAAAAGAAACCAGAAGGGAAAAAAAAAAAAGGAAAAATAAGAAAAACCTTAATGTTACAGTCCATTGATAAAATTAAATTAGTTATCATGGGTTTAGCTTAGCTTAGGTAAAATATTTGGGGACACAAAAAATATTTCATTAACACAATGAGATCTTCTGTCACGTAAAATCCTTATCCTTTCTTCAAGGGCCTATCAAGAAAACTAAGTCTACTACCTAAATTTTATTTTTCAAAGTAAAAAATAGAATGTTCTGAAAATCAAGCTGTCAGTAGTTAATGCTGTCAAAATAACATGTCAATTTACACACTTGTTCAATTGGACTTCACTTTTTCTTCCTCCTCATTTTAAATGTTGTTTGTTCATTTCTTATTCTCTGGGCCTTTTCTTCAGAGTCCCATGGAAACAAAACATAAAATCAATGATACCAAAGTTTATGTAGGCTTAATATTGGGATGAAAAATGAAAGTGCCTGATCCTGCTGTCAATAAAATGTATTTGTGTATTTGTGTAGTTCTCCATGTAGCACTTTGAATAGGGTGAGTGACAGAAATCTCAGTCTGAGAAGAGGAAGAGCCTTATGGCCCTACTGTATGGGGGGCTGGTTTTATAATAGCCCAAAACAAAACATTCATGATCCTTTAACAGATTCAGATTACCAAAGGTAGACAGGCAAAGTAGCCATGCACAGTGCTGTGGAGTTCCAGTCTTTTTTCCATGTACTGCCCTGCTAGGAAAGCCTGCCAAGGATTGCAGTGGATCAAGAAAGAGGAGAAATGTTCCCTCCAAGGAATCTTTGGATTCCACAGGAAGTTCTCATGGTTCCTGTAGTCACTTGAGGTTAGATTATGGTAATTAATTCATATATCTAGTCTTTAGTGCCTCCAACAACAACATCCTCAAAGGCAACCACAGGCAGAAGGGGACAGCTGATGTGCCACACCATTAGTTAAATATGTAGACAGTAGGAAAGGTTGTAAATTAAAATTAATGCTTCAGTCACTCTGTGTGTGTGTGCATTGCCTGGCTAACCACGTGTGCATCCATAGGGATACTAGATCTCTGAAAGGATCTTAAATTAGTTGCTTTGGCTTTGCTACTTCCTTTTGATATGGAGCTGTCTATATGAACTGAAAGTGAGAAAACAGCTAATACCATTTCTGTTCATCGTAAACCCTTCCTGACTGGTGGCTTGCCTTCTTCTGGGATCCAGCACTGTAGCAGAAAGCAACTGGTATAACCTGCAGCTACAACTCCTTCCTGCAGTTCAGCTTCTTTTCTAGGGAAATGTACTTTTCCTTAATACTGATGTTCAGGCTCAGAATAAAAAAATGTATCTGAGGAAAAGTTATACATGGAACTTCAGGCTGTTGCTCCTCTGGATGATACTTACCTGTTTTTCCTACAGAGATTCATGTGAATTGTTACCTCTAATTGCATCCCCATGTTCGTCTCTTAATACCTGTCAGTATGAGACACACCACTTAAAAGAAATTTCCTGCCCAGACTGGGCAATTTCCTTGTTACAACAATATATTTATTTCTTATTTTGTCTTGTGGTTTCATAAGTGCTAACAGATTCTTACCCAGTGCTATTTAAAATGCTTACTGATCCACACAGACAGAAAAGGTAAACAACAGCTAAGCAATTGGTCTGACAGATAGTGCAGTCCCTCAGGAGGCATTCATAACATCCACACCAACACTGAGCTATTCTCTCTCAGGAGCTCCATTAGCAGTTATTTCATCACCACCGTGTCTGTAATTCTGTAGCAGCAGTCCCAAGGCTGGCCAGTTCTCCTCAGCAGAGGTTAAACTGTAGGCAAAACCACTTCACTGATAAAAAGAAAGTAGAAACCAGCCTGAAGTGTAAAAGTTGCAGTGTAAAGTCCCATTAATATGGACACTTACAGAAAAAATAATTAAACTGTGAACACAAGGGAGTAGTGTATTGACTTATTTTTAATTGTATACAAAGGGACAGCTTGCATCTAATTTTTTGTTTAGATTAATAATTCATTTTGGTTTGAATATGTTTTGATCCTGAGTTATTCAGAAAAATAATGGTTTTGAGAAGGACACGGTGTCATTATAAATGTAAATTGGATATGAACTATGAATAGGATGCTATTTGATGACCAATGGAATCTTGGTAAGAGTAAATAGGTTAATATTCAGAAATTGGCATGTTTTTCACATTTGTCCAATTTACTGGAAAGCCACTGGAAAGCACCTTTATGGTTTGTTGAAAAAGGTATGGAAAGTCAAAAATAGGTACAGAAAATAATTCTGAAAATTAAAAAAAAAATGCAGGAAAATGTACCAATACTGAAATACTAAATAGATCCTTAGCCATTAAATCAGTCAAGAAAAGACTGAGAAGTAACTTGACTACAGCCTTCAGGTACCTACAGGCAAAAAGTATTCCTGACAGCAAAGAGCCCTCCCATTTAGGAAGAAGGAATGTGTAATTAGTTGCAGCCAAGAATTCCAGTCTGTTCCCCCATCACCAAGTTAACAATGAGAGCTTTCAACCATCAGAGCCATCTGGGTCCCTTAGAAAGATATGCTACATCTCATTCAGAAGCTACAGAGGGTGAGAGATAACATTTTGGGACCACACAGGAGGTTTGACTAGACAATAATGCATCATTTCTTCTGCCCTTAATGTCTAATTCTGAATCTAAATAAAAAACTAATAAGGTTAACAGAATCTGGCCCTCAGTCGTATATATTTTATCATTTAATTACATTTCCATTTGAGGATTATAATTCAGTTCTCTTATAACTTCATCTCTAAAACTTTTCCACAGAATACCAGAAATAGAGTATTTCTTATTCTCATAATTAAACTTTGAAGCAAATAAAAGTTCTTCAGCATGTGAATTAGCATGTCAAAAATTTAAACAAATATCATTTTAGTTTCTCTGTTCTGAATGAAGAGAGCAATCATATAGCACAATAAAGTGTTAATATCTGTTATAGCCCTTGAGCTATACAAATGTGTGGTTTTGTTATGATCATGTTTGATATGCTATGTCTTGACTAGATCTTATTTCATTCTGTTTCTACAGGTTAGTGAGACTTTAATCAAGAAAAAAAGAATCTAATGAACAGTAATTTGAAACACAGCATTTGGAAAGGTCAGAATGGTACATTACATCCTCATTATCCAAAAGAACAGATGAGTTTAATATCCTGGCATCATTTTTCCATGAAGAAGATATTAAACAAGAACTGAAAATGGTACAAGGTCCTTGCTTCCTTTCCTATGACAAAGATTGTAACAAGAGAATGGAACTACCCAGAATAAATCCCTTTCTGCTTTAATGGTCCAACTGTGAATTCTGTCTAGATTTCAAAAAGCTAAGCCAAGCAAAGAGCCAGCATGCATGCTATTTGTTTCATTTCCTTTACAACACACTTTCCTGCTTACATGGCCCATTTTCCATTAATATTTTCTGGCCTTAAACCTGGGAAGATATGTTAACAGAAGGTGCACAGTACACCACATTTTGCTGCATAATATGTTGAAATGCAGCAAATAATGTACTGCATCAGCACTGCTGAAAATACAGATTTCCAGCTTCTCTTTGAATAACCTAAAACCAGAGATAATGTATTCCAACACAAAACACATGGTGGTGAGTCTCTGAAGGTATGGAACTCTTTGAAGGCAAAGGAATTTGCAGTATATTCAATAGGCTGGTTTAATATAAGAACTGGCAGAATTTCCTACCTTAAATCTTTATCTGCATGAAGACTCTTCCTTTTGCTTGGAGGTCTAAGGGGGGAAAAAACCTTCTGGAACTGGATGTTGTATTTTATCCCTAAAATGCACCATCAGAGTCCTCATGTTAAATGTTATTATGGCAACTGAAAAAGTGCTGTGCTTAAAAATAAAAAAATTGAGTATATAGCATGCCCCTGTATTAGTTACTTATATGCAGTCCTCATGAGATGATAAATGTGCTATTACTCACAAATGTAACAAGTTAGATTTTAAAGATATTCATAATTATTAAAGAAAACATTTTATATCATTCCAAAGATAAAAAGTCTTCAAGTATTACTGACTGAAGTAGACCTACATGGGCTTGCACAAGCTCACAATTAGAAATCATATTGCACCTCTTTTTCCCACACCATCTTGAAGAAAAACTCTGTGGTACATTACATGCAGCATCTTGCTGAGAAAAACCATTCTGCTTTGGTCAAGAGAGACAAAACAACCATATCCAAAATATGCTTTCAGTACCTCGAGTGAATATATAAGTATATATATTAATACTTGTTGGGGTTTTTTTTCTTTTCTTTAAGTAATTTTATTTTACACTGGAGATTGTAGATGTATTTTTCATCCTTTGTTTTGCAACTATAAAGTAGGATAGCTTTTCAATGCATTGGTAATGTGCAATCTATTTCAAAACTTCAAAGGATTTGCAAAACTACAGACAAAAATCCCTAATGGGTGTTCATTTTGTAGGTGCCTACAGAAATTAATGTTTTCTGTGTGCCTATAAAAAGTCCACTAGATACAAGTTTCTATCAAGTTCCTTGTTATTAAGCTAATAGTCCTTAAAACTGAAATTACTACAAATAGCTCTTTTCTTCTTCTTAACCAAACATATCAGCCATCCAATATGCCACATACAGAAAATATTAAATGAAACTATTTTTTAAGTTCCTAATTATCATTCACAATATAAATCTGTGAATTTTTATAATTTTTTAGAACTCTGACCATTTTTTGCTATGAAAAAAATAAAATAATTGCAGTTGTATCCATCTTTTAAAAGATCATGTTTAGGACATGACTGAATAGAGAATCCAGGGTTTTGAGGAGAAACTCAATGTGTAGTCACACAAATATCTCCAGGATTTCTTAGAGAGTCAGTCTATCAGTCCAATGTATCAAGTGAAGAAAGTGGGTTTTGTTATAGAGTTTTTAGTTCTCATGACTGTGAAAAATGTTGCTGCTGTGTCACACAGTATTTAACATGGAGAACACCTTGAATACATTGTGCAGCCTTATTTAGTTATTCTATAAAATGGATTTTTTCCACTACATGATTACAGTCATACTTTTTTTGAAAAATTGCCAAAATAATAATCAAGTGCATTTTATGAACCAATACAAAAGCTTGAACTTGAACTTTAATAGACTCCTCCTTTTATCAATTATTTCCAATAAATAATGTAGGTTTTGGACATTTCCATGAAGTCTTTCTTCAGTGGGGATGGTGAATATGAGTTTGGTATAAAATGTTGGGCCCGTGAACCCATGAGAACATCTCCAAGTACAAGGATCAGATAATCCTCTGCGAGGTATATTCAATAAATTAACAGCAGAACAAAATTAACAAACAAAAAAGATGAGGCTGATGGAAAGGTGTCATATTGAAGCAAGATCATAAAAGAGATCATATCAAACACAAGAGGCTATGTGCAGCACACACATTCCCACACAGGATTTTGTCCCAGGAGTTGCTGGTTCATTGTAATCCCAGTAACAAGGACAGTCAGACTCTGTGAAATATGGTTTGAAATATTTAAACATTTATTGCAGCTAACACTTTAAAGGAAAAAAGGTTAGCACAGATGATCTTACATCCGTTCAGGTGCTGGGGAGCCCAAGTTATGCACCACTGAATGAGCCTCCATGCAGGCTCAGAATCCTGTGCAGATCCTGTCCTTGTAAAGGTTACCCAATATTTCAGTCTTTTGAGTTCCTGTAAGGTTTTCCTAAAACAAAATAACTCCATTAATCATTTTTGCTGTCAAAGAAAAAAGGATACACACATGGGAATTTGTTGCTGCTGCTGCTTTAGGTAAAGGCAAGGAGTTGGTGTGACCCAGGGGCAGCTGCCCACAGGCTACTTCATTACCAGCAGCCAGCCAAGCTTGTCCTGCAGGCAGAGGATGTGCAGAGCACAGCACAGACCTGGAGGTCATGCTGTGTGCACAGCACCTTTTGTGAGCACAGCACACCAGGGCAGGCAGCCCTGCGTGGGACAATGGCTGTGTGAGACACCAACTCCCCCAGGAGCCATGGTCTCCTGGTCAGGACCTCAGCACATGTGGGCTTGCATACCTAGTTTGCATCTGCATATAAAAACCTGCTTTTGTTCTCCAAACTGAACTGGTAAACAGTATTAAAGTCTGCATACATTAAAAACTCTGAATGTCCACTGCAAACACGCCTCTGTACAGGTCTCTGTTTATCAAGCTGATGTTGTGCCAAAGTCAGATAGGTTTACAATTACAGAATTTATTGCCACTAAAAGCCTGTGTAAATACATTTTTGCAAGTGTGATTTTTGTACCTGCAGCTCAAATTCTTGTTATACTTGCATTTGAATTTGTTTTGTTTTGTCACACATTGTTACTTGGTATTATATGAATAATAATCCATGAGGTAGAAAACAGACTAAAGTCAAAGGAACAAAGTCAGTTGCATTATTGAAGAGAGATTAAAATAATTTGACATGAAAGGCATTTTAGAGACAATACAGCCTGTCTGGCTTGCTGATTTGCACAGAGCCTAATGCATCATTCAGCTCTGCTACCACCTGGCAGCTGCTCAGCATCTAATGGGAGATGAGAGGGTGGTCACAGTCCAGATCATAGTGGACAGGTGCTGGCATCACAAAAATCATCATCACAACTGGCACTAATGGGGACCTTTGTTGACAGTCTTGGCAGAGAGGCCACTGATTGAACCTGCACAGAGACTTCCTTGCAAACTCTGCTGGCTTGGGATGCAGGGCTCAGCTCATCCTTCACTTAAACATCCTTAGTTTTGCACATATTTCCTGGGAACACAGTCAGGTCCTGACACTCTATTTGCCTGAAACTTCTGTGAGCATGCACATTATTGTGGCATAATAACATATATATAACCTCTGCACAGAGGGTTAGACACACCTCAGGGACAGCAAAACCTGCCAACTGATGCTGGCCAGCAGGAGAGCTTGTGAGACTGCCTTGGGGTGGAAGACAAAAGGGGATCAAACCAAATGCTGTTCTAAAGGAGAAGCTACACATGACTCACATAGAGCTCAAGTTTCACCCAAGCTTTTCTTAATTTTAATTTATTTTAGGTAAAACTGTGATTCTGTGAAGTTCTAGTAGCCACTTTTACTCTGTGCTTCAGTTTATTCTTTTGTATGAAGGTCTTATTATTTGTGTCACTCTCAGAAATAATATGAGGCTTTGCTAACTGATCAGTGTCCTAAAGTATTTAAGCATTTCTGATGGAAGTCAATAGGCACATTAAATATCAGGATTCAAATTTAGAGGAACTTTTGTTTCTTAATAATTCTGTTAAATGAGTTGCAGGCAGTGGCTATTGAATATATCCATTTTGCATTTATACATCATTCACTCTGCTGTAAATACAGTTGCATTAAATGCAGTTTCTTCTGTCACCTCAGCCTGTCTTGTCCAAACCTGCAATTAAAACTAATTTTCCTTTAGTGTATAGAAACCTGTACTGTTTGTAGGTTAATTACTAGTTTATTTTTTTTTTAGCTCTGTAGACAAGTCAGTAATGTGACTAGGATTTGAGAATGTTTAAATGGTAACAAACAGAAGTTAAAAGAGGGTGATAAGTTTGATTGCAATTAGCAGTAACTGAAGTATAGGGATGTTATTAGAGCTCATTACTACCTTTTTCCAAAGTGAAGAAAGAAAGGCAGGCAGGTAGGAGGGAAGGAAGGACAATAAACAAAGGAAGTAAATAAAAAGTAGGAAGGCTGGATAAAAAGAAAGAGAACAGTTCTAATTTCATGTGTGTGGAAAAAATGTTGAATTTATTGCACATAGGTTGGTCAGTATATGGATAAAAGTGAGAAAAAACCTAGAAAAGTGATAAATGGAATCAGGCAAAATAAATCTTAAAGCACTGAAAAAATATGTAAAAAGCCCAAGGTTTGTCTGTATCAATGTATCTGAGGAAGAATGTACTTTCATTAGGAACAACAAGGTTATGATATCAGCACTCAAAACAGCAAGATTGTAAGATAATACGAGGCTCAAAACACCACCAAGCAAGAGTCTGAAATTCTCCCCATTGATTTTTCACTTGTGTATTACATCTGATCCCGAGGAAATCCGGAAATCCCTTCTCATTTACATGCATCTACATGAATTCTGGATGAAGCCACCAGCTTTTTTGTCCTCCAGTGTTAACAATGAGCAGTGGCTGCTGTACTGTGCTCCTCCAGACACTCTGGAAACAGAATATGTCATCGTTAGCCTAATGAGGGGAAAGGGGGAGAGAAATTGCTAAATGTTTTCTCTCTAGCCCAATTAAAGGAGAGAGAGCAAGACGAAGAGAGGGGGAAGGCGTGCTGGAGGGAGAGCTGTGTACGTGACAGATTTCTTCCTGCCTTTAGCTACAAGAGCATTCTCGTTAGGGAGAGCTGAAAAAGACAAGAGGATGTGGGAACACAAAGGATAAATCCTTTGACTGAAATCAGACTGTGGCAGCATGGTCCATCAGTCTGAGCCGCACATTACCTTCCAAAAATAGCTTGCTTGGGAAGGAAAGAATATGATAGCAAGTACACTCTTGTCATTACTGGTCTTGAGACAAATTATCCATACAAATAGAAAGGAGCAAAATTTGTCTGCCTGCTGAAAGCCTCCTTGGCCATCCACAGTGTCCTTCCAGGACTGCTGTAGGGGGAGAGTACTGCTTGTGAATGAAGGACATCTCCAGGTTAGAGGTTGTTGAACTTGCTGACGAGTGCCAACTCACTCTTTATAAAGCGAACTGAATTGATCCCATGATGTTTTGTGCCAGGAACATCAGGCCTGGTAGAAAGGGTGTCTACATCCCCAAAAACATGCTAGGTCCCCAACTTGTCCTGTCCCGTGGGCCTTGGCACTGCCAGGTGGTACCTCACTGTGCCCAGACTTTTGCCAGGTACCACAACAAAAATTTCCCATTGCAGATAATTGCAAGCCAGAACCCAGGGCCTCATGTCTGGCCAGTTTAGGCTTTTTCATGACTCAGAAGTCTTTGGGGGTGAGTGTGTGTTCTGGAATCCAGGTGAGCTGGGAGCTGAGGCTCCTAGCTAAAAACCGTGGTGTGAAGATTTGCACAGGTATCACTGAAGCCGAGGGAAATGTTCTTTTTCCAAACACAGAAAAGAATGTTGCATCCAGTCCTATGGCATGACGCTGTGCACACATTCTCATGTGACAGAAGAATACCTGCTGCTTTAAACTGCAGCAGAGATATAAATGGACTTGCTAGCAGCATTTCTTTGCACCCACAGCTCTGCTGTTGACTCCACATGCAGCTAAAGGCACCTTCCTGCCATGCTGGGACTGCACATTAAAATATATCCAGCCCATGGGCCCCAAACACTGCTGACTGACTGCCTGTGACCCTGGCTCCATGGGCAGGTCCACGGTGTCTGCAGCAGGAAAAACACGTGAGGAGTGAGAGTCAGTGGAATATTCTTTGGGCCAGACTCTGAAATTTTACAGGACTGCACGACTACTTTAAGATGCAAAGTTTTTCCATAAAGAGACCCATGACCAAAGGTAACTGGAAAGGTGGGAGTTTCTTTGTTATCACATCAGCCACCAGGGCCCGATGCAATTCCAGAATTATATCCCACACTGTTCTCATTACCTGCACAATGGCCTGAGCCATTCAGTGGACAGAAGAAACCACCTTGTGTCCCTATTTATATTTGGTGCTCAGACACGAGCTGAATGATGAAAAGCAGGATTGCCTGGTATAATCCAGTCCCCAAAGGTTGAATTCCTCTTACTTAGTTTAAATCTCTCCACATTTCCTTGCATTCTGACTAAAATGTAGCAGCTGTCTGAGCTAAACTATAGCTGCCCTTTTACCATTTCAAGTGCCAGAAGCTTTAGCTAAGGAAAATGATTTTGTAAAGACTTACTATGCTCTGCCAGTCTTACTGAGTGCAGTTCCTGCCAATACCTAAAAGGAAGCTAAGAAAGTTCCTGAGAACACTTTGTATCATGAGTCACTTGCTGTAATTATTTTTTAATTCTTGACTCCTGGGTCCCCATCCTGGGAGACCTTCTGGCTTGTTCCATCATGAAGGCATGACTGGATTAGCTTTTTTTTTTTCCCTGCAGTGAGACCTAGTTTCATTATTCACCACTCATCTGAGCACAGAAAATAGAAGGTGAATATTGGGTCTGGTTTCTGGTTGTCCAAAAGGAGTCACAGGGGTGATTTCCCCAGCATTCCAGTTAGGAACACAGGAAAGGAATGGGACTGTCCTGTCAGGCAAACAGATGTTGGGAAAAGTAGCCTGTGCTGCTCTGCCAAGAAGAGTAGCCCAGACTCATAGAAGTGAGCCCAAAGCAGCCATTTCTATACAATTGCAAACAAACAGGAGATAAGGGAAAACTGTAATTAATATTTTTATAAAATTTCATATTTTTTTACTGAGTATTTATATATTATAAATATTCTAGTCAACATTAACAATGTTGACTAGAATAAGATTTCCTCTCAAAATTTGAAGGTTTGGGCCTTTAAGAGGGTTTTTCATGTTGTATTCTTTTATGCTCTTTTATGCTTTGTGTCTTAAGAAGTACTAAGCTGTCCAGTAAAAAACACCCAACTCACATTTATAATACTCAAATTCCCTCTACTTTTTAATTAAAAATTCTGACCCACTAAATTCTGAAATTCAAACACTGTAGTCTGTACAGGATGCTAGCAAAATTAGTATATGCATGACTCAGTATTTTCAGTTCCTCTTTCCTGAACTCCAGATATCACAAGATCTGACATAAGGACATTCTTCCTGATGCTTGAGCACAAGATACTAAATTCAGTATGATTTAGTGATTTAGTGATGATTTAGTGACAAAGCCTCCCATTTTAGGAGATATAATGTCTGTATAATCAAATGGTATCATGTTTTGTTTGTTTACATATTTGTTTACAAAAAACGCCATCTTCTGAAATATTGTACTTGAAATTACCCACTTACTGTTTCCCTTGGGAGTTCAGCACAATGGTATAATTTAAAGGACTAATGTCAGTTCAGGTAACTCCAGCTCTTGAACACCCATCACATGACTGGCTCCCTCTAATGCTTACCAATGGCAGGTCTTTGTGCCCCAGCCTGGACATGACTGCCCTGCGTCACCCAGCAATGGTCTGTGATGGTGTGAGAGATGAGAGGAGGAAGGAGATGAGTACAGTCATCATTGCTATGATGCAGACACTACTCAGACACTTTCTGGTTACTTTCCCTTGCCTTCGTATGTCAACTGCTGCCAAGTCTGCCTCACATTAAGCAGACTGAAGTTATTAGCTTCACACATTTTATTTTTTATATAAAAATACTGCATTAAATAGGAGAGTTGTCCTAACAGCTACCAGTAAAATTTCTGTCCTGAACAGCAATGCCAACACAAAAGGCCAGCCTAGTCGGAATTACCAGTTAGCACTTCAGCAACATTCCAGTGATTTTCATCATTTAGAAAGACCAAAGCAGTATTTTGAAATTACATCTAAAACTGTAGCAGTTATTAATCAAGGAGCTCTAGCAAGCTCACGATCAAGCAAGATTCATGATCAGCAGAAGGGTGGAGGCAGACACTATATCATTTTGATCTTACCGTATAATTTGGTTTTAAGCACAAAACTTCTTGCAACTGAATGTCTTCATCATTTGAATGTCCAGAATAACAAGCAGACAATCTTATGGTGGTTTAGATGGCTTTTAATTCATCACAAGCAGAAAAATTAAATTAAATTTCATGTACCTCCCCCAAAACCGCCTGAATTTTTTCATTCATATACACCAATTTTTCCTTCAATCCTAATTT
This sequence comes from Fringilla coelebs, assembly GCF_963513975.1. Lineage (NCBI taxonomy): Eukaryota > Metazoa > Chordata > Aves > Passeriformes > Fringillidae > Fringilla > Fringilla coelebs. The sequence continues at coordinate 26,197,004 of NC_140030.1, read as the reverse complement.
CTCAGCCATTAGGGTGCACAACAGGACCTGCAGAAGCTCTGACTGTAGCAGAACAGAGCTCCAACAAGTTGTTAACAGCAAGTTGTTAACAGCTCCAACAAGTTGTTAGAGCTGATGCTTTCTTACAGGCAATAATAATAATGAACCTTTTTTCTTTAATTTATGGAACACAATGGCTACAATTTTTGTTTGTAGCATTCATTCACATTTTCACTATGTAAAAATTTTCTTGATAATGTGACATAAATTATTTCGCCTTTAATGACATAAATTCTTTTGCCTTTAATAGTAAAAATATTTTTTTTCTTTTGAGCAATTTTTGGACTCTTGCATTCATGTGCTCTAACAGGCATCCTCTTTTCTAGCGTAGCTTAGTTATGGCCTCAGCATTGTCACTTGGGTATTATAAAAAGAAAGACCTAATTTTACTTCATCTTATTTCTTATCCCAAGTCAAATAAATGCCTAATGCTGTTATCAGTGGTTTAAGTGGCTTCTCTACTCATTTAAAGTTCCATGAATCATCAAAACTTTGTAACAATGATCAGTAAAATCTGGCCAATTTTACTTTTATTATCTTAAGAAAAGAAGGTCTGTAAGATGACTTTTGTTGAGTAATTTTGTTGAATATTTTTTTGTAATCTTAGACATTAAACAGAATAATTTCTTTCTATGTATTAAAAATGGGATCTTTCAAGCACTGGGTTTACATAATCCTATTTCTGATTAAAGTATCTCACTCAGAGGAGCAAAAAGTTCCAAAAATTGCAGACCATAAAGTGTTATCTGAGGAGTATTTTCTTTCTCTGAAACACACTTCAGACAAACCCTCTCCCTGTAATTATCCTCACAAAGAGCTGCTAGATTCTGTTTTACTTAAAAAATCAGAAAAATAGTTAAAGCTTTTCTCTGCATTAAAGCCACTTCAATGCCAACAGTCCACACTGTACAAAAACCCTTAAAATATCGCCTCAAAGATCTGTAATTCAGTTAGGCTCTGAAGAATGAGGAAGAGAGGTGCACATAGAATTTCTTTGGCTATTACAGTACTAGCCTAAAGAGCCTGTCTCATCTTTGGTGTCACTGAAATAATTCTATTTGATTCTTGCCACTACTTGCAGAGAGGAGTGAAGGCTGCAGGTCTGGGTGAGTGTTGGACTCACTGTGACACTGAAGCACCACCACAGCTCTGGTGCTGAGAAGGAATCATGCAGAATTTCCCTGTGACTATCAGAAAGCCACTTTGCCCAACAACCATAAATCATTCCTTTAGTGAGGTAGTGCCACTCGGTTTTGCCAGGAGCAAGTGGGCTGGGGGAAAGATCCTTCTGTGTCTGCCAGCATTTAGACACTGTCCTTGTGCTTGTGCTTCCAGCCACTGACAGAGCTTCACCTTTGGACTGAGCTCAGTGTCTGTGGCTCACTCACACCCTCTACTCAGCTAATCTGAACCAGAGAATCTTCTGCTCTTCTTCCTTCCACGCTGGTTTTTGAAGATAGTCTTGATCTATTTTATACAGACACAAGACCTAGAAATATTCTTGCCAGATGGTTACCTGGCATTCCTATTAATTACCAGTTGAGTGTACTTCAGTTATCATGACAGGGGGTGTACAGGTGCCAGAGACTTCAAAAAAAACCTTTAAAATATTTCAGACAGAAAATTCTCATCTCATTTACAGCCTCTTCTGTCAAAGCATAGATTTGGGGAAAATTCAGTCTGAATCACATGTTCATGCTTCAGGAATTTTCACTAAAACTGCATAGCAGAGGATTCTCCATGAAACATAGAGAGAATTTTTTGTGACATTCTCTGATTTTCCAATAATTTTACTTAAGACTTGACTCTTCCAAGTATGCAATAGCATGCAACCAAATGAGAAGTAAATACAGTGTCCCTAAATGTGATGTTTAAACAACAAACAAAACCCAATTCAGGCGATGTTAGTAACACAGCCAACAGATGAGGAGGGGACATGTAAGGCTGTGACAACCAACCTAACCCCAAGTGTGAACAGATAATGAAACACATAGGAGAGAATGAAGCTGTTGGCTGCAACTCCTGATTGATACCAAGTTATAATTCTTCTCTTGAGCCATGACATGTACATCTTATGATATTTCCTCAACTGAAAACAAGTGGATTAAGGAAAAAAAGTGTCTTGCTAAAAAGCACCTATGAGGAGCTTGGGTTTTAAACTATAAAAAGTGGGTATGGGGCATATTTTAATTTTAATTAAAGCTCATATAAATTTACGCAAAGCATCTGACACTGTTCCTCAGTGCCCAACATCTTTGTCTCTAAGTGGAGAGACATGGATTTAACAGACAGACAAAGAACTGGCTGCATGGTTGCACTCAAGGTGTTGTAATCAATTACTCCATGTCCAGGTGGAGAGCAGTGATGGCTGGAATCCCTCAAAGGCTGGCACTGATGCTGTTTGACACCTTTGTCAGTGACATGGACAGTGGCATCAAGCGCACCCTTAGCAGTTTGCTGACAGCCTCAAGCTGTGAGATGTGGCTGACAGGCTGGAGGGAAGGGAAAACATCCAGAGAGACCTTGACAGGCTGGAGAGGTGGGGCTGTGAGACCCTCATGCCGTTCAGCAAGGCCAGGTGCAGGGTCTTGCATGGGGGTGGGCAATGCCCAACACAAGTACAGGCTGGCTGGAGAATGGGTTGAGAATATCCTTGAGGAGAAGAGCCTGGGGGTGCTGGTGGATGAAAAGTGGATATGCACTCACAGCCCAGAAAGCCAAAAGCATCCTGGACTTCATCAATCCTGGACTTCATCAAAAGAGGGGTAGCCAGCAGGTCAAGGGAGGTGGTTCAGCCCCTCTACTCTGCCCTCATGAGACCTCACCTGGAGTGCTGTGTCCAGCTCTGGTGTCCTCAGCACAAGAATGACAGGGACTGGTTGGAACAGGTCCAGAGGAGGCCACAAAGATGGTCAGAAGGCTGGAGTACCTTTCCAGTGAAGACAGGCTAAGAGAGTTGGGGCTGTCCAGCTTGGAGAAGAGAAGGATCAAGGAGACATCTAGCTGGGTCCCAGTATTTTAAACAGTGCTACAAGAAAGCTGGAAAGGGACTTTTTTACAAGGGCATTAGTGATAGAACTGAAAGAAGGCTTCAAACTGAAAGAAGATAGGTTTAGATCAGATATATGTAGCAGGGCATCTCACCCCACCCCCCTCCTCCCCCCCAGGAAAGCTTCTAGCTAGTGAGATAACTCAGGGCATCTCACTCACGAGCCTCACACAAGCCTTGGTGAAATAACTCAATCAGGACAGTCTGTCTTGTAGTGAGCTATTTCAGTGTCATGGAACTGATGTTTTCAGCTGACAGTAAATATCTTGCTGGGGAAGCAGATGTGGAAAGATAAGCTGGAATTTCTGACTGACAGACGCTTCATCCTACAAACTATAAAAGCCAAATTTTCACAAAGAAATCTCCTGCACATTCCCTGGGAATCTGTGGGGGTCTCCTGGGACACCAGTTTTGTGGTTATTCCCTGAAGGGTTGAATTTAAGGACTCTGTATACACTGTCATCATTTCAGTGGTAAGTTACATTGACTCCTAATCTATTCTATTTCTTTCCTACCTGTAATACAGGTACCTTGATAATGCACTGTTTTGTATAATCTGCTAGTAGTTCTTGTAACTCTGTAACTCTGTTTAAAACCTCTGCTCTGATATCTCCTCTCTATTCAATAAATAACTCAGTTTATACTAGACCTGATCTGCCATGCTTGCAAGCTGGAATGATTTTAGGTGTGGGCCACCTGGGTTCAAGCTGCTGCCAAAAATCTTGGCTTTAGGCAGGGCTTGTCTGAAGCTCCAGCTTGATCCATAATGATACAGAGAAGAAATTCTTTACTGTGAGTGTGGTGAGGCACTGGAACAGGCTGGTCAGGGAAGTTGTGGATGCCCCATCCCTGGAAGTGTTCAAGGCCAGGTTGGATGGGGCTCTGAGCAAACTGCTCTAAGGGAAGGTGTCCCTGCCTATGGTATCAGGGTTGGAATTTGGTTATTTTTAAGGTCTCTTCCAACCCAAACCATTCTGTGATATGTTCTATGATTCAGTAAGTGTACAGCGATGCCACAGCAGGTGAAAAGCTGCAGCTTCTTCACGATTGTCAAACTCAATTTTCTTGAGTATTCATGAGCTATTCAACACAATAAACACAAACTGAGAAGAAAAGCAAAAGTGCAACTTTTAAGGGGTATGATAAAATTACAAAGTGCAACACATTTGACCTTGAAATATTGCCATAGTTTCTCAGAGACATCACACAGCTGGTTTTGGCCTTCTTATGTATTTGGGGGATTTAGTTTCTTAAACAGATATTTTGTGTCCAAATGTATGGATGCGCTTTAAAATTTCTACATGAGATTTTACATTTTTGAAGTGTCTGGTATTGCTATGCTTCTACTTTTTCTCCATATGAAAACATTGAAATCTATTTTAAAATGCATTGCATTTAGAATGAGAATTAACTTCACTGTGTCTTGTCTCAGTAGGTTGTCTAATACCCCCAAAAAGATAAACAGGAAATTACTACTGACACAGCTGAAGAGGATGAAAGAAAAAAACATTTAAAACATTCACCCCATAATAAGATTCAGGAGGTAATGTATTAGAGTAGTCACAAGCATAACATATTGTTATGCTATATTTAGGACTCTGAAATGCAGTCCTAAATAAGCAGTTATAAACCCTTAGTTGGTTCAAGGAATTCTAACAATGGGATACTGCCTGAATGATAAACAGCCAAGCCAAAAGTGTATGATTTGCTTTGTCCCCAAAGCCAACACAGAGTCTTTCAGCATCAGAAACTACAAAATTGGAATATATGGGTACACACTTTTGAAATATCATCCTTTCATGTGATCAAAGTAAACAAACATCTAGCACACTTCAGCAATGGATTGGAAGAGTTTCCTTTTACTCCTGGGATGCAAAATGAGAGCAAAAATAAGCACTGCATTCATACTTTGTAGCTCAGAAGCAAGCAATTGTCTGCTTTATTTTCTCTGAAAAGCATAGAAGAGCTTGCCTGTGTAGTGTGAGGAATGAAATCCTGAATGCAGATATAGTTAACACATTTCAGAAAGCAGAACAATTCCACATCCTCTGCCTGATGTTTTCTGCTGGAATAGCCAGTAAAATATAATGTCACTGTTCTTTTGGGAAAGGGATAAATCTTGAGTAGAACAGATTTATTATTATAACACCAGTAGACAAAATGTGGCAATATTTGAAAATAATTGTGTGAGTAAATAAATATTTTTTTGATTTTCATGCACTGGTGACAGAGTGCAAATTTTGGAGACCAAGGCTGACAAACCAAACAAATAGACACTTCAAACAATACCAACTTTCTCTTCTAAACCTGGAAATGTCCAACACTTCTTGAGGGAAACCATGGATTTCACTCTATTTCCATAAAATAATTGAGATTTCTGCTAATACTGCAAGTCAGTGTGCTGCCTCTCTACTACCAACCATCAACCTGAGGCTCCAGGAAGAAACAGTCCTGCCCACGTAGGTCTCTGAATTAGAACCCATAGGATCATTACCACCTACTTATACTTGTATTTCTTATAATTCCTTATACTTGTTCTGGATCACAGCACACTGTGCTCTATTTCTCTGTAGGAAATTAATTTGGGAGAGAAAAAGCTGGTCCTGGATGGCTAGGGGATTCTACACCCACTCACGCAATGCAGAGATTTCTCTGTTGGTACATTGTACACCAGTAATCTGAAATAGCATGTCTTTGATACTTCTGCTTCTCACATTAGGAAGACATGCATTGCTTTTCTCTGTACTGATGCTGAGATATACCATAAGCAATGATTATGATTCTGCTTTATATTTTTTCTCTCTCCTTTGAATGCATGCTCTTAAAAAAGATGAAAAAGCAAGATTTTCATTTTCTTTTTTAACTGAAAACTACTATTCACATTCGTTTTTCCTGTAAAAGGTTAGATTTAATGACTGAGATACATCCTCAGCCACAGGTAGCAGGTCAGTGCTGTCCCAGAAATGGGTGATCTGAGAAGCATGCAGCACTCCACATAGCCAACACAGAGAGGCCCTATGCCATTTCCTCATCCAGCGTGCTTCTCTAAATCTGTTGCTCTGATTTTATACTGGATGTAAACTATTTCACATTGTGTGCTTGGCACACAATGATTTAAATGTGCTAAATGACATAAATAAAGCATAAGGGAAATATGCTAACACCAAAACTTTTGCACAACATACCTGTGCTGGGCACCCATTCTTCTCTCTTAAGGACTAATTTTAGCAATGCCCATCATCTTTTCTTGACTCATTTTCCCCCTCACCATTCATAGGAGATTTTAATGCACTGAGTGAGCCTGAGCCTTAGGCTTTCAAATAGTCCAGTTCATTCATGAATCAGGAAGGGATGGGCAGGCTTTTTAACTGAGAGATGTGGTAAAATATTTCCTGCTTTGGGTATATATTTCACAAACTTTCTTCCAAGAATAGGAACTTGAAGGCTACTTCTACAATGCTGGTAGCATAAGCGATACTTTTTGTCAGATTTTACGGCTTTGTCCTCATTAAAATAAAATCAGTTTAAATCAGTTTAATCAGCTTCACCCCCATTTAAACCCATGAAGGACAGAGTGTTGTTTGTTTCAGTTGAAGGGCTTCTGGTAATTGCCAGCAAAAATAAAAACAATCTCTAATGACAGAACACTCTTTCTGAAGGCTGTTTGAAAAGAATCACATTTCCAAGGGCATATGTAAAAATACAGTACAATATAATTGAGTGTGGTTGTTCAACCACAAAAATGTGTGTTGTCTGCTGCCTGTCCCTGGTTCTGTCACCCACACCACTCTGGTGCTGCAGCATCTGACCAGAGGTGACACAGTACTGTGCCATCCCAAAGCCCACCAGGCAGCTGATTTCTCCCCAGAGTCCCTCTTCACTCTTCCTCTGCCCTCAGAGGTGCTGTTTGCTGTTGGAATTCAGGACCTCCCTCTGGCTGTCCTGGATGGCCAAGACCCCTGCCAGGGGGCTCAGAGACCCTGGCACAGGGCCCAAGATGCCTGTGGTTTTGATTATGACCGGTGGAGCAAGTTACCAACCTTGGATGAAGATCTGCCAGCCACTACAGTTTAAGTAGAATGATAGTGAAATTATCACGAGGTGAAAAAACAGATTTTTAGGGTTTTTAGAATGGGGATTCAGGGGGGCAAGATGGAGGAATCTGAGCATGTCCTGCCTTTCTCCTTCTTCTTGGCCTCCATCTCCTGCTGTGATGTTCACACTTTTAGATTGGTTTAGAGTAGAAGCTCACTGTCTAACATAGGTGATAGGTATTGGAAAGTAATTGTAAATATTGTACACGTAGTTTTTGGTATAAAGACATAACACCACCCCAGGGACAGGCAGAGTGCCTTGGACTGCCTTGTTAAGCAGACCTCAGCAGGATGGGAGAAAGAATTTTATAGATAAGATACAATAAACAACCTTGAGACTGAATAATGAAGAGCTCTCACTCCTTCTTCAAGGGCCAGGCTGGGAAAAGAGACTTTCCAACTTATCTCAGAGTCACTCTGACCAGTGAGAGAACCCAAGAGTTTGCCACCACTCTGTGCCTGTTAGCAGTTCCTATATCTGCACATCAAAAGCTCACTCTGCAGATCTAGAACAGATCATCTGCCTTTGCAGGGACCTCCACTCATCCACTGGGCCAGACTGAGGAGGAAATGAAAGAGAAGAAAGAGGGAACTCCACCTCCTTTCTCTTTAACTCATTACATGTGCCACACGGGCTGGGATGCCGAGCACCTCCTTGTAATTAGGACATCCTCATGAGCCACCATGACAATGAAGCGTGGGATTTGTCATGAGCCAAAGCCTCCAAAATACAACCCTCACCCCAGAATTTTGGATCAGCACTGGTCATCCATGAATTTTTTAATAAATTATTCTGCTCCCACCTCAGATGCCTGTGACTTCCACTTTGCTCAGTGTCCGGCTGTATTTGAAGAAACTCTGGATGAAAAAGCTTTTTGACAGCACAATCTCGTATCAATTGGAACTGTTGTGCAACTACATTTTTCAAAGGTATTTTTCCCAAAGGTTATTTTTAAACACTTTTTCCCCAGCTTGGTCTTCCCTACTTTAAAAGGCCACACAGGAAGATTTGTCGGCAATTTACTGTACAGACAGTGGGGGAGTGGAAAAAACAGATTTCACTTGCCACCTGGATGGACAATCGTCCATAAATCCTGTTTGAAGGTGTGCAATGCTTGATCCCACACCAAGGCAGAGTCTCATTTCACTCTGTTTCTGCCATCAATTCTGCCACTGATGCAAGCCCTGCTTTTGTACTGGCCCTCAAAGACAAAATGCTGCTTTCTGCATCCTGTTCCAGCAATGAGGAAAAGTGACAAAAATGTGACGTGGGGTTTGACAGGCTGTTTGGATTAGAGCCTTGCTTAGTGAAATGGTTTTGAGGAAAAACCTGGCATAATCAGGGGAGCAAAGGTCAACCTTTCTGTCCAAATATTAGCTTCCATTTTTCAGCTTCCTACATTTGCCTTTTTATATCTATTGTAAACACTTGTAAACACTTTCAGCAGTAAAGGTACTCCAAATCTGTGTTTTTTAAGAAAGACAGCCTTAGTGAATGGAGCTTTACAGCCTGTAAGTATTCCAGCCATATCTGACATTATGCACATAGCACTTTTCAGAACTCTGTGTCCTGTCAGGGCATATAAATTCAACAGACTTGGTAAACAAGGGGCCCAAAGGGAGCTGCTACTGGCTGTGTTATAAATATTCAAGATCCAGTCAGCCATAATTAGTTTATTCCCTTATGTTGACTTACATCCCCTCCTTTCAGTCTGTGTATTTTGTAAAAGTTCTACCTTTAGAACAAAAGCTTGCTTAGGCTATTTTATCCTCCAAGCACAAAGAAAATCTTCTGACTGGGCAATAGGACTGTAAGTATATTCCTTACGTACTGGAGGGGATAAAAATGTCTGTCCTCCTTTTTGAGGGGAACACAGGAATTTTATTATTCTCCATGTTTCTTGCAAAAGGAAATGTCAGGATTTATATGCTTTGTTCCTCCAAACCTTGTCTCCTTCTACATTTTACTTGGTTGTTAAATTTTTAAATATGAAAGTGTAATTTACAGTCTCATCCTATTAACAGTAAAAGTGGGTTTGCTTCTGCGTGACCTAGAAATTCTATGAAATGCCTCTGTTAAAATCAGAAGCATTGAAAAAATTGGAAAATATGAGGTTTTGGGGTTTGTCTGTCACACAAACTATTTTATTTCATATTTGCAAAGTGAAGCATAAACACATTAAAATTCATCTGTTGTACAAAGCCAGAAAAATCCACAGAAAATTTACTTCATTGAAGGGACAAGAGAAAAATTAATAAAGATATTACCTCATCATAGTTATTTCTAATTTTTAGCACTTGAAGCAAAGAAAGCTGGTCTGTTTCTGGGTTTAAAGAGATTAAGTTCAGATAAAGCATTGCCTGCCCCTTTCTAAATACTGTTATTACATCTCAGCAAGCTCACGCACAGTACCTCCTCTTCCTTGTCAGAAGCTGGCAAGGGGAGACATGGCAAGCTAAGTGGAGGGTGATGAAACTATTTGGTTATATTAGACATCCCCTGCTATCTATGTTGTTTTCCTGTTTGAGAGCCTTCTCTAATGTAGAATTACGATCTTCAAAATCTCACACTGCAATTACCTTGCTATAGGGTCCAGCCCCTGGAAAGGAATACAAACTAAGCTCCTTTTGTGGAGCACGTAGTATTACAACAATTCATTAGCAAGAACAGCTGAGTTTTATAAGTGATTATTCCACTTTTAAACCCCATTTCAAAATGGAGATATGTTACCAACCATACAACCATAGAAATATCATTAGAAATATTTTATAGTCTAATCACAAAGAGGCTCTTAAATACAGGAGTTGGAGCCATGTGCAACATTCTTCAAAGCTCAAGAAAGTTCTGATTAAATGTTTGATACTTCTCCATTCATAGTAAAAAAGTGTAATCACTTTTGCAGCTAGAAACATTCCGATAATTAGCACTGAGAATAGGTTAGATACAACGAAAACAATTGTCAATGGAATGTGATATTTAGTCAAGCTGTCAGGACCCTGAGAGTGCTACCATCGCTTTCTGTCCCTGTGCAGACCCCCAGCACCTTCACTGCCCCTGTCTGCAGCCCAGGATCACATTTCAGCCCCATCCCTGCACCAGGGATGCTGCCCCTGGCCCTGCCTTCTGGACAGCCCTCAGCCCTCCACTACAGCCAGATTTCCAAACTTGTCCCCAGGTTTTTCTGGCTGGACCCTAAACATGACTCATCATCTCACCTTATCTAGGACTATGGATGGACTTTCTCCCATTACCACACCTGTCTTGCTAGATTTTGCTCTGGTAAGAGAACTAGATTTTGCTCAGTAATTTCATGTTCTTTGCTTGTGCCATGGTTGCCCTTCCTTGGCTCCTGGCTCAGCCTCCTTTGAGAGGCAGCTCTGCTATTGCTAACCCCTTAGGTTGGGACTACAAGGTAGATTGCTTCAATCAGAGAAAAAAAAATTACTAAAATGAGAGTAAAATGAGGGTGAATATTACTGACTCGATTGTATAACCAATGACAAGCAAATGGTCAGTGAATATTTCCTCCTGTTCTCAAGATGCCTTTGTGATATTTTGATAAGCCTTACTCTGATTTTTGTTGCAACAAGTGGATAAAGACCCTTCACTGCCATCACCCTGCTCTCCAGTCTTACAAGACACCTCTCCACATCATGTCTAATGACTGCTTTCTCCCCCACAGCTCCCATAATGCTGCCATATCACCATGCAGAAGCATTTGGTTCAACATGTCTCATTTCTGCTGTTAGTGGCAAGTGCTGTTTGTCTGTCCTCTTTGAACTTCACAGTGCTTTAGATGCCAGTATTTGGCTCATAATGGTTGCTGTTAAACTTGCCATCTCACCTTTCATACTCTAGCTGCATCTGGTATTTCTGCTACCTAAACCTTTACAGTCTCAGATTAATTTATTGGCACTTGAGACAAATAACTGGTGCAGTGTGACTGCAAATTTGGTCTATGTACTTCCCATTTAATTCTGATCCAACTGAGCCTGCATTTCTCTAATGAACTGTGGTGTTAAGTGAATGATAAATACTGAAGGAAATGATGATTCAAGTTGTCAGAGAATCAGACAGTGAAAGCAAGGATAATTATTCTGGGAATAGTATAAGGACAATATAGGAATGCTGCCTGATTATGTAGGGATGATGTCAGGAAGGCCAAGAAATGGACAGAGCTGCACTTGGCAAGGGATGCAAAGAGTAACAAGAAGGGCTTCTGTAGGTGTGTCAGAGAGAAAAGGAAGGTCCAAGTAGGTATAGCCCATCAGACCAGCAAGACTGACAAGCTGCAAACAAGGCTGAGGCAAGCTTTTTTGCCAAAATCTTTAACAGCAACCTCTTTCCACCCCTCTCAAGAGGATGGACAGCAGGATGGGAACTGAGGGAGCCAAGTGCTTCCCACTGTAAGATTAGATCAGGTTCGTAACTAGCTGAAGAACCTGAACGTACATAAGTGAACTTATGGACTAGATGACCTCTAAAGGTCCCTTCCAACCCAAACTATTCTGTGGTTCTATGATTATACTTCCTTTTTCTTTGGGTACTGCTTATCAATCACAGCTGGCATGTTGCATGGGAATACAATGAATGGAGTTAAACAAAAAATGTCTGCACCTGAACATGAACAAAGCAGTTCTGAATGCAGTCTGCCTCTGCCTATGATGGAAATACAGAAACATGGGGGAAAGCATTCAGTCCATACAATCAGACTAAAGCTTGTCAAAAGTGAACAGCCCCAAAACACCAGTTGAGCATCAGGTCTTCAGTCAGGTGTCCTTTTTCAAATATCCTTGACTGCTTACTAATGTAGCCATAAGCCTCTTTACCAGAATTGCCATTCAAAACAGTTTTTTTTGATAACATTAGAACAAAAACATGCAGCAAACTAAATACAAAAGTTCAGCTAATATAAATCCAAAAACACCACTTTGTTTTCATCCCTTAAGCCTACCTATCATACATCAGAAATCTGCCAGAGAGCTCTGTCAAATTGAACTATTGAACTCAAAGTGGCAAAAGACCTTCCCCAGGCAAGACATTTAAATCATTTTCAAAGTTAATTTCCTGCTCCCAGACTGAGAACAAATCTAATCGGGCCTGCTTCATTCTTCTGATGAAGAGGAAAATGTTGCCTGCATCCTCCACAAGGGAAAGTGTCCTAGAAGGCAGCCTGAGAACTTGCTCTGCAGCACCAAAGAAAGCTCCCCTGCAAAGCACTGCATGGGCATCAGCATGTGAATGGGAATTCCGATTTAACCGTCAGACCTTCCTGCTAACCCTGTTTTATAGGGGGACTATGAACTGCTTACAAGCTAGTAGTGCCCATGGGAGACTGAAAAGAATCAGAAATCTATAGTGTAGTTACAGGATTATGTTTCAGATGGCTGGCTATGCTTTCAAAAAGACCCACCTCTAGTCCCTCTGGATTCCTGGTGACCAAGGATTTTCACCAGGTTCTAAGGATATTTCCATAAAAACTTCTAAAATCCAGTACCAAAACTTGAATAAGAATGGAGAAAACTGAATAAGATTGCTAGATGGCTAAAGAGAGTTTGTAGAAGAGCAAACAGGAGTGCATGTGCACACGGGAACAAGAGCATAGACATGTTTGTGGCACAGCAAGATAAAGCAGGGTTAATTCACATCTAGATCACTGCATTGTCAAAGGTAGAAGACAGACATTATTAACTCTCTAAACAGAGGAATTGTCAGATTCTATCTCTGCATGCATTTTTACAACTCCATAGGAAAAAAATGTACAGAATACCACCTGAGTTCCTAAGAACTTCTCTTTTACTTTGAATAAAATAGTTGTGTGGGGTTTCTTTTTTTGTTTTGGTTTGAATTTTTTTGGTAGTTTGGAGGTTTTTGTTTGTATGTGTTTTGGGTTTGGGTTTGTTTGGTTTTGGGGGGGTTTTTTTGTGAAAGAGCTGATAAGTATTTAAGTGGAATTTTTCCCAATTTCAGCATGACTTTCTATTGCTCTTCAGAGCCAAATTCTACATGTTGGAAAAAAAATGAAAACACTAGTGTTGTCAATTTAAGTTTGCTTAGCAGTCACAAGTTTTTAGTCCATGCAAAGAGATTCTGTTTCCATTGCTAAAAGCATAAATCCTCATGAATATAAATTCCAGTGTTGTGCTTTTATTCATGCATCAGAAGTACAAGGATGAGTTACTTCAATGGCTATAGAGTTCTTAAGAACAGTATTTCTATGAAATAAGAAATACATAAGTAAATTTCATTAAACTAACTTTATAGGGTTGAACAATCATAGCAATACAATCTCACAACAATCTCTTATTAAAAAACAATTTGTTCAAGTCACTGAAAACCTAATTTTTCAAGTTGTTGCAAAGACTGAGAACTAGGTGTTGTGGTTTGACACTGGCCTAATACCAGGCACCCACGAGAGTCACTCGCTCACCCTCCCCTGCCTAAGCTGGGCAAAGGAGGGAGAAGGAGAAAAGTTACAAAAGCTTCACAAGTGAGATAAGGACTGGGAGAAATATTTCAGGGGCAAACCATGCTCAATTTTAGTTGCAAAGTGAAATTTATTACTAACAGAATCAGAGGAGGAAAATGAGAAGTAAAATAAGCCCTTAAAACACTGTCCCACCCCCAGCCCCTCCCTCCTTCCCACCGACAATGCAGGAAGACAGGGTGTGGGGGTTTTGGTCAGTTCATCACCCGAGGTTTTCTTCTGCTGCTCAGGGAGAGGAATCCTTTCCCTGTGAGGCTGTGGAGTCCCTCCCAGGGGAGACAGTTCTCACTGAAGCAGGGGTCCACTCTCACAGGCAGCAGCCAAACCGGACCTGCTGCAGAGTGAGTCCCTCCCATGGGCACACAGTCCTCCCAAACCTGCTGTGACCTGGGTCACTCTTCCATGGGGTGCAGTCCTCCAAGGACAGGCTGTTCCAGCTTGGGAGCAAGGGCTCTCCCTCTCCACTGGAGTCTCCCAGTGGACCACAGCCTCCTCCAGGCATCCACCTGCTCCAGCATGGGCACCTTCCCCAGGGGCTGTGAGTGCATCTCTGCATCCCTGTGGATCCCCACGGGCTGTGAGTGGATCTCTGCATCCCCCATGGATCCCCATGGGCTGTGAGTGGATCTCTGCATTCCCTGTGGATCCCCAGGGGCTGTGGGTGGATCTCTGCATCCCTGTGGATCCCCAGGGGCTGTGGGTGGATCTCTGCATCCCTGTGGATCCCCATGGGCTGTGGGTGGATCTCTGCATCCCTGTGGATCCCCATGGGCTGTGGGTGGATCTCTGCATCCCTGTGGATCCCCATGGGCTGTGGGTGCATCTCTGCATCCCTGTGGATCCCCATGGGCTGTGGGTGGATCTCTGCATCCCTGTGGATCCCCATGCCTGCAGGGCACAGCTGCCCCACCATGGTCTCCCCACAGCCTGCAGAGGAACCTCAGCTCTGGCACCTGAAGCACCTCCTGCCCCTCCTTCTGCACTGACCTTGGTGTGTCTATGTCATTTTCCCTCACGTGTTCCCACCTCCTCCTCTTCTCTGCCTAGAAGCAAAACCCGTGATTTTTTCTTTGGATTTTGTTCCTAACTATGTCACCACAGAGGTGTTACCAGCCTCTCATTGGCCCAGCTTTGGCCAGCAGCACATCCATCCTCAGAGTCATCAGCCCCTGGCTCTGCAGGACATGGTAGAAGCTTCCAGCAGCTTCTCACAGGAGCAATCTTTGTGGCCCTGCTGCTACCTAAAACCAGCCCATGCCAAACCAATCCACTAGGACGTGTCCAAGGAGCCTGTTTATATTAGCTGATTTACTCAGAATATATCTCAGTTTCTTTACTCATTATTTCCCTCTATCCAGAAACTCTTCTTTCAGCATCCAGCTTTAACCCTAGTGATTGACAGATATTTTTCTTTCTTTTGAGCAATAATATAGCTTAACATACAGAATTAGTCCTCCACAAGAATGAAAACATTTGGTGCCATTGCTTACTTCCTTAATTTTATTTTGTCCAACAAGCACACATAAACTCTTGCATAACCAAAAGAAGCGTATCTTTAAACTGCTCCTAAGCAAACCTTAAATTGTCCACTGAACTAAAATTGACCCTTCTTGGCACTTAGCAAGATGGAAATATTTTTTTTCAAATATGCTGAAACAAGCTCAGCTTAGCAAACTAGCATGCCACATTTTCAAGGATCATTTCTAGAGCCCTGCTATGACAAATTAAATTGCCTAAGTGTTATGTATAGGAGAGGGAAAACAGGAGCTTAACTCAAAACTGTAGGATACTTTTCTTCCATATTGACCTTCAGGAGTATACAATGAAAGAAGAAGCATCCCAGTATCATTACTGTATCTTCAGATTTCTCTGTTCCCTTCTTTTTGCAGGTACTGCTGAGTTTATCTTCCTACAAATCTTAGAATATGCTCTAGGTTTAATACGTATAATCTGCAATAAAATAGGAGGGATTTTTTTAGTTAGTAAAAAATTTTGTAATTACCATTTCCCTACCCCGCAGAAAAAACCTCTCATTTAAGGTCTTTTTTTTTTTTTTTTTGTATGTGTGAGCTTCCTCTGTATTGCAAATGTTTCCCTAGCTCAGACTACATTTTGATAAGAACTGTTATTTGAGCAACATTTATCTATCTGCTCTATTGCTATTAATGGAATATTATATTACCATGGAAGAAGCATTCTAAGTTCAAAAGCCAGGGTGGTTTTTTTGTTTTTTTTTAATATTGCTTATTGTCCAGCAAAAGATTTCAGGCTCCTTCCCCTTCTATTACTTAACATTTGTGTGCTTAGCAAAATGTTCTTTAGATCAAGTTACAAGAATAATACCATTTATTCAGTTGGTTTATTTTGTAATAGTGTTAACAAAACAGGTGAAGACAAATCCCATAATGTCACCATAATTGTGCATCATCAGCCAGGTGAATGTACCACTGGGTATTTTCATCCTCTAACTTCAAAATACAGATATAGTTAACAAAACCAGGTAAGTAAAACTTTAAATCAAGATGTAAAATGAGGGAGTAATTGACTGTTTTAAGTAATTAGGAGTTTAATTTTTTTTAAATGTAACCCTGTTAACTATTTAAATAACTTTTTGAGAGTGAATGCCTTTTTTGACAACTTTTAGCAAAACTCCAGACAATGAACTTACTGTTTCTTATGCTTCATCACAGTACATTTTATGGCAAAATTTTTTACCATAAGTCTTTAATTGCTTTTGGAAGCTTCAGTTTCATCCAATTATTTAATAGCGTACATTAGGGAGAAAAAAAAAGGAACCTCATTGCTTTATAATTCTTCCTGACAGATGGTACCCACAAAATACCCAGTAACATCACTGAGATGACTATATTACAAAAATTCAGGGAAGATTAATATCTAATGCTCACCCAGTCATCCACAGCTAGATCATCATTCAAGAACCAGGCTTTAAAATAAGAATAAAATTACAATATGTATGACATATTTATTTAGGTAGCAGGCCTGAAGATGGATAAGGAAAATTCCAAGTATTCATTCCTTAACAGGAAAGAGATGCAAGTAATGTACTCATAGAAAACAATGCTCTCATCTTGAAAATCTCTGATTGTCTTGGGTGGGGTTTCTATTCCTGTTCACTTGCCTCATGCCCAGAAATGGTTGCTGTAGCTTTTGGTGGGTCAGGAGAGGGGGAAGCCTTGGGCTGTTGCCTGGGCTTTTTGAAAGCTTCCCTCTCAGGTGTCAGTGGTGCCCTGTGCTGGCATTACTCTGCTGCTCAGCTAGCTTGAGCTTTTTGTTAGCTTAGGCAAGAAGGTTTCTTTGCCCATTTCCCTGGCCTTGGAGACTGTGGCAGCAATCCTTCAGCAGCTTTTGCTTCTACCTGGACTGCTCAGTTTTGTTTGGTGTCTGGCATGAGAGAACTATTGCCGTGAGAAGGAGGCCACTGGCTGGGAGCCGAGGAGCTGCTCCTTCCAGGTCCAGACCCAGGAATACCCAACCACGTGGAAGAAAGGACACAAAATTCACCAGCTTCATCTGCTGTGAACAGGAGACAAACATCAGAGATTCACCAGGTTCCCATCTGGTTTTGCCCAATCTGCTGCGACAACTCCTTGGTTTTTTCCTTCCCTGAGACAAAAGCTGGCACTATTTCTTTTTTGCTCCTTCACACCACATTACAGCTGTTGGGGTTTTTATTTTTTTCCTTCCTGGCATTTAGGGGTTTTTTATTTTTGTGTGGAGGAGTTAACAGTTCAATATCTAGCATTTGCTCACCATTTTTTCCCATGCAGTGCTGGCCCTCTTGTTGATAAATGTTTTTTTTTCACTTTCATCCACTGGTTTTAACATCTCATTGCTAATCTCATTGGTAGAAAGGGATTGTTAGAAGCATTCTTTTTAAAGGAAACATTCATTCCATAGTTTTCCATACCTAAATTTGTTTATAAACCATGAAAAACGGCCTCCACAATTTCAGCAAAAGGCTGTTCATCTTGGGGTTATGCTTTGAAAAAGTACAAAATCAACAGCTCCAAGGATGCTGAAACTACAAAAAAAAAAAAAAAAAAAAAAAAAAAAAAAAGAGCACGGCACTTCCACAACATTATTCCCTCAATAACTTCCTCCTTGGCACCAGCCATGTGCTGGCCACCTCAGCCTCAGAAAAAGGCAGCTTTTAATTCTCAGTTCAGGGGTGCAGTTTAGCATAGCGTTAGGGTTCAAAATAACACAAAGCCTAGAGCTCCATGCTCACTACAGCTACAAAAAACAGACCTAGGGTAAAACGGCAGTGCCCCAACATTATCTCCTTCAAAATTTTCTCATTTGCACCAACGATGTGCAGGCAGCTAAGCCTCAGCAAAAGCCCCCTTTTACTGCTCTGCCTAGGGTTAGGGCTATGCCTAGGGGTAGGGCTCAGAAAACCACAAAGCCCAGAGCTCCAGGCAGAGGGCAGCTGTGAAAGGGACACACAGGACTGCCACAACAGAGCTCTCCACACCTTCCCCTGTGGTATGAGCCCTGTGCTGGCCACATCAGCTTCAGCAAAAAATTGCTTTTCCTGCTCTGCCTATTGTAAGGGTTACACTTAGGGTCAGGTTTAAGAAACCAACAAAGCCTAGAGTTCCAGGGACTCAGGAACATCAAGAGGCATGCCAAGGGTGGCATTGCACTTCCACATTTCTTCCACCATACCTTTCTTTCTCCTTTGCAGCAGCCATGTAATATTTTCTTGGTGTGGTTTTCAATTCCCTGATCATCTGCTCTCTGCCTAGAAATGGTTGCTGTAGATTTAATCTTGAACAAAACCATCAGAGGGTGTCCAGCATAAATTAGCAAAAAGCTGAGAAAAACATGAATGCTCTCTCCAGAAACTTCATTCCAAGTCTTAGGAACAGGGTCTAAGAATGGCAAATACAGAAAAAGTTACTTTTTGGTAGTATTTTTGCAATTGTTAGTATTGTTATTTTATTAAAAAATGTTTGTTACATTATAAAAATCTAGCAAGTCATGAGGAAATAAACATTGTATCTTTATTTTCTCAATTAAGTTTTCCTTATAATAGACTGGGGGAGCACATCTGTCAATGTCACAGTTCGCATATGGTCTCTCAATTGTACAGTTGTTCCATACAGTACTATAATTCTTTTTCCATTTTAAGCTTTTAGTCACTGTCAGTGATTCATTTAAATTTGATCATGTTTTAATTTAGAAAAAAAAGACTGTGAACTTGTCTGAATTCAAAATAACCCATACTGCTCTTTCAAGTGCTTACAACAGTCCTTACATTTTCTGTGGGTTAATCAAGCAAATTTCATGAGCACTCTGATATAATTAATCCAACAGGTCATGGTAGTTTAGTAACTGAATATCAGTTATTGCCAGAAAGGCTGAACTCTAAATAAATCTGCTTACAGTACAGTTAGGGTGGGTTCTGGTCTTCTATTTGTAAAACATGGAAGGAAAACACATGCAAGTAGAGTCTCAACAGTAAATGTGTGATTCCCCTATAGTACATGAACAGAGATCCACTAGGTCCTTTTTCAAATAGCAGTATTTTTTTAAATTTCCATCTCTTTGGAAAATGATCTGCTGGATATCACCTACATGGAAAGCTGAGAAAAACAGAAATACATTCTGTTTGGAGACAGGAGAGCAAGCACACCAAAGTAGGCAAAGAGGCATGCCACAAATGCACAATAATTGTAAATTTAACCTCTGCACAATTTTGACCCCTTCTCATTTAAGATTGATATTATGATCTTTTCTATTTCTCCTGACCCCCAAGAACAATCCTTTTCTCACATGTGCTCACATGTGCTATGTCAGTTGAGGAAAAACAATTATGTGTAAATGAAGCCAATTAATTTGAAGCAGATACAAGAGCAAGTGCACAACCAAAATCACTGCAGAGACCACTGGTCTTTTGGACAAGATTTGTGTCTTGCAAATCCAACTATAAAATGCTGCACAAAAGCTCATTCCTCTTTCAGATATCCTAGAAATTCCCATGACACTCACAGAATGAATTTAGGTATGGAAATAATTTTCTTCTACCTAGCTGGGTTCTAAAATAGCAAAATAAAAGCTAGGACTATTTCTGACCAGTGTTTCCGAAAGAAAAGGCTGCTTCTAAGCATAGATCCTGCAAGGAATATTCTGTTGACAGTGGTTATTCTACCACTCAATTCTAAAATTGTTACGTTCAAAGTAGTTCTATGTAATAACTTCAGAAAGCCTGAAATAAAGAAACAAACAAGGTTAAAGGGCTTATTGAGGGTATGATATAGGATGGCAGTATTTTACAGTATTCCTTTAGTTAAGTCACTTCATATATTTGTTTTCTTTAAGTTGTGGCAGAAGACTCAAGCCATTCTCTGCCATAAGCAGCCATCTGTCACATCACTGTCTTTCATATTTTCTTTCATTTCTGTGTAATAGCATGCACTGACTGAACACATGGCCTAGAATGTGGACAAATGTCTCCCCTGGCTAATATGAACTATTAAGGGGTGTTTGCTGGTATAAATCATTACACCTCTCATCCTTCCTTCAGGCAATCAGCTGTTAGCCCGGGAAACCACCACAGGAGGCTCCGATTCTGTGGTACATCCTTCATTACTCTCTGTAAACCCTAAACCAAACTGGCCAAGACAATAGTTAATCTGACTGGTCTTGATCTTTTTGCAGGGAAAGACAAAGGTCATTCTGCTTTTCATCTAAGTACAACTGTTAAAAAGTATAGCCCTACTGAACTGGATGAATCCAGAAGGGAGGTGTGAAAATAGAAAAAGTCATTAAAGGTTTTCGATATTTTACCATGTTCTGCAATAGTCTTAATTAAGGAGAATATTGAGGAGAGATGGCTAAGCAACAGTGGGATAGCTGGACAGTCTTAACTCCAATACCAAAACAAGTAGAGGAAATTCAACCTGCTAACATTTTTTTATTTAATAGAGATGATGCTGGGTTAGATGAAAGAATAGGGTTTTAAAACCTGCACAGATCTGGTGGTAACCTTGATGAGCTGAAGAAGGAACGGTAGGGAAGAAAGAAAACCATTCCTTACAGAGGGGGGGAATTCTGTCTTTCACTACAAATGCTTTCTTAGAAAAGTGTGTCCTTTCCTGACTTCTACTGTTGCATAACAGTGCAGACCACTTTTAGTGAAAAAAGTATTTGTGCAGCCTTTCTTGTCCAAAACAGCCACACTCTTTTTGACTCATCATATCAGATTCTGATCATCCTTTGTGTATTTGTGAAAATTCAGCACATGCAAAAAGTGACTCAAAAAGGAGGCAGAAAGTACCATGCTTGAATGAAGCCATCTTATTGGTTTGTTTCCAGGACTCCTTGAACTACATGACTTCCTATCAGCCTTATCATGGAGATTCATATTAGCAGAGATCTTCAGGGCTTAGGGATCTTCAAGTCAGGTCTCTTGGAGAAGAGTGTTGCAGTTCTGTTAAGTTGGGGTTTGGTCACAAAAACAAATATGTTATGGTGTACTCCTAATAAACCTATATGAGAACATAGTTAAATTAACTTGATAGGATCACAAGGCACATGAACAGCTTATTTTTGCACTTTAGGAGTAGTTTTTATATATATACCAATAGAAAAAACATCCCTTCCTTCAGGTTTTTATATGACTACAGTATATCTGTGGCTGAGTACTTTCCTGGTCAGCTGCTTTTAGAGTTTGTTAACATTGCTTGCCCAAGTATTTTAAATTGCAGATTATGAAAGCTATAATTCAATAATTATCTAATCAAAGACAACTTAGTAACTACAGTCCTAGCCCCTGTCAATCATAGGTGGTAATTTTCTTCACATAATATATACAGAGCCAGACTTGGCTATGAATAATATAGTCTTCAGCATGCTTATGTGATTTCAGTAGTGATCATTCTTACTAAGTGTTTGAGGCTCTAAAGTGCAGCAAAGAAATGATGGAGAAGCTGGTTACATCTCAGACAAACTATAACAGGGCAGTCCCAAAGTATGACTACAAACTTTGGAAGTCTATAGATGGTTGCAGATACAGATGGTTATTGTCTAAGGGAATTGCTCCAGATTCTTCCCTGTGTTCCAGTTTGGTAGGTTGCTAAGAGTCTTTCAAGACACTAATGTTTTTTGCCTTATCTTCTCCAATGCTCTAACCTTCAAGACAATTTTAAAAAGTCAGAGTTTTGTTCTCAAGCGTGTCAGGAGCAAGTTCGTTCACTGACTGGATAGAGCTCAACTGTCCCTGCCCACACTTGAATGCAGGGAACATTGACTTCCCACATCTGAATCATTTTACCAAAACCATGGGCTAGTTTATAATGCTAATTAAACTTTTTGATCAGCTTGCTCACAGCAAGGCAATTAGAAGCACAAGTTAGTGGTTGATTCATTTTGATTTATTTGATTTGTTCTGCTGCTTTTACAGAGAATTTGCAAAGGCCCCGGATACAGGACTCAGCTTCCAGAGAAAAATTAACCTGACATTCCAAGGTTTTCACTTTCCTTTTTGTGCTTTTTCTTAGGGACGTATAGGAGTCTTAAAACAGAATGTGTCCTTCAATCCCTCTCTTAAAGAATATTTAAATCTTTTGGGGGTAGGGGAGGGGTTGGGGTGTTAAACTGCTCCTATTTTCCTGCCCAAAGCAGAATCTTCCCTCTACAAGTGTCTTTAGTCACTGCTCTATTCAGCCATGACATATACCTACTTACATTTTGATCTAGAACCTTATACTGTCTTCTAGAATATCAGTCTTTGACATGCTTAAACCCCTGCATACACCCTTCCCCACTCATGTCCCAAATTTTAAGAGTATTTAAGCCATGAATAATGGCAAGAAATGGAAGTATTTAAGCAAAATGGCAATATTTTTAAAGTGTCAGTTTCCTGTTTACTCAGAGGTCAAAAAATATTCCTTACACCCTTACGCCTACAATGTATTCCTTACACCTATGATGACCTCTGAGCCTAACAGAGTTGCTTCCTAGACTCTGAATAAAAGGTATCTAAGGTAATTGCATGACAGTAATTAGAAAACAAACTCTGCTTTCCTACTGCTATCTTCCAATTTTCCTGTTGGTCTTATTTTCCTTACATTGATCTCCCACAAAGCGGCATCTAATTTAAAGAGTTCCTGTTAATATTGATGACAAAAAGAACACTATTTTCCCTAGTAAATGGCTAGTTTGCTTTGCCTGTAGGAAAAAGACCAGCAATGGATGGATTTTTTCAGATACCCATGTTTGTGAATGGGTTTTCTTTTTTCTATTTTAAGAGTTCTGCAGGATCAGGAAGCTAATTTACCTCTCACCGGCCACTTCTTTTCTTAGAAAAGATGAGTAAAGGAGAACTGCCGTAGGTACAATTAAATTGGTTGGTTGTTGGTTTTTTTTAAAGGAAACACCCTTAGTCCAAATTCCTCAAACCTATCAAAGTGCCTGCCTCCCTTAGAAATCAGTGGAAATTAGGTACTTGAATAACTGGAGATGATGCCTGCCTGGCAGTAATTGAAGTCATTTTAAGCCTTTAGAGAATGAGTATTTAAGCTTCAAAAAGTGGCATTCTCACTATTTCTCTATTAGAATAATACACTTGTAGTGTAATTCAGGTATGAACGGGCCTGAGTAGGTCTCCAGTTTAATCTTCCACTCAAAACAGGCCCAGACGTGGGATCAGACCAGGTTGTTTAGGGATTTACCTAGTCTGGTCTTGGAAACTCACCAAGGAAAGAGGTTATGTAATACCACTGGGCAACTTGCTACACTGCTGGGCTATCCTCATGAGAAAAAAGCTTCTCCTTAAAAAAAATTTAAACCTATCTTTCAATTTACAGTTTTACCTAGGGTCTGCTCTTTTGTTCCCCTGAAGCCATCCCATCTCTAGGTTGGAAAGTCACAGGTTTCTCCACCTTTCCTCACCGGCTGAGTGCTCAACTCCCAAACATTTTGGCAGCCTCAGCTAACTCATCCTAATTTGTTGAGGTCTTCCTCCTACTGAGGGCCAAAAATTGGATGCTGTGCTATAGAATCAGAGAACATGCTGAGTTGGAAGGGACTCATCAGGATCATCAAGTCCAACTCCTGGCCCTGTACAGGACACCTCAAAAGTCACACCATGTGCTTGAAAGTATTGTCCAAATGCTTCTTATACTCTGTCAGGCTTGGTGCTGTGATCACTTCCCTGGGGAGCTGTTCCAGTGCCCAACCACCCTCTGGGTGTGAAACCATTTCCTGATATCCAGCCTAAATCTCAGCTGACCTAAGTTTCCTGCCATTTCCATTAATCCGGTCACTGGCCATGAGAATGAAGACATCGGTACCTGCACCTCCACTTCTCCTTATGAGTGAGTGAAAGACCCCAGTGAGGTCTCCCCTCAACCTCCTCCAGTCTAAACAGACCAAGTGATCTCAGCTGCTCCTCATACAGCTTCACCTCCAGAGCCTTCACCATCCTCGTGGCCTCCTTTGGACACTCTCTAATAGCCTAATGTCTTTCTTATATTGTGGTGACCAAAACTGCACACAGTATTCAAGGTGTGGCCACCCCAGTGCAGAGTAGAACTAGGTTTAACAAATGCCAAGAAGACAAGGGTAGTCTCTTCCCTCTGTCTACTGGCCATGATTCTCTTAATGTGTGCTGTGCCGCTGTTTGCCATCTCTGCTGCCAGGGCATACTGCTGGCTCGTGTGTCACTGTTCAAGAGCTCAGCAGTTTTAAGCAGAGCCTGCTCCCCAAGCAGATCCAGCCTGTACCATTGCAGAAGGTTCTTCCTTCTCAGGTGAGAGCTTTCCATCTTTCCTTTAATCTTATGAGGTTCTTGTGGTCCACTACTCCACCCTGTCTGGTGCCTCCTGAATGACAGCTCTGTCATTGATGGCAGTCCAGACACTTACCTGACTTATTTAGAGAAGGATTTGTCTGTTGAACTGTAAGAGCCGAAATGAGGGATGTGGGACTCCAGGCAGCACTTCCAAATGTAGTTTATTACATCTAAGACATTGCAGCAGTCCAGGGTTGTGGGTGACAGAGCCTGTGCCTACAGCTGTCAGCTCCAGCTGCAGGCAGGCCTGGAGATCCTTTGGTTTTGGTTACATTGCATTATATACTTTTCTTTGCTGAGCATCTTAATACAGTAGAACCAATCTATACTTTAACTTTTATCTATAGCCTATCATAACTACTGTAATTACCATAGTACTATTCATGTTACTGTTCTCCAATCACTAAAAGTCAGTACATTACAGTTTAAGCTAGAAGCTGTTTTTTAGTTTTCTTGCAGTGGAAAATTCTGAGACCCTTTTTCTACTTGCCACATTTGCTAACTTGTTTGCCTGTGCTACCCTTCTGCTTGGTAAAAACATCTTCTTGTTTGAGGTGGGTTTATCCTTTGCTAAGTCATAAAAACCCCTTCTAACTAACATTTCCTTTGCCTCCTAGGTTATCCAGTAAGATTGGCTCAACAATTCTTTCTTTCTTCTCTATCAAAACTTGCTTCCATCTCTATTCCTTCTTCAGGTTCTACATTTAAAAATCTTTCTGCCAAGCACACGTCTGTGAGACTTTCTCATCAAACTTTCATCCTTCCCAACACTGAACCAGCAAGAATATAGGGTTTCTGATCAGAGACTCCTACCACAATGCCACCATCACTGACCTCCCCTCTGGTCTTGACCCATGAGCTGTCCCTCAGCCTGTTGTCTGTCCTATACAAGAGCTCCCCATAAGTGAGCTGCTGTTTCATGCAGAGAGCACCTCCTCCAGCCCCGCTGCTTCTATCTTCCTTGACAATATTTTCTGAAGAGCTTGTACCTGTTCATTGCAGGTATCCAGCTGCAAGCTGTCCCAGCATGTCCCAGTCCTCCTTTGCATTTCTGTTGCCAACAGGCACTCAGCATATTTTGTCAGGTGGAGCCCACTGCTCTCATTCTCAGGCTTTAGGGCTTTTTGTGTTTGTAAAAAACAGTGCCCCATCAAAGACACAACTTTTGCACAAAGTGTTGACCTGCAGGATTAGTGTAACCCCTAAACCCTTCCCTTAGATCAAGGAAGCACCTCCAGGGCTTCCATTGCCCATGGGCTTGCCCCAGGAGCCTGCAGCCCCTCCTGATGAACTCAGGATCTCCCATGGCCAGATTGCTGGTTTTGCTCATCCACATGGGTGAGCAGCAGGGAAGTCAATTAGCAACAATGCAGAAAAGGGGAAATTAACAAATGTGAATGTGTTTTAATGGGAATTTTTTAAAATGCTTTTCCAATTCATTAAGTGGCTAGATTTCACTTTCAGAAAAATATCATCTGTTTGAAAAAAAAACAGCTGTGTCTCTTCTCTCATATAACAATAAGACAACAGGAAAAGGCCTCAAGTTGTGCTAATGGAGGTTTAGTTTGGAAATTATGAAACATTTCTTCTCTGGAAGGTTGTCAAGCATTGGAAGAGGTTGCTCAGGGAAGTTGTTTAAGTACCCTGGAGGTATTTTAAATGCATGTGGATTAGGAGCATGGTTTAATAGTAGACTTGGCAGTGCTAAGTTTCCATTGGACCCAATGATCTTAAAAGGTCTTTTCCAACTTAAGCATTTGTATGATTCTATGATACCCAAGGAAAAATATTTGTAGCATTTAAGAGATTCCAAATCTGGCCCCAGTTCTGTTTTCAAGTTCATGGGGTGTAAGCCCAAAGACATTTCATTTAGGAAATGAATTTTTAATCAAGGTGAAGGTTTTCCTCAGTGAAGCCTTTTAATTAATATGTAGCTCTTCTGGCTTTCTATGAGTCCTGCTGAAAGCAAAATGTGATTCATTACAGCCATGCCCACGTTTTTTGGTGCCTTTTTTTAATCCTCAGCTTTATCAAGGCCTTTCACATGTCACGCTGATGTTTACAGAATAGCCAAGGAGCATCTTTATTTTTAGTCAAGGTTCTCCTTTAAAACACCTTGCCAGTATAATGCGGCTGTGTTTGATTATCTAATCTATGAGCAGATCAGTCCTCTCAGGAAAAAATGTTAACTTGCTCCCAGGAGGCCAGAATAGCTGTTATACAGATATTTATCTGCATTCCTCTCTTTTTTTGCATCTTTGTCATTCTGGTAAAATAGATTTCTTAGCAGCAGAAAATGCTTTGCATTTATATCCTAGTTTCCATCCATGGATCTCAAAGCACTTTTCCAATATTAACAAAGATAATTGTTAATTAAAACAAATTAATCATCCCGATAAATATGGCTATCAATATTTTTTGGGTAGGGAAGTCAAAGTACAGGAAGCTGAGATGACTAGCTTAAGGTCATATTGGAGACAAACAAGAAGATTAAGGTGTAAAAACAAGGTTGTTAGAACTGTTAGATCATTTTCAATTCCAAGCCATGAGCTAGATAGGCTAGAAAAATTATTTTTATCGTCACAAATAATTTGACTTGGGAATTAAAATAAGCAAACTAGTAATCAATTTATATTTAACCCATTAAATCTTTTGGGGGAAAAAATGAAAGTATATCAAGGTACAAAATGACCTTTTTAAAAGCATTATTCACACATGTGTCCTTAGGACACATCCTATAAGGAAACTAAGAAGCTACCACCAAGATTTATGTCCCAGCATCATCATCACCAGCGTATGCAATCTGTGTGCTGCAAATATTTATGTACCTTCTGGTAGACAGAGATGAAGCAATTCTAACATCAATATTAGTACACAAAACTAGGAGCTATACTTCAAAAAGGAGTGGGAGGTTTTTAAATTAGGTATTTGCTACATGGCAAGGTCTGAGGTCTCAATGGAAACTCACAGAACACTCATAAAAGAAACACACACCCCAAAAAAAAAAAAAAAAAAAAAAAAGGTGTGTGTGGGAGAGAGAGAGAGGGAGGGAGAGGGAGAGAGAGAGAAAATTCTTGGCCTCCATCTACAGCTCCAACAGAGAGGAATTGTTCCATTGGTCCACTGTCATGTATGCCAGCCTTGTATGATTATTCTAGATATACCAAACTGTCTCCAATAGGACTAAATACTTGTATTTAGGCAATCCCAATCACCACATCCCTGTTCATCCTTCTCACGTATCTCAACAGTGAAGTATAGGTGCCTTTAACAATATGGATACTAATTTAAATAGCTGTTAAATCTATTTAGCAAGAATACTTTCTTTATCAAGTACATGGCAAAACAAAATGAAATCCACTGCTAGAATTCTCTGCAGAATCCTAATATCCAAACTGTATTTCACGATGGTTATTAAAACAGTTTTGTGATGTTCTTCTAAATCTCTGTCAATCACATCATTACCCTTTAATTCAGCTAAGAAAAATGGAATTATTTTTGTGAGCCTTGTATCAGATAAATAGAAAAATACCGAGCTTGAATCAATATGCTCTCTTCTACTATAACCACCATACTGGGGTTATAGAGAAAAAAAGCCTTCTGTTTTTTCACTGTCCTTGTTCATGCAGTAGCCAGTTTGCTGATTAGAAAGCAGATCATGCTTTCCTTGGCATTTACCCAGTTGCTGTCTGGACTGAAAGGTTATAGAAGCACACATACCATGGCTCTGCAAAAATTAGAAAGGCCAGCAAGTCACATATCCTCAGTGTCTGAGGCAGAGAAAATACTGTTCCCTTCTCAGAGCTTCTTCCCACCTTCAGTCTTCTGAGAGTGTCAGACATAAGGTATCAACGTGCATTAGCAACTTTGGAGATTGACAGTTTTATTCATTTTCTTTGTCAGACTCTTAAGTGCAATGTAGCAGACAGCATATGAGATTACATCTCACTTATTATGCATACCAGAATTTCCACCTGGAAATCTAGCCCCACCTTTCTAGTCAATTTTCATAAAATGCAAAAAAATATTAAACCTTGAGACAAAAGTAAAAATTCAATTCAAACTGAGAAAGGTACTTTTTTGGATTAATGTTTTTTCAGAAATTGAAAATTTCTGATCAGAAATTTTCTGATTTACAGGAACCTCCCTGATTAAATAACACAACAAGCAATCAGAAAACAAATATGCTGAAAATGTTATAGCTCTGTTTGTAGCAGAGCTCTCCTACACTGTCCTTGGAAAAAAAAATACATCACAGTGCCAGCATCTTCTATTTTAGTGAGACTCAAAATTTCATAAGTCTAAATGGTCAAACTAGTTATTTGGCTCAAACTACTGCAAAAAACAATATACATCTGTGTATGTCTGCTCAAGCACAGCCTTGCAGTTGCACCCAGAGTATCCCAGGCAAATTAGCCCAGCTGTCATAAACAGGAAAGTCACATTAGACCAGCAGAATCCCTACGCCACAAGAGCAACAAGTCTAACATGACACCGAAGTTTTTCACAGGACTGGATCCGGACAAAATGGCTGGTTGGAAATAGCAGGGTGGCTTAGGCTTCAGGAGTTTTATATAGCATGGGATTCATTGTGAGCTGTGTCCTTAGTGAGTCCAGACTAGTCAGAATTCATCAGACTGGGAGACAGACCAGAGTTAACTGGCGGAGTTCTCAACGCTTTTTTGCTATTTCACAGTTCCCTTCCTGTACAAAATCTATCACTGTCAGAATTTCTGCATGCAGTCTGTCTTCCTTCCTAAACCAGGTTGAAATCTAACAGCAAGGTTAGTCTTATCATCCTAAAATTTTCACCCTTAAAAAACCTTTTCAATCCCCTGCATTTGTTCCAAACCACCTTGGTATTTCTATAGAGCTCCCTAATATCTCCTCTGTCTGTGTAAGGTCTGTTGCTGATTTGATCAGTCAAGCACTTGGATTATATCTGGGCACTGCCAGGATTCACAGTCTAAGGACTGTTGTGTCTGCCTTACCTTTAGCATCAGACCTGGAGGACATATGTTCTGAAAACATCCTCTCTCATCCCAACTTCTTAAAAAAACATGAAAAGCTTGGTACAAGTGGTCATAAGTGCTGAGATCTATGATCTTTGTGTTTGCTGTATTAAAACCTTTGCAGGGACAGGGTACTGAGCACTGATCCCAGGAATTCTGAATGTGCACCGCATCACAATGTACATCAGTAGCAGATAGTTACTTCCCAGGAAGACATTTAGAAAAGTTTGGTCACTGTACAAACACCCAATCCATAACAGTTTGATTTCTTTATATTGTGACCGTGACAAAGAAAATTGAATGCATTTTCTTGGATGAACTTAATATAGTTTCCTTATCGCTTTTAAACTCGGCTTAAAAGATGCTACAGCAACTTTCAGGTAGAAAAGGAAAGGCTAAAAAGCATGTAATTCAGCTCACAATGGATTTTACAGGCCTCAATGGAATTAATTACTGAGAACTTGCACATGTAGTAATTAATTTCATGCAATTCAGCACCATCTGCAGATGCATTATTTCCTTTCAAAGCTACTATAATTCAATGTAAAAGAGAAATTGTTAGGAGTATTTAGGCAGCAAAAGCTTTTGTATCTTGTTTATACCAAAGAAATTAGATTAAAAAATTAAATATTATTTGAAAAACATAACCTTTTTTCCCATAAAAGAGAAAATATATTTCAATTGTCAGTAAGGGAACTACTTGCATTTACAGAGATTTGGGGAAAAGAAATTTTGATTTAGGACTGGTTTTCTTGTTTAATGAACTAGTTGTGGGTTTTTTCCTAGCAATCACTTATTGTTTGCAGGTGAATTGTGCTATTGCATCAACCTTTGTACCAGCTACAAGCAAAACCTATTGAATAACATCCCTCTGTTGAAGTATATTCCAAAATTACTTTCTATTATTTGCTTTTGAGATATATAAAAATATTTAACTACTTTTCTCTTCATTAGCTTGTATATAACTTGCTCTGGAACAGAAAACAATTGGCTGCAGCAAATTACATGATCTGTTTTTCTCATATTTAAGGGCAGGCAGGGTGTATCTTTTAACTCCTATTGAGGCTTCACGTATACTGAGAAGGAAACTTCATCACCTAAAATAAATCTAAATTAGACAGTGTCCTGAAGCATTGAAGAGTATCCCTCTGTTGCATCTTTAAAGTCTCTAGACTTTAACACCAGAAATATTGTCAAAGAGCATATTAGAAAAACGTGCTCTGTGCATCACTGAACCACCAGTTGTGCGCTGGAAATTCTGGAAAAATCAATTCCAACTTTTTTCAGGCATTCATGTAGCACCTAACACAAGGCCTGATTCTGCTGTAATACTGTGGCTGGGAAAGAGTATGTATTTGGGAGGGAGAGGCTCTCCACATAGCACAGTTCTTGTTCTGTGATGTGTTAGGCAGCATGCATTGCTCTTTGGCAATAATAATAATAATGAATAGATTACAGCCCCATCAATCTACGCCCATTTAAAGAAATCATATTATCACAGAACGGTTCCTGTTTTGAAAAAAAAAATGCAATTATTATTTGCATTTGTTAGCACTTAAAATATTCAACTTCAGCTGAGAGCTTGTTGTTTTCTGTACAAAACAAACTGTGGTAATAGAGAGCTGAAAGCATTAACTTTATAATTGTAAGAAGAGGCACAAGGCCAGTCAGGTTCTTTATCTTTTCCTCCTGCTGATAGAAGCCTGGACATGGTTTCCCTTCCTGAAAAATGCCCATTGAAGCCTTGTGTCTAACAAGCAAACTAGATAACAGCATTAAAATTGCATTTGGAGCTAAAGGAGATGCCATCATGCCATCACATTATGGGAACAGTGTAGGGCAATACAGATGATTGATTTTAGAGCAATCACTTACCAAAGCAAGAAGCCGTGAACAGGCACAAACTCTTTCCGATGCACTTTACAAAGAAAACATGAAGACTTGCAGACAACAAATCTATAGTCTTCCTACAACAACCACTTTTAAACAAGCTGGGTATCTTTACCTAGAGAAGAAAAGATGGTGAATCATTAAGCAATTACAGGGAGGTGTCCTTACTTTTGGATTCAGCTTTTTGGATATGTACTGAAATTGAAATAGAGCTTGCATTTGGATATGTAAAGTCCCCAGTCCTTAAAAAAAAAGTAAATTTGAAAGCACAAACGTGAACATAATATTCTGAACCCAAAGAGGGCAAAAAGGTTTTCTGAAAAGGTCCTTGAAATCACACTTTTAAATATGCCAGAGGAATTGATTATTTTTGTACTGTTCTTACTGTCATTGCCTTCACTGATAAGAGAAGAGACAAATGGTTTGAGGGAGGGAAGACAAGAGAGATTCGCTCAGTCTGCAGCCTTAAGATTTCCTCAGGCCTGGATTGACTGTCATTTCCTGATCTTTATGTGATGTTTATCACAATAGGTTATCACTGCCATTTAATGTCTTATATATTCTTAATGAATATTGTCATTCTCCTTACTATGATAAAAGGGCAGAGTCATCTAGTAAAGGCAGAAAACATCACAGATTTAATACATTTGCATAGAAAGATCTTCATGCTATGACAGAAAAGGCTCAGAATATATGCAGTCTGATGATTAAATTGGGAATTGCCAAAACAAGCAAACAAAAACATCTTGCAAATCATTCTTCCTCTAGACAGATTTAAGATTATGATCTCCCAGTTCTCGGTGCTGCTGTACATGTACAAGCAATTCAACCTCATCAAAGTCTTGATTTAAAGGGCCTAAATTCAACTCATTGCTCACTATTTTGACTGAAACAAAATTATTTAGCCCACTGAAATGTTACCATTATTTCTGGATGACCTTAAATAAACAACTGATGCAAGAAATTCATAGTTACTTGGTAAAGCTTCCATTTCAGCTAAATAGTGTTCAACTTGCTCGTTTCTGTCAGCACTTTGTGGACTGTGTGGGCTCTTTTTTACGATGTAATGAATTACACATTATCAATATTATGAAACTGTTTTTTATGGAACTGTGTCTTTGCAATATTTAAGGTGACAGTATTATAATCATAAACCCATGACACGATGACATGTGTCCTATGCTGTAATGAATGATATCAGAGCTTTTTCCACTTACTCAAAAGCTGTCTCATGGAGGCCTGAACCCTAGGGCAAGCATCTTGGGGGTGTTACATGGCTCATCACTATAAATGTGGACACAACAGTTAATTCTGCAGTAAAAGAGGTAAACAGACTTTTGACTCTCACATATGCTCAAAGAGTGATTCTTTTGGTCTCTGGATGCTGTAAATGGTCACATTTTCCTGTTTGTAGCCTTATTACAAACTAAATCTGTCTGCAATATCGAATTTTTTAGCCAGAAAAAATATTGGTCTAAGATAGAAGTGAGAAGGTAGAAGTTTTTATCAGTTTAATGCTACACAGAAGTACATTAAAGAAACAAACACACAGAAACAAGTGTGTGAGATGACTAGCAACATAAAAAGGAGTTGAAATCTATGAAGAGGCTTATGTGGTATGCTTGCTCTTCTTCTTGCCTTTGAACTGTACCCCTTTACTCCATATCTGATTCAGATTTCTATGTGCAATTCTCCATAAGGCTTTCCTTTCCACTTCCCTAAAGCAACAGACACAAGAAGATGAAATAAAGCTGGATTGAATTATTTCCTACTGTAACTTCCTTCTCTCTGTTAAAAATTCTCCCATGTCACTTTATACTGTAAACTCAGTCACAGCTGGGCACAAAGGACTGTTTCATAGCATTTCCAGTAGAAAAAAGTATTGTGAATGAAGATATTTATACGTAGTAGACTCTGATATTTTCCCTGAAAATTTTTCTCAAATTAAGTGAAACACTTTGAATTAAATGAAATAACAGCTGTTTTTTAAATGTTCAGGCTTCAAAGAAGAGATAAACATATACACACGAATATAGAAATATCATGTTTTAGTGATAGTCAAATCAAAATAATTGCTAATTCTTCTCGTTTCTCCATATCACTGTAATTCTATTTTCTGGGATCCCAGCTGCTTAAAAAAAAAAAAAAGGGCATTCAATATCAGGTATCAATATTACCGAAATTTAATTCTGCTAACAATAAGGTCATAAGACATGCTGCTCCATTGTCCTGTTTTCAGCTGGGGTACAGGTGATGTTCTTCCTAGTAGCTGGTACAGTACTGGATTTTGGACAACAAGAACAAGAAAAAATCCCAAATTGAAACAAAACTTAAACCTGATGTTGTTTAGCATAAAGTAGGAATGTTTGAGAAAAGAATTCCAAAAATAGTCTCCAATTCCCTAAAGGCTGCAGCAATAAGGAAGAAATTCATCTCTACTTGACATGCAAGTTGATATGAGAAGAAAATACCTGAAGTTAAAAGAACAATACAGCCAAGACCTTAGTAAAACATTTTATGACCTGAAGTGAAACACTAATAGATGACCATGAACCTGGGCCAACTTCATTGTTTGAGGTCTTCAACAAAAAGTTGAGCAGATCTTAGAAAACAAGAAAAAAATATGGGGAAAAAAAGAGGTTTCCTTAGGGTAAGGCAGTTGATTAGGTGACTGCCTAAGGTGTCTTTCCAATTAGCTTTTTAAGGTATGGCATAATTTTAAATTATGCACTTTTTGTATACATTAAACCGTGTGCCTATTCTTTCTTCTCACTCCTACATATTTTCATCTCATATGTTTTCAAGAAAACTTTGGCTTTGCACTGCCCTTACACATCTCCTTCAGCAATGAAGCAGGGCAACAAAATTTAACTTTTCTTACAGCATCAGAATATAGTGGTTTTCTCTGTATTTCAAAGCCATTCAACCAAGCAGCAGGATAACTGTCTTTATTTTTACACCAGATATGCAATTTTTGCGCCTTTCTGAGTCCCTGTCATGCCTGAGAAATGCCACTCCCAGACCCCAGGGGCTTCCTCACTGCAGAGCACAGCACCAACTTGGAGGGATGCTTAAGATCTTTCTAACCTGCCCTGTGGAAGCAAAGGCAGCTGAAGCAGGGTTAGGACAGAAGAGCCTGCACTGCATATTCTGTTCTGGTGCCAGCTGCAGCTTGGCAGCTCATGGAGAAGAGTGAGGACCCCAGTGCCACCTCCCATGTGCTGGTGCTGCTGGCTGCGCTGGCCCAGCACTCGTCCTGTCCAGGCACTGTTAGAGCTCCCTGATTAAAACTCAACTGGCCCCAATTTATACACCTGCACATCCTCACCTGGCTGCAGGCTGGCCCTGTGGCACTGAAAGAACTCACATGAGGAACAGAAAATTCAAATACTTCCTCTTTATGACAGAGTACAAATAAACAAGAATGAAAGATTTATAGTACGTTAAAAATTGGAGAATTCAACCGCTATAAATATAGTGTACTCTTGAAATTATGTGACAATTTGGAAGTAATTGAAGGATTCTATGTGCAAATGTGTCTTTATGTACAGGCAGGTCTGTTCACCCCAAATTGTAGAGAATAAATAACATGCAATACATTTTATACCAAACTGACACTCTAGAGAAAATAGAGAGCAGAAGCAGGATAATGTGACAGAAAAAGACAGACAAAGGACACTGTAAAAATGCTCAGGGGGAGAAAAGGAGAAACAAGAAAAATAGGGCAATGTTCTAAGGAAAAAACCTAGGCTGCCAAAAGGAGAAATAAAGGTTGGTTGGTGTGGTATGCTAAAACACAGAGATTCAATGAAAGGGATAGGTGTGACAGTGAGAAAAAATGGGAAAACAAAAGAGAATAAAGGTAGCAGACTAGCATTGACTAGTATACAGGAAAACAGCTAATATGATGTAAATATTAATAAAACTAGTTCAATGCTAAAAGAGAAGAAGGGACAACTGAAGGAAGAACTCAGGGTAGACTGGACATTCTTTTCTTTAGACAAAGAGACTTACAAGTCTACAAAAATTGAAAATTTTAGGAAACAATGGGAAAAATTGAGGCAAAAAGCTTTGCACCAATGTCATAAAAGTCCAGGATTTTTGGAAATGAGAAGGACAGTGGTCAAGGAAGGTGATTCTATCCCCCTAATCCAGTCTCAAGAGACCCCACCTGCAGTGCTTCATTCAGTTGTGTGGTTCCCAGCACAGGAACTTTGTGCACAAGCACATTGACTTTTTTGGAGACAATCCAGAGGAGGGTAACCAAGATAATTAGAGGAATGGAGTGTCTGAGAAAAGGCTAAAAGAATTCAACTAAAAAAGAGAAGGCTTAGGGATGACTGAATTCTGACCTTTCAGTGCCTAGAGGAGGCCTACAAGAAATATGGAGAAGGACTTTTTACAAGATCATGTAGTGGTAGGACAAGGAAGAATGGCTTCAAACTGAAAGAGAACAAGTTAAAATTAGACATTAGGAAGAAATTCTTTACTGTGAGGATGGCGAGGCACTGAAGCAGGTTGGCCAGAGAAGCTGTCAATGCCCCATCCCTGGAAGTGTTCAAGACCAGGCTGGATGGAGTTCTGAGGAACCTGGTCTAGTGGAAGGTGTCCCTGCCCACTGAGGCATTGGAACTTCTTGATCTAAAAAGGTCCCTTTCAACTCAAACCATTCTATGATGTTATGACTCTATGATGGGGTATGGGAAAAGGAACACACCTCACAGCATACACTTGTGAATATCTGAAAGAGTATAATTCATACTTCTTTCTTTCTTTCTTTCTTTCTTTCTTTCTTTCTTTCTTTCTTTCTTTCTTTCTTTCTTTCTTTCTTTCTTTCTTTCTTTCTTTCTTTCTTTCTTTCTTTCTTTCTTTCTTTCTTTCTTTCTTTCTTTCTTTCTTTCTTTCTTTCTTTCTTTCTTTCTTTCTTTCTTTCTTTCTTTCTTTCTTTCTTTCTTTCTTTCTTTCCTTCCTTCCTTCCTTCCTTCCTTCCTTCCTTCCTTCCTTCCTTCCTTCCTTCCTTCCTTCCTTCCTTCCTTCCTTCCTTCCTTCCTTCCTTCCTTCCTTCCTTCCTTCCCTCCTTCCCTCCTTCCCTCCTTCCCTCCTTCCCTCCTTCCCTCCTTCCTTCCTTCTCCAGTGATTTTTCATGTGCCCATTCATTACTAGTGGCCCAAGGAAATGTGTACACAGAAGACTAGGTGCAGGAGGCCATAGAGCATCCAGAACACTGACATGGGGTTGGAGACGTTACATAGAGTCTACAAGAAATTTTTTTCAGTTTTAAAACTAGCACCTGGAGCACAGGCATATCCTAACCTTGTCTCATCTAAAATAGCACTAGATAGTTAGGCAGCCCATGACCTACTTTTTAAGGGGATGGAGCTTGAATTTTTCTGACATAATATCTGTTGTAAAGGTTTTACAGTTGTGCAGATAGAGCCGTATAAGGTCATTTCACAGATACGTTCTTAGCAGCCATTAACAGGTAGAGAACACCACCTTGCCATGTTATAACCTGTCTGTATGAGATGTGACTGCAAAGTTGCTGGCAGGAAATTGCTGTGACTTTTACCTTCTCTTCTACTTCAGAAAACTGAAAACCTGGCTCAAATTCCAAAATTCTTCATAAACCTACAGCCAAGAAATAGTTCCTAATTAGGTCACCTTGCAAAACCACTGTCCTTTCTCTAATGGCAAACCTGGTAGGTGCACTAAGTATTGGGGGGGATTGGCTTAAAACATCATCTCTACACATAAGGGCTACATACATCATGTCTGTCTCTTACCTTCACTACGTCATGAGAGGAATTTTAGATGACACAAGCCTGAGCAGGAAGAGTAAGGACTACTTCTTGCTTAGAGAAATTCATCCATACTGAAAATTACTTAAAGTAGATTCATATCTAGATTCAGCCATGTCTTAAGTAGATAGGAAGGCATACTGTTGGTTAAAATAGTAGAAACCACAACACTTTGTACCAAAAAAGTGTGCTGCAAAACTGGGACTGACAAGCCATGTGGGCAGTAACACTTTAGTCAGCCTTGTAGACCAGGAAACAACATCTGCTTGGTAGGAGGACATGGGGACACAGTCCATTCACATTGGCCAAGTCTAAAGACAGTTTGTTCTCTCTGAGCCCCAGATAGCAGGAGAATTATGTATGGGTCTTAGGATATTAGAGGCTTTGAAGCAGACAAAACAAAACAAAACAAAACAAAACAAAACAAAACAAGTCCTCTGCTTTACTAGATGGTCCTGCCATAGAGGTACTTTTCTCAGACCTTAGTCTGAGATGTTGCTTTGGGAAAAAGTGAGAACAATTTGGGAATCACTGAGAGCAATCCATCATTCAGACATGAAAGAGAAGGGAGTTAGGGCTAATGCAAGACTGTTCTTACTTCTTCCTAGAGCACCCAGTCTGGAGAACAAGACAACTATTAAAAATTAAGGGACGAGAAAAGTAATTCTTCCAGAAGTAAGAATTGTCCATATGAAAAGCACATGGGAAATAGTTGTTTCAAGTTGTTCCACAGGTAATAACCTTCCTCAGCAAATCCAGGGCAACATCTGTGATGATCCCATTGAACACCTGGCGTTTGAGACTTGTTTCTCCTTGCTGACGTCTCTCACATAAAAATAACAACAGGATATAGAAAAACAGAATGTACTTCATCCTTCTCACTTGGACTTTTCAGAAGAAGAAATTGATCTCACATCTTCAGTGGAGATACTGATTTTCAATAATTTTTTTCAGCTTTTTAATTCTTTGAGGGAATCTTTTTATCAGATTAGTGCTTATTTAGCACCCTCATACCCTTTTGTTGCTTCTGTCAAAAGAGCTGAAGCAGCTTCTGTGTAACTAATATTGGATAGACAACATAGGAGTAAAACATAGTGGAATGCTGTCATTAAAACCCTTAGAATGCTGTATTTGTGCCAGAAATATTTACTCTACATCAGATGATGCATATTTCTTTCAATTTGTAAAAATCTAATAGATTTTTATTATATTCAAAAACATTTCTAACATATCCAACATGGTGAACATCCTAGAAAAAAGCCCTCCTTACAAGCAAAAGTAAACTTGGCTTTATGGGTTGCTAATCATGGGATAAGTACTATTGAAAGAAGAGGAAAATTTTCAGTAATTTCACATATCCTTTTGAATAAAATTGGCAAATAACAGAGTTGTTAAATACTTCAAAATTAACCATTTCTGGTATTTAGGCTTGTCAGCAATTATGATGTGCAGCTTCCATTATAAAGCAATAAACATGCACGCCTTCTAGCTAGTAATTAGGCAAGATTGGTAGAATATGATTCTAAATGTGTGCATTTGCCTGGTGTAGTACCTTTTCCCCTATTGTATCTCACTGAAATCATGGCATATTCAAGAAGATAACTCAGTGAACAGACTGCAATTAGCATGGATGTCAAGTCTGGCTATTTTGTTATAGCATTTTAGGGCACATTTCTATTTTCCCTGTCAGTCAGCAGTTTTAAATTCAATTGCCTTTCCTAATTATTCCCAAATCAATTATAAGTAAAATCTTATTAGTTGCATGTAAAATGTATTGCTGCATTTGGAACCTCAGTGTTCAAGTGAAACCTTTTCTTGCTTACTACAAGAGAAATTGTAGGTGTGCATAAAAAGGTGAATCATTCTATCGATACATTTCTTTCAACTGCCAGCTGAAAGATTAGGACTTTCTTTGAAAAAACTTCTTCCCTCATGATGCTCTTGTACACTGTATTGGATCAAAAACCTGCACTTCAAACTCCTTGAGAAATACATCACACTGGAACTTGTGAACTGGTTCTATTTGTCATCTGCGGAAATAAATATGTGAGCGAAAGGCAAAGAGTTTTCATTTCAATGCATGGTAAACATGGCTTCAAAAGCAGCTGAGATTCATGCAATGAGACAGAGGGAGTAAAAACATGGAGCCAGTAAATGCATTCTCATGTCTGTGTGTATGGTTCTTAAGAAGTATTAGTAGCCAAGAAAAGCACGACTGGCTGGCCTGATTTCTTCTGTGAAAAGCACTAAAACAGTAACCACAGCAAGGAAAAGGTCATTATTGTGAGATTCTTTACCTCTTGTGTCTGCTTTTGATGTTTTCTCAAAATCAGGTTTAAGAAACCCTGCATAATATTTCATTTTAAATCAGTTCAATTGAAAACTGTAAGTGGCTCCCATGGAGGGCCAGAGTGAGATACTGCTGTCCACAGGCACTGCAATGATTGGGGTCAGATGAATCTGCCATTGCAAGCTGAGGCTTTTTGCCTGAATTTTGCCTGAATTTTGAAATATTATATTATATTTAGAAACTCAAATTTTGTTTTTCAACTCCTTCCCTATTTGTATTTTCTGTCAAGACTATTCTTAGCTATTCTTTGCCTCTACACAGAAGAGATTATGGATCAAGAAAACTTGAAAATTACTAGACCATCCAGATACTCAATCATCACAAATGTTGACATGGATGTATAATTGAGCTCCTCCTTGAAAGAGACCTAAAGGATATGGAAGCTGTCCTTGAAAAGGAGATGGAGCAAATATTGTTAAGAAAAATCCCATGAAACAAAACCAAAAATTCTTCAGTTTGGTTTTGGTTGCTTAAGGTGAATTTTTTGGGGGGCAGGATTCATTTTTTAATTAAAATCCAATTGTTTCTTCAGTAATAAAATGTATTTAACAGGTTACTAATTTAAAAAGTAATAATGCTATAGGACCTTATAGCTGGAAATTAACAACATAATGAATGGTTGAAATCTGAAATAACCAAAGTGCAAAACAGCAATGCAGTAATCCTTACAAAGCAATCATAATTATAATCATGAGAAAAAGAGGGATACCAAAGAATATAAGTGCAACCACAATAAAGATTTTTTTTATTTTGCTTTAAAAATATTGCAAATTAGAATTTGCTTGTTGCTAAATAGCATGCTACTGGATAAAACACTTTGATCAATATTCTCTGGTATTTTCTAGGAGCTACATTGCAGTCTTTCAAGATGAAAAATGTCTTTGAGATTTATAATGCATTTGTCATTGGGTGAAGGGAATTCTACTCTCCAGTTTATTTTCTTTTTGGCAATCAATAAAGCTATTTGTACAAAAGTCCATTTGAATTTGTCTAGTCTGGTATTTTCATTTCTGTGAAGTAAACAAACATGGGATAAATAGGAATTTGTATTTTAGCTATTCTATTTGTGTCTTGAGTCACTTGAGACTAATACTTTGACAATTTAGAAAAAGTTGAAAACGTATGCATGGGGTCACTTTCATTTTTTTAAAAAATCTTGGACAGCAAAACCTAGTAACCTTTGCTGAACAAAGAATAAAATTTGTAGTTGTAAAAAATATTAATAATAAGTACTGATATTTAGCAGAATTTAATGCATTAAAACAAATTTTCTTTTGGCTGTCAGCAAGTGTCTGCAGACTTTTTGAACTTCATGTTTTGTGATTAATTTGTAAATCTGGAGTAAATGTGAGTTTGAAAAATTGGCACCTATCTCTACACCAGTCCTCTTTAGCTCACAATATGTCTGAGTAACACTTCTGCTGAAAAATGGATTTTCTGACTATTCAAGGATACGTCCACTTTATACATCAGCACTGATGCAAGTTCCACCATCATATTCCTTCTTCCTGTCTCCTCTGGAGTGTTCTGTATTTCAGTGACAAAAGCCAGCATATAGACAGCATCCATAGGATAACTCCTGTTTATTCTAGCCATTACTTTCTACCCAATTATGTCTGTCTATTATGCCTTACTAAGGTCTCATTTTAGGCTTCTGCTTCATGCAGAGATGCTGGAATCATGTAAGGGCAGAGAGACTAACTGGCTTTTCACATCTGAAACTTAGAAAGAGAAAATAGAGTCTTCTAGGTTATGTTTGCTTCCCAGTAACCCAAAGACTCCACCAGTGGCTTTTCTTTTGAGGCTTCTGGAATCACATTTCTATATAACCTAATATGTGTGAATGTATATATGTGTACAGAAACATCTCTTGTTGGTTTCTGTGTCTGTTAGTAGCTTTCAGTGTGCAGCCACTTTCACGTTAAGATGACAGAGCCATAGGAATTTTAAAGTCTGTGAGAATACTAAAAGTCATGAAAATTAGCAACTGAGTGAAATCCAGAGAGTGGAAAAGGCTGGAACATCTCTCTTTACCTTTCTCCTTCTGAAAACTAGCCATGGCACATAAGGCTGCTTGCCTAGGCAGAAGAGGCAGGAGGGATTTGTATCCAGATGTAAGAGTTAGGAAGGAGCAGTGAAGAGAGAGAATGAGGGAAGACCTTTGACATGGCAATAGCAGCCAGGGGCACATGAGACAAAAAACTGCTCCCAAGACCTGAGAAACCGAGCACCTTCCTATTATAATGTCTTTATTTCTCCTCTTCTTGAGAAGATCACAGTTAGTTAGCTGACTAGGTAGTTGGATGGCAAAAGGACACATAGTTTGAACTGCTTCATAACCCAGAGATTTTAGGTGGTCTGGAATATCTTGGCTTTTTTTAGCAATTGGGACCCTTATTGATAATGGCTCGTTGATAAGGACAGCAATAAAACAGAAGGCTGGGATGACTATAATGAATGTACATAGTTAACTAGAATAAAGCCTTTGGATGGCTGGTATTTTTAAATAATTAGCTCATTAACTATATCAACCTTTCCTCTTTACCAAAGTTAAATAATTGAAAGGAAAGACTTCTGGGGAAGTTGCAATCTTACAGAGGACAGCCACTTATTTACATGGTAGAAACTTGCTTAAGAACCTGTTTAAGGAAGGCATTTGTAAGAGAGAAGAAACATTCACACACATACACACAAGTCAATACATGCTTGCATTTTAATTGTGAGAGAACGTAACAGAAAAAAAAATTGCACAATTCTGAACAATTTTCAAGAAGCAGTCATGTATTTTATGATGCATTTATTTTTTCAGTGATAGAACCTATCAATTTCTGCTTTGTTGCAGCAAAGCTTACTCTGTCTCCAGGCATCTTCACTCCCTAGCTATGGTTCTCAAAACTGTTTCAATGACAGAACTTGGTTAGCAAACAGGTCCCTGTGAAGCGCATCACCATTGAAATTCTTATGGAAAACAAATAAAGTCTTATTCCAAATGAAAGAGAACCAAAAAGATGCTGTCCAGTGGTATAATACATGAGAGTTGTAGAAGCACCAGTTTTGCATTCTGTGTATCATCTGCATGTTACCAAAAAAAGGATTGAAATGGACTGGTGTAGACGAGGATGTAGCAACACGGTGGTGCTGCAGGGACAGTGCCTGATGGTAACCCCTACTCAGGGCAAAGAGCCAAGAGCTGCCATCACTGCTGCCTCGTTCACCTCATCAGTGGGCTGAAACCAGCTCCTTCCCACTTCTGAGGACATCCTCAGCTGCTGAGGGATTCTGCAGACCAAAACTGAAAGAGCGTTTTACAAGCATCCTTGGATTGGCAGCAGAAAATCGTGGTGTGAGCGGCTAGAAGAGGCTTGAAACCTGAGAAGTAACAGTTGCAGAAGGAGCAGAAATTGCAGAAATTTTCTGAATTTCTCTTTTCCTTAGGACTAAGGTGTGGAAGGTTGAATTATTCATGGCACACTAGGCTCAGCAGCAATACAAGGAGTCAAATACAAGGGGTCAAATTAGAGAAGTCTCCTTAGAGTGGAGGGAATCTCCTAGGTCAGGCAGTGTATTCAAATACGCACAAAGGCCTGAAATATTTCTGAGAGATCAGTCCAAACAGACATCTGTACTTACATAGGATAAATATGGAAATTTAACTAAGAAGTGATCTATCCATCATCTGGTGACCTTACTTGATATTCCAATTAAAGCTAAAAAATCTGAGAAGCCTCAATAAAAAAAAACCAAAAAAAAACCAAAAACACAATTCTCAGCTCATCTCCTTCTTTCCAAGGATGGTTCCAAGCTGTTCTTCCTAACTTTTTCTCAAGTTGTTTTTGGCTCTTATATCTAAGCTGTAAAAAATAAAAAATCAACATCACCAGTAAGATGTGGTGGTTTTGGAAATCTGTGCTGGATAAATGATCAAATTAAAAGGTAAAGGTCAGAATGGTGTTTTGCTAAAATCTGGCATCTAATTGTAAAAATTTTAACTCTGAGCCCAACTAAACTCCCTGTTGTATTTCTTCAGATTGTGTCTGGTGTTTTATTTATGCGCGTAATGTGCTGTGATTTTGTCTACTATGATTTGTGCTTGTTTTTCAGCCTGTTCTTGCATATTTGACATGGATTTAATCCTTTCTGCAGCTCATCCTCCCCCACTTCTAGCCTATGTTGAGTTATGACTTGATATTTGAAATATTTCCTGCAAATAATTTTA
Organism: Fringilla coelebs; assembly: GCF_963513975.1. Classification (NCBI taxonomy): domain Eukaryota; kingdom Metazoa; phylum Chordata; class Aves; order Passeriformes; family Fringillidae; genus Fringilla; species Fringilla coelebs. The sequence goes on along the minus strand of NC_140030.1, from coordinate 26,153,249 downwards.
TCTGGAGTGGGAGGATTATAATAATGTTCAGAATATTGATCTCAGTTAAACTTATAGGGCACAAAGTTGCACAGAGAATTGGGAGTTTACCCAAAGGCATAAAACATTAAATCACTCAGAAGGTTTATAAATATGCAGTGAGGGATGTATAATATTGAACTGGGTGATACGGTTCAGTGGATAACAGGCAAGGTCCAAAGAATAGCTACACAATTCATTGCATTTCTAAGCTATTTATTATAAATATCATATTTTCAAAATGGCCTACAACTAGAAATACTCTTTTTTTATGGATGAATAGTAACTAATATGAGTGTTCTTTACCTACCTGTCTTTGGACAGAACTCTGAACATCTCAGTATTGAAATCCTTTGAATTTTCTTCAGATAAACAGCTAAATATACCAAAGCATCCAAAATATTTTTGTCACTTCATTTGTTTAGTCATGACTTGAAAATACTCTAAAGTGAGGATTTCTTATTGTAGAAAACCGTGCAGAAACAGATGCTGTCTACAACACACATTTAACACCACACACAGGTATTAAACACACACAACCATCAAGGAAACCTTGTGTGATTCCCTTCTAAAAATGCACTGGAATGATAAAGAAAGTGCTTTCATAATCTAGACAACCAATATCAGTTTCTGTAAAATCAGGGGAAATCTTTAGTCACTATTATACTTTTCTGAGAAGAGATGGAATACAACCTTTTAATTTGTTCAAAATTACAATTTTCTACACAAAAACTTTCCTTATCATAGTGTTTAACAATCAAGGTCATGTAAAAGCCCAGATTTCAGCAGCAAGGATGATTATAAAGCTATCAGACATCCAGACCTTCTACAGTGTTACTCTTCAAGGACACACTTGGAGTTGCACAATAGTCACTCTGAGCTGCCACTATGGAAATTGTGCACTATAAAAGAAATGGTGAGTTTCAAGTGTCTATTGCAAGTACCACTGCTTTTATATAAAATATATACACACATTTTTCATATAAACACACACAAAAATTCTTTTAAAGGGGATTTTCAGAAGGTGAAAGGCGAGAGGAAGCAATCCATTATTTAGGTGTTTTTTAAAACAGGAGAAATTTTCTAAGATGCAGAGTGTCAATTGCAGAGTTGTGTGCTTTTTGCTGTATTTATTCTGTCTGTCTTAAGGTTTCTCTTCCAGGAACCACTACAGACACTGGATCTTCCACTTGACACCTGCAAGTCAGTGCTCCATATCCAGTATGAAATCAGGTTTGTTGAATTTGGTAGCCAAAGAGGCACAGAATACATTTTTGATAGTGCTAAGACATGGAATGAGATTGCAGGACTTCAGAAATCTCCTATCTATGTCTATTTAGTCCTAGGCAAAAGCACTGCTGTACAAAAGTTCACACTCCAGGAAAGGACTGCTATAGCAGATATAAGGAAACACCCACCACCATAAATCCCCATGGTAGACACGGAAAGGGTAACTTTGGAAAACATCTGCCAAATGTTTTCAATAAAATTGTTTCTGCCGACATAAATGTTAAGACAAGTAGGCAGACAGGCAGTCACACAGATGAGCAGACCTACACTAAAATGTAGGAACCATGAAAGAGAATTCAGAGCCCCTTGTGCTTCTAAGAAGGTTGCTGTAGAAAGAAAAATACAAATTCATACACTTTATCCAAATCACTTACAGTAGGTACCTCCTAAAAAAGATTGCTGTTTTAAAAAGCAATGCTAACATTATACTTCTGTAAGATTTTGATGAATGATAGATATATCAACACATTAATGTTCTGCCTACTGTACACGTATCTGTAAACTGAAGTATGAATACATTGGTTTCAAACCAATTTCCTGCTCTCAGGTTAAAAATGCCATTGTCTAATACAAATGAAAAATGAACATTTCACCTATAAAATGTTCAAGAGTTGATAATCAATTTTTCTTTTATGAAAAAGTTTCACCAGTTATGAGAAATAATGTAAAAACTTTTTCTTTAAAAGGACTTGACCTGTTAAAAGTGTGCTCATCATAGTTTATTCATAATTGCTAAATATCATAAATACTTCATAAAAACATAGTCAAACATTTAGATATAAGTTTAACAGGTCATGTTTAGCAATTACTGTGCAAGAGAAAGAGACCCTGAAGATCATTGTTCCATCAGACTTTGAGGCCATGGATTCTCTGCAGATCACAGCAGGGAATTGACCAATCCATTCTACAGATGAGTTTTTAGGAGGGTATTTGAAGAACAAGCACTTCTACTGTAATTGAGTTACTTCTTGGTTTCCAAAGTGAATAATGCATACTCAGCTGCCCAATCAGGTATTCCCCTTAGCTCCAGAAGCTACAGATACAAACTCAAGCCCATGATGTGGAGATTCTTCTCTGTTCTAGAAAAGTTGCAGTGAACAAAGGCCACTGGAAGTCAGTAATTCAATAGACAAGAAATAAAATGTATTCAACAGGTGGCAAGAAAAAGTTTGCAAGAGAATTTAGGCAGTAACTGCGACATGGTTGCTGAAGGGTTTTGGAACTGAATTTTCCTCCAGACAATATCACCACTTATGTAGTCTTTGGTATTCATACACTATTGCATCTAAAACAATCTTAGTAGGCACAAAGAGTCTTGTAAGTGGCCTTGGCATTTATAAAATGAGACCAAGAGAGGAGACATTCTGGCTTTAGGTGATCTTCCTGAGGACCAGTACTGAAGTACCAGTGACAGTACTATTACCGAAGGCGTGTCAGAAAGGACATTTTTATTCCATTATAAGGCTCCATACTCTAAGGACAGTTTTGCTGAGTAGTTTTACAAAAATTCTTGTTGCTTATTTGTTTTGCTTCACACCTGATTTGGACCAGGCTATCAAGCCTCTACATAGACACAGCATGGTTTTGTGAATTTCCTGCACAGCTTGCTGTGCAAAGAATTTCACGATGAGCAGTTAGTGGTATCTCCTCCCATACACATGCCAAATTTCAAACAACTAAAGCAAGCTACCATGGCTTGGGTTGTCTCCCAGTAACTGAAGGCTGAGCATGTGCCCATGAAGGGTTTCTACACAGCAACTGGCACTTAGCAATGTGCTCATATTCTAAACCTCAAAACTATGTTTGTTCTTTGAAAGCCCGATTCATGTAACGCTCTCAAAGTGCTCTTTTACTCTCTCTTATTGCTTTAGTAGCTTAATACAGACTTACCTAGCTTGTGCATGAAAAGGCAGAGCATGCAATAAAAGCAGCAGTATAAATTCCTCATTTACTTTAAGAAATTACACTAGTTTAGTTTTGCCCTACTCACTCAAGTAGCATGATACCCTAGTGTAAACAGGGATGACAACACTAAAATGTGTTCATCTAAAACCAAACCATCAAAACTCAGAGTTTGACTTTTTTCATCCAAGCTGTACACTGAATGCTGTCTTTAAGGTAACCATCTTACATAGGAGGCTTCATTTTTCAAATGTTGTGAAGACCATTCATTTCCTCTACAATGTAATCCTGGAAGCTAGGATGGCTTCACCAGCAAGCCACAGATCACCAGAAGGCTTCCTAATGATTTTTTTTAATTGGGGGAATGAGAGAAAATACATCAGAAAGCTAATAGCTGGCCTATTTGTTAAAAGCACCCATGGACACTGACAAGGAGCAAATGAGAGACAGTCCCAGAGACTTCACAGCAAGCTGACATAGAAATTGCAGACTGTGGTTGTGGATGTGAACAATCACATCAGATCAATATGCATAGCCCTGAACATTATCTGAGAAGAGTCCACTTTGCAGTCTGAGAGTTTTGGTACCATGGTGCCATGCCTGTGAGCCCAAAAAGCAAATCACAGCTGCAGGCAAATATGCTCTGCTTTCAGACAGAGGACTCCACCTTGCTCAAGTCTTTCAGCCAGAAACATTCAGCAATGGAGCTCTGGGAGACACCACTGAATTCACCACCTCACTTCTGGCATAATCAACTACACCAAAAGCCTTCCTACAGCTATTTATCTATTCAGTTGTTATCATTTGAAGACAATTCGGTTCTTCAGAGTCCACTGTGTGTTATATTGCATTAAAATAGGTCAGCTGAGAGTGTCTGGAGGGAAGTTCCTTCCCTGGAAAAATTGGGTATGATCAGAAAGAGCCGCCTGAATGTAGCGTGGAGTGCAGGGGGATTGAAAGGCATAGCCATTAGGGAGGCTGCAGCATGGGCTTGACACAGGATGGGCTCAGACAATACCTGATTAAAAAGTGCACAGCTGGGCCTTAGAAAGGGAAGCAAATAGGATACTTTCCCAGAAAGCCAGAAGGGACTACAGAAAACATGTTGCTATGCAGGTATCTAGTGAAAGTTTCAAGCCTGGGAACAAGACCAGAGTAAAGCTCCTCCACAGTTTGGGCAGAGGAAAGTAGAGAGAAAATTGAAAATTCTTTCATTTCACCCAGCAGATCTAAGCATTCCTCACTTAGAGTTTCTAGTTCATGTTTAGTAAAGACTACCTTGGCAGGCTATAACCCAAACAGGAATTTGTATTCACTCACTGAAGTCAAGAGTCCATCCTGATCACTCTGGCTGGTGCAGCTTCCCACTGTGCATACTCAAAGGTATACAGCTCTGTGGATTTCCCAGATTTCCTATGCACGGTTTTCAAAAGTGTAATGGTTGTTATTCAAGAAGAGATTCCGATGTGAATTCTCATTACTGTTAATTAAATCAAATTACTTCTTGTTTCTGCCCTCAGAGGATGTGGAGAAACGGTCTTTTCATAAGAAATATTTTACACATGATCCCATCTATCTTCTCTGAAGTTATTGTTTGTACAGACTCATCAAACTGAAGGTTTTCCATCTTTCCTTGGTAGTCATATTTTTTAAATTTAGCTGTTCTCTCAACTCTTTCCAGCATGCATACAATCATCTCAAAATATGGTGCATAAAATTGGCACAGAACTTTATCTGAGACCACAGTGAGACTGGCTCTCAATGTACATTAAACAAAAGAAGTGATAGATTTATTTCTGACATGAGACATAAAATAGAAAGTTTTTTTACAGTTATCAGAAATTATTTATCTAGCATGTAAGGAGTCTTTCACTGCTACTGCAAAATAATTATCTCCCTGCATATGATACTCTTATTAATACTTTAGAATATGATCTTCCTGCTATTTGGAGAAGTTTCTCCACAAACATGGAGAAACTACCATGTTTGTTGACTGGTTTGCACCAATACATAGAGGACTGGAGCTCCTGCATAGAAAGACTTTCTCCATTCATTCAATTTCCACCTTTTTTTTATTTTGCAGTTGGATTTCATCTTGGTGATGTCAACTCACCTCTCAAATCCAAAGATAAACATTTGAAAAGGAGAAAAAGTTTGCTCCAGGTTTCCTTTTAAATAGATGTGTGAATGGATTTAGGTATAGAGAACTAATGAAGACTATTGAGTTAAAGAGTGTGCAAGATTAAAAATTTTACTAAGTGAAGAACTTGATTTTCAACATACATTGTCATCACAGGCACTGAACAACAGAGGATAAGAAGGAAAGTTGGAGGAGGAGGTGGCATCATTCATACTACTCAGCTCTGCTAACTTCTACTCATGCCTCTAAAGACATTTGTAAGGCCTCCATGATGCTGAAAATAAATGGTTTCCCTTTATTCCAGCACTCTAAACTATTGGCAAAAATATTGACTCACACTGACCTAAGATTAGGATTTTGTCATATTGCATGTGATAAACCTTTCCAGTTTGACAGGCAGCAATTGATAACTACTATCCCATACAGTTTTTCAACAACTTGTGTGGCAACTTTACTGTAATTTCATCATGCACAAATTCATCATATTTCCCTGAAACTGTCATAGGGGATACCATCAAAAGCCTAACTCAAGTCAAGAATTATTGTATCTTCTGCTTCTCCTTTTGTCCTCTAAACCAGTTATCCTGTCAAAGAAGGAAATTAGTCTGGTTTGTAGTTATTTGCTCCTAGCAAATCCATATTGGCTGTCTCTTACCACCTTATGGTTCTCCAGGTACCTTCAAATTCATTGCTTAATAAATTGTTCCAATAACTTTCTAGCAATGAATTTAGGGTCCCTGCTGTATAATTCTCTGGAATCTATTTCTCTACAGATAGGTACTATGATATCTGTCCTTTCCCAATTCACTGGAGACCTTCTCTAACTGGGAGACAAATGCTGAAGGTGTATTCAACTCTGATGATTTACTATTAGAAGAGTCTATGCTAAAATTAGTATTTCCAAGCAGAATATTTACAGTATTATAACATTTTAGCTTCAAATTAAGACTTTGCATAAAGGCATTCTATGGAAATATCATTGTCCTTAGAAGAAGTTTCTATGTATTCCCTGAAATAGTATTACTTCACTCAAAAATAATGATCTAAATGATTGCAGGTGGATTTATAGGAAACCACGAAAAGCAGAAAAGAGGAAAGGCAGGAAGAAAGGAATGGTGGGAGACAGGGAAGGAAATATATTTCCCAAAAAGTTAATACAGGCATGTAAGAAGCAGCATCACAGGGTGAGAATGGTTTCTAGATAAATCTCCATCGACACAGTACCCTAAAAAATCAATAAATTTTAAGAACAGACAGTATTTTTTTGAAATAGAGCACACAACAATAGTGGAACTAGTCTGTCTGTCGTTGCTTCTACTTGCACATGTGCATGATTTTTTGGACTGCTTCAAGGAGGCTGATGCGGATAAACCAAACAATGATTTCTTCCAAAACATAGCTCTCTCTACAGAGGTGTTTCTTATCAGCTCAACATTAAGTATTTGAAGCGTTGTGTATGTTCCTGGAAACAGCTGTGAAGTTGCCCAGATTAAAAGGAAAAAAAAAAAACCAAGAAACACAGCAGCTTGAAGCTAAAAGACTGTAGGCTGATTTTCCAGACAGCTTTGTTGTTTGTTAAAGCTATATTTTTTTTTTTGTGAGAATTAAGTACTCTGCATGGGAATGTTTCCTACTTTAAAGAACCTTGTGCACATTTTTATTTTTGAACATAATCACTGGTGAATGTTATATACTTTGAGCATATTCCTAACTGTTATACGGAGTTTTTCCACAAAAATAATAACTGTAGTTTGATGATGATCACTGCAAGACCATGGTACATTATCTTCCTTGTTCTGTGAAAAGAGAATTCTTCCTGAGAAATCCTTTCACTCCTGGAGCAGCCAGCCATAGAACTTTCTAAAGTAGCGGTAATATTTCAGCAACATAGAAAAGTCAATGATAAAATTATCTCTTGGTATTTAATTGAATATGCCCAATAACACTGGCAAGTAAGTACTAACTGTGCTTCAAAATGCTCTTAGGTAGGTGGAGGCAATAGGATAGGACACAGGGAAGTGAACTCTGTAAACACAAGGTAAACATTAAGGTCATTTATCAAATTAAGGCGGGAGAAAAAAGAAACGTTGCAAACACAGCTGGCTTTCAACATTTACTTCTCCTTAAAATAAATTTGCCTTTTCTAGACTACAATAAGCTTTAAGGAGAGTAAGATGCAAGGAATTCTTTATGAAACAGGACAGGGAGACAGTGATGACTGGCAAGAAGTGAAGACAACTAAAGTGAGAGGGATATTTCTAAGAGGCACCTCTGTTCACAGAATGTAAAGAATGGTTTGACAATGAGAAAGACTCTGGCTCTAAGCCTGATTAAAGGAGGCAAATTCAGTTTTTGTCCCCTGTTGTTCCATTTTCTGGCATATGCTCCCACGTCTCATTGCATGCAGCCTGCACATACAAACACCCACAAGATCTTGTCTTTGTCTTTGTCAACTACAGCCTTTTTCTCTTGCTTTAAAATATTAACATGAAGTATCTTAAACCTATCCCTCCCAGTTTTCTCTGGTGAGAAGAAACAGGAGGTTAGGTTTAAGGGGTCTTTTTTTTCCATTATCTGCTAATTATGAATATAGCTTGCACAGCATTTCTTCACCAAAACAACTTTTCATCCTGTCTCATAGCACATCACTTCCTGTTTTCCAAACACTGCTACAGTCAGAAATAATCCCTGTTTTCAAACTGCATCCATTTTAGCTCTCTTGAGTGCCTTCCTCTCCTCCACAAAATGTTACTCATTGGAATTTCAGTCAGATCACACTCTCACCTGTTTAAATGTTCAAATCATGTCCAAGGTGCCTTGAGAACCAGGATTGCCTCCAAAACTTGGAAGTTTTCTGTCTAAGTGTGAAGATGAGTGAAAATAGGAACATGTGACATTACAGCCAGCCATGGAAACAATAACTGGGAAAGCCAAGAAGCCATGGTGAGATTACTGCTCATTATGAAAAGCTCATCAGACAACCTAGCCAAATCCAGGCAAGGCAGAGTCACAGATGTGACAGATGTGGTACAGGTGTTGAATGGTATTATCTGCAGAATTGCCTAATATAGCTAAAATAGTGTGCTACATATGGAAAAATATTAATTTCATGCTAAATTCCATCAACAAAGAAAAAAATGTAACAAAAAGTTAATTTCATTGTGACAAGCAGTGTGAGAACTGTTCCAGCAGTTCCAACAGTGCCTTGCAGGACCAATCTCTTTACAGGAACCTCTCTAGAAATAAGTAGCAATATTTGAGAAAGAAACAGTCAAACTGCCAACAGTTCTTAGAAGACACATATGGGGCAAATAATGAAAGAAGCATTTCACTGGGGAAAAATGGGACAGCACAAAACATGAAATCATTAAAAAAAAAAAGGCAGAATGTTTTTGGAAAATAAAAGGCTCAATTAAAAATAAGGGGAAAACCCTATGTAAATGGCATGCATAAGATTAAGCTATTCAAAAGCATAGACAAATCAAGGGTGCAATCAGTAAAAGAAGGCTAAGTGACAACAAGTGCCAAGGACAAGCCAGCAGGATAGAAAAAAACATTTTGACAAAGTGCTAATCCCTGCTGACCATACAGATCCAAACAGTCCAGGCTGGAAGGACAGGGCAGCTTTCAAGGCAGAAGGGAAGAGAGCACTATGGTGCCAGCAGAAAAAGGAGGCAGAAGGAATGTTGAAGTAGATCAGAAGAGGAGAGTTGATGGTGCAGACAACAGAACTGCTGAGCTGTAAACAGCTAAAAGGACAAGTGTGAACAAAGCATCAGAAGTAGAATCCTTTAGGCTTTGGAGCAGAGGTGTTATTCTGTGACTGGCAAAGCACAGCGTCTGTGTCAGTCTACAAGGCTACCTAACTAATTCAGGCAATAACAGATATGAAAAGCATTGTCAGTTTCTGGGGGGGAAAAACCCCATGAAGAATAAGACTTCTAACAGATTCAGACAGGTTATAAAGAGACTTTCAGAGGAAAATTATAGTTTCAGATCAGGTACTGTTTGGAAGTACTCATCCCAAGCTGTACAAGGACAAAACAAGAAATAGGGACACTTCAGCAGCATGAGAAAAAAAAAAGTATCATTTTCCCAATTTTTTTAAAATTTACTTGTAATACATTATTGAGAATCTAAAAAAAGATTATTATTAGATCTCTATTTTCTGAGGGTAAAGCTTAATTTATATAGTGTTTATGTGTTTCAAAGGGTCTTAGCAGAAACACTATATCCATTAAGGACAGCTTAAAATGCAAAAATACTATTCCAGTTCAGTAGATCCATACAAACTAATAAAAAAGCAGACACATCAAGGGGACCCATTTTCACTGGTTTTTCTCCTTCTCCCACATGAGTTTAATGCAGTGTTAGAAAAGATGACTTCAGTTACCTCACTCAGGAGTGAATGAACTCTGGACACATTAGGAATTCATGCTTGATTTCCTTGAATCACTGATTCTAGTTGGTATTCAAGTTCTGGGGCTAAAAATATAGCAGAATTAAATTTTTCACTAATTTCCACAGTAAAATTTCAGGGACTGTGAAGTGATGCACAGTGGCTTGGCTACTGGACAGCTCTATGAACAATTAGGACAGAGGGTAATTACTGCAGTGTTACTTGAATGTCAATGCTGTTTCAATATTCTGTGGCATGACTGTGTTATAGTCACACTTTCTGGGGATATTAAATAAATGTAAACCTTCATGGTTTTCCCCTTAACTTCTACCTGCCAGCATTTGAATGCAAATCAGCTGCAGAAGATTCCCTGGAGTTATTCTCAGAACAACCACGTTCCTTATGTGCTTCCTCTGAATGTAAATGTCATCTAGATCACTAGGTCTGGAAACAGCATCCTCTTTCACCATAAACAAGGATCAATGCTCCAAGGGTCAGAAGGTGGAGGCCAACACGAGCACCAGAGCCTGCCAACACCCTCAAAACTTGAAGATTTGTGTAGGATATTTCTGTGCTGTCACAGCAGTCAGGACAGAGAAGAAATTGTAATTCAATTTCATTGTATCTTCATGAGTTTCCATGGTGATGCACAGGAAAAAAAAAAAAAGCAAAAAAAAAGCAGTTACTCCTCCCTGCTGCCAGTATCTTGGGAGACAGAGGTGGAGGCTTATGGTGAGGAGCAGGAGGCTCACAGACATTTCTCTCTTCAGCAGCATTGCAGTCCTGTACAGGGTGATGTGATGCAACAGGCACAACCACACAATCCAGTAATGCCCGAGGAGCTGTTGCTATCACTCACCAGTACTGGGGCACCCCTGTACAACACTTTTGTGTATACATTAATTCCAGAAATTATTTGTCTCTAAAAGGAAAAGGGAAGTCCAGCTAGCAGCAGCTTCAAAAATTAGACTAGAATATTACCATCAGTCTATTTCCATCTGTTCAGCCACCTGTCTTTTAGTCAATAGGAAAGAGACTACTTTTGTGGATATTCATTACTTAGAAAAGGAGCAGAGGCAGATCACACTGCAAGGTCTTACACCCTTCTATTTTCAGGTCATGATTATGACAGAGAGAATGCTTCTGCAGGACAGTATAATGGGTTAAATAATTTTTAAAAATATGGATGATATTCCCCTGTAAATCGATGAAAGACAAGGGTCTGAAAAACTACAAGACTCAGCTGAATTCTATAAGCTACATCTGTCAGGATGCTCAGCACCCCAGGGAATTTTGTTTGAGTATTTCAAAACAGTTTTAAGAGAGGTTTTTTTAATCTAATCTGAAAGTTTAAAACCTCATGCTAAGGACTGTTGATCACTTGCCATTCTCACTAATAGCTCTGCTATTAGATATGTTCTGTAATTAGGTTATTAGGCAATCAAATAGATACTCTTTGGAGAAATAGAGTTCCTTATAGGTCTTTGAGACAGCACTATGGATTTCACATTATGATTAATCCAAATTGCATACTTTGGATGCTATTTCCTATTTGTCCTTTCCTAACAGAAAACATTAATATCACTGACTTTTTCAGAAGGGCAGAGAAAAGCTGCAGAAGCAAACATTGCTTATTTCCAAAATTAGGAGCATTTGAACAATCCATAAAGGAAAGTTTTTAAACATGAGAATAGCAACTGACACTTCAGCTGCGAGAAGTTGTATACATTAATTCTTGCACCCACTAAAAAATGTAAAAATAACAAATTTGGCATTCAGGCTTATATTGTTGACAGTACCATAATGCAATCAGGACATCATTGCAAACTGGCATTCACCCTTTAGCATTGTTTATGAAGAACAAACTACTCATAAATATGACTGGAAAGTACCCTGCAAAAATTTCCTAATGTATATACTTCATCAATGTCATCTGAATAAAGGATAAAATTTAATTAAACAAAACTCTTCTTTTTTGAAAATTAAAGCCTTTGTAGTATAACATTAACTTTCTAATAGCTGTTGAAACATAACTGTTTCTTCAATAAACATCAGCTGGAGAATGTGGAAAAATTTTGTCACCACATCACAGACCAAAGAAGCAAACACTGAAATATGTAAACTATTTCTAACAAAAACAAAAAAAGATGTATACAATGTTCTTAGAAATATGTATGACATTTATGAAGAGAAATCACAGAATCAAATCAGCCAAACTAGGAATTAGGCCCTCGGTGACTAAATTTTATCATCACAACTCTATTGGAGGCCTATGCAGTGAAAATCAGAAACATCTCTTACTAAAACCAGTTTTCTTATACCTAAATAAGAAAATACGCTTGTATTGGTAAAGGTTAAGCCAAATCTCATCATCATTGGATAGATGAGATTTATGAGCCCAAGAAACACACACTGAGCCAGAGTACATGGCATTCCCACTAAGAATGCTGCTGACCCCCTGTACCAGCACAATGTGGTGCAGCCTCCAGCAGCAAAGAGGACAAAAATTGTGTAATTGGCAAAACTGTATCACTTATTTTGTTTATTTTGTTTTCCTTTTCTTTTTTTTTTTTTTTTTTTTAGGTAAAAAGAATAATTTTAACACTGATTTTGAAGCAAAGTTACAAAGGCAATTTTTGAACCTTGGCACATTATGCCAAGGGAAATGATGTGCAAACAATGAATTTGTCTTTATTTTGTTCAATATGGAAAAATATATTATTCTAGAATTGAAATGTTGGTGTTTTGGATCCTGACTTTCCCAAAATATCATTTTTTTATTTCAACAGATAGTCCCATATTGCTCTGTAGGGGGGAAAAAATAGTTTTACAAGTGTACACTAGTAAAGCATCTTAATAAACTGGTATGTGACACTGCTATATTTATAGGACAGCAATTCCATTTGACCCTCATCTTTTTCAGCCACTACTGCAACAGATTGGTGCTATTAGGAAACCATTTACCAAGCAGACATGGGTTTGACCCTAAACTATCCCACTGCCTCTGGATGAGAGCATTCATGGTGAAACTTGGGAATGGCTGAATACCCAGGGTGTTTGGGCTGCCTCCTCACTTTTGGAGCAGCTTTGGGCCCTATAATAAGAGAGTTCAACCCCTGCTTTTTTTGTAGTGTCTTGACAATGCCACTTCCCCATGCAGGGAAAACAGGTCCCCACCTGTGGGAAAATAACAGAAGATTGACAAGGAAGGTGGTAAACACACTCAAGTGACTTGCAGCTGGGGTGTAGGAAAACATCTACATCATTCTCACTGTTGTTTAGTCATACATATTTGACAAGTACAAGATCTGAGTTTAGATAACACAGGCCTGTGCTGGATGTAGAGGTACCCTACCGAACATGCTTGAGGATCCTGCCCTGCTGTGGGAAGGATCAAAGTACAGTGGTACATTACACCTGTGTGAGTCCCTGATATGCAGGAGGAACCAGCAGGTTGGGTGATCCCTAGCATGGAGCGTGGTGCCTGCATCCCTGCCTCTGTGCCTCTGTCCACATCCTGCTTTAGACACCCCACAGCTGGCCAGGGAACAGCTGCACTGTCCCAGCATCCTGCCCATGCCAGCTCACACATCAGCCAGGCTGTAATTCTTGTCTGGGTCACCCTTTAGTGGTCTAGCTGCTCCTGTGTAATTCTTGTCTGGGCCACCCTTTAGAGGTCTAGCTGCTCCTGTGTGCTGTTTCTCCATGTAAAACAACTGTTAGTACTCCTGGGATTCTGAGAGCCTGTAAATCACATACCCTTTCCCCTGCCTGTATTGCATTTCTACCCTTTCAATTTATATTCGCCTGAGAAATGCTGCTAAAGCTACATGTGTAGAGATTAAAGGCAGGATCTGCTGTGACTTAAAGACATCAAAAGCCAAGAGGAGTATGATTGGAGTAAATGGCATGTTACTGGCTTTTGTTAGCCTCCAAAAGCCTCTTATTATCATTCTTGCTGTAAATGTTTGCTACCGCTTCTCTAGTGATTGTAGATGCCCATCAGAGGTGATAAATACTACCTCCCAAAAGAGCACCGGTGATTTAATTGGCATGCAAGGGCAGGAACTGAGGCGGGTGGGCTTAGTGACCTGTGAAAGCTGCTGTTCGTGACACATCGCATGTTACATTTCCTGGCTAAGTTACTGTTTGCAGAAACAATTGCCATTTGTCTAAACCTGGATTTCAAACAAAAAAAAAGCATCTATTGCTGGTAGTTTAAATACACTATAAAGCCATGCTCCCACCACTTTCCTCTCCACTTGATGCAATTATACTGGTATAAAAACACACCTTTTTGTTTATATACCTCTCTTGCTCTCAAGTGGCAAGTACCCATTCCAGTGCAAGCTACCTTGAGAGCAGTGTAACAACTCATACAATTGCACCCCTTGAACACATGAGAATGAGCATGCTGTGTTTTTTAAAGGCCCATCCATCCTAGCATCACATCTCCAGCACCAGCTGTCAGCAGATCAGGATGAAGTGTAAGACTGGAATAAGAGCATACAATATTCCCCTGAGTGCTGCTCCATCTCACTAATCCCTGCTGGAGGGCTTCTCTAAGGTTGATATAGTTTCTATATTTAGAAATTTAGGTTACAAACCATAACATAATTTTACATAATAACTCATGAACTGCGAAGACCAGGTATAAATGGTTGGGGTTTTTTTCTTTTCTCTGCACAATTTATTATATTTTACAGAAGTTGTCTACCTGCAGTTCTAACTCTAGGTTTCCCTCCTGGTGTTTGAAATGGCTTATGGCTTGTTCATTCCCTTCATATCTAGCTCATCACTCTCCCAATATTTCATTCCTTTCTGTCCATTTCCCACAAATTTCAGAGGTATTGCTTTGTTGTTTCTTCTGACATGGTGATCTCATTTTGCTCACTCATCTTAAATCTTCCTTCTTTTGTTCTTCAGTCTGTAAGTGACTTTAAGTCCCTAAGCATAAAACTCTTGCAATAACCTGTGTGCAAACACCAAGATTTTTTTTTTCTATATGAACAAATGAGGATTAACTTTTTTGTATGTTTCCACTGGGAATCTACACATATTCTTGAATTTATTGTAGAAATGCCCCTGAAAGATGCTGAGTGCTGTTTTTTTTACAGTTCAATTAAAAATAAATATTTATAACATCTTTGGATGGCTTTAGAGATTTTATTTATGTTTTTTTTCCTTTTACTTCTAATTGTTTGGGATAGTAATAAAGTTATATATATTTAATTGCAAAACCTGGTTAAAATATCTTCTTCAGAGAAGATATTTTAGGTGTGTGTAAGTAAAGCTTACAAATTAGCACATCCTTTTTGCAAATTTTATGTATGAAGAAGAATTTAGTTAATTGTTAACTACTTTAGTTAACTAGGTATTATGCTGTACACAAAATTTTATGGCAAAATATGGAGAAAAAAGTAAATAATGAGTCACAAGAACAGGATGTGTATAGTATGATGATGGTGACATGAAGAAATGGTCTGGAGAATGATAAGTCACACAGAAGAAGTTTGTAAAAGATTGGGGGATGGGGGGTCAATTAACTTTGCATGAGTTGTTATTTGCTCACACTTGATATTCTGTATTAATTTCTGCTGTATGCAATGCCATTATTTACACAGGTGAAGACACTTGCTCTAGTATGTTATCTGCATTTTTGACCAACTGGTACACAGCCAATCATCTAAAGACTGGGTGTCAGATCTTTTTTAGAGAGATTTGTCACCAAATGAGTGTTTTGGCCACTTAAAGAAACACTGTGAAAGGCTTTAGCAAAAGCAGGGGTTACTAGGATTTTGCAAAAATGTGGTTTTACAGAGTTTGATGGCAAAGTTCATGGCTTGTGGTAGGGCCTAGGGACACTTCAGTGCTTAGACAATTCTGTCAAGGTTTATCAGGAGCTTCTGAGATCAGGCCCAAGGATGGGGGAAGAAGGGCAGGGGGAAGCACAACCACAAAACTGACCATTTCCACACAGCCTGGTACTTGGCTTGAGTCTCTTTTCCTGAGATAGTCACCCAAAGCTTTTAACTATTTTCTGTAAGATTTTGAAGATGAAATAATTTGAAATCACCTGAGGTTTGCATTTCAGGGCTCTAAACCAGAGTTCTTCTAGTATCAGACTATAGATAGAGGACCATGGGGTATTTAGGGTCTCTGTGTCAGAAAATATCTCTACAGAACACAGTTCTGGGAACTACCTCCAGAAACACTCCTGGCTGGTGAAGGCACAGTGCTAATAACACCAAGGCTGGGGGTTGAATCCCCATACAGGCCATTCACTTAAGAGTTGGACTCAATGATCCTTGTGGGGCCCTTCAAACTCAGATTATTCTGTGATTCTATGATTCACACCAACAGGAGTATAGGAATGAGCACAGTATATATGACATTGGGATAAGTAGGGGCAAAACAAGGAAGCAAATTATTTTCCAGTGTATGTATACTCAATGAGTTCTCAAATAGACTGGGGAGTTCCCAAAGAGGGCCTTTTCATGCAAAAACTTGGTATCATGGGAATAAATTAGAAGATGTAAGTAGCGGGCACTATACTTTGTGGCGTAGATTTGGACAAAAGGAAAAGGATAGTAGCAAATGTGAAGGTAAATGAAAAGAGGTTTGCATGGTCACAGTAGGAGAGGAATACAATAGGAACAAGAACTCTGAAAACATGTACAGAAACCTATGGTGATCTCTCCAAACTGAGTTTGTTTACAAGGGAAAATTAAATCAGATATGACACTTGTGGGTTATGGGTTCATGGGTTTCTGTTACTACAGAATATATAAAAATGTATAGAGGCACCTGTGTGCACTGTTGAGAATTACCATATTATCTTACTCTACTTTTCCTGTATAGACATTTCCTGTATATACTTTTTTGTCTAGTTTCAGCACTATAGCTGAATAACAAACTTCAGAAAAGCAAGATAACAAATTCCTCTCAGGCTGTCAGTCTAGTAGGTGGTAGAAAGCCCACCACTTGCCAATTCCCAAACTCCATTCTGATTTATTTCCTTTTTGCTCCTCTTATATGCATTGGAGGTTATGCTAAAACTGAAAATGTAGTGGAGTAGCAAATATCTATCTAAACAGTCCAGTCTGACAAACTGCTCTGTGGAGCAAGGCACAGGAAGGAAAATTCAAAAATTACCTGTTAGAAGAATGAAAGATGAAATAAAAGGTAAATCCAAATTGTTCTTTCAAACGACCCAAGAACTCAAAATCAACAACAAACAAGACCTCTAAAAACAGCAAAAACCCCTGAAATTGTTGGTCATTGCTCTTTGACAAACCTTTTTTCTGTTCAGAAAGAGCTTAGACAAGTATTATTGATCATCACAGGATTTCAGAGTGGTAAACCAAGACAGGAAAACAATATTTTGTTCACTTGACAAAGCAGTCTAAAAATTTCAGAACAACTGTTTACCTCTGTGGTAGGTTGAGACTGACTGGATACCAGGTGCCCACCAAAACTGTTCTGCCACTCCCCTCCTCATCTGGACAAGAGGAGAGAAAACACAACAAAACACCCACAGGTCAAGATAAGGGCAGGATGAGATCCTTCACCAGTTACTGTCATGGACAAAACAGGCTTGATGAAGGGAAAAAATAATCTAATTTATTAACAATCAAGTCAGAGTAGGGTAATGAGAAAATTTAAAAAACAAACAAACAAACAAACAAATCTTTAAAACACCTTTCCCTCAGTCCTCCCTTCTTCTTGCTCTGAAATTCACTCTCAAATTCTCTACTTACCCTAGTGGCCCACTGGGACAGAGAATGGACACTGCAGTCAGTTCATCACCCATTTGGCACTTCCTTCTCAGGGGAATTTCTCACACTCTTCCCTTACTCTCCCATAGGAGACAGTAACTTCTCCAGAAACTTCTCCAACATTGAATCCTTCTCACTGACTGCAGTTCTTCACAAACTTCTCCAGGGTGGTCCCTTCCATGGTGTGCAGTCCTTTGGGATCAGTCTGCTCCACTGGGGTCCCCATGGGCTCACAAACCTGCTCCAGCATGGGCTCCTCTCTCTCCGTGGATACACAGGTCCTTCCAGGAGCCTGCTCCCAGGGATCACAGCATCCTCCTGCTCTGGCGTGGGGTCCTCAAGGCTGCAGGTGAATCTCTGAATTACTGCTCACCTCCATGAGCTGTAGTGGAATCTCAGCTGCAGCGCCCAGAGCACATCCTTCCCATCTTCTTGGCTGACTTGATGCCTGCAGAGCTGTTCCTCTCCAAGCTCCCACCCCGCTCTCCTTTGGCTGCAGTCGTTCACGCACCGGAGCTTTCCCCCCTTCCTCTGTCATCCCAGCCCATCCCTGATGGGCTCAGCCTGTGCCAGCAGCGGGTCCCTCCTGGAGATGCTGGGATTGGCTCTGTCAGAGCCAATGGAGCTCTCACAAGTTCCATGGAGGAACCTTCTGGAAGCTTCCCAGAGAAACCACCCCTGCATCCCCCCATACCACAATCTGCCATGCAAAACCTATACTGCACTAGAGTATTTTACAAAAGGGTGGGATTGCAGAATATTATGTCATATCTGTCATTAGTTTTCTCCTTGCTTGATATGCCTCCATAAATGTGAGGGTTTGTAATGGGGTTGTTTGGTTTTGGTTTTTGGTGGGGCTTTTTCGATAGTGTCACGTTCTGAGTTTATGTTTTTGCTTAGTTTATTCCAAAAACACACTTATCCAAATTTAACAAATACATTTCTGAACATAAGGTCTCATTATATGATAAAAACCAAGAAACTCAGCATAATGAATAGCTGAATGATCACTTTGTAAGTTTATCTGCAGAAACATGAACTCCAGAGTTATCTAATTTTTCTTAAGGAAGTTTTATTCCAAAAATTACTTTGAAAAATCAGATACCTCATATTTGGAATCCAACTCTATGAAGTTAAATAACAATATAAACCCAAAGTTTTCAGTAAGATTTTAACTGGGAAATGAGAAATCATGAAGAATATTTTTTTCCATTGTAGTATCTTCTATAACTTAGTCTTGGACTCAGACTGAGCTGCATCTACTACTTTTGAAAGAAAGAAATCTTGAGAATGATTTCTGGGTGGGACCAAGAGAAAAATACTGTTTTTAGCAGATATTGTCTGATTTCTGCTAGTAGTACCAAAATCCTGCCACACATCTAAAACACTTATTTTAAAAACCTTCTATTGTCTATTCAAAAGGTATTATAATTAGCACTTATCTGTCATTTTGAAGTCTAATTAGTTAGCCTTGCATTCTTATTAAATTATGAAGAGTTGAAGGTCATGTCATACATCATTTCCAAGGTAAATGTCCCCTAAGCTTTTAATACAGTCTTGGAATTTACCACTTTTACAGATATGACATTTGGCATTAAAAATTTCAACATCATTAAAATGCAGGTTTAAAACAAAATTCCAGGTTTTATAAAGTGCAGTGATTTTCTTATTTGATAAGGGGAAATTTGATTTTCCCCTTTAGAACCATTCCCAAAAATCACTGATTACCACAATTCATAATTTCCAGATGTTTCATACTAGCTTTTCTCAATTACTTTGTTGCAGTTGCTCCTGTGTGTTCTGAAATGATCAACACAGAAATAGGTCCAATTGCATGTCTATGCTTTTCAACATTTGCCTGGCCAGATTTGATTAACAACACGATTCCTCTGCTCCCTACCCCACCAATTACAGAAGCAGGATGCTCAAATGGCAAGGGAAAGCCCAAGTGATTTTCTGTGCTGTGGGAAGGTACAGAGCTGTGAAAGTGTCCAGAGAGCAGGCAATCTCTGAGACAGGAAAGAGCAGAGGTGTGGAAGACAATTTCCAAGTCTCCTGCAAACAGACATGGGCACAGGGCTCCAGGTCACTCAGGGGACAAGGTGGCAGCCTGCAGCATGCAACTCTTACTTATGGGTGTCCCCAGGCACATCATTGTCTTGTGGAAGGAGGAAATTGAAGTCAACAGACATTGCCTTCAGATTTTACACCCCACAGCTTTGTTCAGACACTGTGAGGCCCCTTACAGCCTTGGCTGGGGGTCCTGGCTGTTCAGCACCTGCTGGGTGTTTGTTAGCCCAAAAGGCAGCCCAGTGGCACCTCCCCTCTGCTTCAGAACTCTGGCTATGAACAAAACTTCACATCAGCCTGAGCACACATCTATGTTTGCAAACTGCATCTCCAGCTTTGGTACAGGCTGTTAGGGGAAGAGTTTGCACTTGGAAGAAACTGTACATTTGAGAGTCAGCAGCAAAGCTTCAGCAGCTTTGGTGGTTTGGCTTATTCCTAGAGTTCCCATAGCTGAACTCTCAACATTTGTTTATATTGAATGCAAATGTCTGTGCAGTAGAATTGTTTCATTTTTTCAAAATAATTTAGAAATAAAAATCCATCTATGTTCTGATTTGCATTTAGTTGGTGCTTTAGACATTACATTTGGGTCTCTATTGTTATAAATTAAACCAATAGATTTAACAGGATAAGAAGAATTTGGGTTTTTTCTGTAATTTCTTGGTTTGACAGTCCTTGGCTCTCTCATGGGGTTTTATTTTCAAGGCTTTACTGTGTGTTTTGGTGCCAAGGTAACAAAACAAATGGTAAAAACATGTTCAGTTGCACCACACCTGCCTTCATTAGCAGCATGTTCAGAGAGAAGAGACAGAGATGAGAAAGAACTCAACAAACCAAATTGCAAAGTGATAAATCCAGCTGCATGTCAGTGAGGGGAAATCTTAGAACCCCTTCAAAAGAAGGCTGGCATCTCTTCCCTTTCTATCCTAACAAAGTGACAAGTGTCTTGCTTGGCTTGAGCAGATATTTCAGTAATTATTCCAGAATTATGGTCCATTTTGGGGGTCAGCCACTTCTTTGATGGCTACAGCTGAAAAGTTACCACTGAAGTTTATGAACTGATTCTAAGCTTATATTTTATGATGGAAAATAAGGCACACATCAAGAAATACTGATATTACATTTTCCTCAATTTCTACATGGAAATAAGAAGTGGAAGAAAGAACAGTTTAAAGCTGGGACACCTGGTCAGAAACATTAAATTTTTCCTAACACAAAGGAAATTATAGGCTATTTCAGTGACTTGGAAAGAAAAAAAAAAAAGACAGCATCTCCTTCAGAAATCCAAAACCTTACATTTAGGGCCCAGAGATATCAATCTGAAACCTAGATTCTGACAACAGAGTCATTCATCTGCTGCAGCCTCATTGCTTTGTAAACACAAGCTTATATTTTCACTTGCAGTTAAAACAAAAGCAAACAAACCAAACCAAACAAAAACAAACAAAAACACCAAAACAAAAATAAATCAATATAAAAATCAAAACAAACAAACAAAAATAAACCAAACAAAACCCAAACCCAAACAAAATCATAATCTCAGGTAAATCTCAGTTTAAACTCAAAATTTAACAACTTTAACATCTCAGCTTCAGGCAAGAAAAGGAATATTAGGTAAATATATAAGGGCACAAATTCTTGCCTGTGGCTTGTGCATAAAAGTGTTTTTTGCCATCATGCCAAATTAAAGGTAAGGTAAATGATGTAGGCCACCCTGGAAGCAGGGAAAGCTTAGTCCCCATGCATCTTCCTACAAAGCCTATTGCAACTCTTCATCTGCTGAGCTGAGAGGCTGAGGATGACATGAATGTGCTGTTTCCTTTTCCCCATATGATAAATTTGAACTAAATAGTTTTTGACATTGTTTAGGACAAGTCAGAGTCAAAGCAAGCCTGGTTTATGTCCTGGGCCTAGATAAGCAGGGTAACCAGGGGACAGCCACTAATCATCAACAAATTGCAAAGCAATCACAATGCCAAGACAAAGGCAAAATCAATTAGAGTGACAATTAAAGTGGTCAGATATCAGAGCTGAAAGCTTTGCAGCTAATAAATATTCTCCTGCAAGATAGTAGACCATAGCCTTCCAAACTTTCAAGCAAAATCCTGAATTGTCCCTGGAAGGAATAAGGCTATTAGTTAATAGAAAATATTTGTATAATAAGTTAAACCAAAAACTGTGTATAGAAGTTAAAGCAATGAACTAATCTACTCCCTTGCAAAGAATAACTGGTAGTTAAAACAACAAAAATACCAAATGTTACAAATCTTTCAATAACATCAGTTTCTTTTAACTGCTATTATATCACAAGGAAGATAGGAACAGAAGTAATTGGCACCTAATTTTCTTTAAATTGAGTTATAAAAAGGAAAAAGAATGTGTGGATTATTTAGTGGCCATGTTCAGGTGCACAAATTGTGCCTTCTACTCCTGTGCCTGATATGATGCAAAGTCTAGCAAAACTTTTCAAATCCACAACTCTGCGGAGCTAAACGTGCCCTTCCATTAATATATTAGAGCATGAATAGTTGGATTGAAAACATTCAAGTGAGATCACCTGAAATAAGAATTTCAGGTATAAGGAAAATCAAAAGGGACAATGAAGATCCTGTCATGTAGAAAGGATCAGAAAGTCCAGGAAAATGAAAAGAATTCAAATATCAGTTTCCCAACCAAAGCTCAGGCAAACCATCATGCAGCTATAAATAAACAGTGTCTGGTTTGAAGATAAATTTTCACCAGTTGGATTGTATGAGAACATGAAGGCAGCAAGAAGATTCCTCCTGAAGACACCATACTGGAATATTGGAAAACTGCTGACAGACTGCAGTGGGAGGACCCTGGCTAGATTCCAGATACCCACCAAAGCTGCTCTATCCCACCCCTTGCAGCTGGACAGGGGAGAGAAAATACAACAAAGCATTCATGAATGGAGATAAGGACAGAGGGAGGTCACTCATCAAATGCCATCATGGGTAAAACAGACTAGAATTTGCCAATTAATTGAATTTATTACTAACAAAATCAGAGGAGAATAATGAGAAGAAAAATAAGACCTTAAAAACACCTTACCCCTACCCCTCCCTCCTTCCCAGCTCTAACTCATCCCCTGCAGCAGTGGAGGGAGACAGGAATGGGGATTATGATCAGTTCATCACAGATTGTTTCTGCTGCTGCTCAGGGAGAGCAATCCTTCCCTGCTGCACAGTGAGGGAGAGAGTTCTCCATGAACTTCTCCAATGTGAGTCCATCTCACAAGAGACAGTTCTGCACAAACTGCTGCCATGTGGGTCGCTCTTCCATGGGGTGCAGTCCTTCAAGGACAGGCTGCTAAACAAAACACGAATCCCATAATGTTTTTAGTAAAAAATATAATTTCATTCAGTCTTTTATCTAAGCCCTATTTCTTATTTAATTCCTAGGATCTCTTGCTCTCAGAACTTCTCTAAACAATGGATCAAAATGAATAGGCTTACAGACATGAAAATCCATTGTGGTTGTGATCTGTTTTGAATTTCCAGCCAGGAAGGGTCATTTTATATCACACAGCTGATGGCCAGTGCATTCAAGTACAATGAATTTTTTAACAGACTCACACTCCATGTATATTGGAACTAAATCCTCAGGTTAGTGGTTTGTGTTTTTTAAATGATTATTCAAAACATTAGGAAAACCTAAATGCTTTAAAAAGAAACTGCCAATACTAAAACTTGAAAAAAGCTAGTGGTCAAAATGTAAGAGCACAAAAACACATGGAAAATGCAGTATTAGTTTAATGCTTTAATCGTGTAGATAATTCATCTGAGATAATCTATAACACTTTAAAATACTTACAGGTTATTATTAAAACCTCTATCTTACACAGTTCACTTATCTCCAAATATTAATCCATTCATATCTTGGTGACTAGTCAGAATGATGAGTAGTTGCAAGGTCTTAATTTGGCATCTTATTTGGGCTGAAGAGTTATTTTTATTGCTAGATGGGTGCCAAAAGTTGAAACAGGCACATGCATGAGGCATTGTACCTGGCTCAATAAACTGTGAAGGGTTTGGCCTCGCTCTACATCACATACATGCCCTTGTCTACTTTTCCATTCAGTAATGTCTCTATCTAGGCAGTTTCTGCTTGTCCTCTGGACTGAATATATTCCAGGCCAAAGACATCTCCTTTCCATGTGAAGTCTAACACATAAGCCACTAGACAACCTCCCCTGCTTTAGATGTCCTTTGCATTTTTCTTGTTCCATAATTTGGTTCAGTAGTTGGTTTATTCTAAATTATGTCTTCCCTGAACTCCTATAATTAATCTTTTAATAATTTTTTCTCATGGAAGTAAAAATACCGGTTTAATCTAACAATACAAGGTGTCTTTGGAGCATGAGAAATTACTTTAAAACTGGGAAATACTAATATTCTTTATTTACTTTAACTTAATTTTTGTCCTTCAGCTTTCTGAATTTCTAGATTCTATCTACAAAACAGTAAAAATCATACTTAAATGTATTCCATACATGTACATATATTTCCTGTTACATATGAAAAACTTTCTTTTAAACATTTTACAGCCATTACTATAGGTCTGTCTCTCAAGCTTTCAATGTTAAAACTGGACTGCAGTAAATAGAAGAGGGAACTTTATAGAGGGAAAACACTCATCAACTGGCTGAGACAAGATAAAATACAGAATCACTCTCCTACCCACCAAGGTCCTGCAGGATAAACTTTTTCCTCCAGCCTTTCTTTCTAGTACACGAAATTTCAGATTTCTCCCAAGCAACAGTAAAATCTGAAAAAGCTGCTGTGCACTGCCAAGATAATTACCTACAAGTACAGGCAAGGTTCCTCCTCTGCTCCAGGGTACCTTCTTCCCGCATTGCCCACTGCGCCCGCATCTCCAGGGACCAGCTCTTGCAGTGCATGTTCGGGCTTTGCCTAGCAACCAAAGTACCTCCTCCAGACAGAGAGCTGGCCAGAAGAGCAGGCAACTGCCAGAACTGCTGCCTGTTCTTCTCTGCTTTGGAGCTCAAGATTATTCTTTCACCTAAGAAATACTAGCACATGAATCTATGTATGAACAAGATGAGAGTAAACACACCGTGTGCTCTGTCACTTCTCTTACCCCAAGTTTGTAAAGTCCTTTGATTTATAGGGAACTGCTAGGTCCAGTGTGGTTTTCATAGGTCTCTGTTCACAAGCAGCTTTGTGCTACTGCTGCCTCTTGGTGACCCTGTAGTTATGAAGCTAATTTATTTGCTTTAGTCTTGCACCTTCAATAGTCTAAGAATGAAAGCTCCTTGAGCCGCTGACTTCTCAGCCAGACCACAAGTTCTACGACAGCCCCCCAAACGCCAACCTGCCAAATAAAAATAAATTGTCATGACATAAATGTTATGGAAAAACCTACTAGCTAATAGAATACCTTGTTGTTACAATGAAGAATATCTTGTTGTTACAATGAAAAATATCAGTTTCGTTGCAGCTTGCTTTTTTTTTCATCTCTGAATGATAAAGGCTTAGAAGACTGATTTCTTCCTGAAGAGCAGGAAGGTCATTCTATGAACTAAAAGCTGTGAGGATTGGATATGCCAGGGCTATATTAGGGTTTGGTTATTGGAAATATTAAATAGACGCTTAATGACACAGAAAGAGTTTTGAAACTTCTTTTACAGCATTTGCAAAGGGGTTCCATGAAATTTAGATACCTTTGCCTTTACATATTTGGATACATTTCTAAAAAAAAATGTGGTGATGTTGTAGACATCACATAGACAGTGACAAAAAGAAAAAAATTAGTTTATTATAGAAAAGACAGAAATATAGGGCGTCCAGAAATTGCAGGGTTGATAAAAAATTGAACTACAAGATAGAATAAAAAGAGGAAGGTGAGATAAGCATTGATGATTAGGTAGGAGAGAATAAACTATCATAGGCTCCAACATGGCTAAAATCTATATGTAGATTTATTATTGAAATGAAAGCCTGGCAAAGAATGTTGTAATGTGAAGTATGTCAAAACCCATTGACAGAAGAACTACCACCAACACTAGATTAAATACCTGGAACCTGCCTAAAAAGTTTGCTGAGGGTCAACAACATTCTCTGTAAAACAGTTTAGGCTGCAGAGTTGGAAGAAGAGAAATTCAGCAGCTACAAAGATTAGAAAGTCCAGTGAGATATTCACCCTGAAAAACAATGTCCAGCCAGCAAAATCTGTGTTATATGTTGATATAGATAAAGACATATGTTCTCACTCTAGATTGCAGTGTAGTGTTGGAACAACTTGACCTCATTTTAAATGAGCTAGCTCAGGGACTGGCAGCAATGTGAATGCTAGGATGCTCTGCAGTATTTATCCTGCAAGGGCAAGTAGAGCTCTCTGCTTCTATGGGTGGCTTTCTTCTAATGAGTTTGCTTGCTATTTGCATATCAAAGCAATCTAGTTCACTGGAAGCCATTCCCAATATCTCAGCAGTCTTTAAAAGGTACGTGTACCCTGATATCACAATTAATGTAATACTGAAACAAATGCAATTGAGACTATACTGCCAGTTTCCTATCTGTTAAGGAAAAGGTTAATGAAGAAATTCTACTAAGATAGCAAAAATAAGAAAATAGTTGGAAAAACTGTGAGGGCAATATCAGCTACCCAAAATGATTGTCTTTGTTGAGGGCTGAAAATCACACAGCCACAATGAGTGGCTCAGTTACATTCTGTGAAAAACATTCCCTGGGAGAAAATGGTCTTTGGCCTGATTTCACTTCTCACTACCAACCTCTGTAACACAGGTGAATTGGAAGTCATTTCAGCTTCCATGTAGCAATTTCAGCTTTACCTGGAATAACTCTAGAGTAAATCTAAAATGTACAGATTCCAAGGCTGAGGGACCACATCTTTTTGCCAAGGCTGGGCACCACTGTCATGAAGGCAGATCTCTATCTCACCAGGGAGAAACTAAAGAAGATAAAAGATAAGGAAGTCTGGAAATATCAGCTTGCTAACTGGTCTTACACCTTACATCAAAACATGCCAAGGGATTATTCCTAGATCCCAGTCTGTATGCTAGCTCCACTAATTGAATCTTTTATATTGGATGGACCAATTTGCTCCTTAATACAAAATAGCAAGACATCTACTTCGTAGGCAGATGTCATTGTCAAGGGCTAATCAAATCTGCAGAAATCTGGTTCACATTTATGTTCACCTTCTAGCAAGCTTAAGCATTTTTTTACTTGACTGTTAAAGAATTTCTTCTTTAGGTTGAAGTGAAAAAAAAATTATACTTCAATGGCCTTTAAGAGACTTGCGTTGCTTTATCTTAATTAGACCTATAAAAAATTCCTTTTTAACGATATTATTTTCTGTATTGGTGAGAAATCTACATTGCTACAGCAAACTAGTGTCCTGGTGCAGCTCAATTTTCACTTGCGATTAAATTCTCTACTACTGCAGAAATTAACGTCTTCTAAAACATATTTTTAGATAGTTCCATAACAAATATACTTGTAACTGCCTTCACAGTAAGGTTTATATTGATGACAAGAATAGAAGAAAGGATCAACATGAATTTCACTCTTTTCCTCAGAATGTCAGCCCTGCAGAGGACCTACGAAAAATTGGACTTGAGCCAAAAATGTGTCCTCACAGCCCAGGCAGCCAAAGAAGTGTGGACTGCATCAAAAGAAGTGTGCCCAGCAGGTCGGGGAGGTGGTTATCACCCCCTCCTCTTCTCTTGTGAGACTCTATCTGGACTACTGTTTGTGGGGACCCCAGCATACAAAAACACTGTTGGAATGAGTCCAGAGGAGACCACTAAGTTGATCTCTGGGCTGGAAAACCTCTGCTACGAGGACAGGCTGAGAGGATAGGGGCTAGTCAGCCTGGAGAATAGAAAGATCTGGGGGAACCTTAAAGCAGCCTTCCAGTACCTACCAGCCCTTGGAGATCCTCAAGACCAGGTAGGATGGGGCTCTGAGCAATCTGACGTAGTGAAAGGTTCCCTGCTCATATCAGGGAGGTTGGAACTAGATGATCTTCAGGGTCTCTCCCAACCCAAACTATTTGAGTCTATGAATTTCTTCTCAGCAACACATAAAATTTGTGAAACTGCTCTTCTGCAATTTAAAATAGATTTTGTTAAGTTAAATAGCAGTTTATGGTGTAGTCAGTCATTCTGGAAAGGGAGAAGTCTTACCTGTGATGTTCACCATGGTAAAATTCAGTCTAAATAGATAAAATTAAGGAGAAGAAGAAGAAACTGAATATCAGATCTTAAAATGGAAATTGCCAGAGTAATCAATTTTTGTCATGTACATACACAATATTCTGTATGTACATGCAGAATAATAAAATAATCAGTCTCTGTAATGTTTTTATTCTTTTCCACCACACAACAAAATTTGACCATATAAGCAGACGTGTGGACAGTAGACATTACATTATTACATACACAGCTAACTCACAAAAAAATTGGATCCAAAACCTTGGGTGAATTCTACCCCCAGCTACATTTTGTTGTTGCATTAAAAAGCAATTGGAAAATGAAAGGAAGAAGCAGTGCTATGCAGCTAACTTAAATCCCAATAGTGATTTTCTTTCAAAAAAACCTAAAACTTCAATAATTATAATCAAAGCAAGGCTAGAAATACAAACGAAGGGAAAAGAAAGAAATAAAACAAGGAATTATGAAAAAGAAGGAAAAATCAGGAATAAAAATAAAAGAGAGGAATAAAGGAGAGTGAGGGCTAGAGAAAGAATAGAGGGGATCAGTCAAGTGGACGGGCAGAAAATAGGGATGGAGACAGAAAAGGGAAACACAGAAGGGAGATGAAAAAGGGTAAGACACAACTAACCCATTTATTATAATTAATCCAATTTATTTCAAAGCAATCAAGAATTACATGAAATCCCTAGTGTATGGTAATCATACTCACTCATAATTCAACATTGCTTTTCCATATTTTTAAAGGCAAAGACCAAAACAATTGTTCAAGGTGCAGTAAACTAAAATAGTCTACAGGTTGATGACATTAGTATCCTATTTTTGTGAAAGCTAGATAAATTCAGCATCTCCATGGGAAAACATGAAAACAAAGGCATTTGTTTGATTAATTATGCCCGCAAAACTAGTCAAATTTTACAAAACTCTGTCAGTAAAAAGATATCAGTTTTTAATATCCAGATGCAATTTGACATGAAAATGTTTTTATTGTAGCAAAAGGAGTCAAGAGAAGACATATACTCTGAGTTTCTATTTTTTTACACTATTTCTATTAAATCTGCTTTGCAGATAGTTGACGTAAAATCTGTGTCAACTTGGGAGCATTGATGACTGCAATCTGAATTGAAGAAATCCTGATACCTTAAATTGAATGAAATGTGGCAATATCCATTTCATTCAAGAGGCCTTGTTTTTGTCATTTGCCATTCCTTATTCTTAACTTATAGCAGATTCTCTAAAATTGTTTTATGTAGAAAGAAAAAAAAAAAAAGAGCTGTGAAATGTTATCAGCTGGTAAAATATTTGCTGAACAAAAATATAAAATGGGCCTGCTATTTTATGCTATTTAAATATGCTATTTCTGCATTTTGTTCCTGAAGTTATGTAAAAAGGCGGTTTATAGCTAAACAAGGTATGTCCTTCTTAGCAATTATATGCTGCCATAATCCTATTTGCTGGGGTAAAATCTCTTTTATGAGGAGACAAAGAATATGTAGGCATGTACACTGATGGCATATAAAACATCCCAATACACAACATACTACTAAAATCAAGTTGCCACTTTGAGTTTATTGCTTTCTCACTAGCATTCACTTCATATTTTTATATGAGACACTATGTAAATTCAAGATGAGTTTATTTCACAGTGTTTGTGAGAGGAAAGATCCAGACTAGCAAACAAGAGACATGCAAACACATTTTAAAATGTGATCAAATTCGCCAGTAGAATAGGAATTTCTCATCTCTGAAATTTAGTTGGAATGCCCATTTTAGACAAGGACCTATGAGACATTCTGTTGAATGTCAGATACTGATACTTAAATAATAGGGTCATGTCTAGAATATTTTTTTAGCTTTTCAGAATAACAGCTTCACAGCCCTTTAGCAAGAGATGGTTCCATGTTAGAAGAAACCTTTTTTCAATATACTGTCAGAATTTCATTTCTGGGAAAGTGCAACAGTTCATATTCTGGTATATTTCAAGGTGTAAGGGAATTATTCACAGTAGATCCTGGGGCTTGTCAACTTCTTATGTCTGTCTAGCTATATAGATTTTTTTTCACTTGGCCCTATCCTAATAGAAAAGAAACTCCCTTGCTTCTACTGCCAGAGAACTGGGACAGGAAACACCTGACTCTGAAGAGGTCTGAGTACCAATCACAGGAGCGAGGCTGCAAAGCTTAGGGCATTCAAATGGGCAGATGGATGCAAACAACTAGGAGACCAGGGATCAGAGGGCAGCTGCTGGGTTGATTGAGTGGCTAAGGTCAGCAGTTGGAGTGTGCATGTGTCTATAAATATGTGTGCATGTACATATATATATATACACACACCACTAGCAGACTTCAGTCCTGATGAGCAGGAGGAGAGGAGCACCACTGGGCAGCCTACACTCCTCATGTTTACACAAGACCTAAACATCCATGTAGGTGCAGGTAGGTCCCTCCTTTCCATCTGTGCTCACCCAGTGTCTGTGTGCACACTGATGTGCATGAATACCCGCAATAATGAACCCAGCCTTGCTGCTGGCCCAACCCGGGCACAGGGAACCACAGCAGTCCCACAGCTTTGGGGTTAGTGGATACAGCAGCCACTGTGCTGCTGGAGCTGCTGTCTGCAGAAGTCCAGAGCATCCCTTGGGAATTTCTTGGCAACTGACCACAAGGTTTCCAGCCCGGCTCATCCTACTCAGGATTGCATGAGCCCCGCTGAGTGCAGGGTGGGGGGGGTCACATCTTGAAGGGGGACATTGCCACAGTCATCTCAGGTAGAGGTGACAGCTTATGAATGATAACATCCAGGTCTGAATTAAGAAATTCTAGATAATCTGGGACATCCAGTTCCCTGGAATATGGTGTTTCATTTTCTGTTAATGAAAACAAAACTAATTCTTAAATTTTTTTTATTTATTTCAACTGTTTCACTGCCAAATCTCTACTGAGATAAAACAGCTAGTATAAGGGGGTGTTCTAAGAAATAAATTAAGAGCATGCATTCATACTGATATCAGAATTTTTTAAAAATTAACACTTTAAAAATCCACAAATAATTTTTAAATTTAGACTATAGAGATAAGAATCTTGTAAGCAATCTCTCAAAATAAGGCAATTATAAACATGAGATCAGCAAATTACTTACTTTCCTGAAAGCAGCAGCAAAGGGTGAATCTGAGATAAATCAACAAAAAACCCAAAAGGAACCTAACAGAAATTTCATCCCAGTCAATGACTTAATATTTCTGACATTAAATCTAAAGTCATTGTGTTTCATTATCTGAAATTGTTGTAGGTTTATAGAAATATTTATTGGTGACAATTATTTTAGCTAATAACCAGAAAATCTTATTAGATTGTTAAGTCCATCTGCCTTCAAAAGCAGCATACTTTCTACTGACAAGGGGACAGATCAGATATTAAACTAATAGTTTGCTCTTAGCCAAAAAGCAGGAAAAATAGGTGTTAGAGTATCATTTTCTTTATTGGAGAAACTGCAGTTCTAAAAGAACAAAACAGAACTATTAACAGCATCTTGTCTTTTGTGCCTTTTTCTCATCTGCTTGTTTGGGTTTTTTTTAAAGAAAAAGCCTCATAGATGCACTGTGAATACTCACCTCACCTTTACTTGACAAATAACCTTGACAGTTATTCATGGAACTTCACTGAAAAGAGACTCTGAACTTAAAAGGCGCTCTGGGCTATAAAAACACGTTGGTATTTTCAGTGGTGTATTAACTGACAGTCCCATTGCATGGCTAAGGCCATGCATTAAGAAACATCTCTCTCTATGCAAACACACCCCAGCTCTTTTTATTTTTTTATGTATAAATGCCATCTATTTTATAAGAAATAGCTATCCATTGTGAAAACACAACAGTATTAATATATTTTCTTTCATTTCCCATTTTTATCCAAGATATTAAGTAATTCTTTACTCTTGCTCAAATTAATTTCTTTCCTGTTCCTGAGCCCTCAGCTCTGTTCTTTCCCTAGACAGATCTCTTCAGACACTTGTGTCCATAATGAGCCCTTAACTTTTCCCATCTTTTCCTCTCAACCCATTCTCCCAATCTGCCCTGTTTGCTTCTTTCACCCTTTCATCTTCCCTGTTTTCAGTGCTCTCTTTTTGTCCTGTTTTTCTGTGCCTGCCAAAGGTACTCCTTCACCACATCTGTGCTAACAATTCCAGTTCTTCTCAATGGAGAGTATCTCAAATGGAAATCAATCCCTGAGTCTATTTCACATGTCAGAGAAGAACTGATGGTGAGATGAATGGGTCTTCCCTTGATAATTTTCATAGGCACATACTACTCTTCATTTACTGAGCATGTTATATTAATAGGAATAGCTATTTCTCCAGCAGATGTTGCTGGGAGCTTCCCATCCAAGATTTTGACGAGAAATGTAAAGCAGTCCAAATCTCAGTTAATGTGAACCCAAACATACATGATTGTCTCAAAAGTAGATCCTCTCTGTGAGGGTTGTTGACAATCTGGAATTTGGTTAGCCAAAGCTTAAGCTTGTTTTTTAACCAAACTAAGGGAATTGTTTACCTTAGGGCAATTTTATACCCCAAGCACCACAAATTCTCAGACTGCAGTAAAAAAGAATCTTTCTCTTCCTTCTTCAACCTCTGTCTTCTTCATCATTTCTGGACACAACAAAGCTCTTACCATAGCTTCCATTGTACCAGAAAGACAGAAGGAACTACTTTGCTTTGCTTTTCAAGGCAAGAGCTTTAATCAAAATCCCTGCTGAATGACACTGACCTGATAAACAAAGATCCTGACTCACTAATGAAATGTCTTGAAGCACTCTTACTGAGGATGAAATATTCCCATAAAACTGCAGAGAAAAAAAAACTTTGCATTTTATTTTATACTTTAAATAATAAGAAAAGATACAAAGTATATTATTATCCCAGTGATCAACAGGAAAAAATAATGGAAAAGTTATGTTCATGTAATTCCTTTTCATTCATCTCTTCTTCTGAGCTAATTGTTTCCTGGGTGTGTCAGCCCACCAGCTCTGGCTTCAGAATAGCTTGACCATGCACAATGATGTTGATTTGTGGGACATCACTGAATAAAGAATCTGAGAATTTGAATGCTTTTTAGTTTTCCCTGGTGAAAGAGGGAAGTCTGTTTTTCTGAGACTGATGAGGTGGGATGGAGGAACAGTTCTATTGTTGCCTTTTCCTGATAAAGTGTCATTCCTTATTCCACTGGCAGTAAAGCTCCATCCACCTGTGAATACTATCAAGTGTAACTTCTTTTTTTGTGCACTGTTCAGGATTTCACTGTCTTCCTAACTCCATTCAAAAATGAATTGGAGAATTTATTCTCACCATCTGTCTAGTTATTGAGCATTCTCTATCTTGTACTACTATAGCTGGGGAGAAAATGTAATTTAAAATGGCTTTAACTCCAACTTATTTTTCTCTAGTTGTCAAACTATTCTCTTTCAGGTGCTAATGAGAATATTGAGAGCAACTCTTTCCACCAGCTGCTGAATCCTGAGCATCAGGTAGTTCTATACATCTAGTCTTCTCTGTAGCTAACAGTAGCAAAGGTAGTAATTAATTGGTACTTTGCCACTTTTTCGACCTCAGGGCACAGAACTATTAATAAAAAAAATAACAAAAAAAAAAAAAGACTTCCAGCTTTTCTTCTCTTGTTTGGATTTTAATTTCAGATCTCTGTAAAAATAATATTTATCTGTATAAAAACAGCAAAGAATCAGGGCAGACATAGTTTGGGTTATGATTGGCATAAAGAAAAACTGACTGGTGTGACCACGATGTGAAGTATTTCATACTCTGGAAGAGACTTTTCTAAGAGAATAGTAATTGAGTCAGCACTCCTTGCTTCTCACTTCGTGTTTATAGTGTCTCTTGTTCCTTGATAGGTGAGACAGAGTAAAAGGGTTTCGTTGAATACGCGGTACGTTTTACAGATCATGTTTGAAACCCTTTCTCTTTTCCATTTCTTTGCTACTGACATATATCAGAACTGTGATCCAAATTTCAAAAGTGGTTCATTTTTACCCAGCTGCTACAACTCAGTAATTGACAGAAGGCTGCTGCTTGTAACTGTGCTACAGTTAAAAGCACTATTTTGTAAAGAGCATTCTCACAAGAAAGCAAAGCTACTACTCTAATTGAGTTTATCACTGACACCAATGACAATTTATTTCTACTTTGAAGTCAGCATGTAAGATCTACTTCAGGGAGAGCTGGGAAACTTGTTAGTGCTAGAAATCGCTTTTCTTTAAAAGAAAGAATTGCCTTGAATCTCTCTATTTAAAGACTTCACTACCACCACACCACAATGACCAATGTTCACAGGCTAGTTTTTAACATGGTTTCTCACCTCCAAGAGTCTCAGCTTTGCTTTTCAGGGTCATAAGTTTGTCTGCCTCATCATGTACTTAAAAATGTCTCAGTGCTAGCTGGTTCTTGCCTTATTCTCCCATCACTAATACTTTTACCATATAGGTCTACCCACTTTGAATTTCCACTTATGCTGTACCTTAGTCCCAAAGTACATCCTATTAACACTTCTGAAGGTCATAAAAAAGGGAATATTACAGAGCAGTATCCCCAGGGTGAGATGGACAAGACTGCCAATTACCACTATCCCAGAGAAAAGAGCAAACATGACTTCATTCAATGCAGAATACAGACTTCTCTGCTTAGGATTAAGAAGAACATCAACAGACCAAAAGAAGAGACATCAACAGTGAACTACTTAAAATTGCAGACCAAGTCCAAGCTCCATTGAACTTAATGGATAAGTTCTTGGCTGATGAGTTTTGACACAACTGCTGTAAATTAAGAGCTTCTACATGTCCAGCATAAAGGAAAAAGAGCTCATACAAAGGTATTCAGTGTAAAGATTTTTAGCAAGCTTCTCTGAGTTCTTGGCAGTGAGACAGAATGTTTCCAGCCATAGTTGTGAAATTGTTCTGGACTTATTCCATGATTATTCTATTATGAATACATTTGTCACTTCTCCTAAAGACCTGCTTTTTTCCAATTACCTCAAGACTGAACAGGATATGCATGTTACTTAATAGCCCTCCATCTACTGAAACATTCATATTTACATCTAGGCATGCTAATCAACAGGAAATAAATCAAGGTAAAGATCATCTCCATAACCAGTCTTCTCTATGATGTGAAAAAGGTGATGTGTATTCCTGGCATATTCAAAGGCACCTTTTATTTTGCAAAGTATGGACAAAAAAGGCATTAACAAGGAGTGAATTATTTTGCATTTTGAGAACAATATATACAGAAAAAAAATGGGCATTCATATTGACTATTCCAATCATCTTTTATGTTCCAAGATATAAAATGCAGTTTCATGTTCAAAACAAGTTTTAGCAAATGGATTATGTGACATCAACATAAATTCACAGCAATACACTATTTAATCTCTAATGTGTCTTAAGTGTGGCTTCAAAAATATTATGAACAATTTTTTTACTTTTTAACACCAGCAACTATATGTCCTGTGGAGTGTAAAAATATATCACTGACAATTCCTGTGTGAAAGAATAGTAAGGTCTTCTATATCCTGTTCAACAAAACCTTTGAAGGTTTCAGAAGACACTTTAAGGAATTTTATTGCTGTAGAAACTATGAATAAACAATGTATATTATTTCTGTTACTCTGTGCATCTCAGAACTGACCTGGATAGTTCCAAAAGCACAATGCCATGATATATGACTTTAACATTTGTCCTCTTTGTAATCAGAGAAAGGCCCCAGGGAAGGTTATGCCATCTTTTACTACTCACAGCCTCGGAATAAAAATTTATCTGGTGCAATTTTATTAACCCTATACTATTTTTCTAGTTCTATTGGCAGATGCAGATTGAAAATTATAGACAAAATGGCAAAGATTTCATTAATATAGTACTCCATTAACAACTTAAGCAGAAGTTTTCTGTCCTTGGGTAAGCAGACAACAAATTTCCATGTCTCCTGTCCTCCCCAGACACATTCAAATCTTTCTATTAAGGTATCTTCTCAGGGCTCTTGATTAAAATTAGTGACCTGTTGATTCCAATTATTACCTGTCTGCAGCTCATCCTTTCAGGGTTTATGCTCAATAGGTCATGTCAGCCTGGGATGTAACTCCAAAGAACAGTAGATTAGCACTAGCCATGGTATGGAAAAGAGCTCTCAGGACTGCTACAAGTTGCACATTGTCAGGTTTTGTCTGCTGTTCACATGCAAAGCATGCTGAAGCACCGGGCTGGCAACTGTCAGACAGGTATATTTACTGCACCTCTTTAGTCCTTCCCAGATCCCTCCCACAGATATTTAGTTTGCAAAAAGTTTGGTTCCTACATCTGACATTTTCATTATGTAGTGCTGGTTATGACTAAGCACAACTTGTCTCAGACTTTTCCATTTATAACTTAGAGCAGAGCAGCCACAAACCCAATGAAGCCAGCAAATTTTCCTATAATGTTAAGGTCTGGCTGTAAGCATGCACATTTACTTATTTTCATAAATACAGTTATATTTATTTTATTTTAATAAATCATAGTTATGAATGTTACCAAGGAAGATGTTTAAGTCCAGGTCCTACCTGAAATTTTGAAGAATTTCTTCACACAAATCCATTTAAGTGTTTCCACATAAGTAACAATATTTTTTGCCCTTGTTTGTAAATTAAAAATTAAATTCTTGAATTGTCTGACTGTATATCCACACTTTTATCATATAAAAACTCTACACTCACATTCAGAAAATCAAAATGTACAAGGGTAAAGTAAAAATGAGGAATTTTTATTTCCTTTTGCATGGAATAGATTTTGGTATGTTTTTCTTTGAGGTTTGTGATCAAACCCATTTGCACCCTATTAACATATGTCATGTTTTGCCTGGAAAAAGCCCCCCACATAAAATGATTCTGCTAGATCTTTCACTTTTGGGAGCAGATTTACCTTGATAATTGAAATCTGCTCACTTCCAAGTAATTTAAGATTTCCTTATGAATATTTCACACAATGCATCAGATAAAAATTCAGTGTGCAGTTATACAGGGCATGTCAAGAGGGACCATGTTTTATTCCTGCTCCTCAAATATAAGTGAATACAGTGTGCTGTCAACTAACCCCTGTCTTCATTTAGAAGCAAGACTCTGAGAAGCAGTCTGCATTGCAGAAAGCTTCAGCAGAAAATTATATAAGCAGAGATGATGGTTGAAGATCTCTTTAGAGTAAATTTGACTTTCAGATACTCCCAGGAAACAGAACATCACAGAGCAGTAAAACACAAGTAAGTTTTACTGTAGCAGCTATATATTTAAACTTCATGAGTTACCATTGCATAACACCTTGCTTCCAATTGCACCATACATTTCAAAGCTTGGCTGTGTACTTCACATTTAAAAAATTCTTTTTCAATCAAAAGGGATCTTTTCTTCTTTTTTTTTTCCTTTATATTTATGCCATGTTTCCTTTCATCTTACAATGAAATTCCTTCAACATGAACAAGAAAAGCCTCCCTTCAAAACTCGTCTCTCAAATTTTAGTATTCATTCACACTCATTAAAAAAAAAGCAGATGAAATATTATCTCTGAAAATATTGAATAGGAAATAGCTCCTTCCTTAGACGGAATCTTTTCAGCAAATTGATTTTTAACTCACTCTCAAAAGCCAAATTTTTTACTGTATGTTTGAAATTACATTGTCTTACTTAAGATGTGAAAGTGATTTTTGGAGGTTTTAGAAGTGACTTTAATATAGTAACTCTCATATCTAATATTACCCTTTAATGTTTCAACCAAAGGAAATGGCATTGAAAGACTAATTCCACTATGAAAAGCAACTAATATTGCTTCTTACATTTTCATTCATGATTGTTATAAGATACACTATAGTCAAATGGCTTGCATATGACAATTAGCCAATTTTTAATAAAATGCAGATTAGCATGACAAGTAAAATCACATGTAAACACAATTGTCTGTCCTGTGGATTAGCTCCAGCCCAGGGTCACATTCCTGATTAATATACTGCTCCAGTTTCTGTTTTCCAAGACACTGAGATTTCAAAACAGATTTAAACCAAATAGATTTTAAATTTTGAGCACAGGATGCTCCCTTTTCACAGCCAAGCTGAAGAATAGACCCTCAGACTGAAGGAAAGATCATTCTTTAAGGATTCGCACTATGGAAGTTGTCTTTCTTGCCTTCCCCTGTCTCTACCTGCAGCCATGATCTCCTTGATCTCTTGGCCCAGCAACAAAACAATTTGAGTCTTCACTTAACTAATACAACAAAAAAGGTGAAGAGTTTTAAGAAACGTCTCACTCTTGAGATACAATTTGCAGCAATGCTACCAGGAAAGAAATGGGAGCCTCTGACCAAGTGGAAGATCAGAGTAAAACTGATCCCTTTCAGCAGTGACAAACATGACCATCAGGCTGTCAGCACCCTCTGTCTATTCAAAGGGAAGCAACACAGTAAACAAGAGAAGCAACTATGAAATAGCAGGGAATACATGATTTTCTTTTCTCTAATGGAGAGACAACAGCTATTTGAACACAGGCAAATATTATCTTGAAAATATTTTCTTGTTCTCTATAATAGCAAGTAGGTAGGCACAGTAATGTTGCAGTCCTCATCATCCAGCAAGTCACCATTTCTTATTTGAGTTTGGATCTTTGAGCCAATTTATGCAAAATTTTTCTATAAAAAAGAGCAACCCTTGCTACATAAGAGACAACAAAGCTGACAAAAAAAGTTGTCATGAACTCCCATATAGTGGCTTAGGAGTTCCATTGAAAAAGGGCTTACAGATATCTCTAGTTTACCATCCTATTCTGTGAAATTTTTGGCAAAGGCTACTGGTATAGTAGCTATTAGGGTCCTGCTATAAAGTTAACTTGTTCAAAATGACTTATCTAATGAACATATAATATCTTTCCAGTATGATGCTCTTGTGATAATTATTGCTTCAAATACTTCTGTAGATGTAAATATCAGGCAGCTGTCAGAACAAAAGCTATAATTGTAGTAAGCAATCTTTGGTTTGCAGGTTAGCATGACTTCTGTTAAGTATAACATGATTAAGGAAAATTTTTCTCTTTTTTCTGTTTTAAAATACTGTATTTTTGGTGCTCTTGACAGTCTCCAACAGAAAAGAAAATTGCACAGCTTAGATTATAATTTTATGACTAGCATTATAGAAGCATCCATTCTGTCTTGGGCTGCTCTGCCTTTCACACTCCACACATCAAGTTTAGCTACAAATTTACTCTATTTTCACCAATACAAATTTCCCTAATAACAAAAGATTTATTTTGCCACCTGTTTCCATATTCAGTATCTTAATTTGGAAAAGCAACAAGGTGCAAAGAAACAGATTGCTTTAAGCAATACAGGGATGGAAATGGAATTTCCCATTAGAACTTTAATTGTTCATTTCTTCAAAACATTAGCTAGAGAAATGTGAAATAAAAGTGTCAGGAATTATTGACCATAAGGCTGATACTGAGTTCTAAAACCTGGACTTGAAGTGTAAAACTTCATTATGTAAATAGGTTCTTTCAGGTTTAGCAAACAATCAACTACTACCAAGACCAGGCTGCTGCTCTGATGTGTGAAATGTGACCAGCCTACAGAATCACTGCTCTCCATGTGATGGCAACACCTACTCAGGCAAACTTTAATGTTTTTATGCTTTATTGCAGCAGTACTTCCCCCAGGAATAAATTACACACCGTCCTCATATTGCAGTGGTTTTAACCACTGATCAGCAGAATGTCTCCTCTGCATCCAACACTTTCAGTACACAGAATAATCAGTGCTAGCATGAGGAGAGAACCTTGGCCTGGAGGACCAGGGATATTATTATAAGGTCTACAGGATCTCTAACAATTTTTGCAAGTTTGGCTTCACTTTCATCCTGACACAAAAGGTTGCAAATTTAAGTGCACTGTGATTTCTCCTCAGTGCTATGCTAATTATTGACATGCCAGCAGTGAAACTTTGAAATATTATGCTATTTTTCAAATGTGGGAACCATGGGAACTCCCAATACTCCCAATCCTGGAAGATGCTCAGGTTGAAAACTCTGTGGATTACCAGAAAAGTTCTGATATTCATGATTTACAGTTTCCAAAACATTGAAACAGATACAGGAAGCAGAGGGTTATCCATGCCTATCAGAGCTTATTGTTCTCCTCAAGCTGCAGATCCTTTAGCATTTGATTTAGAGCAATTGTAGGATTTGAACTGCAACCTGCACTTATCATTCCCCATCCACAAGTAACACATTGAGTAGTTCACTTCTCAGAGCAGGTGTGGTACTCACGGACAAGGTTTGCTTTGGAAGCCTCTAATTTAGGTACACAACAAATGTGCTCCATCACCTCCTGGGACTGGAAAACATAATGGCCCAAAACAGTGTTTGTCCTTTTGGCAATTTTAAACCACATCCATGATAAGGACATCCAGTTGAGGATACTAGACTGAATTCAATCAAAAATAAAAAGCTCAGGATAGAGCTAAATGTGGTGGTGCTGGCACCAGTGACTTCACCCTGTGATCTGTTCCTGCCCAGCCAAATGACTTGCAAGTGGAGATACAGCCTCAGCCTTTGAAGGGGGCCATGGGCCCTGAAAACAGACATGCTACATTGCCAACCAAAAAAGTCATATCCTCAGCTTTGAATGGGGATGCCTGTAGCCTTCTCAGGTACTTGTCACTCATACTCCAGAGAATGATGCAGGTCCTGCATCCCTATCCAAACATCTAAGTGTAACAATGTATTAATTTTCCTTACTAGTTATTGATAAAGAATTTAGAAGTGCTTACTTGAGGAGAAACCAATATGTGAATTTTACACCTAATCCAATAAGGAAATGAATGTAGTCTTCTTGGCAACTGAGCTTTCTTTCTAATTAAGGTTAATTCATAACTTAAAAAGAACGCTTTTTTTAATAACAGTGCACTACTGGACCAGTAAAATCAGTGCAACAGGCAGAAAATCACATTTCAAGGGGAAAGAAAACGACAAATCTGCAATTTTCAGACCTATTTTAAAATCTTACCGATGTCTGTACATTCATAATCCCCACATCAAATACTTTCCAAAATACTGCTCGATAATTGCATTAGGTAAAATAGCATTAAATAAAATTATTAAGCAAGATCTGTACAGAAAATTCATCATGGAACTTATGTAAGAATAAGTTTACAGGTACATTATGCATAGATTAGCTGTAAAAGAAAGACTTAAATTCAGCCCAAATACTTGAGCTACAAAAGGAAATTTATCTCATCCCTTTTCTCATGTCTTCCATTTGTTTCTGTGAATCTGACACCTTCACTGGGGGTTGCTTTTCTGCCAGGGACTTCTCAGCAAGGTGAGTTCCCACAGCAGGATTGTCTGATACAATATCTGCCCTGACTCTCACTCATTTGCTCCTTACGCTGACTGTATGTGCTATCTGATTCTGCATGTTATCTGAAGCGTATTCTGTGAAACAAGGTTACTATTTATCAGACCTTGGATTCTCAAGTTTTCAGCTGAGTCACCAGCCACTTCATTCCTACTTGTGCTGTGGTAATCTGTCTTTTCAATAAGGCTTATTTTGTGCCATTTTTCTAGTTTCTGCATGTTATGCATTTCTTTGTGACAGTACAACTGAAATCCTGGCAATAAATTAGAGAGGGATTAATTCTTTTGTCAACATTTATAACAAAAGGCCAGCCCTCAGCAGGTCAGTTGTCTCTAGAGTAAATTAGGTTATAATCCATCAAACAGATGTCAGAACCCCATAAAAATAGGAGCATATGTGTACACTGACAAATTAATTATGTGAGAATCACACAGATGACGGCATGGGAACATTTTATTCTTCCCTTAAGCACCATGTATGAAACATATTTTCTGAATTGCAGTTTGCCATATTTTACTGAATTTGTGATAATAAATAACATTATCTTTAATTGGCATACCAGTGGCAATGTAAGCACAGCATGTTCACTTCTTGTGGTAATGACAGCACTTGCCAAGACAAGGCAAAGGCAAGCCAAGGACCAGCTGAAGAAACTGGCTGCTTTCAAACTTTGAAAGAAAGAACTTCATCCTTTTGTGCACTCCCAGAGAGACATTCAAGTACCCATGAATTTTCTCTCTGATCCCCACACAAAGGGAATCCAAGTCCCAGGCTGGAAAGGAGCTGTGCTGTGGGACAAAAAGGGCTGAAAGATCATGTTTCTGCGGTGTACCAGGGCACTCATGCTACCTTGTGTAGTTCAAGTCTGATCCTCAGACTCCCAAAAGTACCTTGTTTAGTAGTAGACAGAAAGAGCCAGCTGAACACCCAGCTAGAAGCTATGGAGCCCACTGAACACACAAAGCACTTGTAACCAGCAAATAGAATAATCCCATTGAGTAGGCCCAGAAAAGTCAAAAAAACCTGGAGCTCCTCACAAAGGGACTTTGGAAGGATTCTGTCCCTCTCTGGACACTGTCAGATACTTTGCATCACGCTTATCTGGGACATAATTGAAAATTCAGCTTGCATAGTTTTGTAGCCATATCATGACCTAAAACAGGTGCCTAACTTAGGTAGTAAGACTGCAGCAGCACTAAGGTTCAAGAAAGCAATGAGGAAATGCACTGTTCATCCTGCCATACGCTGCCTCCCTATGGATTCCCTCCGACTGGGCACTTCTGGGGGCTATGCTTCCTGTTTTGGACACCATAATGAATTTATCCCTTAGTTGCATAGGGAATCAGGGTCTAGCACCTCTGGTTAGCAAATAGTCCAAATAATAAACCTAATCACTCGGTGGCTGTCATGCTGGCCATTGCAGTTATTTGCACCTGATGCAATGGTACAAAACCAGGAGTGTCACTTGTTATACCCATTAACCCTGCAAACCATGAACAGATTGTATTATAGGGACTCTAAACACCACAGGTAATCTTAAGAAGTTTGCTTCAAATAATGCCTGGCCTACATTTTATTTTCAGAATTAATGATATCTCACTAAAATTATAGCATTAAAAGATTATATTATAAATAGCAGCTGCACAGAAGCATTTAAATTCTTTTGAAAATTCTATACAGTTCATTTCATTGACTTGAACTATTTACAGTAAATATTTTTCCGAAAAATCAGGCAATGTCATAGAAAAATGTGATGGTGGTTCACAGAAAATAGAGACCCAGGCACTCAGGTGGGGTTCTAGATAACTGCCACTCAGCTGTAATTGAAAATTATATTGTGGCTAAAATGTGAACATTTCCTGGAAGCCTGCCTAAAAATTATTTTTAACTTTCTGTTTAACTGGAATAATATCACCTATGGCTGTTTTCTTCTAGCAAATCAGGTTTTGGTTAATAAGAGAGATTAAATCCATTTTACATGATACTGTTAACAAGGGGTTTTTAACTTGTTTCTATTTTGGGCACCTTTTGAGGTCTTTAGTTTGTTCCGTCAGAATTGCTTTGAATTAAAACACATGTACTCCAGGAAATGCATGATAAAAAACAGCTGACAGTTTCAAGAGGTTAAGTGGCCATGATCTGTGCACTGTACGTACTGCAGCTGGAAAAAGATGCAGTTTGACACAGTATCTAATTTGCTGTGACATTCAAGTTTTAAGGGATATTCAAGGAGATGGAA
Organism: Fringilla coelebs; assembly: GCF_963513975.1. Taxonomy (NCBI): domain Eukaryota; kingdom Metazoa; phylum Chordata; class Aves; order Passeriformes; family Fringillidae; genus Fringilla; species Fringilla coelebs. The sequence goes on along the minus strand of NC_140030.1, from coordinate 26,109,769 downwards.
GTCCTGGCTCTAAACATATCCCAACGTGTGCTGGTCTTCTGTCTGTTAACTTACTAATGAACCATGATTGAGTAAAGTAATGAAGAGTTTACAGAGAGCCCCAGGAAACCAATTTCCAATTTTGCAACCAGCAGGCTTTAACTTCACTGCAGTCTTTGCTAATTTTGTCTAGGAGGAGACTTGGATACTAAATGCCATTTCTGCTTTGTGAATCAGACAGACTTTTCCAGTCCCTGAATATTTACTTGCTAATGAATGTCTCTTCTACAGATCCATTTTATTTCCATCTGTAGTTGTTAAAAATAGGCTGAATAACTAAAAAATGATTACTGAGAGAAATGAAATTATAATCACTGAAAATCAGAGGCACTATTAGAATCATGGTGAGAAGGAAATTTTAATCTTCAGTCTGATCTGGGATGAACCATGGAAATAGGTGCAAGAAAAATATAGACAGTTAATTTTGAGGGGGGAAAAATAATCAGTGTGAAAATCTTTTATACATAATGTCTCTGTGTGACTGAAGAACCAGTGCTTCTACCGAGCCTGCATACAAAACAGCTCCATATGCAGTGCACAGAATCACATTTGTAACAAAACTGTTTCTCTTGAGCCAGTATCCTCAATGTTTGTCATACAAGTCAGTTGGAAAGAACAGTAAAATAGAAGAGAAATCAAATATCAAGAGAAAAGATACATTTCTAAGTACAAGTTTCTCACCTATTTCTGTGCTGAACTGCAGGGTTTCTATAACCATGTCCCTATAAATTGCAAAGGCCTCTTGTTTCTTTTTTTTCTCAGTAAAACATAATTTTAAAACAGAGTGTTCAAAGATGATAATACTAGTGCAAAATTTCAACAGTTATATCTGTAAAGAATAATGCAGAAACACTTCTGTATTATACCCATAAAAACAGCAGCAAAAGCAGTCTCTTTATTTCAGCCCCTTTTAACTGAATTAATGTAGTTCACATAAATTTGCAATCTCAAATGCTACCCATCATGCAGAAGAGCTTTTTTCCTCCTATTTTCTCTTGATCCTGAGGCTGTAATTTAGAAAGCCCACAACTTTTTCAGGGGATGTAATCTTGCAATCCTCAAAACAGCTTTGTCTGTTTTTTGTGCTTGTGTGAGAGATGACTTAAAGTCATAGAGCACTGTATATTATTTTCTTAGTGAATTACACTATTGTATTGACAGAGGAATGACTTGAGATATAATGATTAAAAAATGCATAGAAGTGAAATTGTGTATTTGTGGACAATGGAGCGAGGAGAAAGCTATAATCTAAAAGTCGTAAAATGTGAGTTGGTAACCATGCAGCTCCTATGGCTGACTCTGACTCATACAGCTCTCAGGAATTCTGGGTGCTGCTTTCGATTCTGCATTCTAAAGGGCACTTAAATATGGGGTAGATTTTAACATTTCAGAGCCTCTCCAGAGCAAATATTTGTGATCATCACAAGCTGCAATCTATAATTGAAAGAATCATACTGCATAATTATCAACCAGAAAAGAGCCCTTTCTAGTCTGGTTATGTAAAAAGTAAAAAAGCATTACCAGGAAAACATCAGTCTGGATTTCTGCCTCCAGTGCTATTATCTCAGGCAACCTTTTACTTATCTTAGTTGAGTGAAGAATTCTGTGTTACTTTAGGTCCTGATGGCATTGAAGTGCAGTATTCCATTTATTATCTCCATGTACATAATATGAATTCCAGTTTCACAACAAATCCTGATGGATCCATAATCTACACACAGTATTACTTATTAATACATCAGATTTTGCTTTCCAATTTTAAAACATAAACAAGATATTCACTAATGAACAGAATTCTATTAGAATCTCAAGAATCTAAAAGAAACAACATTTCTGTTGTTAGAAATCATAGACATCTTCTTAAAAAATTTGAAATCTTAGGAAAACATATTCAGGCAAAAATTATTATGTTTTTTCAAACAACTAAACCACTGATCTATGTGTGTAGGCTGCAAAGGTGAAAGAACATAGATGGAAGAAACAAGACTGAAAGAAGGGAAACCTGAATCTCTCAGATTATGTCTGTTATCTTTCAGATGAGGAAAGGTAATCCATTTGTTTTAAGATCCTGTAGAAGGCAAGTCCTTAGATGAATAAACTTCTTAATAAAACAGATTAGTGCAACAATTTTCTTTGGTGAAATAAAATTGACTCATTCTTATGGAACTCTTATTAATAGTTCCATACTGTAAGTCTCACTATGTCTATTTAGAAATACACAATAATAAAAAAAAAAATAAAAATAAAAACCATGAGTCTACTTTGTATAGAATTCCAAAACCACTAATTGAAAATGCATTATGAAAAAGAATGCATGGCTGAGGTACTTTATCCAGTCCAGTAACAGAATCAATGACATTTGCAGCAATAGCTCTCTATTATTCACATTGTATTACTTGGTAAATTTAGCAGAAAGAAGAGGATGGGAAAATATGAACACAAGAAATATGAAAATAATGAAACTTTAATGTAGCACAAAAAGTGTGACAGATGTAATACCACAAAGAGTCATTAAATACTTCCCAGTCCATCTCTTTTTATCTCTCACATCCTGCCACTATCAATTATTCCTGAAGTTTCTCCATGCTCTGCAAGACTTAAGGAAGCAAATTTAATTTATGTTTTTTTCTTGTTATCTCTCCATCTAAACTGGCTACTGACACTTCAAGATGCTGAACCATGTGATGCAAAATCTCCTTAGTGGAGGAAAACATAAACATTTTATTACATATGCCATGAGCAATTTTAGCATTTGTTTCTAGTGTTCACATCTTAAAAAAAGGTCTAAATAAAACAATGGTTACAGATCTTATCTAATCTCCTTATCACATACTTGCTCCTTGTTTTTATGCCCACAACATATTTAAGCAGGACTCATAGTAGTCTTTTTAGCGTGGATCAATGAAGATGAAAGAGTGCCTTGAGCAGAACTCATTTGTCCTTGTCAGCTGTGGATAACCAACTAATACACTTAAAATAAAGTTATACTGCAATAGCCTCATCTTATTAGGCTTATTTAAATTAATAAGTACTATGAAGTCTTTAAAACCTAACTTAAAGTTGCAATAGTCTAGAGAGGTGTACTGAGTTCACCAGTATCTCATACAGTAAAGTGGTCTAGAATGAAATCTCCTTTTTTTCCATAAAAATAAGTTGCTCGCTCTGAAGACAAAGTAATGCTGAAAGCAATTTAACTATCACTTAATTCTACTTATTCTTCTCAGCTCAAAATTTTTCCAATAAGTATAACCCATGAAAAAATAAACAATAAATAGTAAAATATTAAGAAACCCATTTTCATTTTAGAGGTCCAGGTTATTCCAGACCAATTTATTTAAATATTTAGAGGGATGAATTATATATGGGGGTTACATAACTGTAAGATTAGTGTTAGTCCTATTTCTGCTGTGCAACAGAACTGTTACTTTCTCATCTTGACAGTCATGGACATTTGTGCCTAGTTTCTATTTCCATTTAAAATATACTCTTAAAATAGCCATTCAAATGAGATTCAAGAGCACATTACAAAATAATAGGGAACATCTTATTAGATAATCTGAAAAGAAAATATCATCATAAAGAAATTAATATTTTACCATCTACTTCACATTTTTAATGCACATAGTCTTTTTTTAAGGACTTATAATTGGAATAAATTGAAATGGTTTTATGTAAAATAAATATTAAAATTTTGGGAAATATATAGGGCAAATATAGCTCTAATGAATTAAAATTCAGAATCTGCAAAATACAAAAGCCCTTTGCACCTTGTTCAAAGCACAAAGTGATATACACTCTCAGAAATTTTGCTATGCAGAAGCTGCATGATTTTGAAGAATCAGAAAGATTCATGTAATCTACTCCACTAGCAAATTTGAGGTATGTAGGAAATCAATGTCTGCTGCCTCTTTCAGCTAGAATGATATCCAACATATTTTCAGTTCACAGGCTGGGATTTCACTATGCAAATCACATTTCTGGCCATGAGAGAGGGAGCAGTGATTTTCAACAGCAATTATACAAGATATTTCAGACTGAGGTAGCAAAAATGGACACTTCTTGGGTTTCTGCAGGGGACAACAGGATCAGTTTCAGGAATTCCAGTACTGACTAGACTCCACTGAATAAAATATTTTTATACATGAATAAGAGCTTCATTTTAAGCATCCTAACCTGGAATAGAATCCAACTCATTCTATACCACTCTACTGAGCCTCTTCTTGTCCTCTGTTAAGTGCCCTGGTCTGACACCCTGTTTGAGGTTGCATTTGTTAGCAGACAAGTCTCTTTAGTGGAACTGATGGGCCCCAAGTGTCGAAGCTTTCCCCTCTCTTTCACAACCACCACTTTTTGTTTCTCTTCTTTTTTTTTTTTTTTTTCTGATAACTCAATTTCAAATATGGTTTCAACAGGAGGTTGTAAATGTTATTCCAAAGTTTAACTGACTTGCCAGCTCTCTGACAAACGAGATTTCCTCAGCATAAAGAATACTTTATAACTTTCTGGTTTGAGTAATCTGAGAAATTCTTTACTCATCTGTACCAACTGGAAGTTGTATAAAACCATCTACATTAAACATAATTTCCTCAATCTTCATAGAATAGTAACATGACATAAAAACATGTAGTCTTGTAAGTTAATAAGCTCCCCACATTACTCCCCTTGCTGCTGCCTGCTTCACTGCCTTCATGACTCTCTCCCTTTCTCTTAAGGAGAAGATAAGTATTGACTTAAGATGATAAGTATTGACATTCTCATGCTGTGTAGGGCTCTGACCTTGGCTAGTTGCCAGGTGCCCACCAAGCCTCTCTATCATTCCCCCTCTATCAACAGTGCAAGGGGACAAAAAAGTACAAAAAGCTCATGGGTCAAAATAAGGACAGGGAAATAATATTACAGGTAGAACAAACTCTACTTGGGCAAATTTATTTTTTGTCAATAACGGAGCAAGAACACAAGAAATAAGAGCAAGATAAAAAATTCTAAAGACCCCCAGCATTCCCCCACCCTTCCCTTCTTGCCCTGTTCAGCTTTGCACTCCATTTCTCTGCCTCCTCACACTGAGTGGCCTGGCAGCATGGTGAGCAGGTGTTGCAGTCAGTTCATTCCACATCATCTCTGCTGCTCATTCCTCCTCCTGCTCTTTCCTCCTCGTGCACTTTTGGTGCTCCAGCATGGGGTGCCTCCTGAGGAAGACAGTCTTTCACAAACTTCTCCAACGTGAGACCTTCCCACAGGATGCAGATCTCCAGGAATGCTTCAGCTGAGGCTCTCTCTGTGTTCCTTCAGGAGCACACTGCAGCAGCATGGCTCCTGTCTCCATGGGGCCACAGGTCCAGCTGGGGGCTGGAACAGAATCTCTGCTCCAGGTGCTGGAGAGAGACAACGCTGGATGGACTTTTTCTTACAGCAATATCCTGGAAAAGCAGCATGGTTTTTGAATTCAAGAAAGACTGAGGTGTATTTTAGAACATAAACTAGCATAGTTATTTCTTAAGTGAAAAATATTTGGAGGAATTGTATCAGGTAAAATATGAATAGCTTCTTATTTGGTACCACGCTGCTCTAGGATCCTTGAGGCTTGTCCCATGAACCTCTGTTTGCTGGCTTTGCTTCAGCTGCCTAACTCACAGAGTGTCTGAGATGCAACAAAATCTGCCCAGTCTTCTCTATCCATGGGATACTTTTCCCACTCTCCATTACTCCTGAAGCCTTTCTGCCCCCTCCTTCTCTTTCCAGTAGCCTGTCAGTGTCTGTACTAACTGCAAGCACCCATTTCACTGATGTGCCTCCCAGATTACCTCTCTTTCTCGTGTCAAGCCTTTCCTGTGACCTTTTCTCCTTGAGCAGCTGCTGGGAGAAAGAGCAACCATTCCTTCTGAGAAGGCCTCTGCCCTATCTAGTCCTCTTTGTTACAGAAATATTACATGAAACTTGAGAACAAGGTGTATATGTTTTGTCAGAGACTTATAGGATGTTTTTCTTCCTTTCTAATCTTCCTTACTCTTTTCATTCTTTCTGTCAGCGTGGATGTCTCGCAGCTTCTAACCTCTGTAGGATGTTCTGAGTCAGTTCTCTCTATCCATCTTAGAAGCTACCCCAGAGTGATGTTTTATGCCCCCAAACAATGAACGTTCATCACTGGATGGATGGCATTTTGGTTTTTTAAATAAACTAAGAAATATGAAATGAGATTTTTAGTACTAATTCCAGACAGACAACTAAAGAACAGAGATGACATACAAATAGTATCTTTCTCAAAGTTAAAAATGATCCCTAGATAAAATCAGCAAAATTACAAGGTACGTTGAAGCAAAAATTGGTGAACAATTTCTTGAGTGCTATCTACCTGACAGATTACACAGTTAGGGGGTTTATTCCAGAAATATGAATTTGCAGATAGAAAAATATTTCTAGCCCCTAATGCAAAAAGAGACATTTAAAACTGAACTATTGATACCATTCATTAAAAAAAAAAAAGTGTCAGAAGATTTAAAATGCTATTAAAAATGTGGATAAGTATGAAATCCATTTATAGATATACCAAACATATGGTATATGTCATCTATTTTTTTGGTGTCATCTATTTTCCTCTTTGAAGATGTTAAGAGCTAATGATTAGGTTTAAAATTCAGATTCTAAAAAAGGTGTGAATCTGTCTCTGTAAGGTCCTGAGACAACATTTGGGATTTGGTTACAGCCTCAGAGAAGAACTACTTTGCTTTGCAGGAGGAGGAACATTGTCCAAGGGGACAGCACAAGCTGCAGGCTCCCTTGGCTCTGGTGCCAGGAGCCGTGGGGGCTGCCTTGGAGGAGCCAGGGGCCATCTCACTGCTGCTTTCACATCCATGAAAAACAAATGTTTTGCAAGTGCAATACATTCTTATGCACCAAAAGTTACAAAAAAACTCCAAACAAGCAAACAAAAAAAATCCCCTGTAGGTTTCTAAAAGGAAACACTCTCAACCAGACTGCAGTTGTTTGTAAGCCAGACCAACCAATGTTAGATAGGCATGGTACTGGCTAATGCATAAAGTCTAAGAATTCAAATTATCTGTAAAATTCTATATGACAAAGTGACTTTTCATTTTCCCACATTACTAAGGAACTCATAAAAGTTGTATTGTTTCAGAAAGGTTTGTTTATTGTGGATATTTGCCTTGCTTGACCCCTGGAAATTTCACCTGATTTGGAAACCTTGTTAAACAAAGCATTTAGGCTGAACTTTCTAAGGCAGCCAGAAAAGAGCAGTAGGTTTCTCCTGTCTTAACTGTAAAATTTGCCAGTTAATAAGAAACTTTCAATCAATCCCTAAACAATATTATAATAGCATTTTAAATATTCTGACACTTTTTTTTTTTTAATGAATGGTATCAATAGTTCAGTTTTAAATGTCTCTTTTTTGAATTAGGGGCTAGAAATATTTTTCTATCTGCAAATTCATATTTCTGGAATAAACCCCCTAACTGTGTAGTCTGTCAGGTAGATAGCACTCAAGAAATTGTTCACCAATTTTTGCTTCAACGTACCTTGTAATTTTGCTGATTTTATCTAGGGATCATTTTTAACTTTGAGAAAGGAGCTAAGCACGTGCTTAAATATACACACAAGGTTGGGTGCAAACAATTCTGCATTTTTTCCTCTATGTGTTCATATTCTGAGCACACTCTAAGTTGATGGCTGTTACCAAAAAATAATGAGATCTTTGTCCTGGCTCCCGTTAATTCAATGGATTTGAATTAGTCAGCTGAGAAACTGTGTAGATATCTCTGTACTATCAGAGAAACTCAAAGACAAATTATCTTTTGTGGTCTTTTTCTCTTTTGCTCAATTTTTTACATCAAGTATTTAATCTAAAAGGTCCATTCTTATGAATAGCACTATTGTATAGTAGACTGACTAATGCATAATGCATTTTAAAATGAATATTCTATATTCATATCTTTCAATATTCACATTTTTCCCATGGCAACTGCTGTATGGGTACAGTGTCCCATGCTACTAAATTGTATATCAAACAGTTTAATATAAAAATATATTCTTTATGTGTATCCCAAACACTAATTCAGTGTTACTATTTATCTTATATTAGTGAACATAATTTTTTAATTAAAGGAAAAGTGCTAAAAATGTCAGTTTAAGTATGATCAAAGCCATGACGACCCATGGGTCTTCAAACAACAAACTTTTGGGGAGTGAAGGCATGACCTGTTGTCCAGATATTTTCTGGCCTCACAAATCTAGGACTTGCTTGCTTAGGTTTTAATACATATTTTAATAGTTTTCCAGTGTAAGATGTAAGTAAAAAATTCACCTTTTTTTTTTTTTTTTTAGAATCTAGAACTTCAGCTGTGAACAAAACAACAGGAGATGGACTGGATGTTTGGATGTTTTGCGGGCATAAGACTGAGACACAAAAGCCAAGATCTTAAAAATGCTTTGGCACTACAGTATAAATATGCTTTCCCTAATTTGTAGGTGTTTTGTGTCTGCTGGTCTCCATTTAAAATTAAGTAACATTTAACAGCCTTGCAACCCATTGCTAATCTTTGCAGTTATTTCAGTCCTAGTCTGAGTGAGAGTAAAGAATGGGAAGGAAGAGAAAGCAGAATAATTTTTCATGTTTTGAATGCACCCAACATGATGACTAATGCTAGCTAAATAAATAAGAAAAAGCATTCTGAGATTTCACAGTGAATCAGTACAAGAAGATCTGCTCTGAAGCAGAGGAGAGCTTGCCTCATGTAATAATGGACCTTATTAGAGCTGACTAAGAGGAATGAAGTGCAACCTCAGCTGAGATTACTTTGGCTGTACGTTTTATTCCTACAAGCTCCATCAGCAGGAAAGAATTGGAATTTGGCAATCAGAAAATAGTATCAGAAGGCTTGTTTATAAAAAAAAAAAAAGAGAGAAAACTACAGGGGGAAATAACCACACAAGGATTCAAACTGGTTTTGTCCTTAGTGTCTGTGTCTGTAGGAAGGCTTTGCATGTAGAGCAAATTATTTGACAACCATAAAAAATGAGCTAAGAATCCAGAAACCCCTGTGGTAAATACAAACTGACAGCATCCCTCGGATGATAGGTTTGAAATAACCTTTAGTCCCTTATAAAAATGCACAAGGTTTTTCATGCTGTTCTGAAGCAGAATGTTTACATACCTTAGTTCATCCATCACCAGAGTAAGAGGATAGAGAATAACTCACAGCTGTAATTCAGAACTGGTCTCTGAACCAGTTTGGTATTTGTAGCATGAGTTTTCACTGCACTAAGCTAACAGGTGGCTGTCAAGCACATTTGCAAGTAATAGGAAGAAGCTGATGTGTAAGAAGCCGAGGTACACACCAATTATTCCATTGCTAACAATTCCATTTACTTTTGCATCCTCATTACTGCTAACAACTTTTATTACAATCTGTAGGCATGAAATTCTGCGCTTTGTTTTTACACTCACTTCTGCTGAAAAAGGTAGAGATTTTTTGGCACTTCTACCTATATACTATAGTGGGAAAATTGATGAAACAGCTGAAAATCTTGTCCAGACAGCTGAAGATACTTTAAAACGTCAGAAGTTATAAAACTCTTTCAGTCTTCTGCTGTATGTCTGTCTGTCATTCACAAGAGCTGTAGGAACTGCTCTGACTGAAACACTCTCAGTTTAATGAATCCCCAACAAATCTAACAAAAGAGTCCAAGAGGATCTGGTCTGAATCCCATCCAAATGGCCTCAGGACTTGCTGCCCTAGTGCAGTTTATCAAACCCACACCTCGTGGTGATGTGCTTGGTGTAGGGTGTGTCCCCAGTGCTAATAAATGCAGTCTGTGACTGGGGCAAGTGCAACAGTGCCAATGGCTCGGGACCTGGGAGTGCCAAGTCCCCTTGGCCAAGACAAGTGCACAGACTAAAGGGGTAATGTTGCTTGTATTCATTTATTAATAAGAGGATGTGAGCCTGAACTAGTCCATCCAGCAAACAGAAACAAGAACAGCTGTGGAATTTGATCTTCTGTGCCTCATACGCCTGTCTTAGTACAAATGTTTGTTCTTTCTGTAGTCTACAGGAAGACATGGGCATGGGGTCAGACTGCAAGATCTACCTTGTGACAAACAATCTCACTTAATCTCTCTACTTCTGGTTAGCCTAGAAACCTTGATCAGAATTTACAGAACAGTAATGCCAAGCAGCTGGAATCCTGAGAATACCCCATCTCAGAAGCTGCTTGTGGAAATACTTGGTGGGGAAGCTCCCATCTATCAATACTGATAATTACGTGAGAAAGAATCAATGGGATCAATGGCATTATTTTAGAATTATTTGGGCCAGTAAAAAGTTTTTGAAAAGCAAGATTTTTGACAGGAAGGAAACCCCCCATTCTAGTCACTTCTGATAAGGGACCCCTCTTCCAATGAAATCAGCAAACACTGAGGGGGAAAAAAAACTGAACTCACAGCTCACTAGTATGTATCTTTTCTCAGAATACAAGAATCAAATATATATTCAATATTCTTTGGAATCTAACCCTGATTTATAAAGAATATTTATTTTAGCTTATATTTCAAAATGAGTTTAATTTCTCTTAGATAAGAATAAAGAAATACATGAACAGGTATAATATGTTAAATTTTAAAAAAGACATATCCACAAAAAACCAACATTAAAATAGATGCTTTTTCTCCACTATACTTTGTAGTATTGTCTGCTGTCATACTTTCTTCCCTGGCAAGTTTTATGTGTGTTATCCTCTACAGCACTTCAGAAACCACGTTGTACAATATAAATATGACAAATCTTCCATTCTGTCACATTTGAATAAGTTCCAAACACCTTTGAAGTTTTCCTGACCTCTTTGAGAGCTGTAGATGAAAAGTAGTCATGATGCTAGATAGATATTATCATATCTTTTTTTATGCACTTGGGGACAACTGCCATTTATTTTTCACCTCTTTGTCACATCAAACAATATTTAAATTCCAGATTTGTTGAATGTTCAAAAATGATTTCCATATATGTCTTTGAAAGTCACTTTTTGTCTCGGGGCAACATTATGGACAATTTCTGGAATGTGGTGAAAAGGACAGTTTCAATACCTAATTATGTTTTATATTGTTTGTCTATAGTTTCTTTGTATACATATATTTTTATAATGATAATTTTGGTAAACTAACTCATGCTTCAAAAGCAATTTTTTTTCAGTCACCTGCCTGTAATACTCTCCCAACAACCTTCACTGTCATGAAATAGTACAGTCTGTCCAAAGACCAAGGACTCAATAGAGAAAGCAGGATCCATGCAGTACCACAAGCATGTTCTGCCTACACATCAAACAGCAAATTGCAGACAGACACCAACATGCAATGCCAGGTGTGGCTGTACCGTCTTTGACTCAGTACAGCACTAATTCTTAACTAAAGCTACACTTCTCTTGGTTCAAACATGCTAATATCCTACTATTTTGGCAAACAAGCAAAAAAAATTTGTGATGATTGTGTTCAATAACCCTTTTAGATGTACCATAAACATTATTTTTTTAATGACCATGAAAGAACAAGGAACTAATTTCCCTAATTGTGAGACAGAATATATGAAACCAGGAAAATTATTCTCATCCCTTATCCTTTAACTATTGTTTAGGAGCACCAGCTAGCACCTAATTTGTTAGTAGTTGGCTAACCAGAACATAATTTGCCATATGAACTTTTAGGAGGCCACTCTTAGTTCTTTTACCCCAAAATAAAGAAATAACCTCTAAGCTCCTTGTCCTCTGCACAGGATATGTAGGGGCACACTGAACTGGGAGCAAACTGTGTCATTTTCCCTAACTAAAAAGAGAAAGGTCACTTACTGTCACTAACTGTGTCTTCTGCTGTATTTGTAACTATATTTTTGCTGGTTTCAGTCTCTGTTATTAAAGAGAAGATGTTATCTTAAGCCTTCACTGGCTGACATGGAAATGCCATTGCTAAATAAGAAAATATTCTGCCTTTATTTTGAATATAGTATCCTGCATTTCCAAAAGGAGAGCTATGAGATCCCTTATAATTTTCTTATAAAAATAATGTAACATTTAATGAACCCTAAATGTAAGATCCTCTGGTCTTTTTGACCAAGAAATCTTCAGGTGTCGTGACACTGTCCTAAAATAAGTTGGGGAACAAAAGTAAATAACAAGCTCTACTGGGCATTACTGAGTAGAGGAAATGAAATCCATTTGTGGAAAATTAGGCTACAATTCAGAAGATAAAATCAGATATGCCAATTCAACTGCATATGGTCTAAAAATGATAAAATAAATTTACAACTGCTGAGAAATTTAAGCACTATCAACATCATATTATATCTTGCAACCCAGGTACAATATCTGCTTTACTATCCCCATTCCTTCCCAGAACTTCAACTTAGAGGTGATCTAAATTTTATTGGTCTGGACACCAAATGACAAGAAATAATTTTTTGTTAACAGCATCATCTTTTTTGCCAAAAGAATTTTGAAATTTCCTTTGAGACATTTTAAGATTTCAGGTGCTTCCACAGCATAACTACCTACACCAAGGACGTAGGTCAGGAAGGAGCAAAAGTAAGCTGAAAGGCAGGCTATATGCAAGTCCAAAGAGGGGCAAGCTAGTGGGGAATAAATCTAAAATAGAAAATAAAAAATTAAACCTGTAACTGAGGAAATTCTTCACCTTTGTTCACACAGGTAACAGGTGAATGTACATTTCAATCTGCTTAGGCAATAAAATATAAGACCCTGTGGAAATGGGCTTTAAAATTACAGGGGGCAGTAAATACCAGGAGAATAGCAGGGAACTATATGAGCTAACAAATACTGCAGGCCTGTGAGCAAATAACAACATGAAATTCTCTCTTGGCATCTGAATATTTTAGTGGATGAGATAAGGAACTTCTGAGGCAGTCTTCCTCTTGGAGCAGAAAGAGCACAAACCAATTTAATATTAGTTATCAGACTAATAAACTTATAAAGGAAACACGCAAATACTTGTCTGTGATTGCTTTGAGATCTCCTTAGTGAACGAAGGACCCATCTACTATTCTGTGCCCTGTGTATGTTTCCAGCTTCTAAAATGACAACCAAATTACATGAGATATTTTTCTTCAGTAGGTGATTTCAGTCTAAAACTAACCTACATTAGAGAGCATAAATTAGGGTGGGAGAATGCAATGGTTATAGTGCACAATGTGTGATTAAGAAACTGAGGCACACAGAGGGACCTACTGCCTGACAAGTACAAGAATTTAGAAATGTCAGCCTGGGTCTACCAAGCGCAGTGGGACTCCAGAAAGCAGTATCAGGAGAAGTAAAACCAGATGCAGGAAGCCACAAGTTCTGTGCTAGGCACCCGAAGCTGCACACCCCCAGCAGGGACTCAGCCCTTATGTCTCTGATGGAATGATACCTTGTGGATTGCATCCACACAACTAGACTGACTTACCCTCCAGAACATGGGAGCTTTTCCAAACTGCCCACTGAGATTGCTCCTTTGCCCATGCCAAAGCTCAGACGTGGTTTGGGGTTTTGTTGGAAGAGTGCAAAGCTGGGTACATGTGCTCTGTCATACTCCCTAACTTCGCACAACTTAATATTACAGATGCAGCCACTGGAACCAGTTAAGCTGCCCACTGTGCTACATTGATAGATCTCCCCTATGAAATTCCTATAAATTAAGAAAAACTTCATAATTCTTACCATTTTTACAGGATTTCTGAAAGTATTACTTGCATTTAGAAACCATACTTTTCGGAGCATAAAACACTTTTCCTACTCGGCAGTTGAGGTAATGAAATAAGCCCAAAATTTTGATTTCTTTGATTATTATCTTAGACTTTATTTCCAATATCTTTTCATCTTGGCATGTAAAGAAAATAAATATTAAGCGGAGAAAAGCATTTGTAGTTTTTGCTGTTAGAATCTATTTGACAGAAACATTCACTGCTTCATTACTTAATGGCAGATATCCCGAAATGAAATCTGTGAAGTTGCAGCAAGACAGCTTCTGGGACACTGCAAGAGTCTTCAAGGATTGTCTGCTCTGTTATGAAGTAGTCAGAAGGTTGAGAGGAAATTTCAGATAGTCTCCATCTGAACCATATTTAAACATGTGTTGCAGATATCTTTCTGACTTTGCCACCTGGCCTTCAGTGGATGCATTAGCCTCAAAGTTAAGAAAAATGTTTCTCCTGTGTAGTGCACAGTTGAGAGTTTGTTAAATAAGCAAAGTAAACCCAACTTGTGTAGAAGTAGCCTGTATCTGCTTTATTTGCAGCCATCCCAGTGGCTGCAACTCCTGTTATGTAAGGCCTGATTGCAAAGTAGAGTCAGTCTGTTGTTTTCCTGCACTTTTTTTCAGTGACTGAAGTTACTATATAACATTGCTTTTTCTATGACTCATTAAATTCTGGCGCTTTTGTTTGCTTGCCACAGCCTCTCACCCGATTAAGATGTCTCTGTAAGGAATATGTTGCAGTAGTCTTGCTTTGGAAAAGCCAAGAGATCAACAAAAGACCCCAGACAATATTAAAAAATATATAATTTAGATGCAAATGTTTGTGTTTAAATTAGATCCTTTAGTATTTGAGTACCGAGATAAGATTTTTCAACTGATACAATCAGAAAGCAAATAATGATGCATTTGCTTCTGAAGATTATCAAATAAGTTGAATTTTGATTGACAAAGAAGAATAGAAACAGTTTATACTATGAATAACTTTTATTGTTGCAGTAAGTTGCTCTATCTCTAAATTTCATAATAGCTAATCCTGTTCTAGAAAGACAGATATTTAATTATTTATATTTTATCTCCCTGAGATTATTGCAGAATTTTATTTTACCTCTATCGATAACCATGTTGAATGTATACATAAAGAGATATATAATACATTTTTATACTAATTGAACATAGCAAATTTTGACTAAGAATGAGACTGGAAGGTTGTTGCTTCATGAATTTATCATTTTAATAAAAAATGAGCTTATCTTTAAATTTTATTAAAATTAGGCAAGTATTAAGAAGACAGCTCTTAAATTATTTATGTTTTCTCTCTTCTAACTTAACAAAAGTATTTTTACCTCTACTGATAAAGTGAAGAATGAATTTTCATCACTTCACAATGCATAGGCACCGGAAAATGTGCAGCACTGAATTACAACGACATACAGGCTCCTCTGAGACATTATAAGGTATATCATCAAATGTCATACAGTAACTCCTTTTTGCTTCAGGGGATCATTGTTCATCTTGATAATTAAGAGGACCAGTAAAGCTGGTGTTTCTGAATGGGAATGGGAAAAGTTAAACTTAGTCATGATAAGCAACTCTTTTAGTGGAAACTGGGCTTCATTATAATCATACAGCCCTTAGTCCATTTGTAAAAAAATATGAAACTATTGCTTAGACACTTAAATATACCTGTGTTTTCTAAAGCCAAATTTTGGGGTAGAAAAGAAAGCAACTTTCTTATGAATTGATGTTTTTTTTGTAACATCCTTTAGCAAACTCAGCACAGCAGATCAGCTGCAATGGGCTTTTCAGCCCACGTACAAAACAGGCTAATGCCCTGCTCCATGAAGTTCATGCTGGCCTTTGTTTCCCATAAGGACTGGCAGCCTTGCCCAATGCACAGATTTAGGTTTAGGCAGTGTATGTTGACTGTGAGCACAAATACAGAAAAGAAATTGTAGGTTCAGAATAGGTTCTGGTAACCTGGAGCCCTTAATGAAAATGCCAATTAACAGAGCACCACAAGTGGAGGAGCTGAAGATGACACACTGTGTTAGCAAGCTGCCTTGTGTACTACCAGAACCCCAGCAAGCACCACCTCTGACCTGCTGAGGACCCCAGAGAGAACTGACACACCAGATGAGATACTGCTGAGTGGCACCCACCTGAAAAAAGGATTGGAGATGAGACTAATGAGATGATACCAGATGGGTAAATTCATTCTGCATCCACAGTAAATGTTTTGGCTGACTATCTGCCCGTGGTCTGCACTGCTGGCAAAAATATTAGTCTTTCAAGTCTTGCAAATGTCAACAAATCCTATTTCCTAGATTGCTTCTCTTCCTCTATTTCTCTTTGTGTCTCTTTTCTTGCAGGAAGATAACAGCAAAACTTAAAGGTGAGTTAAACATCCTCCATTAAGAGCTGTATGACAAATCAGAGAGCACCAGTGGAGATGTCTTAGACAAAGGCTTTTTCCTTTCCAATAAAAGGGAACTGAAAGCAGCGTTTTACATTGGGATTTTCCATTCAAGCTTCAATTTCTTGAGAGTGATACACTAATACTGCTAAATTTAAAAGCAAGAAAGCACTTCAATTTCACTTGTGGGAAACAGCAGGCAATATTACTGTTATCTGTTGGAAAGAGCTCAAGGTATTCTCAACCTTTCAGTCTTCCTCTTACCTCCCCAGATTTTAAGCATAGTCTTGCTTGTAAAACTCTCCAGCTACCCCAGAGGTGGACTAACTTTTTCCTGGCTTGCCCTTCTTCTAAGTTAGGTCAAGTTTCTCCCTTTTACTCTAATTTGGTGCATTACATTTCTTTGCTTCTGGGGATTTTTTTAGAAACTGGGAAACAGTTTCTCCAGTTAGTATAGCAACAGGATTGATTCACAGTCTTTTTTCCTATTTCCCTTCTGGACTGAAGAGAATTGAGGCACAGGAAATCTATTGCTTACCATTCTCATATCTTTATTGTCTCCTACATGCTTTATTTGCTTTCTAGATTATTGCTGCGGTCTACCCACTGATATTTTTGTCATTTGCTTAGCCTGGAATCTCCCTATAGCAGAGTTATCTTCAAGAATATTTAAATAATTTTCTATTGGAGAAGCTTTGAAGGAACCCAGAGATATGATAACAGTAAATATCAATATACAGAAATACCTCTTACACTACCACCATTTGCCTATGGTGCTGATATTTATAGCTACAATTTCTGTTAACAATTAGATTCCAGTATCACCCTTCTGTGAGCCTTCTAGATTTTACCAAAAGTGCCTTTCATCTAAAAATGATGGGACTTTGAGATGGCTGACTATCTTCTTTTCCATTGCCTGTTTTATTTTAAAAATGCTTTAACCTGGTTTGGGGTAGTTTCACCTGTAAACAGCCATCAAATCAGGTAAATGGGTGAATAACAAGCAACATAAAATCTTTATAGGTGTGGAAATTAAAGGACAAAATAGGAAAAATATAGTATCAATGGTTCTCATCTAGGACAGTGGTAGTAACAGAGAGAGGGTGAAGGTGATTAGAAGCTAAGGAGAAAAACCTGGTTGTGAGACTGCATCTACTATGATATAGACTGGATAGAAATAACTTTTCAAGTGTGAAATCAAGACCACATTTCAGCTAAAATGACAGCTTTGCAGACCGATTTAAAATTTACTTTCAAAACCCTGATGGATAAATATCAATTATCTATTGAAGAAATAAAAAAGATATACAGGGACTCTAGCACCACTTAATTTCAAAAAGAATTACATTAAAAATGAGAAAAACTTCTAGAGAGAAAAAAAACCCAAACCAACAAAGTCAAAACTGCAAAACATTGGCAGATAACACATTAGAAATTCAAAACAAGTGTGTGTCAGTTGCCAAAATGCTTGTGAAAGCATCACAAATAAAGCCAGCATGGCTAAACAACAAAGTAAAGAAGGCCATTTAAAATATGAAGGCATACTTCAAAAACTTGAAATTGTGTTGCAAGGGAAAAAAAAGGTAAAAGTGGTTTAGGTACAGCATATCAAAAAGCATAATGACATTTACTAAAACCTTGTTCCAATGTGTTCATGGTTGGGGAATCCTACCCAGGGATGCCCTTGAAGAGATGGCCAAGGTATAAAAACACAGAGAATACAGCACCACAACAGACACATGATATTATTCTTTTCATTCAAGTTTACCAGCAAGCAAGGTAAAGCTTAGAGAGACATCTGTGTGACAACACTTTTAAAAAATAGAGGATTTATCTAGAACTGGACTGAGAGCAGAAGGTATGAGCAGTCTTAAAAATGTTTTGGTTTTTTCTTCATTTTTCTGGACACCCACATTCCACTGACATTAACTCAATTGAAGTTTCCCAGGTTTGGAGATGCAAGATCAACTGCTTATTTCTGAAGATTTTTGAGAATTTAATATCTGAAAAATGACAATTTTTGTATTTTTAGAGATGCTTTTCAAGCTATTTCTCCTTAAACTGTGTGGTGATTATCTAGAAAACTGTTTGAGAAGAAAATGAGATTGTCATGTCTATAAATAATGTGCCATTTACAAATGTTAAAGATCTTTACAGACTTATTTATCAGAGATACATAGGCAAGCCAATATTTCTTTGAAGCAAAGGACTGTCCCAAAATAAAAAGTGCATTTAAAACGAATGGTGGGAGTGGGAGAAATGGAACCAACAGCTTATTGAATATGTTTGTTTACAATTTATATGTAGGTGATTGAAATATTTTCACTGAAGTTTTAATGTAAGGAAGAAATTCAGGAAGAAAGTGTAATAGAGTGTATTACTGTTTGTCTACTTATATAATGTGTATGTTGTGATAAAGGGATACATCTTAATATCTTTGCAAAGAGAATGTAAAAAGTAAAGAACTTTTCCTTCATCCTCTGGATATTCAAAAGTTGTTCCCTGGACCCAGGACTATTAAAGACTGACTGTTTTCCTTCTGTGAAGGAGAGGACATACATCTGGAAAAGCTGTAGTAATATTTGAGATTCATTAAAAAAATTGGGAAAACAGATTATACTTTTATTTTATGGTTCCATTAAAACAGTGGGCAAGTAGAACTAGTCTTACTGTGGAGGAGAAATAATGCTTTCCCCTTAATTACATTTTCTTGTGTATACCCATGCCTTTTTCTTGCAGTAAGATTGTCTTCAAATAAAACCGATTTTCTCAGTTCTATCAATAGGGCCAAGGCTTTCCCCCAGGCTAAGGTTAGCAATGCAGAAATCCTTGAGCCTGAGATCTTGAACCAGCTGGAAGAACAGGAACACTCTTGTTCATCTCCCCTGTTGTCAGAGCCAACACTGGTAAGTCTGTTATTTAAAAGCCCCATCAGAAAGATGACTTAACCTTTTTTTAACATGTCACAAAAGCCTATTAAAAAGCATGACAGAAGGGATGAAAAGGAATAAATAAACATATGTAAGTCATGTATTATGATGAAATTAAAGTCACTGTGCATGCATTGAGAAGTAATGTGAAAAAGAACCTTGCAAAGACATGATTCAATTACAAGAATACCCCTCCCACAAACATGTAAATAATATTGCTATTTTCACACCTTTTAAACAATCACTTCTACTTTCACACAGCAGTCTCAAGTGGACCTTAATTCCTTAATGCTGTAAATCATTTTTTTTTGAAGTCTAAAAATAGAACACACTAGGACTACAGAAGTGACACTACTTTTGTAATTGAATCAATTTACAGTGTAGCAATGAAGACTTTGCAACTCTCTTTTGTTGGTTTTTTGCTGAAAGATGTGTCAATTAGGAAGTAAGAACCAATAAATCAAATAAAATCCTCCTCTTAACTTTGTTTGCATTTAAAAGAATTGACTGAACAACTCTCCATCTTACCAGCTACAGAGTAAATAGGTCTAGCCAAAAACTACTATTGTTTGTAAAGATGCTTCTGAAGGAAATCTGATTTCACATTAGCTGTGACTTGTCTGAGGGAGACAGATTTCCTGGAAAGGCATGCAAGGGGATGATGGCCAGCTTTTCTCACCAGAATTTCCAGGGATTTACATCTTTGAGTACAACACAAGCTTGTAATGGGCACAAATGAGAAAACAAGCACAGTATAGCAGAGGGGAGGGGAAACTAACTGGTATGTTTAATAACTATTCAGGTGTTACTAGTATTTTATAAAAAGATCTGGCACTAAAAGATCCTTTCTCATTTTACCTAAACCAGCATTAACACCTTAAACCTTGGGAAAACTTTTTAAAAGTAAGACTAATCAAGCACTGATATAATTTGTAATTTTATTAGGGACTTTTCATAACAGGAATTTTAGGAGGTAGTGGGTTGTTCAGTTCATCATTTCAAAAACAGGTAAAATAGAAGTCTGTCAGGAATTGCTTAAAAACAGTTGGTTCAGCTTGGCCCATGAGAAGAATTTGCCATTTTCCATTCAACCCTCTTTCCTACATGAAATTAATTCCAGAAGTAGTTTTGCTTCATATTGAGCAGCTATATAAGGACAGGAATAGAAAAATAATTCTTCGGCAAATTATAATTGTTCATATTTGTTCCATTGGTGACGAGATGGGAAATGGATTTCTGTTGCAAAGATGGTTTTAGTAATCTAATTATTAGACCCTACCATATGTATACAGAGTAAGAAAATGGAGAGTTATGGTGGCTTGTAGTCAAAAACACTTTTTTCGTCTCCTTGCTAATATTATATATCTCTTTTCTATTTTGTCATTTGTATTTAATTTCCAATTTGATTTAGCAAAAAAATGCAATGCAATAATATTGGCTGCAGGTTATTCAAGAGCCTTTTAAAAGCAGTATATGCTTCAAGGAAATGCCCTGGATTTAGATGCATGTGTTATTAAATAAGATTGTGTAATACTTTGTTTTTGAAATTAATCTTCCTTTGTAAATAAAATCTAGTAGACATATATGCTCCTTAGTGAAAGAGGGGACACACAGCCCCTTTAAAGCACAGATTTACAGATCTGAATAGATAAGATATTGATCCAAACACTTTGTTATTAGTATTTATTTCTACTGAGTGGCAAAGATACCTCATTTCACCAAAAAAAAAATACAGCTGTAGATGCACAGCAACACAGAAAAGAAGATGGGGATTTTGATTTATGAAAGAAAAAGAGTCCAAAAGACAAATAAATAGAAGATTACTAAAAGAAAGAAATAAAAGCCTAATGGGTAGCAGGTGGAGTTGACCACAGAACACAAGCTGAAAACAATTTGGTTCTGTTATAGCTTGTTATGAATGGAGACAAGAGCTCAGAGAAGTCCTGCTGTTGACTCAGATTTCTGGCAGTAGCTCTGTTTGAGGCAGCCAGCACCCCAACTGTGTCTTGATTACAAGTTCTTAATAATGACTGATCAGGTCTGTTACAACATGAATTATTTCCTAAATAGACACAAGGAAAACAGACACGAGGCTTTAATGGCTCCTTACCACACAAGATAAACAAAAGAAACACTACCAGTAGGTTCATAAGACAGTGCAGGGTGATAAAGGTGTGTATATTACATCTAGAAAAGAAATAGTATAGATTAGGAGCCAATGTAATTTATCAATGACAGTGATGCACAGAAGTTTCCCTTCACTCAACTTCCAGAAGAGTAACTCAGGATCAACATCTCCAAGGACACCTCCCCACACACTCAGAGAGTGAATTAGAGATTTCTGATTTTATGAAAATTATACTGGGCTTTTATATTTTGTAAAAGTGTGGTGTCTGTCAGTGATGAATTTTTGCTTATCCTTTCCTATGCATTCAGGGAAAAATGTTTGTTGCTGGCTAAGGATGTTTTTCAGGCAAGATAATTCACCACAAGGCAAGCTATTCCAGCTTAACTCAGCCATGAAGGCAAAAAAGATAAGCTTTTTCAGCATCAGGGCTGAAAAGTCCTGTCACACACTTGAAAGAAAAGAAGCAGCCTCAGCCAACTCAACTGCCTCTCTTACTACAGAGTCCTGGGCACACAGCTTTAAAACTGAATACTGTGGAATATGTCCAAGGAGGACTGGGGAAAATTGCCCCCAGTCAAAAGGGTTTTATTGTTTTCTTTAGCCCAGTTGCATTAAAAATGCCTGTCAGGACAGACAAAAAAAAAAAAAATTTGAGAGCCAACTAGATATTTAGAAAAGCTTGACAAGGGAAAACATTGAACAGCAGGGATGTTACTGCTTTTCTGGTCTTCTGTACCATTCTTAATTTCCTCAATTCTTCCCTTTCTTTCTCTCTTTCTCTCTTTCTCTCTTTCCTTCTTTCTCATGGTTAATTTTTCAATTTGAAGAGCTATTGGTATAAAACATGCCTCATTAGCTCGTGGGAGGTAGTAGTCTCCATTAATTCAGTTCTCACTTCATTTGCTTTGCATATAGTTATAATTAGCTTCAGAATAACTCTGGTAACTTCAGCAGATTTATAGCTTCAGTTTTATTCTGCATTTGGTTTTTCCCTCGATTCAATGTGTAGCATGAGTTTTAAAAAATCAAAAACAACAATGATTGCTCAGGGAGTAATTTAATGTTTCACTTTTAGAGTGACAGTCTGTTTACATCCCTCTGTCTGTTGAGCTACATAAAACACTAAGTTTTACATAATCTCCAATCATGTTTTCTTACAAACAGGCAGAAATTCACACTGTCTGATGTGCATTCTCTGAAGAAGCAATCCTATGCCATGTATGCCAATCCCCACCAGAGTGGATGTGGCAGCACAGTAACCCATCTCATTCCTCATACCATTCTGAGATAAGGAAGAAATCACATCAGTATTTTAGTGACATCCTTTAGTCAAAAGAGGATTTGGTCTATTCCTTGGGGGCATACTCCTGTAGTAAGGATACACATGCAGCACTACACAATTCTTGTTTATGTAGGCTGTCAGGGCAGAAATGTTATTTTAAGAAGGGCAAAGAGTTAAAGACGACAGAGACACAGCATCTTCTGACACCTTTGTAAGGCTGATAGCACAGAACTACAGAATTTATAGGGTTGGAAAGGACCTTTGGAGATCATCTAGTCCAACCCCTCTTCATATTCACATACAAGCTGTGTCAGTGTACTTAGTACAACAGGCCACCCCTGGCCAAGCTGATGATTGATTTCTTCTTATGACAAAAGCAAAATGCTTCATGCCAGTATATTGGGTCATATGGAGTAAGAGGAGTGAAATTAAACCCTTCAGAGAAGTTCCAGAGCTTTAAATAAACTACCATTTTCTTGGCACATGCCAAGGTACCACCACCAAGAGAGATGCAAACACTTCCAGAAAGAAGCCACAGCCTCTACTAGAGATACCCCTAATGTATATCTGATGTTTTAAAAAAGTTTAAGTGAAAAACATATGTTGCAAAAATAAGCTGTCCAGTCCCTCCATAGACACCATTTGAGAACTGAGTGGGTCAGTGCAGGATAAGAGTGGGGGTTATAAGTGCAATGTTAACAGCAATACTGCAAGGACAGCTGTTTTCCTGGCTTAAATAAAAGTCAGTCACAAAGCTCTGGAATCTGTGTGCATCCACAGTGTGCCTAGCCACCCTAAACTCTGCAAAGCCCACTGAGAACTCCAGCGCTTCCCAAAGGAAACAAGAAATCTATGAGTTAATGCTCTGTAACTGTTATACTTCTCCCTTATTTCAAAAGCCAGCTAGCAGACACCATCTAAAACAAAATCAGGCTGTGAGGAAGTTCTACCAATAAGTTGTCAGCAGTTCAGTTCATGATAAGAAAGAAATAAAGTGATGTTGTAAATGTTGGTAACCTGCCAAAATCCTGTTAACGTCTTTGCATGGACTACACAGTTGTGCCTTCTCTAGCAGTCCATATGCTGACTCTCAGATCTTGGAGAACAACTCTCCCCCATGGTTGGCCATCATGGGATCATTCCACTGAGCCAGAATGATGGCGTTCCTGGCCCACTCCTCATGTTCCTAAGAAAAATGTTTTATATGCTCTTCAGTGCCATCTTCATTACAGGTCAAAAGTTAGACTCCTGGGGATGTGATCAGTCACATCACTGCCACCAGATGAGTACCTGGCAAGCCCAAGCCCAATACTCAAGTAGTATCCTTACATCTGCCATAAAACCCATAGGTAATTTCACTCTGCATGCTCACAGAAATGATTAAATGACATTCCTTCAACAGCAGACTGCCTTGCAGAGCAAATTGTTGATGGAAATCCAAACATGCAGAAAATTGAGCTGACTTAGTACTTGTAAGACTCCTGGGAGAGCCTCATGAGGAGAAAGGATGTTTGAGCAGCTTGTGCTGGTCAGAATTCAGACAGGTCCTGGCATCTGGAAGGATACATGAACAGTCTATTTTCCATACACCCTGGGTCCCCTGTCCCAGATAATTGATTTTGTGATATCATTCGTCCATACAAGAGTCTTCCCTGAGATGACCAGTTAAAGAATTTTATATCATATTGGACCTGCTTCATTGAGAGCACAAAAGAGAGTTGAGCTATGTCATTGAGAGGATGGTTATGAAATCATTTGTGATCAGTTTTCATGCAGAAATTGCATCAAAGAGTTGCTCATATATCTGCACAAATGCAAGAGATTTTCATCCTGACAGCACTTTTTTTTTTCCTCATTTGCCAGATAAATTCTCCAGCCTGGAGAGATTCCAGAGAAAGATGATCCAAGGACTGGGAAAGTTGCCGTATGAGGAAAGTCTGAGACAACTGGGTTTGGTCAACAATGAGAAGAGAAATGGAGACCTTATCACCATGTTCTGGTATTTAAAGGGTGGCTTAAAAGCCTTTTTAGGAGTCACATGGAAAAGAGATGGGGCAGTGGGTAAAATTTACTCATGGGATGATTCCAGTTGGACACAGGAGGAATATTTTTCACAACAGAAACAACATCTATTGGAATTATCTTCCCAGGGAAGTATCAGATTCCCCAGTATTGGATACTTTTAAGATTTGGCTGGACAAGTACTTGGTTATTTCTAGAGTGTGCTTATGCCAGAAAAGCTTGGATCACATGATCCTAGAGGTTCCTTCCAATGTGGTATTCTATGATTATATGATATTTAAATAGATGCTTTAAAAAAATAGAAAAAAAAAAAAACTGTAGATGAGAGTAAATCTTATGTCCTTTCAAATGCTGGGTATGTCTCCATGGATGTGTTCTGTGGCACACCATGGGAAAATTTATTTGGTGTCCATTTGGTGCTTTATGAAATCAAGGTGACATCCAGAGAGAGCCCTGTGTCATCTGCCCCCACAAGTCCTTTTCCACCACCCGAGTAGGACAGGTATCCAGACAACAGTTCCTACAGCACATCTGTGGCACTTGGGAATTGCGCCCTGCTGAAATGATTTCCCTGTGCAGGAAGACCATTCTCAATGACACGCTTGGCACACAGCCAGAGGCTGCTGTTTGCAGCAGAATAGAAATGCCTGAAACCAATTTGAGACACTTTATTTCCTGGGCCTGCAGGAGCTGGAACAGCCCTGTGTCAGTTTTCAGAGTGGTGATCCTGTTTTTGTTATCCCAATTATCCATCACACAAATGGAGAGGTCTTAGGTGAAGTATCTAAGGTTACCCATGCCTTGGTCTGTTGCAGAACCTTTCTTCTATAAATAATAAAATAGATCGTGGCAGACCTGGGAGGATATGGGGACTAATTGCTGAAAGAATCCATATTTTAAGCTGGAGAAAGCTTTGCAGAATTTTTATTAATATTTGAAAAATACTATTTCTCCCTTCTTAATGCATCAGTACTAGCTCTCTTCATGTTTTCTAGTTAGAGCAAATGCACAAAGCCACAAGCAAATGTTTTTAGCTGAATTTTCTCCCCTTTTCCTAATTACTTTCCATTTAAGAATTCAGTCAAAAGACTAAAAGTTGGCTATAGTAAGGTAAAGGCTGCAGAAGTAATAGACTGTCTCTGAGTTTTTTGAGAGGTGCAACAAATTGCTTTAAAAAAAAATTGCAAGCAATGCCGTGAAAGATCCAACATCTGGAAAAGGATTTGTGTGCTAGCTACCATGAATAGTCTCTAATTATACCAATAGTCTTAATCCCCAGAAACAGGGGTTTTCAGCACAGGGTGGTGGGCTGCAATCAAAGGCACACAGCGAATTCCAGTTCCAAGAAGTTAAAGATGCATTGAAAAGTCGTAATGAAGGGTACAATTGGAAACATTTATCAGTGATTCTGTTCCAGCATGAGCCAAGCAATTGTCTGAAATCACTGGAAGCTGGTCTGTTGGCTATTCAAAATCTACATTGAAGAGCTGATTGAGCTTGCATATAATTTTTTAACAACTTAAGCTTTCTGACTTCAAACCAATGGGAGTGTATGCTGCATGATTGAGAGGAACTTTGACTAAGTACATCCAAATTCTGCCATTATATCCTCACACAGATTTTGAACAGTTCAAGCTTAATTTCCCATGCTGAACAGACAACAGCGACACAAGTGCAGGGCCCGGGGTCAATCTACTTGGTTTTTTTCATAATTTAACATGAAGCAGAAAAATAAGGCAAGAAATTTGGACCCAGATTCCCATGGCCTCTCAAAGCTCTTGTCGTTGGGCTCTGTCAGCAGAAAGACTCCAGCCACACTCTTCCCCATGTATTTTCCAAAAGTGTCATCAGGAGGCTGAAATAATTACATTGCCTTTTGCTACCTGAACATACAATTCCTTGACCATCTTATTCACTTCATGTTTTCTTTTTTTGTTGTTATAAGGATCTGTTACATGATGAATAAGTACAATACTACTGCAATTCTTCTGCCAATTAAAAGCATCAATCTGAATTGTTCCTTGATTAAAAAAAAAAAACCCTTTAAGATTAAAAAGTGGTCTCTTGTCATTAATAAAGAAACTTTCATGTAAGAGACAGATGGAGATAATATTTGGGATGCCATCAACTGAGTGTACCTTTTAACCAAGCAAAATCCAGCAATTTTGCCTGAATACCAAAAGCAATGGATATACAGGAACGGTGGTTAGCAAATATTGTTCATCATTTAATGGAAAAAATGGGTGGATTATCATCAAGGATTATTATCCTAAAGATGGTTCAATTTCTGCATTTTTAAAATGTGAAAGAAGGAGGATTTCCTATGGTGACAGAAAGCTTTCACTTCTGCCCAGACAGCTAACCTACTACACAACTTTTCAGCTGTGATGAGTTGAGTATTGTGAATTGAAACAGAGAGCAGTCTACGCAGAATCTGAAAGAGGCTCTCAGGAAGCCGTTCCTTGACCAGAAATTCCTTCCTCCCATTTCACCCTGTCCAGCTCCAGCTGAGCCCATCTTCTGGCAGTGCTGGCTAAGGTGTCCTGACAGAGGGGTTCTCAGCTTGTAGGGCCCAGTTCAGTACCAAAGTCACCTATCATTCTTCCCCAAAGCCTCACAAAGTGCTCCTTCTCCTGGAAGGGCAGGCAGAACACAGCCTTTCTAAAAGCACTATGAAAAGCCAAATGATAAATCAATGTGCTTTCCATCTGAAATTAAAACCCATGTCAAATGTAATGGCAGAAATATAGGTTTTAAATTAGACTCAAATCGCTTTCAGCAAAAAGACATTTGAAAGCATCATGAGCAGATTGAAGTTTCCAAAAACATAGCAGCTGCTAACATCAGAAATCCCTGGAGTGCAGTAGAGAACAAAAGAGCCTCCTCCACTGAATTTTGCCTGCAGAAAGCCACTGCAGGCTGGAGTGTCTGAATGTGTGGAAAGAATATATTTTTAAATGCGCGTTAGTACCAGACTAGGTCAAAATACAAACATGAAAGAAGGCTTGATATTTCAAAGACTATGGAAGTGTACCATTCATTTTACAACTGAATGCAGCTTAAATTAAAAAGCTGCAGATTTTTGCACTGCCAGGATTCAACTCTACAAGTGCTTAATCAGTCACCCCAACAATAGGACAAGGCTGTGAACTGCTTTGCTTTCTTGAGGGATTATGTTGTTGGCATTATCCTGTAATGACGCAACAAATTCTATAGACAAATTTTGTTGCAAAAGCAATTTCTCTCATTTTCACCTTAGAAAACCTGCACCTGAAGTAATTAACTTCACAGCAGTTTCATTCAGCAAAGTAATACAGCACATAAAATAAAATATTCATTAAAAATAGATTATGAAAACCGTAGTTAAACTATGATCAGCTAATGTAATAGCTAACAGCTATAAAAATATATAGGACTATAAGAATATACAGGATTTGGTTCTTCACAAAAACAAAATATTTCAAACAAACAGTGTTTGAGGGATTTTGGAAAGAATAACTCTAGTAAAATTGCAAAGGATCCTCTACAAAATGAATTGCCAGGAGTTCAGTGAGCACTTTTTACAAAGCTTTGACCCATACTACAGAACACTTCCAAGAATTAAATCATTGATAATTTCTCCAAAAGCCAGTAATATATTTCTTCTAAAAATTTCAAGGACCAGTCAATGGTTTCGTCTCAGTGATGACTCAAACTACAAGGAAACAGAACTGCATTACAAATAAAACTTGATCATGATGTATGGTGGAATATAGAAGGAAATCACTGATAAGTGCACTGAATATAGCCTTTTGTTTTCATGTTAAAGGTTTACTATTTTGCTCTGTCTTTCACAACCCCCTTAATTTCAATTTGTTGATGATTAATGGGAAACAAACAGAAGTCTACTAACCATGTTTACCTGTGATATGGTGTATTTTTTTCCTCTCACTTCTTTCTTTGCCGTATCAAAATTTGCTGACTAATTTCTGCCAAAAAGAGAGCTTGAAGCTTAATTGACCTCTGGTCTAATGCTTCAGCTTTCAGATGTTAAGCACCAGCAAAAGCTTTTAGTCAGAAAAGAAAACCAAGGAAATAGAAATACTTAGTCCCAAGCTGTTTGATTTTTTTTAAACTGTGTAGCTCACCTTTCATAATTATTCTACCCATGCAGCCTGAATGGTGCTGGAAAATAAACCAGAGGCAGCGAACTGACCTGTCCTTTCTGAAAAGAAATGTTAGAAACAAGCATATATGAACTCCAGAATGCAGAAATACATTTTGATAAGGATAAAAGCCTACTTTAAAGAATATTATCTCTTTCTTCCCTAGGCATCAGGTTTTCCAAGGCATGAGGCTGAATATGAAGTCAAGCTCTCTTTGGTTGATGGATAAAGCCAATACAGTCTAAAATGCCTACAGAGATACTGAGCTTACCTGCCACATAGGCATCAATATAGATGCCCATGCCGACAGATCCTTCTATCCGTGTCCAAAACCTGCACAAACTGACAATACTATACAAGATTTATAGGAGACACATGCTTTTAAATGGTAATCTATATAATATAGATCTATTAGAGAGACAGGAATATAGGTGGTAGCACTTTTGGATGAGGTGAAAGACTCTCCAGCCCCCCTTGGCTGGCCGGATCTAGCTACCAACACCACAGTGTGTCCAAGGTGTCACAGGACATCCGAGACACTTCCACAGGACACGATGTAGGACTCACAAGGGATCTTTTCTTTCTGGACAGGCTGCTCCAGACCAGGCAATTAGGTAGTACAGCTGCTCTTACAAGGTAGCTGAATCCCTCACTAGAATGTTCATGCAGGAGTTTGGACAACTGGACAGCTTGTGGACAACTAAAATCATGAGGTTTTGTTTAGAATTACATCCCAACATAGAGGTCTGCATGGGAATCCTACTTCCCCAAGTTTCAAACAAGCTCAAACGGTTCTAATTCATACTATAAATTGGTCACCAGAGATCCAAATAAGTAACCAAAATGTTCATAATGAATAAATTTAAGCCTCAGTTCCCAAACTTCTCTCTTGCATTCTTGCCAACTGTGTATCCTATCAAAGAGAATCATCTCTGTCCCCATCTGTGCATCTAGTGTTTCTCAGCCAGTGATGTATGGAGCCTTCTTTTTTTTTACCATGAAAAAGGCACTGATGTTAATCTCATTAGAACCAAACACACCCTTTTCTTTTTTGTTTCAAAACTTCTGGTTACAAAAGGAGAAAAAATAATTTCTACAATGCAATAAAAAATAGGTTTTGCTTACTGATATCACAAGTTTTGTAAGTGGTATTGAGTGGACAAAGTCTATTCAAATCCTTCTTCAGACAGCAATTCCAGCTGCAAGGGCAGAGGGTACTGTCTGTAGGCATTTAGAACAGTTGCATGTGATCACTGTAATAGTATCACTCCTCAGATCCTGTAAATTGAGGTAAGCATATTGAAAAAAATTCACTAAAGGAAACATAAACGTGTACTCGTTCTTTGGGGTTCCTAGAAACTTACATAATCACCTTTCATCACATACATGCTTCAGTTAGATTTTCAAACATAAAATAAAAAGCATTAGAAGTCTATTGTCTTGGTAAGAGACACTTCTAACAGCAGAAGAACAGAAGCTCTTTAATAGTATATACAATATACAATATACAATATGCAATATACAATATACAATATACAATGGCTTTGGATAGTGAGAGCTAAATTTCCCACTGCAAACATGGGATGAATGTGCATTACCTGTTTCATCCTTGTATTGACTATTAACTAGAATCCTTATTATCAGAAACCACCTACAGTCTTTTTAAGGCTAGAAATATCTGAGGCATCTTTTTCAAAAAAAAAATTAAAGTTTAAAACAAAACAAACTAGAGGGGTCATTTACATTTGTAATATACCTATCACATGTCCTGAATTATCATCAGAATACCACCTCATGAGGAAAAAAAACCCTTTTTTAAAGCAAATAGTTGAAGTATATTAAAATCACCTGCAACTAGTCTGCCAGCTGTATCTTGATGCTTTTGCAGTTCACTACCAAGAGAAAGTTGCTGCTACACTAGTAAAGGATTCCCAGAGATATTCAATTGATCTTCCTAACATCACCTAAACCCACTATAACAGGGCAAATCAACAGCAAAGCAGTGGAGAGACCAGGCAATGGGAAGTATCAGGTTTCTAAGCCTTAACCAACGCTCGAATTTCATCCAGATAAAGATAGAACTGCACAGAAGTGCAGTTCTCCTCCACTCCAAGGGCAAGTAGCATCATTTTTCCCTAGGAAAGAAAAGCAGAATGGATTTACTCCAAAGGGAGATAATCTCAAGTTCTGTCCACTGATAGCTAACATGAAAATTAGGGCAAGCCCTCTAGCCAGGAGGCACAGAGATTGTTGACTCTGGCAACTCTGCTAAAAATTAGCAACTGGACATCAAAGGAGAATTCCTATCTGCTGAGAGAAGATCATAATTCACATTTAGTTTTAACCAGGATATTCTGCAGTCTTTTCTAATGAAACAAACAAACAAGTAAACTAACTAGACTGAGATTTATTCCTTTACCAATAAGACCTTCTTCTTGGCTGGATTCTTCTTCTTCATCCCCAAAATCAAGTGCCATGCTAATTGCATTAAAAGCAAAAGATCTAATAGACTATTAAGGAAAAGAGAACAGAATTAGAGGCCATTGCATAGACTGCAACATTGCAAGGCCATTGCAAGACAGGCAACGTTGAGCAGCAAGAGACAATTCTGCTAAGTGCAAAGATAACATTTATTCAGTCTTACCTAAAGAGAGCTTTAATTTCTTTTCAAACTCACAAAATTTTTGCAGTCTCCATAATGTTAACAAGAGAAACTTCTCTCCCTAAGTAAACTAAAGAAAGACTATTTTAAAAGTAATAAACTGACTAGAAATTTTAGGTTTTGTTTCTTTACATTATCAGTAAGAAAAAAAAAGTTATAAGTAAAAAAAAATTCTAAAGAGTTTATTTTAATTATTACTTTTAATTACTGTTAATAAAATCTTCTTTTTACCCTTTTAAAGGTTTGAGCCTGCTTTACCTTTCTCCTAATCCTATCTCACAGCAGAAAGTGACTACACTAATAATTAACCAGCAGTGAGACCCACCACACTCATCAACACATTACTTTTAAAAAATCTCAAAATTAGGAAAATTTAAATTAGCAAACCAAAACCACTACACCAAATTGATGTTTCCGCCCGGTTTCAAACTGAAACCACCACATCTTTATTAGGAGTTTTGCTTTCTTTCCTGTTGCCTGAAGAAGCTAGGTGTGCATCCAACAGATACCATATTTCATGGCCACGTGTCCTCAGAAGGACACATAAATTACCTGCTGATTGGGCACTTACAGACCTTGTCTTCTAGGATGAGACTGCCTGTACTAACAGTGTTAAAGCTGCAAAGACAACATTGCTAAAACAGTTTGGGAGAAAACAAAGGAGTGGAATTTCACCAAAAAATACCTCTCTGGCACTCCCAGTTTTTACACTCCAGTATTGACTCTGATGCAATTTTATTCTTCGATTTGTCTATATATACTCTATGTGAATCTGGGGAGAACTTAGACTGAGTCAGTGTTGCCACAGTCAGATGCACCTGTTGGTGAGAGACCACTAAACTTTTCACCTCCCTGTGGCTTCCTAAGGAGGCTTTCTTTTCTTATCCACAGTTCAGGAGCCCTCATGGAACATGAGGTTGTATGCAGAAATCCTAGCACTAAAAATACTTTTTATTCCACCTCAGAAGCCAGCAAACAGGAGAAGACTAATTGAAGGACATGGAGATTTCTAAGTCTGGTACCATTCCATGTTGTCAGCAAAGTTAAGCCAAACATTTATTTTCTAAGACCCTTACCCCAGTTAAAACAACATCTTATGGTTTTGGGAGTTTAACTCAGAAGACAACACATGACCCAGTACATTTGAAAATAAAAGCACAATATACTGAAGTAAAATGACTGCTATATAGGATGAATTTGTCCATCACTGTTCTTTTAATAAGTTTCGATTCACTTTCCTGGCTATAAATGGGACTTTTTACTCCTCTGTTATGCAAAATTTTGTATTTTGGAGGATAATATATTTCAAACTTCAGTTTCTCTGTGTTCTTTGAAGACATCCCAAGCAAACTAATGATTTTTATTTCTGACTCTCATTTCACTCTGCACTTTCATTGCTATAAGGACTTTGTAATGATCACAAAATGCTTACCCAAGGAAAATAAAACTAAAAGTCATCTAAAGTACCCAGAAGTCTACTACACTATCATCAAAAATGTGTGTTATTCTTCCCAATATTTTGTTGGCTTAATGAAATTTGATTGTGTAACCTTTTATTTTTCTTTCATCCAAGTTCACACTACCATTAACAACAGAAAAATTACATATTTTCAGGTGCAAAACAAGATATTCCTCTTTTTATAACTAATCAAAGTCAGCTTCATGTCCCTTTTTAAGCCAAAATCTGTAGCAAAAATTGTCATGTGTTTCATTACATACACGTGCCGTTTGTATTTCATTGCAAAATTGAAAATAGTTTACAAATTCTAATTTTTGCTTTATTACCAAATGCTAATTCCTGATTTCCTAATATTTTTGAGCAAAACTTGCCTTTTACATTTTCACATTTTTACCAGGCTTTTTTTATTCAAATCCTTCCATAAATTTATTTTCTACCTGCATATTTAAGTGTGGTTTGTGGTTCTTTTTAATTTTAATTATTTTAAAATATTGTCTCTTATGCATTGCAATTAAAGGGCACCACTATATATTTCTAAACTCTGAA